>NW_023425471.1:8736798-9936798 GCF_014108245.1 Pipistrellus kuhlii | reverse complement strand
TCAGACGGAGCGAGCCTATTAAAAGCAGCCCACCACCTTCCAAAACAAGAAGAGGGTCCTGCTTGGAGAAACCGGCAAAGAGAAGCTGCCTCGGCACTACAAGAGCATCGGCCTGGGATTTAAGATGCCCAAGGAGGCCATTGAGGGCACCTCCATTGACAAGAAATGCCCCTTTACCGGTGATGTCTCCATCCGAGGGCACATCTGTCTGCCGCGGTGACCAAGACGAAGATGCAGAGGACCACGGTCATCGCCGAGACTACTTCACTACATCCGGAAGTACAACCCCTTCGAGAAGCGCCACAGGAACATGTCTGTGCGCCTGTCCCCCTGCTTCAGAGATGTCCAGATCGGCGACACTGTCACCGTGGGCGAGTGCCGGCCCCTGAGTAAGGCTGTAGCTTAAATGTGGTCAAGGTCACCAAGGCCGCAGGCACCAAGAAGCAGTTCCAGAAGTTCTGAGCCGGCTGCCTGCCCTCACCCCAACCATGTAAAGTTACTTTCTCGGTTATTTTTTTTTTAAATAATAGAAGTGAAAAGTTAAACAACACAATATGGTAGATTTGGGATATGCTCTCTTCTCTGTAACCTGAGAAAAAAGCGTAACTCAAAGAACATTCACAAGAAATAACCACATATTGGGCTACAAAATAAATGTCAATAAGTTAAGTAATGATTCAGATAACATTCTCTGGTCACAATGCAGCAGAACTAACCATAAAGAAAATTAGAGCTATAAAACTGCAGCCCTACATACTGAGATAAACAACAGAGCAGAAGAGAAAGTCAAGATAGACATTAATGAACTAGAAACAAATGTCATAAGACTAATCAACAAATCCAATCACATAAGCCACCATCTAATCTAATCAAGAAAGGGGGGAGGAGAGAACAAATATAAAATAAAGGGGAAAGAGCCACAGAGAAAATTAAGACTGATAAGAGACTACGTATCTCAGCAATGTAAACTGACTTTGAATCCCAATGACCAGGATAATTTTCTAGAGCAATACATCAAAATGGACTCTAGAAGAAACAGAAAACCTATACAGATCAATACCAAAAGTGGTCCAAAAACAATAGACCCCAAAACAACTAGATTTAAAAGGTTGGGGGGGGGGGGGGAGGCGGGGAGAGAATTCTAACTAATCTTTAAAGAACAGATTAGAAGGACAAATTGGTCTTAATATAGAAGAAAATTACTTTTTCTAAAACAAGCATGACATTGATAAGAAAATCTACCAGCCCTAACTGGTTTGGCTCAGTGAATAAAGCGTCGGCCTGTGGACTGAAGGGTCCCAGGTTCGATTCTGGTTAAGGGCATGTACCCTGGTTGCAGGCACATCCCCAATAGGGGGTGTGCAGGAGGCAGCTGATAGTTGTTTCTCTCTCATCAATGTTTCTAACTCTCTCTGCCTCTCCCTTCCTCTCTGTAAAAAAAATCAATAAAATATATATTTTTTAAAAAGAAAAGAAAATCTAAGAGATGTTCATACACACAACATCTGCAGACATAAAGCACCTGGATAGCAATATAATGAACCCAGGTATTCATCACTCTATTCTTTCTCCTTCTGCATGTATTTAAATTTTTTCCATAATCAAAAGCTAAACTAAAATGCTATCTAGACACCATTTTCCACTTATCCAAAGTGTGACAACAAGGTGGTGAATGTGCAGGAAAATGGGACCTCTCAAACTTCTAGTGAAGATAAAAGACAACCTCTAAGGAAGGCAGGTTGACAATGTTTATCAAAAGTTCCAGTGTACATGTCCTTTGATATAGTAATCCCATGTTTAGGAATGTGTCCTATATATACACACTCATACATGCACCACATGCTCACCATAACTCATTGTAGTTCTGGTTGTCATAGCAACGATTCAAAACAACCTACTAGCATTCAACAAGGAGTTGGCTAGTGAATGATCTAGCACACTCTAAATAAATTCTCCAAAGCCATAAAAAAGAAATTCTGCTGATACAACTATGGGAAGCTCTGTAAGGTTTCAGTTTAATAAACAAGTTCAAACAAAAGTATAAGCTGCTGTTGGCGCACAAACAGGGAGGTCAGCGGCCTAGCGTGGAAAACTGACTTCTCTATGTCCTTTTGCACCTTTTGAATTTGGAACCACGTGACTGTAATCTCAGACCTCAAAGAAAATTTCATTTTTTAAAATCCTGTCCTTTAGAATGCACCATTGCCATTATAAACTCTTGATCCGCCGAAACGGGTTTGGCTCAGTGGATAGAGCGTCGGCTTGGAGACTGAAAGGTCCCGGGTTCGATTCCGGTCAAGGGCATGTACCTTGGTTGCGGGCACATCCCCAGTAGGGGGTGTGCAAGAGGCAGCTGATCGATGACTCTCTCTCATCGATGTTTCTAATTCTCTATCTCTCTCCCTTCCTCTCTGTACAAAATCAATAAAATATATTTAAAAAAATAAATAAATAAAAAATAAACTCTTGATCCATTAGACCACTTGCTATTCTTCCCACACTTTGCTGTATGGAAGGACATATTTCAAGTTAAAGTTGAGTTCGAGAAACTTTTATCATTTTCATGGGCAAAGAGCCCAGCTGGCATGGCTCAGGGGTTGATATCGACCTATGAACTAGGAGGTCACGGTTCGGTTCCCAGTCAGGGCATATGACCAGGTTGTGGGCTTGATCCCCAGTGTGGGGCGTGCAGGAGGCAGCCCATCAAAGATTTTCCTTTAAAAATAAAACCGCTGCTTAGTAAGATCATATAGGTTTCAACCAATGTCAACCCAATAAATTTAATAAAAATAAATAAAATTAAAAAGCATTGCTTCTGAAATAACAACCAGTTCTAGCATTCACTCTGAAACAAGGAATTGGTATAATAAAGCGGTTCCAGGGGCCACAGAATCAAGAATGTACTTGTTGACGTGGTTCTAACAAATACTGGTGCATACCATTCTGTGTATGTCCTTTCTCTGGCCCGTGTCCAGTTACTCTAGTCAAACATTTATGTCCCCTTTGTCACGTAGCCAGGGAGAAGGTCATAAAGTTCACAAAATGGCAGTGTGGGTCAACATGTCCCATGCCATCTATTTCATTGGACCTGTAAATTTTTAAAAAATATATTGAACTGCCGGAACGGCATAGCTCAGGGGTTGAGCATGAACCTAGGAACCAGGAGGTCACGGTTCAAATCCTGGTCAGGGAACACGCCCAAGTTGCAGGCTGCGTCCCCAGTGAGGGTGTGCAGGAGGCAGCCCATCCATGATTCTCTCTCACCGTTGATGTTTCTATCTCTCTCCCCCTCTTCCTTCCTCTATATATTGAACTGGTGCCAATCAGCTGCCCCTTCTGGAGCCAGCATATACCTGGGAGTCTGCCCCTACCTGATTCATTTGCCCCTTCCCTCCTAGTCCCTGAAGCATTTGAGGTGCCCTCCCCTGCAGTCTTCTGTAATCATACACAGAAAGCCTCTATTTCTCCCACCTCACCTTAAAAATACCCCCACACCCATTCTAAATTCTAAAGCTCCCCTATCACTTGCTAAAAATGGAATTAGCTTTATGACTTTCTAGCTTCTTTCAGGAGCTAGAAGAACTGATAGAAGGTATTCTTTGAGATGGGTCTTTGTGCGACAACTCTTCTAGTTTTTATCATCTAAAGTGAGCTGCAGGCCATCCAATTCATCTCTGGGTATTACAAACAAGCTTTAGGTTCTGAGAAATTCCACTCCTGTACAATTCCGTATGGCTCTTCTCAGAAATTCCTTATAAGGAAAAGACTTGAATTACTAGGCTTCTTCCAGTATCCTAAATTAGTATATCTCGCCACCCCTCCCGAAACAGGTCAGAGGCCTTTACGTGAACTGTCCATTGAAAGGCTAGGCAATTTTCTTTTCAAGGGCTCGTCACTAAGGCGTTGGTGGTATAGTGGTGAGCAGAGCTGCCTTCCAAATGCTCGTCCCTTTTCCTTTGAAATTACATCACGGGGTTTTGAAGCTGTGCTTTAGAGATTACCTGGTATAATCCACACATGTTATTCATGAGGAAACTGAACCCCAAGGAGGTTCAGTCCCTTAGCCAAGGCCACACTCTTGAGTCAGTGGCAGAGCAAGAATTGGGATATTAATTTCCAGATACTGGTCCCATGGGTTTTCCATACTAGCACTATCCCCCTCTGTGGGTTTTCTACTCAAATACCATCCTTGCCAAGACACCTATGAACATGGGTAGATACTAGCTGCTCTAGAAATAAATCAAGCAAAATTTCACCGATCTATTAGAGCTATTGGTTCGACTTTGAGGGGAAAAGGAGGAACTGGGAGTTTGGGGGTTTCTTTTGTTCTTTATTGTGAAGTAGCCTGGTTCAGTTTACCCTAATAGAAAAGGCTGCCACTTTCAGAGTCTTCTCGAAAGCATAAATTAAGAGATGGCAAACATGCTGTTTCTAGCAACCATGACGTTTCCTTTCTAAACTCTGAGGTCAGAAGTTGCCTCAAACCTCTAAAATTCGCACAAGTGGCCAGATATGGTAGAGTAAAACTACTGGAAAGTTTTGGGGAGTGAAGTTTAAGATCCAACAGTCAACACCTCATTGAACTTTCATTTTCCTCATCATTCTCTGAAAATTGGTTTCTTTTTTTAAATATATTTTATTATTGATTTCTTACAGAGAGGAAGGAAGAGGGACAGAGAGTTAGAAACATCCATGAGAGAGAAACATGATCAGCTGCCTCCTGCACACCTCCCACTGGGGATGTGCCCCCAACCAAGGCACATGCCCGATTAGAATCGAACCTGGGACCCCTCAGTCCGCAGGCCGATGCTCTATCCACTGAGCCAAACTGACCAGGGCTGAACATTGATTTCTTAAAATTTAATGTTATTGCAACTTTACCCCATTCCTCTTTCCTATTCCATCGTAAGCATGGACATCACATTTTGTACATTTGGGTCTTCCCGGAGTATTCCACATACTCCACACTTCAGTTTTGATGAGATCATCCCTAGATGTTTACATACAATTTATGAAATGAACAAATGTGAATAATGAATCTTTCCCCTTGGGAGCTTAGAACATCTGCGCTGCTCCATTTTCTCCGCCTTCGAGGATGCCTGGGTTAGTCCTGCGGGCTTCCTTTCAGGTATTTCACAACCACCACCAACCCCCTCCCCCTGGCATTCAGCAATGAGAGGAGTATTTGCTCAGCGACTGAAAAGGCAGCACTCCGGGGAAACACGATCCAATTAGCATAAGGTGGTGGAAGCTATTCCCACCTCAGCTAGGCCTCAGGCGGGGGGGGGGGGGGGGGGGGGGGGGGGAAGGGTCCTCTGGGCTCCCACCTCAACCGGTGCAAACCGCCCACCGGCCCAACCGACGGGGGAGAAGGTGGGGGGTAGGACACAGAAGTTGAGGCGCAACCAAAGGTGCCTGGGTTGTATGGGACCCTGCTCTGAGGAGAAGCACCCCCACCGTCCCCCCTTCCCCAGCACCTATGGCGGGGCGGCTGCGCAGCCCAGGCCTCTCAACTGTTGAACGAAAACTCGAAGAAGACAATAGTTCGAATCCTGCGGCTCGAGCCCCGCGCGAGCACTGTCTTACGGCAGCAAAGAAACAAAACAAAAAAATGCCATTGCATAACTTCGACGACCTCAAGGTGTTTCTAAACAGCTCTTACCCAACCCCCCCTCCCCCCCCCAAAAAAAATGAATCTAAAAATAAAAACTTCAAAAGCCATCCGCATTCCGCTGGGAAGTTTTAAGGGCGGGGAGGTCTGTACCAAGTCGATTTGAAGCTAAACACGCAGGTTTGGGGGGGAGGGAGTCCCGCCCGGGATGAGGTTCTGTGTCTACGGGTAGGCCCCCCGACCTGTGTACCAGGCCTCGTCCCTGAGAGCCCCCGGGCATCCCGGAGCCCCGCCTGCGGTTCCCACGACTTCGGCTGAGGAGACCTGCGGCGACACAGGGCCCGGAAGACACAGGCCCCGCGCCCCGGGGCTGAGGGGACGGTGGCGACCCTGGGAGTTCGGGACCCCGCACTTACCGAAGTCCAGGAACTGCTTGATGGAGAGCGGCGACGGGGAGAAGCGGGAATAGCGCTCGATCTGCTTGGGCACCGGCTGCTTCAGCAGCCACTGGAACAGCCGCATCCTCGCCGGGGCAGCGCACACAGCAGCCGAGACACTCAGGCGGCCGGAGGGGCCGGGGCAGCCGAGAGACGCCGATCGGTCACGTTCGCCAAGCGCGAAGCCTCCGCCTCGGCCTGGGCGCGGGGATGCAGCTACCTCAGCAACGGCAGCAGCAGCACCAACCGCTCTCGGGTTACGGCGCGCCGTCCGCGGCTTCCCCAGGCCCCGCCCACAGGGGCGGAGCCGGCCGCCGCACGTACGCGGCGCCGGAGGGGAGCGGAGGGGCGGGGCTAGAGGAGCGCGGTGGCCGCTGATTGGCCGCTGCCGCCTTCGCTTTCTTAGGTGGCGGGGAGCCCCTCCCTCCCTCGCTCCCGCGTCCCCGCCGAGTTGGCGAGAGCTGCTCCCGCACGTCCCGCCCCCAACTGGGGCCTCAGTGGCCGAAAGGTGGCGGAGGTGCAGGAGGATTGGGAGAAGGCCTGGGCCCACGTCGGGAATCCGATCCTCCACGCCGCTCCAGGCCTCTCTCGAGAGAAGGTACCTCTTCCGGGAGGCCTTCCCTGGAGGCTGGCCTTTGCGATTCTAAGTGTTCCTTAGATCGCCACACTTTGACGCTCAGGTTCTGTGCCACTTACCTACAGTAGCTGTTTCATGCCCTCCATTATCACCACCACCACCTTTGGGCAGAATCAAATGTGAACTCACTGGCTCTGCTTCGTTCCCGCCCCTCGCGATAGGACAGGATTCGCTGAAATGTCACTGACCCATTGTTTCGTGGCCCCCCCCCCTCGAGCCCCGCCCTTTCCATCCCTCCCACCCCCACTCTTGCGAACACCTTTAGACGGGATTGTTAGGTCATAGGCTCTGCTGGGTGGCCCGCGGCTCCTGCTCCCCCACCACCCCCCCCCCCCCCCCCACACACACACACAGGGGGCCAGCACTTTTAGACAAGTTAATTAAGACTGTCACCATCACCACCATTGGAGGGTATCAAATTTAAGGTCACTGACACTCTGTTTTGTGCCTCCCCCCTCTGCCCCCTGTGCACTCCCCCTAATACCATTTGGGCAGGATTAATTATAAGGTCACTGGCTCTCTGCTTCATGCCCCCGCCTCCACTAGGGTTGAAAGGATCAAATTTAAGGTCACTGGCACTACCTTTCTTACACCCTTATCACCACCACCACCACCACAGGACAGCTTCCCCATCAGTAGCACCACTACTTTGGGACAGAAGTGGATGCTTACACTGTGTATTGGGTATTCTTTGTCTACAAAAGAGTGAACTTGAACTCAGGGTTCAGTATATGAAATCGTTACGTCCTAATGTGAATATATGAAGTACTGCTTACTTTAACCATTTGCACCAAGCCTTATTTTATTTTTTGGCAACGTGTAAACATCAATTAAAATTAAAGGCTGATATTTTCTAAGGAATGCTAAAAAAAAAAAAAAAGTAGCTAGAAAACACTCCTTTGGTCTGATTAGACTGTTTTTCTCACTGAATAGAATTATTGGTGTGTAGCTACTTAGCTTTTGTGCCTCGAATTGGGATTTATGCATTCAATTCTAATCCATACACTCAAAGATATTCAATGGTCTTCTCCACTTCTAGATTTTCAAGACATCTTGGTGGTTGTGTGGTATATGGACTACGAGGTCTTTCCATTCAAACCAGAGCCTGAAAGAGAAATACTAACCTCTTTATTTTTTTTAAATATATTTTTATTTATTTTAGAAAGGGAGGAAAATGGAGAGAGACATAGAAATGTCAATGATGAGAGAGAATCATTGACTGGCTGCCTCCTGCAGGCCCCACACTGGGGATGGAGCCTACAAACCCGGCATGCGCCCTGACTGGGAATCGAACCGTGACCTCTTAGTTCACAGGTGGATGCTCAACCACTGAGCCAGGAGCTTTGCTAGCAGAGCTAAGCAATCCTGTTGGTGCGTGTGAGTAGGCCCTGGGCATGTGGTTCCTCCAGTGACTTTCTTAGATGCTACCTGTAGGCAGCGTATACTTGTTGACTATTGTGGGAGTCAGTGAGCAGGAAGAATTTGAATATTGGTAAAGGGGAAGGCTTTTCCAACTTAAGCTGCAAATGCTGTTGATGTTTCTGAGCTTCAAAATCACTTGTTTCACTCCTTCCTTTTCCACTACACAAAATGCCACTTTAAATATATGGACTCTGTTGATCTGATGACCTAAACTGTCATGTGGGTAGTTTTATTGATTGTTCAAAAGGTGGCAAATCTTAGAAGTTGGGAATAATTATAATAGAAATTGTGCTCAAATGACCCAGACCCAAGCTTGGTCTTATCATTTTGCTGTGAGACCTTAAGCGAGTCACTTAGACTTTCGGTGTCCCAGTTACCTCTTATATCAGATGAAGATACCTGATTTCTCTCCCTGGCATTTGTGACAATCAAATGAAATAAATCATATCTAATATAAAAACAAGATATTGTTGTACCTGTTTTACAAAGCAACACATATATTTTTAGCTAATAGTTTGGTGTGAATTGGCAATATCCAGACGCTAAATTAGTGTATTGCTTTCAGTAAGAGTTATAGTTATAAGAGAAAGGTATTGAGAGAAAGTTTGAAAGTTGCTAAGAAAGCAGATGTTAAAAGTTCTTATCACAAAGGAAAAATATTTATAACTATATCAACCAATGGATATTAACTAAATTCATTGCAGTAATCATTTCACAATATACTAGTATACATATATCAAATCATCATATTGTACACCTTAAACGTATACAATGGTATATGTCAATTATATCTCAATAAAACTGGGGAAATCAGTACCTTTTGATGACAAACTGTAAATTATATTCAGATAATATAATGAAAAAATATGATAGCAATAAAAATGTTATAACCATAGAATAACTATTGAACATTTAAAGGACATGGATTACAAAACTAATAATAATAAAATGAACAGCCCAGCTGGTTTTGCTCAGTGGATAGAAAATCAGCCTGTGGACCCATCAATTCCAGTCAAGGGCACATGCCCTGGTTGGGGGCTCCATCCCCAGTAAGAGGCATGCAGGAGGCAGCCGGTCAATGATTCCCTCTCATCATTAATGTTTCTATCTCTCTCCCTCTCCCTTCCTCTCTGAAATCAATAAAATATATTCTAAAAAATAAAGTGATGCCGAAACTGGTTTGGCTCAATGAATGGAGCATCAGCCTGAGGACTGAAAGGTCCCAGGTTTGATTCCAGTCAAGGGCATGTACCTTGGTTGCGGTCACATCCCCAGTGGGAGGTGTGCAAAAGGCAGCTAATCGATGATTCTTTCTCATCGCTGTTTCTAACTCTCTATCCCTCTCTTCCTCTCTGTAAAGAAATCAATAAAATATATTAAAATAATAATAATAATAACAAATAAAGTGAATTTTAAAAAAGACTATGGCTTCCATCTTAAGGTTCATATTCTCTCTTTTTCTCTCTGTCTCAGAAGCCACGGGCCATGTTGCAAAGCAGCCCTGTGGAGAGGCCCACAGAAGTGAGCTTGGGCTCTTGCATCTTGGCCACCGATAAGCCATCCAGACCGAGGAAGACCCAGAAACTTCCGGGGCACGTGAGTCACAACCATGGCTGCATCGCAAGCACAGGAAGCACCGGGGAAGCTGAGGTAATGCTGGTGGCTTGCGTTATTGCAAATTCAACTTCCACAAAAATCACCCAGGTTTCTTAGGGAAAGCTGGTGTGAAGCATTACCACTTAAAGAGGAACCAGAGCTTCTGTCCAACTGTCAACCTTGATAAACTGTGGACCTTGGTCAGTGAGCAGACACGGGTAAATGCTGCCAAAAAACAAGACTGGGGCTGCTCCTGTCACTGACGTGGTGAGGTTGGGCTACTACCAAGTTCTGGGGGAGTAAGGAAGTCTCCCCAAGCCAGCATGTCATGGTGAAGGCCAAGTTTCCCTGCAGGAGAGCTGAGGAGGACATTAGGGGTGCTGGCAGGGCCTGTGTCCTGGTAGCTTGAAGCTACATGGAGGGAAGGTCATTAAATGCTCACAAGTGCTTTTGAATTTGAATTAAAAAAAAAAAGATTGAGTTTGGAAGCAGTTCCTAAAATAAGGTGACCAGACGTCCCGCTTTTGGCAGAACGGTCCCGATTTTCAACAATTTGTCCCGTGTCCCGCCAAATTGTTAAAAATCGGGACTGTCCCGCCAAAAGCGGGACATCTGGTCACCTTTCTTTAAAAGCAGAACCCTCCCCTGTCCTGCACCTCTACTATAACCTCCTGAGAGACTCTGAGCCACAGGCACTCAGCTAAGTGGCTCCTGGACTCTTGACCCACAAAAACGCTCCCGGTTTGTTGACTGAATATTTGTCGTTGGCTGATTTCATATGCAGTAATAGTTCACTCATTTTGATGCATATTCAAGAATGAGAACTGCTGTCCTGCTCTATGCACTCTAATCCAGTCCCCTATTTCTTCTAGTTAATTTCTCAGACCTCAGCATACTCAGCATTTTGACATCAAGGGAGGCCTTCCCTGACCATAAAGGTGATTTGTTCCCCTTTGCTATATGGTTTTCTAGTTCTCTGTGCTTCCTACTGTAACCCTCAGAACACTCTTGCATAATTCAATTAATGCCAATCTTCACACTGGGCATAAGCTCTGGGACCACTAGGCCCAAGTCTGGCTTATTCATTGCTTCCTGTCCAGTTCCAGCATTAAGTACCAGTCACTATTTATTTGGATTCACAATACTAGTAAATATTTATTAGATAAATGAAAATCAGTTACTGCCCAGCCGGTGTTGCTCAGAGGTTGAGCGTCAACCTATGAACCAGGAGGTCACAGTCCGATTCCCGGTCAGGGCATAAGCCTGGGTTGCAGGCTCAATCCCCAGTGTGGGGTGAGCAGAAAGCATCCGATTGATAATTCTCTCTCATCATTGATGTTTCTATCTCCCTCTCCCTCTCCCTCTCCCTCTCCCTTCCTCTCTGAAATCAATAAAAAAAAAATTTGTAAAGAAAAAAATAAAAGAAAACCAGCAACAATAACCTACCCCAAATTGCATTCCTTCCCATCAGCGTTCAATGGAGAACAAAGGCAAGGATGGTGTTCTGAGTAATCCAAGCAATAATGGAAACTTTATTAATTCATAATTTGATGACACCAAAAGCCCAAATCCAAAGTGGAGTGGAACACAGGAGGGGGGGGGGGAAATCACCACTGATTCCCTCCAACATCATTTGATTTGATGAAATCCTGGTTTCCCTGTCTTTTCCTCCTCCTTCCGTCTTCACCCTCAACCAACATTTTTTTAAAATATATTTTATTGATTTTTACAGAGAGGAAGAGAGAGAGATAGAGAGCTAGAAACATCGATGAGAGAGAAACATCGACCAGCTGCCTCCTGCACACCCCCCACTGGGGATGTGCCCGCAACCAAGGTACATGCCCTTGACCAGAATCGAACCTGGGACCCTTCAGTCCGCAGACTGACGCTCTACCACTGAGCCAAACCGGTTTCGGCTCAACCAACATTTTTTGAGCAACTACTGTGTGCTCTGTGAAAGTACCTATGTTATCTCTTCATAGTAAATCTGATGGATTCATATTCCCCTCATGTTACAGAGGAGTGACCTAAGATACAGAAGATAAAATAATTCAAGATTACACAGCTTGTAAAGGACAGTCTGGGTTTGAATCCTGGTCTCCTGACCCTCAGTTCTATCATCATAGCAGCCTGCACTTTTAAACATAGACTTAATTGTTTAGAAGAATTTTAGATACACAGCGAAATTGAGCGGAAAGTACAGGGAGTTCTTGCACACACCCTCACCCCCATGCACACCAACTCCCCACTATCAGCATCTTGCACCTGAGTGGCACATTTGTTACAATCATTGAACCACATTGATACATCATTAGCAACCAAAATCCATACTTAACACGCACTCCTGGCGTTGCACATTATATGGGTTTGGGAAAATGTATTATGATATATATTCACCAAAATGGTATCAGACAGGATAGTTTCACACTGCCCTAAATTGTCCTCCGTGCTCTGTCTATATATCTCTCCTCCCAAACCCTGGCAGTCACTGATCTTTTTACTGCCTGCATAGTTTTGCTTTTTCCAAAAATCTTATAGTTGAGAGGATACAAAATGTAGCCTTTTCCATTTGGCTTCTTTCGCTTTGCAAAGAGCACTAAAGATCCTCCCATGTGTTTTTGTGGCTGGAGAGTTTATTTATTTGTAGGTCTGAATAACATGCTGTGGTCTCGCTATACCATAGTTTGTTTATTCATTTACCTATGAAAGGTGATTTCCATTGTGTCCAAGTTTCGTTCACCAGCCATTTTTTAATTTTAAAAGTAGGCTTTGAGAGTGTGAAGAGGAGTGAACTAGAGAAGTGAGGGTTACTCAATAAAGTTTTGCTAAATTTATCTTTAATCAAATATGTGGGTGATTTGAAGCAGTAGCTCTATTCTTCAAAGTGCCTAGATTCTTGATTTTTTTGGACAAACTACCGTATTTTCCGGTGTATAAGACGACCCCCTAATTTTAGTTAAAACATAGGTTTAGGCCTATATTCGCTGTATAAGACTACCCCCCACTTCCGAGGCAACACCAGTTCTTTTTTTAATAGACTGCCTCTCTAACTCAGCCAATCCAAGCAGGCTTTCTATGCATGCAAAGTTCTGTACCCGAAGCTACACTGTGCTCTAGTAAAAAGCCTGCTCAGATTGGCCAGAGTCAGAGAGGCAGTATATTAAAAAAAGAACTGGTGTTGCCTCGGAAGTGGGGGATAGTCTTATACAACAAATATAGGCCTAAACCTATGTTTTAACTGTAAAATTAGGGGGTCGTCTTATATGCCGGAAAATACGGTATTTTAATGGTGCAGATCCTCTTGAAGTCCATTCACACGGGTCCTTTCGCTTGTAATTAAGGAGCGTTTTCAGTCTTAGTAACCTTTCTCCCCAAAAGAAGTCAGGAAAAAAAATTAAGTACAGAGATGGTATAGCAGGATCATTAATTGAGAAAGTAAATCTGTGACTTGTTTTTGCTTCTCTTGCAGGGGCAAAGGAAGGGGTAACTGATCTTCCCTCACCTTCAAAACAACGGAGGGGGTCTTTGGGTGTGGGCCGAGGAAGCTGTGCCTTGGGGATTGCATTAGCTGTGTTTGTGTAGGTGGGTGTTTTGGTTTCTAGGACTGAAAACGGAAGTTGGAAGGTGAAGGAGACATTTTAGTCATCTGTATAAATTCATTCCTCTTCCATTGGTAACTATGTTTACTTCCCCATGCAGTGCATTTGTGCTTTGGGGAGGAAACAGCCCGCGTTACTTGTAGTAATAAGATACTTCTCTCTATCGAAAGACTAATGAGCTTAATTCTGACTACTGGCTGTGGCTCTGGGTGCAGGGATGGGCTTGTGAACCAATTTAGGATGATGGGAAAGGAGACATTTCCTGGGGTCATCTGTGAAAGAAACCTGCTTGCTATTCGGAGGAAGCTTCTGGAATAATCTCTCTCTCTCTCTCTCTCTCTCTCTCTCTCTCTCTCTCTCTCTCTCTCTCCCTCTCTCTCTCTCTCTCCCTCTCCCCCCCCTCTCTCTCTCTCTCCCTCTCCCTCCCTCCCTCCCTCTCTCCCTCTCTCTCTCCTTTCTTTTTGTAATATATATATATATATATATATATATATATATATATATATATATTTTTTTTTTTTTTTTTTTTTTTTTTTACAGAGAGGAAGGGAGAGGGATAGAGAGCTAGAAACATAGATCAGCTGCCTCCTGCATCCTATCATATCCAGAATAAGGGAAATAAAAATGGAGAATGGTTACATAAATCATGGCATGTGCACTCAATGGACCATTATACTGTTATTAAACATATATTACATGAGCCCAGTCAGCGTGGCTCAGTGGTTGTGTGTTGACCTATGAATTAGGAGGGCACAGTTCAATTCCCGTTCAGGGTATATGCGTGGTTTGTGGGCTCTATCCCCAGTTTGGGACATGCAGGAGGCAGTCAATCAATGATTCCCATCATTGATGTTTCTCTCTCTCTCTCTCTCTCTCTCTCTCTCTCCCTCTCCTTTCTGAAATTAATAAAAACTACATATATAATATGAAATCTATATAATAGCATGCCAAATGCAAACATTATAAGTTGGTAAAAGTTAGATACAAAATTGTGTATTAAATTTGAGCTCAGCTATGAAGAGATCACAAAAACTTTATAGAAAAAAGTCTGGAAGGAAACTGAGCAAAATGCCAACAACACAGGAAACACTAACGTGTGCTTTGAGTGATATGCTGGTTAGATTGACATGTAGGAAATCCTTGGAATCCCTAGGTGGGAGCACATTCCAAAAATATGAACCAAGGGTAGATAACACGAATGGCCTTCTTCAATTCTCCTTTGATAAAGGTTAATTATACAGAGCCTTGTCAGAGTCTCCTGCTCTTCTGTTTTTATCCAAAACACGATCTTATCAATTCTATTAATATTTACTTAGTGCCCATAACTAACCGAGCATAGCCATGATTTGCAGTGGACTCTGACATCTAAGGTGCCACCTATTCTCTGGGAAACACTAGTCTAGGACCGCCATCATCCATCCAAGCTGTTTGACAAGGCGCAGCCTCCTCACCACCCACTGAGCATGATACTCCTCAGGTCCCTCCATGGTGTCTCAAAGGGTAAGAAAAGTTTTGAGGAAAATAAAACAGCCATATTATATGCTACGTGAAATAAGCCAGTCAGAGAAAGACAAGTAGCGCATGATCTCACTCATATGTGGAATCTAATGAACCAAATAAACTGATGAACCAAATAGATCCAGAGATAGACGCATGGAACAGCCTGATGAACTTCAGAGAAAAGGTGGGGATGGGTGGGTGGAAGAGATCAACCAAAGAACCTGTATGCATAGAGGCTTAACCCATGGAGACAGACAATTGGGTGGTGAAGGCCTGGGGTGGGGGTTGGGGTGGGCTAGAAGGGGGAAAACAGGGGACCTATGTAATACTTTCAACAATAAAGATTTTAAAAAGAAGAAGAAAAAAAAACAGCCATTCCCCACAAAGAGATTAGGGATTCCTGCTCTAGGATAATCAGTCCCATGCTCTATCTTATGTATGAGACAAGTATAAATTAGTGATATTAAAGGAACAGTACTGCCCTGTCCAGCATGCTCAGTGGTTAGAGCATTGGTCAGCAAACCCAAGGGTTGCAGGCTCCATTCCTGTCAAAGGCATGTACCTGGGTTGCAGGTTCCTTGCCCCAGTTGGAGCATGTACAGGAGGCAATCAATTGATGTGGCTCTCTCAAGTCATTTTTCTCTCTCCCCCTTCTCCCTCCCCCATTTCTCACTCTCTCTAAAATCAATGGAAAAAATATCCTTCAGTGAGGAGTAACAAAACAAAACAAAATGTGTGGGAGGAACATAACTAGGCCAAGCACTTCCACATTTTAAAATGTGTGCTAAAATAGAATTTAAAAGGCCAGACCTCAAAATTTAAAGAGATTCAATCCCATTCTTAGTGCTAAGACTGCACTGGCCACATGGGGCTTATGAGCCCTTGAAATGTGCAGCCCCCACTAAGACATGTTACACGTGTAAAATTCATGCTGGATTTCAAAGACTCAGTATGAAAACAAACAAACAAAAAAAGAACACAAACTCATTAATAATTTTGATATCAATTACATGTTGAAATGATAACATTTTGATATGTTGGGTAAGTCAAATACAGGGGTGGGCCAAAGTAGCTTTGCAGTTGTGACTACACAAAAGACAGAGTTTATTCTTGTTGAGTTTCAGCTGGTTCTTTTAACTCTTTCTTCTTGTGTAACTTCCAGAAAATGTGAAGTTACATCCGGGGCTCACATTTGGGGCTCACATTAGATCTCTACTGGATGGTGCTGAGCTCAATATATTGCAGGGTATATCTTATACTCCTCTTTATACTGAGTGGCCAGATTATTATGATCTCTGAACACATAATAATCTGGCCATTATACTAGAGGCCCGGTGCATGAATTCGTGCATGGTTGGGGTCCAGCCAGCTTTGCCAGGGGGAGGGGACATGAGTGGTTGGCTGGCCTGCCTGCTGATCAAACTCCTGGTAGAGGGGACTACTTGCATATTGGCCTTTTATTATATAGGATATCCACTGAGTGGCCAGATGATTATGCGCTCAGAGATCATAATAATCTGGCCACTCAGTGTATATAGAAAAGGTACCTGACATTGGCTGCTGGGCTTCTTTGTGCCAGGGCTGTGTTAGGTGCAGTCATCCTGCAAAGCACACATGAGTAACCCATTTACAGATGAGAAAACTGAGGCTCAAAAAAGTTACGTAACTTGCCCAAAATCCGCCACTGAAGTATGGGAGAGCCAGTAAATCCGACACTGGATAATTGCTGAGGGTGTTATTCAGTTGCCAAGGCTTCTCACTCTGCCATGACTTGAAAACCTAAACAAGCAGAAGAAGTAAGAACAACAACAACAACAACAAAATGGAAGGAGACGTGTCCTGTAAAATTGAAATTGCTTCCCACAGAGAAGCCCCATTAGAAAAATTAAAACTCGCCCAGCCAATGTGGCTCAGTGTTTCACTGTTGACCTTTGAACTAGGAGGTCATAGTTCGATTCCCAATCAGGGCACATGCCTGGATTGTGGGCTTGATCCCGAGTGTGGGGCATGTAGGAGGCAGATGATCAATGAGTCTCCCTCATCATTGATGTTTCAATCTCTCTCCCTCTCCCTTCCTCTCTGAAATAAAAAATATTTTTAAATAAATAAACTACCTCCTCCAAGTCCTTGATGCCAAGTTGACAAACACAAGACTGGCAAGGACTGATATAGTATCGCCTCACTTTTCATCTCACCATAACTTGGAAAGAGGTTTTGAATGGGTGCTGTTGAAGAGCTAGACTTTCCCCATACTAAACAGAAAAATTCCTGTTAAGTATTTGCCTATAGTCTTAGGTGTGGTAGGAAGAACAATTTGCTAATTAGCCCTATAACTTCCTTTTTGTTGCAGAGCATCTTGGTGGGTTTGGAGATACAAGTTTAGGGTTGGAACTGTGGAGAGATATATATGTCACCTCCCCGACCCCTCTTCCTGTTGATCTTGGCAGGGAGAGGGAGTAGACTGAAGGAAAAATCAGAGGGGGTGGGAGGGTGGCAGGTCTTTAAGAAGGGCTAAGAGTAAAGTATAGCATAGGGAATATCTACACTAGTAAAAGGGTAAGATGCAAATTGGCCATACCTTCGCGATGCCCACCAGCCAATCAGGAGTGAGTATTCAAATTAACCCAACAAAGACGATGGTTTAATTTGCATACATAGGCACTGAGCAGCCAGGGATGGGGTGGAATGCTTGCATTGTCACCATGGCAACGACACAGGCATTCTGTACTGCCCCAGCTGCTTCAGGCCTCTAGGCAGTGGGAAAAGGTGGAAAGGCAGTTCCGGCTGGAGCAAAGGCAGTGCAGGCAGCCAGCAGAAGGAAGGCCCATTCTTGCATGAATCTTCATGCATCAGGCCTCTAGTAGTCAATAATATTATAATAACTATGTGTGGTGCATGGCCTGAAGGGTCCTGGGTTCAATTCCGGTCAAGGGCACGTGCCTCGGTTGCAGGCTTGATCCCTGGCTCTGGGCCACATGAAGAAGGAAAACAATTGATGTCTCTCACACATCGATGTTTCTCTGTGTGTGTGTCTCTCCCCCTCCTTTCCACTCTCTCTAAAAAAGTCAATGAAAAAATATCCTCGGGTGAGGATTAGTAAAAAAAAATAAATAAAAAGGAACTTCATAATAAGAGTAGTGTGCTATAAGAGGACTTCTGAAACTAGCTTTTAACACTCAGTATTATATTTCAAAAGTTTATTTCATGTTACGTGTGGAATCATTTAGATTGTTTCTAGTTTCTTCTCTTGCTTTCTCTCCTTCCTTCCTTCCATGCTTTTATTTAGTTAGTTACTATAAATAGTAACTAGAGCTGATACGAATCTTATTTTGGGGCAGGCTTATAGATTCTGTAAGATTACTTAACATTGCCCTAACCGGTTTGGCTCAGTGGATAGAGCATCAGCCTGCAAACTGATGGGTCCCAGGTTCGATTCTGGTCAAGGGCATGTACATTGGTTGCGGGCACATGCCCGGTGGGAGGTGTGCAGGAGGCAGATGATGATGTTTCTCTCCCAGCGATGTTTCTGACTCTCTCTCTATTTCTCTCCCTTCCTCTCTGTAAAAAAAAAAAATCAATAAAATATATATTTTTTTAAAAAAGAATGCTTCCGGGTTGGGTGCGGCCAGGCCCGGAGCAGCAGCAGCCAGGTCCAGAGCAACTAGGTCGGGAGCAGCGGTGACCAGACCCGGAGCAGCTGGTTGTGGAATGAACCAGAGCAACAGAGGCCAGGCCCGGAGCAGCCAGGCCCGGAACAGCTTGCTCCTCCCCTGCCCCTGCCCCACGGCTGGCTGCCTCTCAGACATGGCTGGAAACTTTTGTGGGAACTTGAGGGTCTGCTGAATCAAGTGATGAAGGCTTAGATCTGGATGTGTTGAGTTAGTATAGGGCTGGGGTGTTGATCTGTGAGTGCCTTGGGTGGGGCCTAGATGAGGCTGGTTAACCTATTTGGAAATGTGTTTTGTGTGAAATGTATCATTGGGCATGTGGTGGTATTATTGATATGAGAAAATGCTAAGTAACAGATTTACTATCTGAAAAGGGATTTACTATCGGGGAAAGGGAGGGAGGAAGAGACTGAACATAAACTGTGCACCTATAAATGAGGACAATGGGGGATGGGGAGGGGGCGGAGGGTGGGGTGGGAACCTGGTGGAGGGGGGAAGAAATGAGGAACCTTTGTAACAATATGAACAATAAAGATTGATTTAAAATAAAAATAAATAAATAAATAAATAAAAAGAATGCTTAAGAGCTGGCCAGTGTGCCTCTGGCCAGTGTGGCCAGTGTCGACCTATGAACCAGTAGGTCATGGTTCGATTCCCAGTCAGGGCACATGCCCGGGTTGTGAGCTCCATCCCCAGTATAGGGTGTGCAGGAGGCAGCCAATCAATGACTTTTTAAAAAAATATATATTTTATTGATTTTTTACAGAGAGGAAGGGAGAAGGATAGAGTCAGAAACATTGATGGGAGAGAAACATCAATCAGCTGCCTCCTGCACACCTCCCACCGGGGATGTGACCGCAACCAAGGCACATGCCCTTGATCGGAATCGAACCTGGGACCCTTCAGTCTGAAGGCCAATGCTCTGTCCACTGAACCAATCCAGTCTGCGCATCAATGACTTTCTTTCATCATTTCTGTTTCTCTTTCTTTCCCTCTCCTTCTTCTCTGAAATCAATGAAAAAAATATTTTTAAAAAAAGGTTTTGTTGTGTGAACTGGAGATACTACCTCCTGGCCTCAGGAAGCTTTCAGATAGGGGGGCTGCTGCTATTTCGATGCGTTTGCATTCAAGCATGACCGCTTAGCTTAGTGGACACATGACCTTGAAGTTCCAGGCCTCCATGTGCTACAAACTAGCTCTGTGGTTTTGGGGAAATCGTTTCATCTTTCCATGCTCAATTCCTCATATGTAAAGTGAGAGGGCTGGACTTCAGTTGATCTCTGAAGAGGAGATCACAAGTCTACGAGAAGAACCCTGACTACAATACTCAATTATTTATTGATGCCAGAGTAGTCACCTGTGGCTATCATTCCTCAAGTACTAACTTATTCAACAGATCCAGAGGGAAGAGCTAGGACAAGCACTTTCGCAGAAAATGGGAGAAACTAATTTTGTTCTACTTGAGAGAATCATTTTCAAATCTGAAGGGCAAAGGAAATAGTGAAGGGGAAAAGAACCACTCCCACATCTACAAAAAAAATAATTAAAAAAAATAAAAAGCTAGGTATGTTTGTGTTTAAAACCAAGTTCAGAACGCTGATATTATTCTCCAATTACTACAATTATTTTTTCAGCACTCAAGCTTATTTCATAAGCCAGAACTGGACTGTATTTCCCTTGTGCAACTCCTTGTATAACCCTTCTCTTCTTTTCTGCCTTTCCCTCCAAATGACTTCATTCTTTCACTGTTTTTTTTCTTCTCTCTCTCTCTCTCTCTCTCTCTCTCTCTCTCTCTCTCTCTCAGCATTCTTGTTGGCACTCCGCTCTCAGTGAGAGAGTCACTTTCGTCTTGGGTAAGTTTTCTTTGGCAGCCTGGCCTGAGGAACACCTGTTTCTGTTCCCATTCTTATGCTCTGTTGACTCATGGGGTGGAGAATGTTGGATTCCTATATAGACCTCATAGCCATGCTCAAAGAATTCCATTGGAATTAGCTGTAAGCTGAATTTCAGCAGACAAAAAAAGTAGAGGAATCTTTTCTCTTCTGAGTATGTTAACCTTCAACCTAGGGCATCTCTTTTGCTTTTCCAATAGCCTTCCTGGCTCCTTATGAGGTAAGAGACTTACTGGATCCTCCCCTTAAACTTCTCCCTGAACTTGCCTACCTCATATATCCTACTGTCCTTTGCTCATAGAACTGACCACTTTCCTGATAAAGAACTACTGCAGCCAAAACTGGTTTGGCTCAGTGGTTAGAGCGTCGGCCTGCGGACTAAGGGGTCCCAGGTTCAATTCCGGTCAAGGGCATGTACATTAGCTGTGGGCGCATCCCTGGTGGGGGATGTGCAGGAGGCAGCTGGTCGATGATTCTCTCTCTGTCATCGATGTTTCTAGTTCTCTATCCCTCTCCCTTCCTCTCTGTAAAAAATAAATTATATATATATATATATATATATATATATATAGAGAGAGAGAGAGAGAGAGAGAGAGAGAGAGAGAGAACCACTGCATACACACCGGAGAAGAAACAGTTGCAATGAGCCCTGGCTGGTGTGGATCAGTGGTTAGAGCATTGGCCCACACACCGAAGGGTCACAGGTTTGATTCTCTGTTTGATCCCTGGTCAGGGTACATGTGGGAGGTAACTAAGCAATGTGTCTCTACATTGATGTCTCTCTCTCTCTCCCCCCCCCCCTTCCATCCTTCTACTCTCTCTAAAAAGTAATGGAAAAAATATTCTTTGGTGAGGATTAACAAAAAAAATAAAGAAAAAAATAAAAGAAACAGTTGCAATGGAATGTTGATGAACTCAGACTCCCCTGAGACACAAAATCTCTCTAATAACACCAGGAGACTGAAAAGAAGAAAGAGAAGGAGAGGGTTGGTGAATTCATGGTTCAAATCTCAGAATAACCAAGACTGGAGCCCAAGATGGCGCCAAACAAGGAGTAAGGAGCTAAGAGACAGTGCAAATGATGGAGTCATCCTGGCCAAAGAAGACAAGTGAACAAGGAAGTGTGGTGAAGGTCTGGAGTCCTCTCCACCACCTACAAAGTACATGTGTGTGTGCGCCTTGGTGGGGGTCTTCTCGCCACCGTGTAGCTTTTCCTGAAGAGCGTGTTCTCACTAAGGACTGCCAGAAACACACTGAGTGGCCAGATTATTATGACCTCTGAACATATAATAATCTGGCCACTCAGTGTATATCCTATATAATAAAAGTCTAATATGCAAATTGTCCACTCAACCAGGAGTTCGACCAGCAGGCAGGCTGGCCAACTGCCCATGTCCCTCCTCCTGGCCAGGCTAGCTGGACCCCACCCATGCACGAATTCATGCACTGGGCCTCTAAAAAAAAAATAATACACACACACACACACACACACACACACACACACACACTGAGTGGCCAGATTATGTGTTCAGAGATCATCATAATCTGGCCACTCAGTGTAGAGGAGATGGCAAGTCCTAGATACTGTTCCCATTCCCACATCAAATTCATGCAAAGGTCACCAATGATTTTCATGTACAAGAGATACTTTTAGTCCTTATTTTTCTTGACCTCATGGTCACTTCCTCTTTGTTGAAAAACTTTCTGTTCCTTTGAATTCAGTGACTCCACATCCTCCTTTTCTTCTTCCTGCTTTCTAGTCATTTCCAGATCTCCTTTTCTGACGTCTCCTCTGCTTCATCTTAGGTTTCCTTAGAGCTATTTCCTCAGCCCTCCTCTTACTTGCTTCTCTCTTCCTAGGCAATCTCCACTATGGCTTCACTTCCATTAAATTTCTGACTCCCAAATTTGAATCTCCTGCCCCTATATATTCAAACTCCTACTTGCCATTCCCACTGCATTGCCTCAATGACACCCTCAGGTTGTACATGACAAAATTACTATACTCTTGATCTTCCCACCAAAATTCTTCTCTTTTAGCATTCTTCCCTTCCTTAGAAAGTGGTGGTTTACTCGGCTGGCATGGCTCACTGGTTGAGTGTTGATCTATGAACTAGGAGGTCATGGTTCAATTCCCAGTCAGGGCATATGCCCAGTTGCAGGCTTAATCCTCAGTATGGGGAGAGCAAGAGGCAGCTGATCAATGATTCTCTCTGATCATTGATGTTTCAATCTCTCTCTTCCTCTTTGAAATTATATATATATTAAAGAAAATGGTGATTCTGCTGACTTGGGTTGCTTAAACTAAAAATCTACACTTCATCCTTGACATCTTCCTCTCTGTCATCACCTCTCACACTGCATCAATCATCAAGTCTTTTGATTCTCTGTCCCATATGTCTCTTGAATCCTTCTGCTTCTCTCCATCCCAACTGTCGACACCATCCTGACCAGGACTACCAATATTTCTCACCAATATTGCAGTGTTTTTAAACTAGTCTCCCAGCATGAGCTCCATTCTTTCCTCTGCAGTCTCAAGTGATCTCTCAAAATGTAAATATGTCCATGACACTCTCCTTCAATGGCCTACTCTAGCTCCTATTCACCCTTCCACTTACTCTTTTTCAGCTCTCGCTCTTCTTCTCTCTGCTCCAGGAATACTTTCACCAAGCCATGCTTGGCCAATTGAAAACACTCTGTTGACTTCGCCTATATTAGTTTCTTATTGCTGCTGTAACAAATTGCCATAAACATAGGGGCATAAAACAACACAAATTTATTCGTTTATAGTTCTGAAGGTCAAAAGTCCTATAATCAAGGAGTCAGCAGGGGTGCATTCCTTCTGGAAGCTCTAACAGATAATCCATTTCCTTGCCTTTTCCAACTTGTACAGGCTGCCTGAATTCTGTGGCTCTTAGCCTTGCATCACTCCCATCTCTGCTTCTATCATCACATCTCCTTCTCTGACACCCCTGCCTCCTTCCTGTAAGAACCTTTGTGATTACATTGGGCTCATCTGGATAATCCAAGATCATCTTCTCATTGCAATCCTCATCTCCATGTGAACCTTAATCATATCTTCAGAGTATCTTCATCCATGTGAGGGAACATATTCAGAGGTTCCAGGGATTAGGATGTGAACATATTTGGGAGGAGGGGAGGGAGTGTGTATTATTCAGCCTACCATACCTCCCATGCCCAGGAGGTAAAAAAAAAAATTTGCAAAGTTTTCTGGAGCAAATTCTGAACCCTGCTACAAAATACCATACACTGTACATACTCCATACACATCATGGACCACATTATATCTCTCCTAGGATCTTTCCAAAAATCCGGACTTTTTTAAAATGCCGCAGGACGCAGGACAAATTGTTAAAAATCAGGACTGTCCTGCCAAAAGCGGGATGTCTGGTCACCTTATCCTAGGTAGTTTCCATTAGTCTGTCCTCGAGTGTGCACATATACTCTGTAGTGTCTACATACACACATCCTGAACCCTGTCCCCTTGGTGAGGAAGGCAGAACCATGGAATGGGACAGAAACAAGGTCCAATGAAGCAGCTGATGTGACATAATCTTGTTTGATGCCAGTCAATCAATATATTTTTTATTTATTTCTGAGAGGAAGGGAGAGGGAGAGAGATATAGAAACATCAATGATGAGAGAGAATCATTGATCAGCTGCCTCCTGCATGCCTCCTACTGACGATCAAGCCTAAAACCAGGGCATGTGACCTAACTGGGAATTGAACCATGTCCTCCTGGTTCATAGGTCAACGCTCAACCATTGAGCCATACCGGCTGGGTGGGAGTGAATCTCTTGTTACCAACAGGCATTATCTGGATTTTTGTGGAAGCAAAGACAGGTGTGTTTTCTCTCATGGCATCTTCTCCCCTTGCAGTAACCAATTCTCAGTTCTTTAATCCGTGCTCCCTGGTAGAGCTGACCCTGGCTGTACTGCTTTATGGATATTCTGTTTTTTTCCAAGTCCTTATTATTTTACCCATGAAGACTTCTAAGGGGACAAGAAGGAATTGAAACACTTTTTCTACATTCTTCTTACTTTTATTTATTAAGATGAAACCATCACTACCAAGAACACATCTAGGTAAATTGTTCTAAGTTATCTATCCCTGAGATGGACCCTTAGTGCAATCTAGTCGTGAAGGTTTAGCTTACAGGGTAGAGATCACCCCTCATTTTGTAGATGAGTAGCTGAGGTGTGGACACCCAAGGAAATCATCCAAGGACATGCAAGTCAGGGCTGTTGACAGTTTCATAAGGCCATAAAAAGTATCAACCAAGATTCTACATACCTAGTTGATAACAGTCATAGATTCAGCTTCCCTATAATAAATTCAGCTTCATTGTTTTAAGGTTTAGTAATAATTGAACCTGAACCAGGTCAAAGTTTACTTCACTCTATGAAAGAAAAGTTTACTAAGCAATTAATGGTGTAAAAAGATCATAGAACTTATATACACTGAGTGGCCAGGCTATTATTTTCTCTGAAAGCATAATAATCTGGCCACTCAGTATATATGTGTGTGTGTGTGTGTGTGTATTAGAGGCCCGGTGCATGAATTCGTGTGTGGGTGGGGTCTGGCCAGCCTGGCCAGGGGGAGGGGACATGGGCAGTTGGCCAGCCTGCCTAGGGGTCGAACACCTGATTGAGTGGACAATTTGCATATTAGCCTTTTATTATATAGGATATCCACTGAGTGGCCAGATGAGCGTTAAGAGATCATCATAATCTGGCCGCCCAGTGTATAGTTTAGTTTAAGCAACCATTTAAAGGACATTTGCCTTTCATTATGTACCACTATACTTCTGAAATGATTAAAATAGGCCTTGCAGAACCTCAGTTTAGGGTCATTTTATTAATTATTTAATCCTCATGATATACTTGCAATTTTAAAATGTATTTCTTTAAATAATGAGCCTCAGCACTCTCATTGATCTGGCCTGATTATCCCTTCTGCTGACTCAAAATTAGAAGGGTTCAACCACAGGGCTTCAAAGGGAACCAGAAATTGTGTGGCAAGACCAACTCTGCCAGAACAACTGCCCTCATTCACCTTGAGTACATCCTGGACGCTTTTGCTTTGATGAGTAAAGCAAGCGGAGTGTTTAGGAATTCGTTTTCCCACCAGTACTAATGTACTACTTTTAATGGAAATCCCTACTACCACACATCAAGGACTTTTTCAGATGAAATTTGATGAGACAAGTCATTACTAGGCACTAAGCCTTTCAGAAGGCTTCCATCTTCCTGTCTGCAGCCCACACAACACTGTCCTAGGCAGTTGTCACCCAGCTCTGTGGAAAACAGTGAATAGGACAGGACTTGGTTTAAACTCTAAAGCCCTAGCAAGACATTCAAGAAAAGTCCCCTAATTCTTTGCTAATTGCAAAAATCTTAATCCTAGTGTGGAAATTTCTTTTTTTTTTTAAATATATTTTATTGATTTTGTACAGAGAGGAAGGGAGAGAAATAGAAAGCCAGAAACTTCGATGAGAGTCATCGATCAGCTGCCTCTTGCACACCCCCTACTGGGGATATGCCCACAACCAAGGTACATGCCCTTGACCGGAATTGAACCCGGGTCCCTTCAGTCCCCAAGCCGACGCTCTATCCATTGAGCCAAACCGGTCTCGGCCCTAGTGTGGAAATTTCTTTCCCTCACTTAGGGCAGGGACCATTATTCAATACTAGGTACTTGTCAAAGAATCTGGCTTTTCAAAACATTTTTCATGTTCCCTATGAATACAGTTGACTCTTGAACAATATGGGTCTGAACCAGGCAGGTTTACTTATACACAGGTGTTTTTCAGTAAATACAATAAATGTATTTTCTCTTCCTTATGATTTGATTAATCTTGAGAGAGAGAGAGAGAGAGAGAGAGAGAGAGAGAGAGAGAGAGAGAGAGAGAGAGATTTGTTGTTATACTTACTTATTTGTCCATTGGTTGATTCTTAAATGTGCTCTGACCAAGGATCCAACCTACAACTTTGGTGCATTGGAACGATGCTCTAACCAACTGAGGTGCCATGCCAGGGCCCTTATGAGTTTGTTAATAACATTTTGTTTTCTCTATCTTCTTTTATTGTAAGAATTCAATATGTAGTACACATAACATACAAAATATGTGTTAATCGAGTGTTTCTGTTATCAATAAGGCTTTTTGTCAACAACAGGCTATTTATTAGTAAAGTTTCTGAGGGAGAGTCAAAAGCTGTACACAGATTTTCAACTCAGGGATGTCAGTGCCTGTATATTTCCTTCCTTCTTCCCTCGCACCACAGATTGCCAGGTAAAATGCCAAATGGCCAATGAAATTTGAATTTCAAATAAACAACAAATATATTTTTAGTACGAGCATGTCCCATGCACTACTAGGAGCATACTTTCACTTTAAAAACTTATCTGTTGCCCTAATCGGTTTGGCTCAATGGATAGAGCGTTGGCCTGCAGACTCAAGGGTCCCAGGTTTGATTCCAGTCAAGGGCATGTACCTTGGTCGCATACATGCGTACAAGGGCATGTACTAGTAGGGGGTGTACAGGACACAGCTGACCAATGTCTCTCTCTCATCGATGTTTCTAACTCTCTATCCCTCTCCCTTCCTCTCTGTAAAAAAATCAATAAAATATATTTTTTTAATTAAATCTTATTTTCAGTTTAAAAAATGTGGCTCTCAAAAGAAATGTCAATCGTTGTACTGTTGATATTTGGCTCTGTTGACTAATGAGTTTGCCGACCACTGGTGTTAGAGCATCTTCTGGATACATCAAGGTTGCAGGATACATCCTAGGTCAGGGCACATACAGGAATCAACCAATGAATGCATAAACAGGTGGAACAACAAATTCTCTCTCTCTCTCTCTCTCTCTCTCTCTCTCTCTCTCTCTCTCTCATCTCAAATCAATTTTTAAAATATATTTTATTGATTTTTTACAGAATGGAAGAGAGAGGGATAGAGAGTTAGAAACATCGATGAGAGAGAATCATCAATCAACTGCCTCTTGCACACCCCCCACTGGGGATGTGCCCGCAACCAAGGTACATGCCCTTGACCGGAATCGAACCTAGGACCTTTCAGTCTAAAGGCTGACGCTCTATCCACTGAGCCAAACCGGTTTCGGCTCAAATCAATTTTTTTTAAATCAGAAAAAGATTTCACCACGCCTACCATATTGCCTGGCATACAGTAGAAGTAGCTTGCTAATTGCACGCTGACTGAGAGCCTTAGGCTTGCAGTTGTGAGAGGTGGGGGGGGGGGGGGGCGGGGAGAGAAGAACAGGCTCCGCAGAAAGAAGACAGAAGTGCTGGAAACAAAGCCAGGTACTCTGCAATCTTGCCAAAGGTTAACCCTGCATATTCATTACAGGTTTATTCGCTGATGATGCCTTTTTTTCTCATCCACTGTGTTGACAACATGAACTCTAGGTTCGTATTTTAATCCAGCTCAGAGTATATATTTATTTTTTGTAACTATGTGCATAGCACTAACTGCTTATTTTCTTACCAGGGTGTTTATTGTCAATATGCATGGCGTGAGGTGAAATAGATGTGCTTGTTAATACTTGCCTCCACATTTCTCAGGGGGCAATTCTAAACTCAAGGAATTTGGGGCTCACTTCATTTTACAGCTGCCTCAAAGACTGTATCCACTGGACTTTGTGATTATGTCCTTTTTTCAAGAATGTTCCGAGGAACAAATGGCAAAACTGGAAGTACTCATCAAGAAGATGGATTACCTTTCCAGGGGGTGCTGAGCTATGGGTATCTCTCGGGACAACTGGCACAAGCACCGCAAGACAGGGGCCAAATAAGCCCTACCACAAGAAGTGGAAATATGAGCTGGACGGCCTGCTGCCAACACTAAGACTGGACCCCACTGCATATATACAGTCCGAGTGCACGGAGGCAACAAGAAGAACCGAGCCTAGCCGAAACTGGTTTGCTCAGTGGTTAGAGCGTTGGTCTGTGGACTGGAAGGTCCCAGGTTCAATTTCGTTCAAGGGCATGTACCTGGGTTGCGGGCACATCCCCAGTAGGAGGTGTGCAGGAGGCAGCTGATTGATGCTTCTCTCTCATCGATGTTTCTAACTCCCTATCCCTCTCCTTTCCTCTCTGTAAAAAATCAATAAAATCTATTTTTGAAGAAGAAGAAGAAGAAGAAGAAGAAGAAGAAGCAGCAGCAGCAGCAGCAGCAGCAGCAGCAGCAGCAATAGTAGTAGTACCAAGCCTTGAGGCTGGACGTGGGCAACTACTCCTGGGGCTCAGAGTGTTGTACACGCAAAATAAGGATTATTGATGTTGTCTACACTGCATCCAACAACAAACTGGTCCACACCAAGACCCTAGTAAAGAATTGCATCGTGCCGAAACCGGTTTGGCTCAGTGGTAGAGCATCGGTCTGCGGACTGAAAGGTCCCAGGTTCGATTCCGGTCAGGGGCATGTACATTGGTTGCGGGCACATCCCCAGTGGGGGGTGTGCAAGAGGCAGCTGGTCTCCCCAGTAGGGGGTGTGCAAGAGACAGCTGATCAATGTTACTCTCTCATTGACGTTTCTAGCTCTCTATCTCTCTCCCTTCCTCTCTGTAAAAAATTAATAAAATATATTAAAAAAAGAATTGCATTGTGCTCATGACAGCACACCCTACTGACACTGGTACAAGCCCCACTGTGCACTGCCCCTCCTGGGCCACAAGAAGGGGGTCACGCTGACTCCTGAGGAGGAAGAGATTTTGGACAAAAAACGATCAAAGAAAATTCAGAAGAAATACGATGAAAGGAAAAAGAATGCCAAAATCAGCAGTCTTCTCGAGGAGCAGTTCCAGCCGGGCAAGCTTCTTGCATGCATCGCTTCAAGACCAGGCCAGTGTGGCCGGGCAAATGGCTATGTGCTCGAGGGCAAGGATCTGGAGTTCTATTTGAGGAAAATCAAGGCCCTCCTATCTTAGCTCATGTAATAAAGGTGTTTATTCTGAAGAAGAAGGAGCAGGAGGAAGAGGAGGAGGAGGAGGAGGAGGAGGAAGAGGAGGAAGAGGAGAATTATTAAAGGGGGTATGGACTAGAAGGGGTCAATAGAGAAAAGGGGGGAATATCTGTAATACTTTCAATAATAAAGATTAAAAATTTTTTAAAGAAAGAGCCAATAAGGAAACAGAAAAAATAAGATGGATAAAATAGCGATTTTAAACCACAAATGGTAGTGGCTGGGGCAGAATTGAACAATCTTGAAGCCAAGGGAATATGATAGGCCACTCTTTGATATCACGTGGTAGGCAGATACACTGGCAGTCTTGGAAGCATAAATAACATTGTCATATTATGCTAAAGATAGCTATTTAGATCAGCAGTCTCAGACCCACCAATCCCTGTTATAATGTAGTCTATATTTATCAGCCTTCCTGTACTTATCTGAAAAGAAATTCATAGGTGATACCACATACCCTTACACATCGCTGTAAAAAAAAAAATCAATGTAATGGCCCAGTTACAGTGGTCGGCAAACTCATTAGTCAACAGAGCCAAATATCAACAGTACAACCACTGACATTTCTTTTGAGAGCCACATTTTAAAAAATATATTTTATTGATTTTTTTATAGAGAGGAAGGGAGAGAGATAGAGAGATAGAAACGTTGATGAGAGAGAAACATCGACCAGCTGCCTCTTGCACACCCCCTACCAGGGATGTGCCCGCAACCAACATACATGCCCCTGACGGGAATCGAACCTGGGACCTTTCAGTCCGCAGACCGACACTCTACCACTGAGCCAAACCGGCTTTGGCGAGAGCCACATTTTTAAAATTTAAACTTCTTCTAATGCTACTTCTTCAAAATAGACTCGTCCAGGCCGTGGTATTTTGTGGAAGAGCCACACTCAAGGTGCCAAAGAGCCACATGTGGCTCGTGAGCCGCAGTTTGCTGACCACAGGCCTAGTAGAAAGGAAAAACGAAAAGTAATTTATCATAAAATATCATGCACCTCAAAATGGAAACCTCATGCATCACCATGCTAGAAGACAGCAAAGCAGACAGATGCTTATACTAATCATATTATAGATCGCATCACTGGGAGTGACAGCTTGAGACAGACTGACACAGATGCACTTTAGTAGCAACACATTACAAAATCTGTACTGCCCGTTTGCTATGACTTCCCAACATAGTCAACAAGTGCTGGAAAGTTCTACACCCGATGAAATGCAAGCATCCTTCCAGTCATACTATGCTTGCGTTCCTAGGAAATTAGGTGCTTATTTCATTTAGGTTCAGAAGGACATTACAAGGTCACTTGGAACATGGGACTATTTCCAATTCTAGCATGATTGGGTTTCACCCTTTAAATGTCAATAATACCCCCCCCCAAAAAAATCATTGTGACAATAAAAAAAAAACACATCAATTTCTAAAATTTGTCTCCCAAATACTACCTCCCCTGTGTTACCTCTGACATAAAGTAAAAAATTTTATTTGTGGAAGCGTTTTTATTTTATTTTCTAAAAATATATCTTATTAATTTTTTACAGAGAGGAAGGGAAAGGTAGAAAAAGTCAGAAACATTGATGAGAGAGAAACATCAGCTGCCTCCTACACACTCCCCACTGGGGATGTGTCCACAACCAAGGTACATGCCCTTGACTGGAATCGAACCTGAAACCCTGAGTCTGCAGGCCGATGCTCTATCCACTGAGCCAAACTGGTTAGGGCTGTGGAAGCGTTTTTAAACTCTTCAAACATATCTTTGATAAAGGATCCATATCCTCAGCGATTCCCCTATTTGTGCTGAACGTTCCTTCACATTAAAAAAAAAAATTGATCTTTGATTTTACAATCCCACCAAAAGGGAGTTTCCCAAGATCTGAGTCGGTAAGATCATCAAGAGAGTCAATAAATAAAATTACATAGTAGTTTTTTCTTGCAAATGCTTACTTAGTATTTTAGTCATTAAAATAATAGTTGACTCAAGGCAAAAAGAAGGGCAAAACCTTGCAGGTTGTCTGATCAAGAGAGCAATTTAATGAGAAGGTGCCATACAGATCTATAATAGGATAGAGGTAAATAATGTAATTATATTTTTTGTTGCATTTCTGAAGTTATTGCATTTAGGTGTGGCACGTTCAAACATGTTCAGTAATTGTGAAAATACTTTCCTAGCAGCATACATATAAATCAAATATCCTATCAACATTACCAGTTCGAGTGCATAGAACACTGCCCTCAGGTAGGGGTCCATGTGTCTTGGGGCCAGTGATGGGGAACCAGCTGCTTCTAATTCAGAGGAGCTCCCTGCACTCACATCTTCCAACTCTGCATCTGGTGACATCAAGTTGGGAGCCTGCAATCAGTGGTGATGGAATTATTCACACCGCACAACGGGCAAATGCTACAAATTGAGTCCTCGGCCACCCACACACCCTTACTTCCAGAGAGCCTATTGTTCAATAGTCACCAGATACCACTGCCTGGGGCTGGCTCCGAGGAAAGAGCCACCTGTTGCAGAAGTACAAAGGAAGACTTTGTTAAAAACTCTGAAAAGATCCGTGTAAGTTGGGCTCTCTAGTGTTTCATCAAATAAGGTAGTGCCCAGCCAGTTTGGCTCAGTGGCTGAGCATTGTTAGGTCTAATCAAATAATTGAATCTATATCCCCTCACCTGGGAACTGACCTTCAGACCATTTCACAACCGGCATTCCCTCTTACTTAGACTACATTCCACTTGCAAAGACCACATTCCACTTGCTAAGACCATTATCTTTCCCCTCCGGACTTTCCCAGGATCCAACCTGCCCAGAGAGTTCCCTGCCAAAAGAGCCCACCTAGAGTCCTTTAAAACCTCTGGTTTCCCACCTCTGGGTGCTGGTGCCATTTTGAGGCTCAGCCCATCTGGTTTTCCAGATGGCCTAATCCTATATAATAAAAGCCTAATATGCAAAACGACAAAATTGTCCCCCGATCGGCCTGCTGGTCACCTCCCGCAGAGGGAGGCCAGACTGTAGCTTAGGCCCCTATGGACTCCCGGAGTATGAGAGGGTGCAGGCCGGGCTGAGGGACTCCCCCACACACACATAAATGATGAATTTTTGTGCACCAGACCTCTAGTAAATGTATAATCCCTTATCACTTTGGCTTCGTGCATTTCTCCTTTGGTGACCCTAGCATTTGGTGCTGAAAACCCAGGAAGGTCCCACGGGGAAGGTGAGCCACAGTCCTGGCTTCAGTCATCTCAACTTTGCTACTCAGAGAGTGGTAGGCAGCTCAGCTCATCCTGGGCTTACCTCAGAATCATACTTGGGTGCCAGGATCGACTGGCTTCAATTAGGCCTCCTTCCCTTACAGGCCCTCTGGAACCAGCCAAGAAGGTGCCAGATCAGGAACCTCTCCTTCTCCATTGCTGACCCTCCATCCCACACAGGCCAATCTTCTCTAGGTGAGTGACATTCCACAATTTCTCTTGTCTTGAGTCTTCTGCCCACTCTCTCTCACTGACTTCTCGAACGTTCTAGCGCTAGGCCAGAAGACTCCTCGGCTGTTTGGTCTTGAGTCCTTCTGAACTGGGGATGCTCAGTCAGGAGGGTCACCCCTTGTTTCTCATGGTGGTTTGTTTAGAGGTGGGGTTGCCTGCCCTCAACAGTCACCTTTGGACTTGTGGTCTGGCACTCACCTTCCTCTCTTGTGGGCCACGCTTATTCTCCTTATCATGGGGAACACTCCCTCCACACCCCCTAAAGCGCCTTAGACTCACAGGGGAGATCAGGCCCAAGCACCTCAGTTCTTTGTAACACTGTTTGGCCACAATATAAACTAGATAATGAGGGCGATTTAGATCATTGCTGTCACCACAATGGAAAATGGTCAGATTCCCTATGTCCAGGCCTTTTTCACCCTTCGATTTGGACCCTCTCTCTGTCAGTCCTGTTCTACCCATCAGATTCTTCTCCTTCACATAAAATATCATACCCCTAACACTTCTGATTCTGAATCTATTTTTAACCCAGCAGACCACCGACCTCCACCCCCATATGTACCCCCTCCATCACCTGCAGTAGATTCCCCAAACCCAGACCCTCCTAACTATCAACCACTTCTCTCCCGGCCCATCAGAGACCAAATCCTGAGAACATGAGCTCCAAAACAGCCTTTCCCACCTAACATGCGCTCTCTGGCCATCCAAAGACCACCTTCCTCAACAGCCACTTCTATTCCAGCTCCCATTCTACTCCTGAGGGACATAGCAGGAACTGAGGGCATAGTCTTAGTCCACGTCCCATTCTCTATGTCTGATCTCTCCCAGATTGAAAAAAGACTAAGGTCTTTTTCCATCAACCTGACCACCTTTACTAAGGAATTTGAGTACCTGACCCAGTCCTATGACCTGACATGGCACGACATCTATGACATCCTATACTCCTCTCTCACCCCAGAGGAGAAGGAGCGAATGTGGCTAACAGCTCAGGACCATGCTGTGCCCTCCATCAAGAGGATGGGGCAGCCAACCCGGTTTGTCCCCTGAATGACCCGAGGTGGGACTATCAGGTTAATTCTCCAGGGTGCTGGCTCCATAGCCTTATGATCATCTGTGTCATTGCCAGACTCAAAAAGGCTTCCCATAAGAAAGTCAACTATGACAAACTTAATAAAATCACTCAGGACCCTGACGGAAACCCAGCTCTCTTCCTCTCTTGCCTCACTGAGGCCTTACAAAAATTGACCACCTTGGACCCCACCTTCCCAGAGGGAACCCTTCCTCTGAACACCCGTTTTATATGCCGATCAGCCCCCGACATATGCATAAACTTTGAAAAATAAACACAGGTCTACAAACCCTTCCAAAAGACCTCATTAGCCTGGCCTTTAAGGTCTTTAATAATAGAAACAAAGAGACCCAAATCCAAAAACAAAGGCAAGATCAGGCCAAGGCCCAGACAAAGGCCTTTCAGCTCCTAGCCACCACTCTCATGAACCCCAAAAAAGTGCTGGTCCTCCAACCAAGGGTAAGTCAGGGGCTAAGCCTCCTCCGGGCCCATGCTTCAGATGCAGCAAGGAAAGACACTGAGTCAAGTCCTACCCAAACCCTAGACCCCCATCTGGGCCCTGCCCAAGGAAAGGCCACTGGAAATCAGACTGTAGTCTTACCCCTCCAGGTCGGACCTCGGCCAGTTCAGCAAGGCCACCCTCTGGATCCAGTTTGGAGTTCTCAGGCCTCTTGGGACTGGCCACTGCAGACTGAAGCTGCCCAGGCCCTGACAGGGCTCCACAGATTTACATCAACAGGACAGAACCTCGGGTAACAACTGTGGTGGCAGGTAAGCCGATCTCCTTTTTAACTGATACTGAGGCCACTTATTCTGCCTTCCCCAAATTTTCTGGGACCCCATCCCCTTCTCAGACTCCATTATGGGGATTGGCGGATTAGTCTCCCAGTCATTAGCCACCTCATGTCTACACTGCATCTTACTAAATACCCCCATTCACTCTTTTCTCATTCTACCTCAGTGCCCAGCCAGGGCTACCATGCATCCCCTCGTAAAGCCCAGTTGTCCCATATCACAGTCACCCACCTCAGTTTCACCTTCTCACCCCACAAGGCCGGGCCATTACCTCAGACAGTAAACACGTTATCTCCTCCATGACTGCCCCTCCTCTAGACAAGAGATACTCTCCTTTCCAAGCTCACTGGATACTTTTGCCTCTGGGTTTCCAACGTTAGTCTTCTCACAAAGCCCCTCTATGACACAGCGAAGGGAATCTTCACTGAACCTTTATATTTTTTTAAAATATATTTTATTTATTTCAGAGAGGAAGGGAGATGGAGAGAGAGATAAAAACATCAATGATGAAAGAGAATCACTGATTGGCTGCCTCCTGCATGGCCACTACTGGGAATCGAGCCCGCAACCCAGGCATGTGCCCTTGGCCGGAATCGAACCTGGGACCCTTCAGTCCGCAGGCTGACGCTCTATCCATTTAGCCAAATCAGCTAGGGCTTCACTGAGCCTTTAAATCCCAAGGCCAGCATTGCTCTCACCCCCTTTAATGCTCTGAAAAACTCTCTCACCTCAACGCCTCTCACCTCCTTTCCCCAAAGAACAACTTTCTTTACTGCAAAACTGCAAATGCATACTTAACAGTCCTGCTACTGTCAGAAGCAGAACTCATTATCACCCAATCCTTCACATGTTACCTCCAAGGGGAAACATGGCAGTTTTCAATCCAAGCGGCTGGAGGCCTGGAAACTAGTCCTGGAACAGGCTGCAGGGCCCGCTCCCTCCTCCCTCCACTTTTTCTCCAGCCTCATAGGCCTACACACAATTTTCCAAAGTCTTCGGAAACTTAAAGGCTTCGGAGGATTGCTGCGTTAAATGATAAACATCTCAATATTTCCACAAGTTTTAAGTTCACCTGATTTTAGCTTTTGTTACAGAAAATCTACAAGTGCTGGCTGTTTACTTTTTGGCTAAAACGGGTTATTTGTGAACGGGTGAGAAGGTTTGTGAAAGTTGTAGAAAAGTTTGTCCATTGAGTCAGGATGAACCCCTGATGTCCAAAGGGACCCCTTTTCTCCTATGAACCTAAAGCAACCCCACCCAGGCTCTCTCCTGTTGCTTCAATCCTTAGATGGGAGCCTAGACCTCATTTGTTTATTTCCACTGCTCATTCACAGTCCTTGAAAGCCTCAACAGGTCTTCCTGCTTGGTATTTAGGAACCTCTCTCCTTTTCTAGCCTTCTTAAAGGTCATACACTGCAAAGGACACCAAGTCAGGAATGATCCCATAAGTCAGAGAAATAACAAAGCAGATCAGGAGGCCATGGCAGCAGCTCGGAGGAAGCCTCCATTTCCTCAACTCATTTTTAAAATTAGTTTATTTATTGATTAAGGTATCACATATTTGTCCTCAACCCCCCATTCCAATCCCCCCCCTCATGCCTCCACCCCCCTATTGTCCTTGACCACTGATTAGGCTCATATGTATGCACACAAGTCCTTTGGTTGATCTCTCCCTTTTATCTCCACCCTCCCTTTGAGGTCCAACAGTCTGACCCATGGCTCCTTATCTCTGGGTCTGTTCTTGTTCATCAGTCTATGTTGTTCACCATTTCTCCTAGATGAGTGAGATCATGTCCTACTAGAAATATACTTATAAGAATCAAAAATGAGACAAGCAATAATCGTTATGCTGAAAGGCATATGAATCAGTCTGTAGTGAGCTTCTTCCTGGGCCACCAGTTCTTTTGAGACCCAATTTCAATGTCAAACAGTTCCTTATGTGTACATGTCAGCCATGATATTTCATTTCTGAATGGTGGACAAATGGTGGTTCCTCATCTCTTAGCTATACCTCATGTAACACTCAGGTACACTCCAGAGGAATTCCAGCCCCTACTAGTCTTTGGGCCTCTCAGGAAGATCCATGGTTAAAATTTCAGGGACAATATATCCTTCCTCAGGGACAGCCTGTGATATCTTATAGGCTATTCACAATTCCTTATATATAGGATATAAACCACTTTTACAACTCCTAAGACCCCTCATCTCATCACATGTCCTAGCCTCGCTTCCCTGCTGCAAGATATTACCAAAACCCGTTCTACTTGTTACTCAGTATCTCGCCAAGGACAGGTTAGACCTTCTTTTTCCCCCACTCATCAGGCAAAGTGCCCAATCCCTGGACAAGACTGGCCAATTGACTTCACTCACATGCCACCTATTAAAAGAACCAAGTATCACCCAGCCAGTATTGCTCAGTGGTTGAGTGTCGACCTATGAACCACGAGGTCATGGTTCGATTCCCAGTCAGGGCACATGCCTGGGTTGCAGGCTTGATCCCCAGGGTGGGGCATGCAGGAGGCAGCTGATTAATGAGTCTCTCTCATCATTGATGTTTCAATCTCTCTCTCCCTCTCCCTTCTTCTCTGAAATCAACAAAAATATTTAAAAAAACAAAAGAACCAAATATCTCTTAACCCTAGTAGATTACCTTCTCAGGCTGGGTAGAAGTGTTCCCACAGCATCTGAAAAGTCCTCCAAGGTCACACAAGCTCTCATTCAGCATATCATTTCCAGATTCAGCCTACCCACCTCACTACAATCAGATAATGGACCTGCTTTCATATCTCAAATAACTCAACAGGTCTCCACTCTGAACCTGAAGTGGAACCTATACCCCCTCTACCGGCCCCAATCTTCAGGCAAGGTAGGAGAGGCGAATTCCTTAATTAAGTCTTACCTAATTAAATTAACTCTCAACACTATGAACCTTGGACTATTCTCCTACCTCTAGCCCTTATTTGCATCAGCCCCCTGCACACCCTCCTTTCTTAGTCCCTTTGAACTCATGTATGGCCCCTTCTTATTAGGAAACTTCCCTTCCACAGAGACCCTTCTAGGAGTCTATGTCCCCATTTTGTTTTATTTTTAAAAATATATTTTTATTGATTTCAGAGAGGAAGGGAGAGGGGGAGAGAGAGAGAGAAACATCAATGATGAGAGAGAATCATTGATTGGCTGCCTCCTGCATGCCCCTCCTGCACAACCTAGGCATGTGTCCTCAACTGGAATCGAACCTGGGACACTTTAGTCCGCAAGCCAATGCTCTATCCACTGAGCCAAACCAGCTAGGGCTTGTGTCACTATTTTAAATTTGGTCCCACAATTACTGAGAGAACGGGCTGATCAGGTGCTCCCTCAACCTTTTACAGGAAATATCCCCCCCCCCCTACACCTCAACAGCCAGAGACTGGGTCCTTCTGAAAGCAATCCATCCACCAAATAATGTACAGCCCAATGGCTAGGCCCTTATCAGGTATTCCTAACTACTCCACCTGCAGCTAAACTATCAGGACATACCCTGTGGTCCCACCCTTCAATGTAATTATTCTACAGCCCAGGCAAAGTCAAGCCTCCTTTTCTTTTCTGTACTTATATTCAGTCTCTTACTAAGGTAGCTCCTTCTCTATCCCCGTCACAGGTCCTATCACCCTATAAACCCACTAATCACTCAAAGCCCTTTATGCTTTACAAGGTCACAGGGCAATATAACAATAGGCCACCTCCCATCATCAGCTTGTAACACCACAGTTAACCTAGAACTACCGAATGGCCATTGGTCCCAAAGGGTTGACTACCAGGTCCCTCCTGAAGCCAATGGTTATTTCCTACAGCCGGTCCATTTTACTTCTTATCCACCCATCCAAGCCCAAGACTTCAGCTGTTCCTTTCTTTTCCTTTCACTTTCCCCTTGGATAACAATCCATTCTAGCATTCCCGCCCAGTTTCACTGCAATAGAATCTCCACCACTCTTGATGTATATAATAGACCCTGATATTTTCTATTTGTTTACTTTCACTTAAAAAATGCTGGCCTCAACTTAGTATATCATTTTCACAAACTCACTAATGTGTTGCAACCCCCCACACACTAGTTTGAAAACATGGTCTTAGAAACCTTTATTTTTGTTGTTGTTTTCTTTTCTTTTCTTTTCTTTTAAATATATTTTATTGATTTTTTTACAGAGAGGAAGGGAGAGGGATAGAAAGCTAGAAACATCGATGAGAGAGAAACATCGACCAGCCGCCTCCAGCACACCCCTACTGGGGATGTGCCCTCAACCAATGCACATGCCCCTGACCGAAACTGAACCTGGGACCCTTCAGTCCGCAGGCCAATGCTCTATTCACTGAGCCAAACTGGTTTTGACAGAAATCTTTATTTTTGAGATCTCATCTACTAGTACATTCCCCTGTTTTATCCTTTTCTCTCTAGGTTACTCTGTTCTTTTCATCTAGAACTTTGACCCCCCAATTTACCAGTTCCTTCCTTCTTTCCTTTTTACCTTTCTTCCTTCCTTTCCAAATATTTACAAATCACCTACTATGTGCCAGGCACTGGGCTAGGTGCTAGAGATGCAGTGAATTTATATCCACACCCTGGGATCCCAGCATCCATCCAATCATCATACAAATAAATGCGAACTTTCAACTGTGTTTAGTGTTACAAAGGACAGGTCCCAAGAAAAGGGAATTTGACCTAGTTAAGAAGGATTTCCTGAGGAAATGGCACCTGAGCTGAGATGTAAAGATATATTCTATTCTTTTCTATTCTCCTTGGTTCTATTCTATTGTTCTCTTCTGTTCAATTTCATTAACAGAATCCTGGCCACTCCCCATTACTCCCAACCCCTAATCTTCTTTCAGCAACTACTAATCTCCTTTGTGTCTCTATAGATTTACATACTCTGTGCATTTTGTATAAAGAGAATCATATATCACATAATAAGTAGTCTTTTGTGACTGTCCCCATCACTTAGCATGAAGTTTTCAAGGGTCATCCATGTTGTAATATTGTATGAATACACCACATTTTGTTTACCCATTTGTCAGTTGATGGACATCTGTGGATGTTTCCACTTTTGGCTATTGAATCATGTTACTCTGAACACTTGTGTATACATTTTTGTGTTGACATATGCTTTCATTTCTCGGGTATATACTTAGGAGAGAAATTGCTGGGTCATATGGTAACTCTAATTTTAACATGTGAAGGAGCTGCCAAACTATTTTCTAAAACAGCTGCACCATTTTACACTTCCACCAGCAGTGCTTTAGAGTTGCTGTTTCTCCATATCCTTGCCAACACCTGTTAATTATATACTTCTTTGATTATAGCCATTCTAATGGGTGTGATATGGTATCTCATTGTGGTTTTGGTTTGCATTTCCCTAATGGCTAATGATGTTGAGCATCTTTTCAGGTACTTGTTGACCATTTGTATATAGTCCTTGGAAAAATATCTACTCAGATCTTTAACTATTTTTAGTTGGGTTGGTTATCTTTTTATCGTTGAGTTGTAAGCGTTCTTTATATATTTTAGGTACAAGTTCCTTATCACACAAATAATTTGCAAGTGTTTTCTCCCATTCTGTGGGTTGTCTTTTCACACTCTTTTAATTTAATTTAATTTTTGAGAGAGAGAGAGAGAGAGAGAGAGAGAGAGAGAGAGAGAGAGAGAGAGAAAGGAAGGGAGAGGGAGAGAAACATCAATGCAAGAGGGAAACATCAACGAGCTGCCTCCTGCACATCCCATACTATCGATTAAGTCTACAATCCAGACATGTACCCTGACCAGGAATCAAACCCGCAACCCTGTGGTGCACAGAACAACACCAACCAACTGAGCCACACTGGCCAGGGCTCTTTTCACATTCTTTTTTTTTTTTAAATATATTTTATTGATTTTGTACAGAGAGGAAGGGAGAGAGATAGCGAGTTAGAAACATCAATGAGAGAGAGTCATCAATCAATTGCCTCCTGCACACTCCCCACTGGGGATGTGCCCACAACCAAGGTACATGCCTTTGACCGGAATCGAACCCGGGACCCTTCAGTCCCCAAGCCAACACTCTATCCATTGAGCCAAATCTGTTTCGGCTCTTTTCACATTCTTGATGGTGTCCTTTAAAGCACAAACGTTTTTAATTTGATGAAGTCCTAACTCCCCATTTTACACCACACTTCCCTGATTACCTCCTCAATCATCACCTCCAAGGGACCCTGACATCACCCAAAGCTCTTTGAACAATGCTGTCTTATACCCCAGTACAGACTCTCAGAGTGAAAACTTATGTTTTCCTAGCTTTCTCTCTGCCTGTTTCTATCACAAATGCTCTCTTAGCTCTGTAAAACTTCCAATCCCTCAGCCCTCTGTTTTCTTCCTGTTTGTCATACCTGCCTCTTCCCAACCATCTCATCTTCCACTCTTATCCAGCTTAGCCCTTAGAATACACTACAAACTACAAACTCCGCCCCCAGGATATTCCGCTCTACCCAGTACCTTTTTGCTGCACTTGTTCGGCAATCTCCGACCATATATCAATCTAACCATCTGCCTTCTCTACTTCTATTGCTACTAACCACTTTTGATTTGTGCTCCCCAGTATCAGCTGAACTCTCAAACTTGCCATGCAATCCTTTCATTTGACCCACTTTAGTTTCCTCTCCCGTTCCCTGATGTCAACTTCACTACTCTCCCTTTCACACGTCATTCCCATCATGCTCTTCCTTGAACAAGTCAAGATCACTCAAGTCTCCCTGGTGATTACTGTTCCTGTGCCTTAAACACTCTTCCACCAGGTCCTTGAATGGCTGGAAACTTCTTGTCATTCAGGGCTCAGTTCAAATGTCACCTCTTCAGGGAGGTCTCCCCTATCCACCCTGTCTACTATTGCTGCTTTCCTCCCATTGCTATCACATTACCCTGATTTATTTTCTTATTATCCTTATCTGGGGGCTCTATCTGGAAAAGTCTTACTCATTCTTTTAAAACCCTTCCCTAGCTAGAGTTAGAGACTTGCTAAAATACCCTGTATAGAACTCTATTATTGGGCTGCTGTTATTTGTGGATTAGAGGCCTGTGTTCCCCTTCCAGATGCCAAGCACAGCGTAGGCACTCAATATAAATAGAAGAAAGGCATAGAAACCCATCTATATATATAAAACCCTAATATGCAAATAGACTGAATGGTGGCACCACTGAACAACTGGTTGCTATGACATGCTCTGACCACCCGGGGGGGGGGGGGTGAAGAACATGGAGGGTGTCAGCAGCAGGTGGCAGAGCACCGAACATGGTGGGCATTGGCCACAATGGGATGGTGGAGCAAGTAAGCTGGGGCACCAGACCAGACCAAGGTGGGGCACTGGTCACTGTCATCGGGGTGAGCCTCTGATGGTTACTGAAAATTCCTTGCTCCTGCACACCACAGTCCCACCAGGCACTCACACCTGCTGCCAGTACCAGCCCCTATCTCTTGGATCACCCCTCAGGGTTTCTCCACCTACCCCTGCTCCTGAGGGGCAATCAGGGCTGGCAGTTGCCTCTTGCACCCGCTGCCAGCACCAGCCTTGCTCACACCCACTGACAGTGCCGGCCCCACTCACACCCATTGCTAGTGCTGGCCCCAAAAGTTCCATGCCAGCAGTGGGTGTGAGCGGGGCCAGCACTGTCAGCGGATGGCAGCGGCAGCTACAGGAGTGGGGCTGCCAGCAGGCAGGGGACTGAGGGTCATGGAAGGAGGGGCTGGGCAAGGGTGCAGAGGATGGGCAGAGACCCGACCCTGTGCCCACTGCAGCCTCATAGCCCACAGTTCCTTTCAAGGTGCATGAATTCGTGCATTGGGCCCCAAGTTATCTATAAAGCATGGGGTCTATCCATCATGAATGAGATTTAATTATTTGGAGAGGAGGAGTGGGGGAGCACACTCTAACACAAAATCCTACTGTGCATTATTTATAATTGCAAGAAAGGGGAAAGGTATCTGAACACAGATGCTTTTCTTATCTTCCACTTTTCTGAATTCTTCTAGTTTTTCTCTGTGCATACATTGCTTTAATACTGAAATATTAAATATTAATATTTCAATATGAAATAGCCCTAATATTTTATTTTCTGAGAAAGAAATATAGTCCCATTCCTTCTTGAGTTCATATAACTTCAAATATTAATTTACTGATCAATACACTAGAAAACTGAAGAATGCAGAGTTAGTGATTTATCCAGCTTCTCTCAACAAATTAATGACAGAAAAAGAAATATTAGAGCAATCCTAGGGTGATGTTGGTGAACAAAACTAATTTCCTGTATGCTCTGTGCCATTAATATTGTATTTCAGATAGTTCTATATTGGATCCTTGGTAATAGGCTAAAGGGCACTAATAGAAATAGCATGAAAAACAGGAAGACTGTAGGTCAAGTTCCATTTAAATCAAGGTGAGTGTAGCTCACTTTAAGAAAATTGGTAAATTTGGGCTTGTTTATGGAAGGATTTATAAGAGAATTAGTTTGAGTTCTAAATTCCCCCAATATATTTAAAACATGACCTTCCTCATATAATCCATCAGAGAATACATTTACCAAGTGAAATACCATCTGTGAGTCAGATACCAGAACAAATGATTACTGTAATAAATTCTAGTCTACCAAAGAATCAGAAAGTTCCTTAGAATCAGAAAAGGGCCAAAACCAGTTAGACTTAGTGGATAGTGCATCAGATTGCGGACTGAAAGGTCCCAGGTTCAATTCTGGTCAAGGGTATGTACCTTGGTTGCGAGCACATCCCCATTGGGGGGTATGCAAGAGTCAGCTGTTTGATGTTTCTCTCTCATCGACGTTTCTAACTCTCTATCCTTCTCAATTCCTCTCTGTGTAAAATCAATAAACTATATTTTTAAAAAAAAATCACAAAAGGATTGTTAAACCTTGTGAATGAATTCGTGCATTCGGCCCCAATAGTTCCATGCCAGCAGTGGGTGTGATGCATTGTTTGGATGGAGGAGCCACTCCAACTTGGCATTGAGTTTGAGAATGAACCATTTGGAGGACAGTTAAACAAGGGAAGAGAGCAAATTTGAATAAAACAAAGTTAGAAGCTGTCTTAGTTCAGGTTCCTCCAGAAGTAGGAGTTGATATAAAGATTCTAGTGCAAGTAGTTGATTCAGGAGGAGATTTCTAGGAGCATCAGGAGGATAATGGGGAAATCAGACAAGGAAGAGAAGAGAAGGAAAACACTTAAGGGTGTGTTGTCAAGCGAATCACCATTGTGGGCCACTGGAGCATCTCCTGCTGGGGAGCTGGGTGCCCAGAGAGAATGCATGTATGTGAGTCACGCTGCCTGAGAAGCCATCGTGTTTGAGGGCTGCTCTGATGTCCAGACAGAGTCTCGGGGCTGAGCAGCATTGCTGGCTGTTGAAGTTGGGCCAGAGTGCATGAAACAGTAACTGCTGAGGACTGGCATTGGGAGAGCCAAGCACCTGCTACTGATGGAATAAACTGGCTTGTGCCAGCATTTTAGTTCACTTTGGTGCATTTTTTTTCAATTAATGCTGAAAAAAAAAATCAGCTGGTAATTTTAATCACATTAATGATTGATGAATGAATTAACAATTTACTCAGTAATTTCGATGGTGTAAGGTCCAATACAGGGAACACTCTCAATGTGCATCTGTGTCCATTGGTAATACCAAGACTTTGGTGCCTTTTAAAAAAATATCTTTTTATTGATTTCAGAGAGGGAGAGCGATAGAAACATCAATGATGAGAGAGAATCATTGATTGGCTGCCTCCTGCACGCCCCACAGAAGGGATCAAGCCTGAAATCTGGGCTTGAGCCCTGACCCGGCATGGAACCATGACCTCCTGGTTCATAAGTTGGCGTGCAACCACTGATCCAGACTGGCTTGGGCTGCTTTGGTGCATTTTTTTTTAAATATATTTTATTGATTTTTTGCAGAGAGGAAAGGAGAGAGATAGAGAGCTAGAAACATCGATGAGAGAGAAACATCGAACAGCTGCCTCCTGCACACACCCCCACCGGGGATGTGCCCACAACCAACGTACATGCCCTTGACCGGAATCGAACCCGGGACCTTTCAGCCCGCAGATCGACGCTCCACCACTGAGCCAAACAGGTTTCGGCTGCTTTGGTGCTTTTCAAAAAGAGGTTTTAGTGATTTACATTTACAGTTGAAAACTCCCAAAGCTGCCTTTCTTTTTTAATTTTTTTTTATTCCTTTTTTAAAAAAAACACACTTTATTGATTTTTTACAGAGAGGAATAGAGAGTTAGAAACATCAATCAGCTACCTCCTGCGCACTTCCCCTCCCCCATATGCCATCAACCTAGGTACATGCTCTTGACAGGAATCGAACCTGGGACCCTTCAGTCCGAAGGCCGATGCTCTATCCACTGAGCCATACCAGTTAGGGCCCAAACTACTTTTCTATCTACCGTAGTCCCTTGTGCAGACTGTGGGGGCTTTGCCCCAATGTGCGCACAGGCGGAGCCCTCGCTGTTGCAGACACATTCTTTTTCTCTGCCCACCCCGCCCCCTTCCTGAATGTTGTGCCCAGTGAACAGCAGGCTGAGGGTCTCAGCAGCTCATTCCGGTCGGACCTGTCGTCTGTTTTGGGTGCTTGTGGTTTTGAAAACATGGCCCGCACTGCTGTTACAGCAGGAGGCACCTTCAAAGCATGTCCACAAACAACCCGAGCCAGTTCTATACTTGTTGAACACGTTCCCTGGGCAAGGAACAAAAGCCCAAACTCAGGTCGTCCCTCCAGAAGGGAAACCAGCAGTTTGCGTTCCAAGATGACTCGGTCTCCACCTCTTTCTTTCTCCCCTTTCTCCCTCCCCACGGCCTCTCTGGAGATGAAGAATTCTTTCCTAAGCAATTTTCAAAGTCCAAACAAAGGGATTACGGACTTCGCAACGCACGGTTTATGGCATGAGAGCACTTGGCAGAGGAAACAATAACAAAGTCAACGCCACCTTGCCCTTCCTTGTGGTTATGTAATAAAGGGGCGAACTGCTGTCTCATGCAGAGCTGTGGGAGGGTTGGGCAGACAGCGCTGCACGTGTGGGGGGAGGGGCACCTTTCCAGGTGTCAGAAGGCTTTGACACAGCTGGCATGTGGGCCTCTCCTCTGTCCTCACCACCTGGAACAAGGGCTACACCTATGACACTTGCATGCGGATTTTCCCCCTTAAATATATTTTCATTGACTTCAGAGAAGAAGGGAGAGATAAAAACATCAATGATGAAAGAATCATTGAGCGGCTGCCTCCTGCACATGTGCCCCTGACCGGAAATCAAACCGTGACCTTCTAGTTCATAGGTTGACACTCAACCACTGAGCCACACCAGCTGGGTTTTTAAAAATATATTTTATTGATTTTTTACAGAGAGGAAGGGAGAGGGGTAGAGAGCTAGAAACGTCGATGAGAAATATCGACCAGCTGCCTCTTGCACACCCCCTACCTGGGATGTGCCTGCAACCAATGTACATGCCCCTGACTGGAATCGAACCTGGGACCTTTCAGTCCGCAGACCGACGCTGTACCACTGAGCCAAACCGGTTATGCACCAGCTGGGTTTTAATGTAGTTTTTAAAAGGCACCCATCTCTTCCCGCCCAGAGCACACAGTTCGGCAAGTGGTAACACGGGCTGTATTTCTGCTCCTGCTCTATGTCCTCAGCCAAGTGTTTGCTTCAATACAGTTCCAACTCACTTTCTTTTTTTTTAATATATTTTACTGACTTTTTACAGAGAGGAAGGGAGAGGGATAGAGAGAGCTAGAAACATCAATGAGAGAGAAACATGGATCAGCTGCCTCCCGCACACTCCCCAGCAACCAAGGTACATGCCCTTAACTGGGATCAAACCTGAGACCCTTCAGTCCGCAGGCCGATGCTCTACCACTGAGCCAAACCGGTTAGGGCTCAACTTACTTCCTTTATAAGTTTCCTGGAGGCCTGGCCAAGTAGCTCAGTTGGCTAAAGCATCATTCCAATATGCAAAGGTTGTGGGTTCAATGTCTGGTCAGGGCACATACAAGAATCAACCGATGAATGCATAAAATAAGTAGAACAACAAATCCATGTTTCTCTCTCTCTCTCAAAAAAAATCAATCAATCAATAAATTAAAATGTATAAAACCTGGAAATCCCTGCCTCTTCATTCCAGTTAGATTACCTAGGTTGGTTGGCCTGCCCTATATATCAGCATTTCCCCCACCACCCCAGGCCTGTGGTCGGCAAACTGCGGCTCTCGAGCCACATGCAGCTCTGTCCTTGAATGTGGCTCTTCCACAAAATACCACGGCCTGGGAGGGTCTGTTTTGAAGAAGTGACGTTAGAAGAAGTTTAAGTTTTCAAAAATGTGGCTCTCCAAAGACATTTTCAATCAGTTGTGCTGTAGATATTTGGCTCTGTGGACTCATGAGTTTGCCGACCACTGCCCTAGGCTACATCTCTTTTCCTTTGCAATGTGGCATCACTTTATGGCAAGGTGTCTGGGAGAGAATCTGTGGGTTAAACAAACAAACAAAAAGCTTCCAGGCAGGGAAATGGTTTGCATCAGTGTGGGGAAGTTTGCATAAGAAGCCCAGGTGCCTTCTGGGAGGAAAGTAAACAAGACCTCAAGATTCCCTTCCCAAGCCTGCAGTAGAGACCAGGTGCCATTAATGAAGGGCCCCCCCGCTGAGGGAAAAGAGAGAGGCAGAGGGGGGGTAATCCTGCACACTGGAGGTGGGAAGAAGGCAGGATCTGGGTCTGGGATACAGCAGACGCTAGACGCGTGCTAATCTGGTTCTCCAGACAGCAAACCACCATCCTCAGGAAGGAGTTCTGTGAGCAACCAGGCAAGTTTCCCCCTCCGCAGCTGGCTCGCAGACCCCGGATGTAAGGATTCAGGAAACCACTACTGACCAATTGGCTTCACAGGCACACCAGGCCTGATGGAAGCTGCACGTGCAAACAGAAGCTTCCCCAGTCTCTTTCTTCGCTTAAAGGAGAACTGAATTGGTCTCACACGCCTGCAACTGATTGATGCCACTGAAATTACACAGCTGCCAAGGAGTCTGGGAAATGTTTTTTGATTGGTAGACGCTGCTCTAAATAAAGGCACACTGGGAGAAGTTTTAGAATTTAGATAGATGCTGAATAATCATTCCCATCGTAGTTACTCCGTTTGAAAACCTTCCATGGCTCCCCATCTGGGTAGCGCTATTGGAGGAAAGCAGGACCTGGGTGCAGAATACAGCAGATTCCAGCAATGATTTCTTTTTTTTTTTTTTTAATTTTTTGTTGTGCCAAAACCGGTTTGGCTCAGTGGATAGAGCATCGGCCTGCAGACTGAAAGGTCCCGGGTTCGATTCCGGTCAAGGGCATGTACCTTGGTTGCGGGCACATCCCAGTGGGGGGTGTGCAAGAGGCAGCTGATTGATGACTCACTCTCATCGATGTTTCTAACTCTCTATCCCTCTCTCTTCCTCTCTGTAAAAAATCAATAAAATATATATTTTTTAAAATTTTGTTGTTATTAATCCTCACCTGAGAATATTTTCTCCACTGATTTTTGGAGAGAGTGGAAGGGAGGGAGGGATGGGGGGGGGAACATTGATGCCTGAGACTAGGACTGAGGATTAAACCTACAACCCAAGCACGTGCCTTTAACTGGGAATCAAACCTGAGATCCTCAGTGCACTGGCCCACGCTCTTACCACTGAGCAACACCGGCCAGGTCTCCAGCAATGATTTCTAAACTGTAGACTACAGACCCTTGAGAGACTCAGGGACATCACCTCCTTGCACCCCAGTCATTTTCTGTGGACTGGAAGTAAAACATTGTGACTGCCATATGTGTGTTCACCTATTTTTCTCACATGGAATGAATGTTGACTCAAAAAAACATGAATCACTGGAAATCTTCCTTACAAACACCCTGTTTCTCACCCACAGATCCCACACCTGTGCCTGGACTGGGAATACCATCTCCCTCCTCTCTTGCCAATTCCTCTCCATCATTTGAGATTCAGCCTAAGCCTAAGGTGACCAGACGTCTCGCTTTTGGCGGGACAGCCAAAAGCGGGACGTCTGGTCACCTTACCTAAGCCACCACCTTCTCTGGCCTGGAGAGGTGATTCTCTCTGCCTGCTTTAGGCTAGGATAGTTCATCCTCATCTGTCCTCTCATAGTATCCTGGGAGGTTACACTAATGATCATGATAAAAGTGAATTTTTATTGGCTTACTTTATGCCAGGCTCCATGACATGTGTACTCTTATTATCCTGTTTTACAGATAAGGACACTGGTTGCATAACCCGCTCAAGGTCAATGATTACTCAGTGGCGACTGTGACTCAATCCCAGGCAGCAGTCTGTCTTCAGAGACCATGCTCTTGACCAGTACTCTCATTTCCTCTCATTCTCTCTGTTATTACTGCCCAGCCTGCTATGTTTATCTGTCTGTCCATCGATATCTTAATTCGCGTGTCTGTCTCCTCTGAAAATAAGCAATGCCTTCCTGTGATGTTAAAAAGGGGGGGGGGGGTTTAAGGAGGGAGGAAAGTCAAAAGTTTTTCCTCCCTGCCCTAGCCGGTTTGGCTCAGTGGATAGAGTGTCAGCCTGCAGACTGAAAGGTCCCAGGTTCCATTCTGGTCAAGGGCATGTATCTTGGTTGCAGGCACATCCCCAGTGGGAGGTGTGCACGAGGCAGCTGATGGATGTTTCTCTCTCATTGATGTTTCTAATTCTTTAAAGTTTTTCCTCCCTTCCCAACACAGAAAATTCCAAGACCAGGGTCCAAATTGCTTGAACGTTCCTCCTCTCATCCTCCACTATCTGTCGTTAACACAGGGACTATTTTCTTCTTCAGCAGAGAACTCCAGGCTAAATTACAGAGCAGGCTATGAAATTGCTACCCTCAGCTCCCTTCTTTGGCTGTTTTCTCTAAAATAGATTCTTTCTGTTGGTTGTATAAATACAAGCCAGAACTCACCACAGCTTTGAAATCGCGTGGGAAAGTGTATCAGCTCTGAGCTCTGTTGGAACAGACTTTCTGGCCAGGATCCACCAAGCCCTCCTCTGGACGGGATGAGGTTCCTGGGAACTCCGGCCCACACGTCAGCATTCTCACAGAAACATATAGGAGAGTGACATTGGGGAGAGCTTGCCAATTCCCCGGGAGTCAGGAGGTATTTCCATATCCGTGCTTTTACTTTCACTGCTGCTTCCTTTGTCTAACACACACATTTGCTCATGTTTCCTGTGCCTCAGTACCCAGGAGGCTCGGCTTACACCGGCCAACAGCTGGTCATCCACCTACTGGGGTCAGCCACACACCTTTCACACCCTGAAAGCGCCAACTTACCCCAGACTCATCTCTTCTCTGCTCAGATGTCTTTTTCTTCCTTTTCTCCTTGAAGTGTTTGATTTCTGTGCAGCCCATTTGTTTTGGCTCATAAAGCAGGCATTTCCTCTTCCCTCTTGAAGGTAATTTATTAAAAGAAGCTTTCTTTAATTACCTTTCAAGTATGCCATCCAGGTCTCTGTGTGGGAAAGTCCCCGCTGGCTGCAGAGTGTTCCTTCTAAAGGCTTGTGCCCTCTGCAGGAAACAGTGGGGGGAGCAATGCAAATAGACCGGGCACACCGAACTTTGCAAATCTCCCTTGTTCATTTATTTTTTTTTAATATATTTTTTATTGATTTCAGAGGGGAAGAGAGAGGGAGAGAGTGATAGAAGCATTAGTGACGAGAATCATTGATGGCTGCCTCCTACATGTCCCACACTGGGGATCAAGCCCACAACCCGGGCATGCGCCCTGACTAGGAATCGAACCGTGACCTCCGGGTTCATAGGTCAATGCTCACCCACTGAGCCACGCCGCTGGGCTCCCTTGTGTAATTTATACCTCTGAAAGCATCATTTCTTCCAGGAGGTATTTTATCAAGGCACATCATCTTCAGGAGAGATAGAAGTGCATGTCAAATATGCTCAAGAATCAATCTTGATCACAAGATCAAGTTTTATGCTTAGAGGGCTGTGCCCTCCAAGCTGGGACTTGTTTGCAACTTTGCCAGCAGGTCAGTCCGAGGTTTAACCCTATAACCGCTCCCTACACAGAGAGTTTTCATATCGGTGAACACGTGGACTTGCTGGGAGGATGGTGCACCTGGAGAGGCATGAAAGTTCCACAGTTCCTTCTCTCTCCAGACCTTGCCCTATGCACTGCTTCATCTGGCTGTTCCTGAGTTGTATGCTTTACAATAAACTGGCAAATATAAGTAAAGTGTTTCCCTGAGTTCTGTGAGCCATTCTAGAAAACTACTGAACCTGAGGAGTGGGCCATGGGAACCTTTGATTTAAAGCTAGTCAGAAGTACTGGTGGCCCAGTACTTAGGAATGGTGTCTGGAATATGGGCAGTCTTGTGGGATTGAACCTTTAAATACATGGAATCTGACACTAACTCCAGGTAGTTAGTGTCAGAATTAAATTGAATGTTGGCTGTGAAGCTTTTTATCTGACCTTCAATTCTGAATGATAGCTTTGCTGGGTTGAGTGATCTTGGTTGTATCAATAGGTCCTTGCTATTCATCACTTTGAATATTTCTTGTCACTTCCAGACAAGAAAAAGCTAAAGGAGTTCATCGCCACCAAACCAGTATTACATGAAATGCTAAAGGAGGAGGGGGAGGAGGAGGAGGAGGAGGAAGAAGAAGAAGAAGAATGTGGTAATACCTATCAACAATTGAATCTAAAATAAATGAATAAGAAATCTAACAAACAGAATAAACGTGAATAAAATATAATCAGCTGAAATGGGTTTGGCTCAGTGAATAGAGCATCAGCTTGAGGACTGAAAGGTCCCAGGTTCGATTCCAGTCAGGGGCATGTACTTTGGTTGCCGGCACATCCCCAGTGAGGGGTGTGCATGAGGCAGCTGAGCGATGATTCTCTCTCATCGATATTTGTAGCTGTCTATCTCTCTCCCTTCCTCTCTGTAAAAAATCAATAAAATATATATATATTTTTAAAAATATATAATCAGAGGCATGAAAATGAAACTGCCTGATGATTCTCAGAGGGAAGGAGGATAGGAAGAGATTAAACAAAGATATGCATATATGCATTACCTATGGATACAGACAGTAGGGTGGCAAAGGCTTGGGGAGGGGCGAGAACTGGGTGGAGGGGGTCAATGAGGGGGGTGGAAGAGGGACATCTGTAATACTCTCAACAAATTAATAAAAATTAATTTAAAAATAAATAGAATGTTGGACATCCAATTGGTGTCCAGAGGATTGGAGAATATACTCCAGACTAGGTCATATGGTAAGTCTGTGTTTACTGTTTTGGAGAACTGACAAAATGTTTTGCAAACAACAGCATCATTGTATGCTTCCCCCAGCAGTGGATGAGGGTTGCAATGTCTTCACATCCTTGACACTTACTATTGTCTGTCTTTTTTTTTATTATAAGCCATCCTAGTAGATGGAAAGTAATACATCATTGTGGCTTTGATTTGAACTAATGATAGTGAGCATCTTTTCATACGTTTATCAGCCATTTGTATGTATATCCTCTTTGGAGAAATACCTATTCAAATCCTTTGCTAATTTTTTAAATTGGGCTATTTAACTTATCAAGTTGTAAGGATTCTTTATATATTCTAGGTCCAAGTTGCTCATCAGATAAATGATTTGTAAATATTTTCTCCCACTCTGTGAATTGTCTTTTCACTTTCTTGATAGTGTCCTTTGAAGCACAAAAGTTCTTAATTTTGATAAAAGCCAATTTATCTCTTTTTTTCTTTTGTCACTTATACTTTTGGTGTCATATTTAAGGAGGCTTTCAGGAATCACATCTTCTAATCTTCATATTCTTGGTGCCAAGCACAAAGGCTGGCATATATCAAGCACAAAATATTTATAAACTAAAATGACATACCTTTTTTATCTGAGCTTGGGAATTTATTAAGCATTGTTATCAGTTATTTATTGCTGTATAACAAATAACCTCATTTTAGTGATAAAACCATAAACATTTTCTTTTGCGCATGATTCAGTGGGTTAATAGAGTAATCTTTCTGATCTGGGCTGGCTTATGTATCTGTATTCAACTTATAGGTTGTAGGTGTTAGATCAGTGTTTCCCAAAGTGTGGTCCGCGTACCCCCAGGGGTACGGGAAGAGTTTGGTGGGGGTACACGTTGCACCGGAGTTTGGTGGGGATATGCACTGCCCCGTGCTTAGCTGCGCCTAATTCTACGTTCTCATGAGTACGAGGGGTACTCAGCGTTACAAAAATTATAGAAGGGGTACACATATGTCAAAAGTTTGGGAAACACTGTGTTAGGTGATCTAGAATGGTCTCACTCATATGTCTAGTGGTTGATAGACTGTCAAGTAGGATACCTTGCTTCTCCATGTATCCTTTCACCCACTAGCAGACTAGCTCAAGGTCATCTCAGAGTTCCAAGCTGCAATACCCAAGTATTTTTCAAGTCTCTCCCTTGTAACACACATCCTATTGACCAAAGTAATTCACAGAGCCAAGCCTAGATTTAAGAGATGGAGTAACAGACATGAGAAAAGAAGAATTTGTGGCCATTTTTGCAATCTACCACAAGCACCTTCTATGTTCCTGGCACTGTTAGGCTCTCATGGGGGTTGCCAAAGGAGAGCCTCTCACCCTAGTTGGTTTGCTTAGAGGATAGAGCATCGGCCTGCGAACTGAAGGGTCCCAGGTTCGATTCTGGTCAAGGGCCCATGCATGGGTTGTGAGCTTCAATCCCCAGTGTGGGGCATGCAGGAGGCAGCCTATCAATGATGCTCTCTCATCATTGATGTTTCTATCTCTCTTTCCCTCTCCCTTCCTCTCTGAAATCAATAAATGTATACATTTAAAAAAAAAAAACATGGCAAAAGGGGAGAAGACAGCAAGAGATCCTAGGAAAGAAAAGCAGGGCCTCATAGAAAAGAAGACTGTGTTTATATTGAAAAGTGAGTGTGTATCGGTTAGAGTTCAACCAGGGGCATATAACCAACAGGAGATATATATTAAGAGATTTAGTGCAAAGAATTGTACCATGGAATAGTGGGGGCTGGCTGGGCAAGTCTGAAATCCATAGGGCAGGCCGCCGGAAAGAGCCTGCTGGAACTCACAGGTTACAGCTACAGTCTGCAGGCAGAATTTCCTCTGGGAAACCTTAGCTCTGCTCTTAATGACTTTCACCTGGTTGAATCAGGTTCACCAAGATTATCTAAAGTAATCTTCCTTACTAAGTCAACTGATTATGGATGGACTTTAATTAGTTGAGTAACCGGGAACCGTAGCCTAGCCAAATTGAATTTAAAACCGACAACACCAGGTTGGATTGCACAACTCTGACCATCAAACCTCAGAGGGAAGGTGGGGGAGGGTGGGAGTAAGGGGAAGAGATCAACCAAAGGACTTGTGTGCATGAATATAAGCCTAACCAATGGGCACAGACAACGGGGGTGAGGGGTGAGGGCATGAGTGGAGGGGGGATATGGGAGTGTAATGGGGGAATAAGGACACATTTGTAACACCTTAATCAATAAAGAAATTAAAAAAACAACTCTGAATATACTAAAAAACTACTGTGCACGTTAAATGGGTGAGTTCTATGGTATGTGAACTATATCTTTTTTTAAAATATATTTTATTGATTTTTTACAGAATGGAAGAGAGAGGGATAGAGAGTTAGAAACATCGATGAGAGAGAATCATCGATCAGCTGCCTCTTGCACACCCCCCACTGGGGATGTGCCCGCAACCAAGGTACATGCCCTTGATCAGAATCGAACCTGGGACCTTTCAGTCCGCAGGCCAATGCTCTATCCACTGAGCCAAACCGGTTTCGGCTTGAACTATATCTTAATAACAGCTGTCAAGAAAACGCATGGGTTCAACCCATGCTTTGGGAGATTTCATTTTATTTAAAAAATAATTGTGGGATTCTGGGCTTTTTTATAAAAATAATAAATAAATAAATAAATAAATAAATAAATAAATAAATAAAGTCTTATTATGAATGTGCTTGTCTCAGCCTGGGAAGGCAGAACAAAAGATGTCATCTATGAGAAATGTGGGTGAAGTCCCCCTGAGCCCGGCACTTTTCTGTCCTCTCAGCTAGAAGTCAGAGTAATCTCTTCATGGCTTCCTTACTGCCTCTGGGGCGTAGACCAACTCATGTTTAAACTCCCAGGGCCACCAGAGGAGACAGACGCTGGGATTGCCGAAGACCACAGTCTGTGCTGGGAACCCAAGATGACCCTCAGGCCCACGGCTGGTTTGGGGATGTGGGACCTGATGCCACTTAATAAAAACCACGTCAACTCCAATTAGCTCTCCTGTCTCTGCACTCAAGTAGCTTTGGCCTGTGAGCACCTGTTAGAGGCCAGCTACAGAGACAAGTAGGTGCTGAGTTTTTTAAATGTGTGGCAAGGGCCAGGCTTGTTCTGAGCTGGAATAGCTTAGAAGAAGCCCAAGGAAAGGAAAAATGAACAAAACATGGGTGTCAAGGGCACAGGCAGACGCACGGCAGGGCCAGGAGCAAAGGACTGGTGGAGGGCAGAGGCTGGGCTGACCGGGCTGTCCTGGAGAGGCTGGGCAGGTACAGGAATGGGGGTACAGGGCACGGAGGCTCTTGAGGAACAGAGGACTGGAGAAACCAAACCAGTAGCCTCCAAAGTAGGGGCACACAGTGCCGGGGATGGTCAAGATGATCCAATGGGGGGGGGGGGGCGCGGGAAGCAAACCTCAATGACTTCTATTAGATTTATTTTTTATTTTATTTTAAAATATATTTTATTGATTTTTTTACAGAGAGGAAGAGAGAAGAATAGAGTTAGAAACATCGATGAGAGAGAATCATTGATCAGCTACCTCCTGCACACCCCCCACTGGGGATGTGCCCGCAACCAAGGTACATGCTCTTGACCAGAATCGAACCTGGGACCTTTCAGTCCACAGGCCGACGCTCTATCCACTGAGCCAACCCGGTTTCAGCTTATTTTTAATTTTTTAATTTATTGATTAAGGTATTACATATGTGTCCTTATTCCCTCATTATCCCCCAACACCCCTACTCATGCCCTCACCCCCCGGTGTCTGTGTCCATTGGTTAGGCTTATATGCATGCATACAAGTCCTTTGGTTGATCTCTCCCCCTTACCATCCCACTCCCCTACCTTCCCTGGGTTTAACATTCTGATCGATGTTTCTCTGGATCTGTTTTTGTTCATCAATTTATGTTGTTCATTATATTCCATAAATGAGTGAGATCTATTTTTGATCCAAAGAATAAGAAAATAAACTCTGGAGGCAAAAAAAAGCACGTGTCATTTCAGATGCTGGTGCTGAATGTTATCATAATGCTGAGTACAGTGATGCTATGTCATGTTTATGGAACACTTTTACGCCGTGCAAAGTTACTTCCACCAGCTCATTTAATCCTTATAGCGTGCTGTGAGGTAAATACTGTTATATCTTACTTTTACAAGTAATGAAACGGGCTCTAAGAGATAAAGCAGCAACCTGAGGTTACAGGAACCAGTGTCATGAGGAGGGATTAGGTCCTAGCTAATATGACTGTGGGGCCTTCCTTCTTAACTATTCTTGGAATTAGAGGCAAAAAGCTTATATTGGTATAACCCAGTGGTCGGCAAACTCATTAGTCAACAGAGCCAAATATCAACAGTACAACGATAGAAATTTCTTTTGAGAGCCACATTTTTTAAACTTAAACTTCTTCTAACGCCACTTCTTCAAAATAGACTTGCCCAGGCTGTGATATTTTGTGGAAGCGCCACACTCAAGGGGCAAAAGAGCCGCATGTGGCTCGCGAGCCATTTGCTGACCACTGGTATAACCAAAAGTAAGGTGATAACTCAAGCTTAGGAGCAAGAACATAAAACACAAATTGCTAATAAAATCCCACACACTGTCTCAGAAAACCCACACCTCTAATGGTTTTTACCAATAATGTATCTCTCTTTTAACAGCTTATCACACCCAAATATATACTATGTGTGTATAGAAATATATGTCTATGTCTATATCTATATCTATATATAATATATAAATGTCTTTATAGATATCTATATGGAGAGAGAGACAGTTAAACAACACTGCGAATATACTACAATAAATGTCACTAAATTGTACACATTTTTTAAAAAACATTTTTATTGATTTTTTACAGAGAGGAAGGGAGAGGGAGAGTTAGAAACATCGATAAGAGAGAAACATCAATCAGCTGCCTCTTGCACACCCCCAAATGGGGATGTGCCCACAACCAAGGTACAGGCCCTTGACCAGAATCGAACCCGGGACCCTTCAGTCCGCAGGCTGACGCTCTATCCACTGAGCCAAACCGGTTTTGGCTGTACACATTTTTAAATGGTTAATTTTGTTATGTGGATTTCCCCTTGATAAAAATAGCACCCGTATTTGAAAAAGAAACACAAGTAAGTAGCTTATATATGAATTGATGCCAGCACCGTCCACTTAGGGGCAAGTCAGACAGTCTCAAGACAGGAACAAAACAAATTATTTTGGAGACAGCGTGGGAGTTCCCCAGTTGAGGGAATGATAAGCCTCTTCTCTTGCTTTCAGTATTTTGCAACATCTCAAAGGTTTTTTTCTGCCTGCTTGAAATGTGTTTACAGATTCTAGTCTCCGGTTATAATGAAACCAAGCCTCACAAAATAAACAGGTGACTTGGAAGAATCCCACAAAAACAACCTCACTGGAAATAATAATAAGGCAAAAAACAAACAACCAGCCCAAAGCGGTGTGGCTCAATGGATAAGAGCGTCGGCCTGCGGACTGAAGGGTCCCAGGTTCGATTCTGTGCTTTGGTTGCGGGCACATCCCCGGTGGGGGGTGTGCAGGAGGCAGCTGGTCAATGTTTCTCTCTCATTGATGTTTTTAATTCTATCCCTCTCTCTTTCTCTCTGTAAAAAATCAATAAAATATATTTTAAAATAAAAATAAAAACAATTTAAAAAAACAGAAAATATTAGATTTCTTCTTCTGACAATGTAACAGATGTTGCATTTCTTGTCCTTCTAGAACAGGCAGCTAAATACAGAGCAGCCACGAGGAGTACTCACTGTCATGTGCTTTTTTGACAACAGGCTTTAGTGGGGGCAGAGAAGAAACAGCTGAAAGCGATTCCTCCCACCACTGTGGGGTAGGAACAGAAAGAGAGGCAGAAAGGGGACGTAGGAGAGTGCCAAAGGCACACCACCCTTTCATTTACCGTATTTTTTGGACCATAAGACGCACTTTTTTCCCCCCAGAAGTGGGGGGGGGGAAAGTCCCTGCGTCTTATGGTCCAAATATAGCCTACACATATACTTTTAAAAAAAAGTTTTTTTACTTGCCCGGCTCTGTGTGGTCTCTGTGTGCTTGCCCGGCTCTAAAATGGTTCTAAATGCTGCTGTTTACTTTACAGGGTTGTTTACATGTGTTTATGACTGTGATGTTGGGTTTTAATGCACATAAAATATTTTAGGACACTATTTGTTTCGGAATCTTTTTTTCTTCATTTCCCTTCTCTAAAAACTGGTGCATCTTATGGTCCGGAGCGTCTTATGGTCCGAAAAATACGGTAAGTTGTTCTGTTGTTAGAATGATTTGGGGGGGTTATGCCACAAAGGACTCACGTTCATTAACACACAGAGTGGCCAGATTATTAGAATCTCTGAGCGCATAATAATCTGGCCACTCAGTATATGGAAATATAAATATATAGAATTCGTGCATGGGTGGAGTCCAGCCAACCTGGCCAGGGGGCGGGGACATGGGTGGTTGGCTGGCCTGCCTGCTGGTCGAACTCCTGGTCAAGGGGACAATTTGCATATTAGCCTTTTATTATATAGGCTATCCACTGAGTGGCCAAATTATTATGTGTTCAGAGATCATAATAATTTGGCCACTTAGTGCTATATATATATTAGAGGCCTGGTGCATGAATTCGTACATGGTTGGAATCCAGCCAGTCTGGCCAGGGAGAGGGGACATGGGTGGTTGGCCAACCTGCCTGGGGGTTGAGGGGACACTTTGCATATTAGCCTTTTATTATATAGGCTATACACTGAATGGGACAGATTATTATGTGTTCAGAGATCATAATAATCTGGCTACTCAGTGTGTATTAACCCAAGTGAACAGAGCAGGGACATCAAGTTAGTTGATACCTTGAGACCTGAAGGGAAGAACTACGATACTTCCTTAAAGAGTGAATGGGAAGGAGCAGGGATGGGCAAGATGAAGGCAAAAAGCTGGGAATTAATGGTAGCTTTTCTGTGCAAAATGCCCGACAGATTTCCGAAGTGTACATGTCGATTGTCACCGCAACCCTAAAGGGAAGTTTTGCTATCTCCATTTAACAGATGAGGAAACTGAGTCAGAGAGAGGTTAGGTGACTCGCTGTGTTAATTCATTGGGTCTTCTGAGAACGAGATGCCACGATGGGATTAGATGTGCAAAGGATGTGTGTGGGAAATGCCTGCGAAAGGCTCAGGGGAAGGAGCAGGAGCATGCGCGGCGTGACTTTGGATGGCAATGCCCGTCTGGTCCCTGAGGAAGAGAGACAGAAGGGAGCAGGACTTCTAGGAAGAGTCCCAGAGAGGCCCAGCTCTAGGAAAGGCACAGCCAGGCAGATGGGGCGTCCTCCAGCCAAGATAAAGGAGTCCTGCATGTTCCAAAAGCGGCCTGTGCCAGAGCCCTGACTGTGCTCAGTCACTGGCTGGGAGCAGACCTGGCAAACAAGGCCTGGATGTAATGCGGCAGTGGATCTAAAGGGGGAAGAGCTGGGCCCGCAGTCCATCATGCTACTGAAGCATGAAATCGCGTTTTCATGGCTGCCGTGATAGCTAAAACCACGTAGCCAGGAAACAGTGGGATAGGATTTGAGCTGAGACTTTTCTAATTCTAAATCCCACTTTTTTATTTTTTGCCACTATACTATATCCATGCGGTCTTGAGCATGAACACAGTGGCATCAGAGGACAGAAGAAAAGCTTCACAGATGCCCCAATTCCACTAAAGGTCCCCCTGCCCCCCACCCCGCCCACACCAAGCAGTGCAGTGGTGATGAAAGAGCTGCTGGGCACGTGTTCTGAGCTTTCTCAAATCAGCTTTAAACTCTGCAGCACACACTTCTAACATTGAAATCTAGCTGTGATTTTATGAAAACGGAAAGATTTTAAACCTTATTAAAATTGTTTTGTCCATTCTAACCCATTACTCCCAATTCTCCCACAAAAACACAACTATTTTTTTTATTTTATTGATTTTTCACAGAGAGGAAGAGAGAGGGATAGAGAGTTAGAAACATCGATGAGAGAGAGTCATCGACCAGCTGCCTCTTGCACACCCCCTACTGGGGATGTGCCCGCAACCAAGGTACATGCCCTTGACTGGAATCGAACCTGGGACCTTTTAGTCCGCAAGCCGACGCTCTATCCACTGAGCCAAACCGGTGCCGGCCAAAAACACAACTATTTACTGAGCAGTTACCCTGTGCCAGACTCTGCATTAGGTATTGGGTACACCAACGAGGAATTAACCATCTAGTGAAGAGGCAACCGTTGGCAAGTAATGATGAAAATTACAGGTAAGGTTATGAAGGAAAGGTGAAGGTGCCCTCAAAGAGAAAGCAGGGGAGAACTAATAGATATCGAGGCACAGGGATGTCAGAATGTCTAAAGCAGTGGTTCTCAACCTTTCTAATGCCACGACCCTTTAATACAGCTCCTCATGTTGTGGTGACCCCCAACCATAAAATTATTTTCATTACTGCTTCATAACTGTAATTTTGCTACTGTTATGAATCATAATGTAAACATCTGTGTTTCCCGATGGTCTTAGGTTATACAGCAGCGGTTCTCAACCTTAGGCTGCTGTAGAGTCTAAGACCATTGGAAAACACAGATATTTACATTATGATTCATAACAGTAGCAAAATTATAGTTATGAAGCAGCAATGAAAATAATTTTATGATTGGGGGTCACCACAACATGAGGAGCTGTATTAAAGGGTTGCGGCATTAGAAGGTTGAAAACCACTGGTTTAAACCAATGAATGGCCCTTGGAGGTATCTCATTGTCATTAGGAGACCTAGGGTCTAGGCCCATGGTCAGCAAACCACGGCTTGCTAGCCACATGCAGCTCTTTGGCCCCTTGAGTGTGGCTCTTCCGCAAAATGCCATGGCCTGGGCGAGTCTATTTTGAAGAAGTGGCATTAGAAGAAGTTTAAGTTTAGAAAATGTGGCTCTCAAAAGAAATTTCAATCGTTGTACTTGATATTTGGCTCTGGTGACTAATGAGTTTGCTGACCACTGGGCTAGGCCAAAGCACGTGCCCTTGGCTCCTTTAAGCATGAGAAGAGCTGGAAGCCAGCCCCCTGCACTTAACGTTCCTTCTATGAGCCCTGCATCTTCCAGGGAGCTCAGCATATCATTTTTAGGAGAAAGGTTGTTACTTGACTATTATAATTATAGTGTTTGAATGGCTAATCCCTTGCAGTAGATATTTAAAATATCCTATCTAATAAAAGAGTAATATGCAAATTTACCATCAATCCAACACAAGATGGCTGCCCCCATGTGGTCAAAGATGGCTGTGTTCAGGTGGACACAAGATGGCCACCACAAGATGGACAACAGAGGAGGGCAGTTGGGAGCAATCAAGCCTACAGGGGAGGGCATTTAGGGGTGATCAGGCCAGCAGAGGAGGGAAGTTGGGGGTAACTGGGCCTGCAGGGAAGGGCAGTTGGGGGAACCAGCCCTGCAGGGGAGAGCAGTTAGTAGTCACAAGGCCTGAAGGGTAGGGCAGTGAGGGGCAAACAGGCTGGCAAGGGAGCAGTTAGGCATCAATCAGGGTGGCAAGGGAGTGGTTAGGGGGTGATCAGGCTGGCAGGCAGAATCAATTAGTGACAATCAGGAAGGCAGGCAGGCGAGCAGTTGGGAGCCAGCAGTCCTAGATTGTGAGAGGAATGTCTGACTACCTGTTTATGGTAACTTTGACTCCCAGTACTCATGTCTACTCTAAACAGTCTGGTAAAATGCAATAGGATTGGGCCTAAATGGGCAATTGGACATCCCTTGAGGGGTCCCATATTGGAGAGGGTGCAGACTGGGCTGAGGCCCAACACCCCCCCCCCCCCCCCCCCCGTCCCCGTGCACAAATTTCGTGCCCTGGGCCTCTAGTAAATAAAATAAACATACAACATGGTCCTGAGCTTATGTTTCCCCCTGGGAATAAATTGGGTTTGAACTTGCTATCAGTTGGCTGCTTCGGCTATCACACTATAATGACTAAAACCCACGTATTTTATGTTGCCAGTTGGTAAAATGGCAGGGGGTGCTCTCAGGTTATATTGTTGAAATGCTGTAAAGCTCCTCTAGCTCCTGGTTACAAAGTGTTTGCCTTTTGGTTGACTAACTGATTTCAAGGCTCACTTGTTATATTGCCTATTTGAGTTGGAAATCATTAAACAAAATGATAGGTCTTGATTCAAGAGACCACCAATCTAAAAACAAAACACTTCTTGCGATTGAGTGCTCATCAGTTTCTCCCTCCTACTAAAAAGAATTCTTTTCCCATATGGAAGCCCACGAGACCAAGCTTTTATTAAACAGGCTCATAACACTTATTAATCCTCGTTAATCCCCACACTCTTCCCTGTTCAACAGGGACAGTGTCATTACATCACACTGGGCCAAGACCAGAAAGAGTGCAGTTTTGTGGGCAGTTATAGGTCTCCCAAGGGCAAACAAGGTACCCAAATCCCACTGAGGTATCAAGGTAGAATCAAAGAAGAATATAATATCAAAGCTGGAATTTTCCATAAAACTGGAGAGACGGGGTTTAAAGGCAAGTGCTGTAACTCAAATGGCAGCTCTGATTTTTACCCTCTAGGGTAAGGTTCCAAACCCCTTTAGGCCCAGTTTCCACAGCCATAAAATAAAACAAATGAACTCTCTGCTTCATAGTGTGGCAGTAAGGATTAAATAAGAGAGCACACCTACTGTGCTTAGTGGAGTGCTCAATAAGTTTGAGCTTATTATTAGGCTCAATATCAATTTTCTGAGGATTTTAGAGATGCGGATACTGAAGACAGAGAGGTTGCATGATTTGTCCAAGTCTCTGACACTTCTATTATTGAGAAAGAGCAAAGAGCAATATTTAATTATTCCCTCTAATTAATCGCTTTTTAATGTGCATGAATTTCGTACACCAGGTCACTAGTTTTGAATAAACTCCTTAAATGAATGAGAGTGGGTTATTTAATTTTTTTATTTCAGAGTGAGAGAGGAGAGGAGAGGAGAGGAGAGGAGAGGAGAGGAGAGGAGAGGAGAGGAGAGGAGAGGAGGAGAAGTTAGGGACAGATTAAAGTAGGGGGAGGATCTATGATCATCCTTCCCGTGATAAATTAGCAAAAGTAGTTCAACAATGATATTCATGCACACCAACAACGTCCTATTAATTCAAGACAAACTGGAGCAGACTCAGAATGGCCTGGGAGTCAAAAGACCTTGCAAAAGTCATATCATCTTATTAAGGCATCCCTTCCTCATCTTGAAAATGAAGGGTTGGCCTTACTCAAACAGACTCAATCAGTAATGAATCTCATAGTCTATTATACATTAAAGACTGTTGTGAAGTTTTAAAATATAAATTCATTTGTGTGTTTTTTAAAATGCTGATTAAATTGAGCTGGGTGTCATGGACTCAGAGCTGAGTGGTGTATCTTAGGGTCGTAAATACTGAGTCAGGGAGGTCCCCCTGGAACAGTCCCATGGAATCCTTGGAAGCTTTGTCTGCCTCTCTAGCTGTGTAGACTTCAAGCCCTGCTCTCTGGCTCTCCTCAAGACTCTGAAAGCTATTTAATATTTTGAATAAACTCCTTAAATGAATGAGAGTGGATTATTTAATTTATTTATTCCAGAGTGGCAGAAGAGAGGGGAAGGGAGGGGAAAACAGGGGAGGGGACAGGAGGGGAGGGGAGAGGAGGGGAGGGAAGAAAGCATTCATTGGCTGTTTCTTTTATGTGCCCTGACCAGGGATCAAACCCTCAAACTTGGCATATCAGGACAGCACTCCAACCAAATGAACTAACCTAGCCAGGGCTAAGTGAGAGTGGATTTTTACATTGGCAACTAAGACCTCTGATGGATTCAGAATAGGCTATGCAGGGTGGGTCAAAAGTAGATTTACTCTTGTTTATATGGAAAATAATACAACAATTAATAAGTAATAATACAAGAATAAACTGTTTCGGGTAATCACACTATATGCCTACTTTTGCCCCACATTGTATTTAAAATGAACCCAATACTATTGCCACAATTCACAAAAGGTTCACAATCAATGTCTCAGAATATTTTAAGTAGAAGTAACAAAATAAGAATGTTGTTTTTTCTTTACCACATGTGCATTTACCTCCAACAATCTAGAACACATGTGTCAAACACAAGGCCCCGCGGGCCAAATCCGTCCCGCCAGGCCTTGCAATGTGGCCCGCACCTCGCTGTCATCACTGCACTCCGCTGCGTTTCCATCACAATGACAGTTTATGACTGTTCAGTAAACCATTCGGCCCGCGATTTAGGCTGGATTTTAGATTTTGGCCCCTTCTCTGATTGAGTTCGACACCCCTAAGAATGTTCACAGGCAAGAAATTTATTGAAATAAAGATTCCTACTTTGCAGTGAGATTTTGCCAATACATTTCTACCTATTTCTTCCATGGTATGTCTAGGAGCCTCATTAGAAGATGCCTAACACTGATCTATCAGATGAACCTCAAAGTAAGGCTATATATATATATATATATATATATATATATATATATATATGTTTTTATTGATTTGAGAAAGATGAAGGGAAAGGGAGCAAGAGAGAGAAACACTGATGAGAGCAAAACATCATTGATCAGCTGCCTTCTGCACACCCCCTACTGGGGATTGAGCTTGCAACCAAGGCATGTGCCCTGATGGGAAATCAAACCAACAACCTCTTGGTTCATGGGTCAAAAGCTCAACCACTTAGCCACACCAACCAGCAGACTTCTTCTTTTACTAGTAACATCTCTTATTGTGAGCTTTGTATCAATAAATGTGAGGCTGAAACCGCATGTACAATACACTCACTGTAATAAAAAAAAATGTTCAGAAGCCCTAACAGTGTTTTATATTCTGCACTGGCATGATGAAACCTCTGTATGGCTACCAGAAATGTCCCTAGAAGGTTAAGGGAATAAAAATGTCATTGAAAACAAAAATGTCACATGCATGAACATTATAACAGGCTTAATTGACAAAGTCTGCCCACTTCTTTCCATTATGTAAAGGACAATGGTCACTATTATATAATTAGTCCTCTCTTTTTTACCTCAGGAGGACAATAGATGGTGCCATGAATTTCAGGTTTATTGGAATTTATACAAGTTCCCTCTCTAGTGAAGTTTCAGCTTACTTTCACAAGAACTGTTTAAAGACTCATCATTGCAGTCATACATTAATATTTTGTTCTAATGTTATTCTTATGTTCTTTTTTTAAAAGCTGTACTTTGAAACCTTAAATGTTCTGCAAAAAACCCACACCTGTTAGAACTAATAAACAAATTCAGCAAAGTTGCAGGATACAAAACAAACATATGAAAATCAGTTACTTCTCTGCACACTTAACAATCTGAAAAGGAAAGTAAACACACACACACACACACACACACAATTCCACTTGTAACAGTACCAAAAGGAATAAAATACTTAGGAATAAGCCAAACCAAAGATGTGAAAGACTTGTACACTGAAAACTACAAATCATTACTGAAAGAAATTTAAAATGATACAAATAGATAGAAAGGCACCCTGTGTTTGTTAGAAGACTTAATATTGTTAAGATGTCAATGTAACCCCTACCAAAATCCCAATGATATATATATATTTTTTTGCAGAAATAGGAAAAAAAATCTTTAAATTCCTACAAAAGCTCAAGACCTCAAATAGCCACAAATAGCAAATTTGAAAGAGTCACGCTTCCTGATTTCAAAACATTACAAAACTAGAGTAATCAAAACAGTGAGGTCTAGCATAAAGACAGACACATAGATCAATGGAATAGAATAGAGAGCCCAGAAATGAATGCAGGATGCCTTTCTATCTATTTGTATCATTAATTACCAAATGATCTTTGACAAGGATGCCAAGACCATTCCATAGAGAAAGGATAGACTCTTCAGCAAGTGGTGATGGGAAAATTGGATACCCACATGCAAAAGCATGAAGTGTGACCCTTATCTTACAACATATACAAAAATTAACTCAAAATTGACTCAAGTCTCAGTGTGAACCCAAAACCATAAAACTCCTAGAAGAAAACAGGGGGGAAGCTTCCTGATACTGGATTTGGCATTGACTTATTAGACATGACACCAAAAGCACAGGCAATGAAAGAAAAAATAGAAAATGGAACTATATCTACCTTAAGAGCTTTTGAGCATCAAATGACACAACCAACAGAGTGAAAAGGCAACCTAAGGAATGAGAGAATATATTTGCTCGTCATATATCTGATAAGGGGTAATATCCAGAATATATAAAGAGCTCCTATAGCTGAACAACAACTTAAATCAAATAACCTGATTTGAAAATGGGCAAAGGACTTGACTAGACATTTTCCCAAAGATAAGATACAAATAGCCAACAAGCATATGAAAAGATGCTCAAAACCACAAATCATCAGGTAAATGCAAAGGAAAACCACAATGAGATATCAGCTCACACCCATTAGAATGACCACTCTCAAAAAGACAGAAAATTAGGATGTGGATAAGTTGAAACCCTTGTACACTGTTGGTGGGATGGTAAATGGCACATCTGCTATGAAAAACAGTATAGCGATTCCTCAAAAAGTTACCAAAAGTACCATCATACTATCCAGCAATTTCACTTCTGGGTATATATTCCAAAGAATTGAAACCAGGGTCTCAAAGAGATATTTGCGCCTCCAAGTGTATTTACTCTGCATCTAGGGTATGACTTTGGCTTCCAATTCCAGTGAGTCCTCCCACCAGTACTGTCCAGAATGCACTTCTTAAGCCCTTACCCAGCCAGACTTACAGAAATCCATCTATTCCCATTCTCTTGCCATCCCTTTATAAGAGTTCCATGGAATTTTCTGTGTTTGGCCTGAAAATTCTTGCCAGTGTTTGTGGGAGTCCCCGCACTCTCTTGACCCTGGAGAACACTACAGTCGCTGCCAGTTGGCCACCAGACCGGGAGAACATTGCAGCTGATGAAACTATTTGTCCCCACTACCAAAAAGGGATATAGACTAAGAAGCCAGGCAATGTGAGAAAGAAAAACCCAGTATCTCTAGGGCTTTTTAGACCCATCCACATGGACACTTTACCAGGCTAAGTCAGTCCCAAGGAGGACTGTACTGGAACAAGTTCACTGATGTCCCACATTTCAGACTTAGGAATACCATTTCTGAAATGACAAAGCCACAGTCAGCCTACTGCTCCACTCTCGCCCAGCCCTGCATAGTAACTGCATTGCAGGACTCTTGTTGCTGATCCCTACCTCTAGTTATTGCTCCGTGCCTCCTAGGTCCACTTCAGCAGACCTGGTCCTGGCTCTCTCCCAAACTCAAGCCCAGCTCCTGTCACAAGAAGTCTTCTTTGGTCCTGTTCTGTTTCTATTTAGAAGACCTGATTGGGAATGTATCCTGAGGTCTACCTTGGTCTAGGGCAGTGTTTCCCAAAGTGTGGTACGCGTACCCCGAGGGGTACGGGAAGAGTTTGGTGGGGGTACGCGTTGCACCAGAGTTTGGTGGGGATATGCACTGCACCGTGCTTAGCTGCGCCTAATTCTACGTTCTCATGAGTACGAGGGGTACTCAGCGTTATGAAAATTATAGAAGGGGTACACATATGTCAAAAGTTTGGGAAACACTGGTCTAGGGGCTTGCTTTGTTCTTAAAATCATCCCCCCAGATTCCCATGTCTTCTCCCAGACCCCAGCAAGTAGCAAGAGCGTTTAGCCACTCAAACGAGCTGATGTTGAGCCCTGGCCAGTGTGGTTCAGTTGGTTGGGCATCATGCCATCCTCTGAAAGGTTACCTGTTCAATTCCCGGGCAAACTCATGCCTGGGTTGCGGGCTGGATCCCCAGGCTCAATTCCCAGTAGGGGTGTGCAGGAAGTAGCTGATGGATATTTCCCTCATAAATTAATGTTTCTCTCTGTCTCTCCTCTCCCTTCCTCTTTCTCTCTAAAATTCAATTTAAAAATATTTTTTTTTAAAGAGATGGATGTTAATAGCCTGCCCTGACTCTAACACTAGCCATAACTCCTAACCCTAAACCAAACTTGAACTCCTAAAAGCTAACCTTAATCTAAACCTCTAACACTAATCAAAATCCTAACTAATGGTTACTCGGAACCTTAACCCTAAACCCTAACCCAAACCCCCAATCTTACTGCTAACCTGCCACAACTCCTTCCCCAAGTTCCTTCCCAGGCTCAGCAGCTTTTCCAGAGAATGACTTGCAATTTCCCAGAATCCTTTAGGCCAGGCTACGCCAACCAGCTGCAAACTCTTTGGTCTTCACGTGGAGGTTCCTCCAGATAACTGAGCCATTTGGGCCTGACTTTCCAATGCCGGCATCTCCCTGCCTACACCATCCTGCTCCAGGAATGGGTCATCCCCCAGCCCCGTCCTGAAACAGAATGACAAGCTTCAGTTAAGTGGAAAATAAATTTAGAAAAACTCTTCCTTTAGAAAACTCTCACTAAATTAAGCAGCTTGAATTCTGGCGCTACCTTGCTCAGCTACTTAACTCCTGGTGTAACTGTGGCAAATTATTTAACTTCTCTGTGCCTCAATTGCTTCCTCTATAAAATGGGCTGTTTTGTTGTTGTTCTTGTTAATCCTCACCGGAAGGTATTTTTTCCATTGATTTTTAGAGAGGGGGTGGGGGGGAGAGAGAGAGAGAGAGAGAGAGAGAGAGAGAGAGAGAGAGAGAGAGAGAGAGAGAGAGAGAGATGTGAGAAACCCATTGATCAGTTGTCTACTGCACGAGCCCCAGCTGGGACCAGGAATTAAACCTTCAGCCCTTCAGTGCTTGGACTGACGTTCTAACCATTGAGCAACACTGGCCAGGGCAAAATGGGTTTAATAATAATACCTGTCTCATGAGGTGGCTGAAAGGATTAAATAAATTAATATATAAAAGCACTCAGAACAGTACCTGGCACTATAGTAACTACCAAATAAGTGTTTGCTTTTGTTAACATTAGTTTTGAGTATTGCAAAAAAGAAAAAAGTATACATTTGCCTCTTACCAGATTCCCACTTGCTTTTATGAGAGGGCAGGGGGGAGAAACTAAACATGCTTATTTTAGGAATTTTACAAAGAACAGAAAAGTATAAAAACGAAGAAAAATGGCCCACATCCAGCCAGTTACTTACATTTGCGGACAAAGGATAATTTGACTTCACTAACAGTCTGCATTTTAGCAGATTTTCAATTGCCACAGCGCTGCCCAGCCAAGCAGAGCTGTACTTGGATTATTTATTTTGCTTTTGGCACTCAACTATAATTCCAGGCATAACATGGGTCCCTGTATGTTTGTCTTTCTCACCAGGTTGGGAGCTCCTGGAGGAGAGGAACAATGTCTCTTTAATCTCTTCATTCCCCAGAAGGCCCAGCACAGAGCCAGGCTAGAGAGATGCCCTCTCGATGGTTAGACGCCCGAGTCCCCACACTTTGGAGTTCTGTTTCACGTCGCAGAGCTATCTTCTAACTAAATGGAAGGGGGAAAGAATCCCCCGTTTTAAATTTGGTGTGGTTCTGCCCTACCTCTCTTTTTGCCAATCTTAGAAAGACCACTTTCCTCTATTGGGTAATTTCAAACATTTTTTCCACGGGGTACACGGCTCAGTAAAGTGGTGATTTTCCACTTGCAGGTACAAAACTGAAAAGAGAGCTGGCCAGACCCATGCCTTAAAGAAACATGGCATCTGTTCTGAGCTTCTTATTTCTGCTAACGCGGGTAACTGTACTCTCAGCAACATGGGTTCCTCTCTTCAGCAAGCTTAGCAAGTACCTCCCGAGCCATAAAGGAGGAATAGAAACATAAGGCTTAATGTAGCATGAACATGGGGTTCTTAGAGAGGAAGGCAGGGAGGGAGAGAGGGAAAAGAGAGAGAGAGAAACATTGCTTTGTTGTTCCACTTATTTATACAGTCATTCGTTGCTTCTTGTATGTGCCCTGACTGGGAATAAAACCCACAACCTGAGCATGTCAGTATGATGCTCTAACGGTTAGAGTCTAACCAACTGAACATGGGTTTTTAAGAAACTGTTTTTTTAAGAAACATTTGGAAGGAGTTTTGAGAAGCTGGGACATGCAGATTTCAGATATAATCCTGCTTTCCATCCCAGCCCACTTCTGCCCCCTTCTTTCATTTTGATTTTCTTTCCAATTGGCCTGATGTTCACAGCAGACAGATCAGATCTAAATGAGTTTTCCCCTTCCATAAAGGCCTTCTGTGATATTTCCGTTCAAACCGAATATGCTTACCGGAAGTTAAGTAGGAGACAGGCACAATAAAAGAATGGATGTGCAAGCTTACAATCCAAAAGAAGAACAGGCTCTTCCCCCAGATGATGAGCAGCTCCTAAATCACACAGAGCATCAGCTGAGGCATACAATACATGTATGTAGACAAAAGAAATGCTTGCGTATACTATAAATCTATTCATCTGCCTCCAAAAGCTGACAGCTATGAAGTAGAAAAAAATAATCAAGGCTTGACTCTGTAGACCAAAACCTAGGAAAGGGCCAGGGCTGACTTGTCGTTGGTGTCTTTCTTCATCCCCCCCCCCCCCTCACCCACCCAATAGCAGATTCTCTTTCCTCTTCCACAAGCATTTTACCAGACTGTTTAGAGTAGACATGAGTACTGGGAGTCAACTGGCAAAGCAAGACTTTCCCAAGGGTGCCATCTGGTGGTGAGTCTGTGTATTACAACATGGCTTTTCCCGGATGCAGACACAGCTGGAAGCAAGGTGGCAAACCACTTGGCATCAGTCGTTTCAGGGTTTAGAAAGTTGAACCTTTGAGATTTGGCATCGGATTGTGAGTATCAAGTGTTAAACATACAGGTGTTGAGCCCTAACCGGTTTGGCTCAGTGGATAGAGCATCGGCCTGCGGCCTGAAAGGTCCCAGGTTCGATTCCAGTCAAGGGCATGTACCTTGGTTATGGGCACATCCCCAATAGAGAGTGTGCAGGAGGCAGCACATGTTTCTCTCTCATTGATGTTTCTGAATCTCTATCCCTCTCCCTCTCTGTAAAAAAAAAATCAATAAAATGTATTTTTTTAAAAAAAACACAAAAAGAAACACAGGTGCTGAGAGAAAGCACTGCTACGAGATGAAAATCATACATTAGGAAATAGAAAGTCTTGGGTTAGCCTGAACACGCAGCTGGTTTCATTAATTAGCACCCCCACATCCCCCCCCCTTTTTTGTATCAAGCCTTGAAAATGTTTACAAAAGACCACTGGGGGATAAACCTGTAAAAATAGAACTTCTGAGGAAAGCACTCAGAACCGGTGCATTTTGAGACAGAAGAATCCCTTTGGCTGTGGGCTTCTTAACCCCGGGACCATGAATCTGCTGAGGGAAAGTGAACTCCTTGAAATTGAACAGAAAAAGTAGTATGCTGGCACATACAGGTATTTTTTTAAAATATATTTTATTGATTTTTTTACAGAGAGGAAGGGAGAGGAATAGAGAGCTAGAAACATCGACCAGCTGCCTCCTGCACAGCCCCCACAGGGGATGTGCCCACAACCAAGGTACATGCCCTTGACTGGAATTGAACCCGGGACCTTCCAGTCCGCAGGCCAACGCTCTGTCCACTGAGCCAAACCGGTTCCGGCACATACAGGTATTTTAATAGAAAGGACCCATAGTTTTTATCAGATTCTCAAAGGAATTCATGGCCTAAAAGAGGCTAAGAACTAAAGCTTGAGGTCCTAATCTACCTAATCTCATATACCCTGTATGAAAATTCCATTTACAATGACCTTGACAAATTCAGTTAGTTTCAGTTTGGACATTACTGCTGGAGAGACACCATTACTTTGAGGCAGTTGGTAATTGCTTCTAAGCATTCATATATTGATTTCAGAGAGGAAGAGGGAGGAAGAGATAGAAACATCAATGATGAGAGAGAATCATTGATTGGCTGTCTCTTGCACGCCCCACACTGGGGATCAAGCCCACAACCCGGGCATGTGCCCTTAGCCAGAATCGAACCTGGGACCGACCCTTCAGTCTGCAGGCTGATGCTCTATCCACTGAGCCAAGCCGGCTATGGCTATCTTGTGATTTCTTTGTGTTATCCCTACATCTTCAGCAAATGTCCAGTAAATTTCATGAGTTTCTCTTCGGGAATGAGTGGAGGGGCTTGCATCCACAGCTGGGAGCCAAGCTGGAGAGCCAAACCCACCAACCATAAAGCTCGGCAGGCACAGGCTGGCTGAGGTGACAGCCCTACCCAGGATGAACCTGTGTGCATGCAGTGCATAAGCCTTCAGCAGGAGTCCTTCAGAAACACAGGATGGCCCGAGCCGGTCTTGCTCAATGGATAGACTAGAGCTTCGTCCAGGTTCCGTTGCAGGCTCCTCCCCATCTCGGGCCCTGGTAAGGCCACGTGCATCGATGTGTTTCTCTCACATCCATATTTCTCCCTAGTTTTCCCTTTCTCCTCCACTCTCTCTAAAAATTAATGGGAAATATCCTCGGGTGAGGATTTAAAAAAATAATTTGAAAATAGTTTTAAAAAGAAATACAGGGGTGTGCAAAGGTCGATTTACAGTTGTGATATAAATAAATAATAAAGAAATAAACTCAGGCCCTAACCGGTTTGGCTCAGTGGAGAGAGCGTCCGCCTGCGGACTGAAAGGTCCCAGGTTCGATTCCAGTCAAGGGCATGTACCTTGGTTATGGGCACATCCCCAATAGAGAGTGTGCAGGAGGCAGCACATGTTTCTCTCTCATCGATGTTTCTGACTCTCTATCCCTCTCCCTTCCTCTCTGTAAAAAATCAATAAAAATACATTTAAGAAAAAGAAAAAGAAATAAACTCTGTGTTGCTTGCTCACAATTGTAAGCCCACATTTGTATTGAGAAGGGCGGATCCAGGAGACTGGGATCGCCCTGGTGTGGAGGGTGGGCAGCAGATCAGGCCGGTCCCCGCAGGACGGAGGTGGCACGCTCCAGAGTGGAATGGGGAATTGTTCAACAAGGACAGGCAAAATGAGGACAGGGTTCAAGGAAATCAGCCAGGGGTGGCGAAGCATCCCGGGGAAAGCAGCAGAGAAGCCACTTCCCGCCGGGCATGAAGAGGCTGGGGGAGGCAGCAGGCACCAAAGCTGGTGGTAGCTGTGGCCTTTGCCAGAGAAAAACAGCTGCTGCCCAACCCAGCCTGGCAGGGGGCGAGCTGGAGGAAGAAACACCCCAACCACCGTCTTCCTATCTCCAACCTCCCGCCAGTGTGGGTTCCACCCCCCATCTACCCCCCATTGCCCGGACCCAACCAAATGCAGCAACTCTCCGGATGGGATCTGGAGGGACAAAGGGGAAATCTCCAGCTCAGAAGCTCAAGCTGTTTTCCAAGCTATTATCTGGGTCATGCAAACACATACCAGAGCCATTGTCCACGGTTTATCTTTGTCAGGCACTTCTGCCTTCCTCCTTCGGTAACTGGAGCCCCTTTATCATGTAGAACTGCCTTTTTCCCTCCCGGTGTGGTTCTCTAACCCCCTAGGGCCGTGTTTCCCAAACTTCTCTCCTGGTGAGAATCACCTGGTGGAGTTGTTAAACTACAGATTCCCGAATCCCAACTAAGAAAGGCTAAACTAGAATGTTTGGGAACACATAGGTAAAATTGTATACTTAACTAGTGCTCTACAATTTTACCTAACATATAGGACTGTCCTATATGTTCCCAAACATTCAGGTTTAGCACTTCTTAGTTGGGATTCATGGATCTGTAGTTTAACAACTCCACCAGGTGATTCTCATCACGAGAGAAGTTTGGGAAACACTGTCCTAGATCAGTGTTTCCTTCCCAAAGTGTGGTCCGCGTACCCCCAGGGGTACGGGAAGAGTTTGGTGGGGGTATGCATTGCACCGGAGTTTGGTGGGGATATGCACTGCACCGTGCTTAGCTGCGCCTAATTCTACGTTCTCATGAGTACGAGGGGTACTTGGCATTACGAAAATTATAGAAGGGGTACACATATGTCAAAAGTTTGGGAAACACTGCTAGATGATAAAGGGGACCAGTCATCAAGGTCTGACCAGTCCCAATAGCCCATCTCCCCAGCCACTGGAGGTGGGAGCCGGGCCAAGCAGAGCTCAATAGGATTCTGCCCTAGTCTTCCAACTCTCTCCCGTGCTTTCCTGCGTCCTTCCTATCACCTACCTGTGTGTGCGTCTACCTGTGGCTGATAGAAGAGACAGCTCTCACTCTCGGCCCTAATTGGTTTGGCTCAGTGGGTAGAGCGTGGGCCTGCAGACTGAAGGGTCCCAGGTTCCATTCCGGTCAAGGAGATGTATCTTGGTTGTGGGCACATCTCCAGTAGGGGGTGTGCAGGAGGCAGCTGATGGATGTTTCTCTCTCATCGATGTTTCTAGCTCTCTGTCCCTCTCCCTTCTTCTCTGTAAAAAAAAAATCAATAAAATGGCCAAAATTGGTCTGGCTCAGTGGGTAGAGTGTCCACCTGCAGACTGAAAGGTCCCAGGTTCCATTCCGGTCAAGGGCATGTACCTTGGTTGTGGGCACATCCCCAATTGCGGGGGGGGGGGGGGGGGAGTAGGAGGCAGCTGATCCTTCTTCTCATCGGTGTTTCTAACTATCCCTCTCCCTTCCTCTCTGTGAAAAATCAATCAAGTATATTTTAAAAATCAGTAAAATCTATTTTTTTAAAAAGAAAAGAGAAGCTCTCTTTTCTCTGGGGTGGACTGAGCTGGGATGATGTGAGCTCTGCCTTCTCCCCTCACTGATGGAAGAATATGTAGGAGGCAAAGAGACGGACACAGAGAAACTCAGAGCTGAGGGGAAAGGGTGACGGAGAGCCCATATGATGTCGCTTGTCAGCTGAGAGTCCCTGTAACAAGCTATACGTCTGGCCATGCCAGTTTCCAGAGCAAATGAATGCCTCTTTGTGCTTAGACTGGCTTGAACCTGATTTCTATTGCTTACACTAGAAATGGTGTGGGCACAGAGGCCCTGGCTAACAGAAAACACACACGCAGACACACACCAACCTCCCCTCTCCTCTCCAGGTTAGCCCCCACACTCTTCCAGTCTCCGTCCTTGTAACCTGCATTCCCAGAAAGCTGTGGTATCATCAACCCCCACCGAAATGCTAAATCATTGTGTGTGTTTTTAGTATAGCAGGTAAGAGGAAACAACTTTAAGTTTTAGAAAATGAATTTAGATCAGTATACTATTTTTTAAATATATTTATTGATTTTTTTACAGAGAGGAAGAGAGAGGGATAGACAGAAACATTGATGAGAGAAAAACATCGACCAGCTGCCTCCTGCACACCCCCCACGGGGGATGTGCCTGCAACCAAAGCACATTGAACCTGGGACCTTTTAGTCCACAGGCTGACGCTCTATCCACTGAGCCAAACCGGTTTTGGCTAGATCAGTATACTATTAAAGATTGTCTTATAATTTCCATTTTAACATGTTTTTATTAATATTCATAATATATAAAGACAAAGTTTGACTCTTCCCCATTTAACAAGTGATGCTGTTTAATTTCTTTTAATTTAAATATGCAAGAAAGACCATGGTTTAGCTACAAATTCAAATGACATATAGATTGTGTTAAATATATATTAATATGCAGATTGGAATTTAACTGTGTATTACAACCCTCCGAACTGCTGCCAGGACCTGATATTTGAAATTCTTGAATTTTGCACTTTAAAAACATCAATGACTTTATTATTATAATTTTCATGTTCTGTACTTGCTATTTGCAAGTACTTCTCCAGAAATAACACACTGCGGGATTGGATCATTTTATTCCTAATAAAGGAAAAGCCAATTTGGATAAAAATGTTCTTCTTTTATTTTTGAAGAACTGGAGATATCCTGACATATCAAGAAATGATAATATGAATATAACTTACAGGTCTCAGGTCAAAATTCAGAATGATTCTGTTTATGTCCCTCATTAGCTCATTCTATTTTAAATTTTTAAAATTAATTTTAGAGAAAGAGGAAGAGAGAGAGAGAGAGAGAGAGAGAGAGAGAGAGAGAGAGAGAGAGAGATATTTGTTGTTCCACTTATTCATGCATTCATTGGTTGATTCTTTTTTTTTAAATATATTTTATTGATTTTTTACAGAGAGGAAGAGAGAGAGCTAGAAACGTGGATGAGAGAGAAACATCGACCAGCTGCCTCTTGCACACCCCCTACCGGGGATGTGCCTGCAACCAACCTACATGCCCTTGACCGGAATCGAACCTGGGACCTTTCAGTCCGCAGACCGACGCTCTACCACTGAGCCAAACCGGTTTTGGCTCATTGGTTGATTCTTGCATGTGCTCTTACCTGGGATCAAACCCACAACCTTGGCTTATCTGGATGGCACTCCAACCAACTGAGCTACCCAGTCAGGGTCCCGCATTAATTCATTCTATTTTTTAAACCACCCCATTTACAAGTGTATAGTTCAGTAGCATGTTCTATTCACGAAATCAGTATTCTTTTTAAAAAGATTTTTTAATTTGATTTTTAGAGAGAGAGGAAGGGAGAGAGAGATAAACATCGATGTGAGAGTAAAACATCCATTCAGCTGCCTCCTCCAGGTCAAGATAACAGATAATTTCTATTGTATTATCTTGGCCAGAATGGGCACTACCTCCCACTGAGGATCAAGTTGGCAACTCAACTTCACTGGCCAGGGCTAAATCAGTATACTTGATGATGCTTCCTCTCTTTAGTCAATAATCCAGTGTGTTAAACAATTGAATACAAATAATTGAGAGCTGTAAAATGGTAAAAACCACCGCCATAGCAGGTGACGTTGTCAGCTGGGTGATAAAACAATCATCTCCCTGGCTTGCTTTAAGTAGCACTGTCTGACAGACTTTCTCTGGTGATGGAAATGTTCTATAGTTTGCACTAACTACATAGTCCAGTACAGTAGCCACTAGCCAAATGTAGCATTTGACAACATGGCTAGTGCAACCAGCAACTGAATTTTACATTTTATTTAATTTTAGTATATTTAAATTTGAATAGCCATATGTGGGCCATAGTTATACTAAAAAGCTATTCGTCCCCTTGCCTGTTTGGCTCAGGGGATAGAGCGTGGGCCTGTGGACTAAAGGGTCCTGGGTTGGATTCGGGTCAAGGGCAAGTACCCTGGTTGTGGGCACATGCCCAGGAGTGAGTGTGCAGGAGGCAGCTGGTTGATGTTTCTCTCTCATCGATGTTTCTAACTCTCTATCCCTCTCCCTTTCTCTCTAAAAAAAAATCAATTAAAAAGTTATTCATTATTTACTTGAAATTCTAATTTAATTTAATGCCCAGTATTTTTATTTCCCAAAGGTGGCAACCTTAGTTATAGATTCTCAGTAACGTTGACCTTGACTCCTCTAATGGAAAGTTTGAGTGGCAGGTTGTCTACCCATGACCTTATCTTGGCCAGAAAGGGTACCTGGCAGATGTTCTTTTTTGAAGAGAACCTTTCAGAGGAATAATGGCTAAGAAAATCAATATAACCAATGACTAAAAAGACACACTGGAACTATGATTCATAGAGTCATACTTATTCCTACGCAACATCATCCTCCTGAGACAGGTTGCAAGGGGAAATGAGAGGCAACCCAGAGCCTAATTCAGTCAAGATTATTTGGGGCTTGGGGCATGGTCCTGGGTACTAGGACTGCAGCAGGGAGAAATGGCATCTGTGGGTCATGCTACTGATTGCAAAGCAAACTTTCCCTCTATAACTGCTTAATTCCTTAATCACCTCAGTGAGTGACCATTGTGGGAATTTAAAAAAATAAGACCCAAATTCCTTCCTTAGGACTGTATTTACGCTTTGCTTCAAACAAACAAAAAAAGGTATAACAACTCCCTAACTGGTTTGGTTCAGTGGATGGAGTGTCGACCTGCAGACTGAAGGGTCCCAGGTTCGATTCCGGTCAAAGGCATGTACCTTGGTTGCAGGCACATCCCCAGCAGGGGGTGTGCAGGAGGCAGCTGATCGATGTTTCTAACTATCCCTCTCCCTTCCTCTCTGTAAAAATCAATACATTTTTTCAAAAGATATAGCAACTAGAATATTGCCCATACTCAGGAAGACTTGATAATATTTTCCCAACAACCCTATAATTTCAAGATGTGAACAAACACAGGTGTCTTTATACCTCCGTTCATTCTAGCCCTCACTCTCTGCCCATAACTCTCTCCTCTTGAGCTTTGATAAGAAACCGGTTCCTGATGCCTTCAAACTCACCCTTGCTATGACAGAGTGTGATTTTTAGTTACTTATTAAGTAGATATTTGATAACATCATTTTTAACTAGAGTAAGAACTTTTGAAATTGGCACTCCTTCCCCGGGAATAACAAAGACAGCAAACCTGGTATTTTATGAAGAAAATGTCAACCTTCTTCCAGCAGGTTGCTTCTTACAAAACCCAGGCTCTCGGGTTTCTACCGTGTTTCCCCGAAAATAAGACATCCTCCAAAAATAAGACCTACTTACAGCTTTCCTTCTGAGTGAAATATAAGGCATCCCCCCGAAAATAAGGCCCCCCTACGCTGAACATGAGAGATTTGGTCCACTGATTCTGAAAGAAATGGAGTCACAAGAAATTCACCAGGAAATTCTGGAATTGGATTGTTATGATGATGTTCCAGAAGATGATGACATGATTGTCATTGAATAAATGAGTACATTCTTGATACTGTAGAGTTCACAGTTTGTCTGGTTTATGTTGACAACTACCGTACTACCATACCGTGTACAGGTAACAAATTTCCTTTATTTTCATTTAACAATAAATGTGTACCGTATTCTTCTTCGTGGAAAAATAAGACATCCCCTGAAAATAAGACCAAGCACATCTTTGGGAGCAAAAATTAATATAAGACACTGTCTTATTTTTGGGGAAACAGGGTAAGCATGTCCAGGTCAAAGACTAATGATGGCTTTTCTCTTTCAAAAGGTTTTTGCTGTAACAAACTTAGCCAGAAGGCTTAAAAAACAAATCCTAATAACACTGTGTCCACACCATCACCTTTGATATGTTCTCTATTGCCTAAAATACCCACATGGTTATATATTTAGCTTGGAAGATCTGGCGATTTGAGAACCAATGGGTGTCTAGCAAGAGATTGTAAGGTAAGGCAATGGCTCTCCTCTTCCTGGTCCCTCCTCCCCCAGGCTCCTTCTCTACCCATTTCACTAAGAAAAGGTACTGAGTCTGAGAAACAACTGGCGTTCTGCCTGCCCAGTTGTTTGTTTGTTTTTACAATATATTTTATTGATTTTTTTTTTTTTACAGAGAGGAAGGGAGAGAGAAAGAGAGAGAGAGAAACATCGATGAGAAACATTGATCTGTTGCCTCCTGCACACTCCCTACTGGGGATGTGCCCGAAATCAAGGTACATGCCCTTGACAGGAATTGAACCTGGGACCCTTGAGTCCACAGGCTGATGCTCCATCCACTGAGCCAAACCGGTTAGGGCTAGAACCCAGTTTTTGATGGGGCTCCTCTCAAAATAGCTCGGGTTTACATTTGGAAATAGGGCACCCACTCTGAAGGACCACCGTGGGATTGGCACACAGACTGTGGTTGTTTTTTTGTTTGTTTTTAAAAAAATATATTTTATTGATTTTTTTACAGAGAGGAAGGGAGAGAGATAGAGAGCTAGAAACGTCGATGAGAGAGAAACATCGACCAGCTGCCTCTTGCACACCCCCTACTGGGGATGTGTCTGCAACCAAGGTACATGCCCTTGACCGGAATTGAACCTGGGACCCTTCAGTCTGCAGGCGGATGCTCTGTCCACTGAATCAAACCTGTTAGAGACAGACTGTGGTTCTCAGTGTGGGTGGTCCCTGGCCAAGCAGCAGCAGCAGCAGCAGCAGCAGCAGCAGCAGCAATAGCAACTAAGAACTTTTTAGAAACGCTAATCCTCAGCGCTCACTCCAGCAGACCAATCTGGATGACTTCAGTTACCAGAGCATTCTATCCACCCCACCTCCACCCCACCCCCCTTTTAACCTTTTAGGTTTCTCTTTCTTTAGAAGCATATCCGGGCCTTTCCTGGGAACCTGTGAGAGCAGCACCTTCTCAGCACATTCCCTACCAGACCTCCTGAATGAGAAACCCAGGGGGTGGGGCTCAGCCATCTGTGTTTAATAAGGGCCCCAATGATTCCGACGCACACTACAGAGTGGAAAACAATGAGCTCACAGAATTCCCTGCTATTGAGCCTATTTGGTGACTTGGAGGCCTACCCAAAATGCCCTGTGATTTTTATTCTCACGAGATTTCATTCCTTTGTCAGTCAGCCTTTTCCTCAAAAAAAATTACTGACAATGGTAAATGCCACTCACGGTATTAATGGGTAGTATATAAATCTGTGTTTCTCCAGAGGGTGCATTTGAAGGAGAGTGACACAGGGGCTGTGTGGGGTCTGTGTGGATGGGGAGGCAGACAGGGACAGCTGTGGGTTGGAAAAAGCCTCCTTTCCCCTTTGATGTAGGTTGGTGAGTGGGTTTGCTTTGATGTAGGTAGATGAGTGGGTTTGCTTGTTTGTTCATTTGCTTGCTTGTGAGAGGGCAGGGCAGGGCTAACTCCTGATCCTCCATTTTGTATATCACTGTGTAAGTTTGGGGTGTCGAACTCAATCAGAGAAGGGGCCAAAATCTAAAATCCAGCCTAAATCGCGGGCCGAATGGTTTACTGAACAGTCATAAACTGTCATTGTGATGGAAACGCAGCGGAGTGCAGTGATGACAGCGAGGTGCGGGCCACATTGCAAGGCCTGGCGGGACGGATTTGGCCCGCGGGCCTTGTGTTTGACACATGTGGTGTAAGTGTACCCTAGCCCTCACCCAACCGATCGGGATCAGCCAAAGCAGTGACATCACCACCCCTCCCCCAGAGCCCTATAAAACCCTTTGATCTGTTGAAGCTCGCTCGTGCTCTCTTCCGCCATGCCGCTGTTGGTGTAAGTGGGACACAGCTCAGGCTAGCCTGATTAAACGGCTCTTTTGCTTTTGCATCAGACTTGGCTCCCTGGTGGTTTTTGGGGATCACGAAATCTGGGCATAACACTTGCTTGCTTGAGTTGATCCAACATCCACCAATTTTTATAGTCCACCCATGCTAGCCTATCATTGGGGAGAAATTTAAACTCTCAATCTTTAACTGTAAAGGTTAATGCTAATTTAGATTCTCAATCAATTTATACTATGGATGCGAATTTATACTAGGGGTGTATTTCAAGTATGATGGGTATGTAAGGTGTAATCCACGGGTCCCCCTGGCCAATCCTTCCTTCACATTCCTACCAGGTAAGTTATGCTAAGCCACAGCTTCAGTCATAGCATTTCCCCCCAACAGCAATTCCCCGATATTTACTGAATTAACTTCGTATTTCTCACTTGGCATTAATAACTGAAATTACAGATATTGAAAGGTTAGCATGGTAGTGTGGTGGATTTAAAAAAAAAAATTGAATTGATGCCTGGCTGGTGTGGCTCAGTGGTTGAGCATCGACCTATGAACCAAGAGGTCATGGTTTGATTCCCGGTCAGGGCACATGCCTGGGTTGTGAGGTCAATCCCTGGTGTGGGGTGTGCAGGAGGCAGCTGATCAATGATTCTCTCTCATCATTGATGTTTCTATCTCTCTCTCCTCCCTTCCTCTCTAAAATCAATTTAAAAAAAAGAAAAATTGGATTTATTTAAGGATGAGGGATGGGATATCCAGAGGGAAGAGCTGCACAGCATGGAGCCGAGGGGATATCGGGTTGATGAAGGCGGCCCGCAGGAGCTGGAGTTTCATCCTTATCTGCAGTCACTGGCGGGAAACTTTTGTCTTTATGGGTTTGGGATTGAGGTGGTGGGCTTGGTGGGGATGGAATGCAGGTACGCGATCAGGTGTCCTTAAGATAGCTTCAGTTCCGTATACGGTCTGACTCCTGGTGTCCAGAGAGGTTTTTTCTGGTCTTTTGTTCTCCTGCGGCAGGAAGCTTACAAATGGCTGTTAAGGGTTGGATTGCCCTATAGTCCTAACATGGAATTGCCATTTTCATTAGGTAATAAAGGTTAAATGTCAGCTATTTCATATGGTTCAACTTAATATTCTCTACCTCACCTTTAATTTGTTAAATTTCTCCTTATCCCTTTTTTCCATATTATCTATATATATAAAACCCTAAAATGCAAATAGATGGAATGGCAGCACAACTGAATAACTAGTCGCTATGACGTGCACTGACCACTAGGGGGTGCGCACGGAACATGGTGGGCGTCGGCTGTGGTGGGATGGTGGAGCAGGTGAGTAGGGGCACCAGTCGCTATCAGGGTAAGCCTCTGGTGGTTGCTGAAAATTCTTTGCTCCCACACACCATGGTCCTGCCTAGCACTCACACTGGAGCCCCCACTTGTTTTTTTGTTTGTTTGTTTGTTTTGTTTTGCTTTGTTTTAATGTATTTTATTGATTTTGTACAGAGAGGGAGAGAGATAGAGAGTTAGAAACATCGATGAGAGAGAATCATCAATCAGCTGCCTCTTGCACACCCCCTACTGGGGATGTGCCTGCAACCAACGTACATGCCCTTGATGGAAATCGAACCTAGGACCTTTCAGTCCACAGGCCGATGCTCTATCTACTGAGCCAAACCGGTTTCGGCTGGAGCCCCCACTTGTACCCACTGCTGGCACCAGTCCTGTTTGCACCTGCAGCCAACACTGGAGCTGTTGTGCCCGGTAAATTCTGGAACCCATAGACCACCAGGGAGCTGAGTCCAATGCAAATGCAGAAAGTCTTTATTAATCTAACCCGGGTTAGGGTCTGAGCCGGGGCACCAGCGCAGTGGCACTCCCCTGTTCCAAACTCGGAGCCCGCTCTAAGTTTCTTTCTCAGTTTTATACTCTAGCCCAGCTATGCAAGCAAGCTCCCTTTTCCTCTCCCCTCCCCGTTCCCTTGCGTAAGTCCTCTTTCGCCGTTTTGGCATCTCCGGGGTGGTCATCTTGTAATTACAGGTAAGGCTGGTCTATTCCTGGGAGGTGCATTCCTCGGCGGTCAGCTCGGTTCCCGGGAGGAGAATTCCACAGCGGTCAGGTCGGTCGTCATAAGATGAGTATCACGAGATGTTGTACCTACAGGATAAAACCCTCCCTCGGGACCTAGCCCTGCTTTAATGTCTGTCATAAAATATTACATTCTGGCTTTACTCAACCTTACAGAGCCACTGCTCATACCCGCTGCTGGAGCCTGGTATCAGTCCCAGTCACTCAGCCCCATCAGCAAGCTGCCAGCCCCTATCGCCCCTGAGGGATGATCAGGGCAGCAGCCGCTGCTCACACCCACTGGCAGCACTGGCCCGACTCACACTGCTGCTGGTACTGGCCCCGATTGCTCCGCACCATCAGCGGGTGCAAGCTCGGCCAACGCCATCAGCATGTGGGAGTGGCACAGTGAGAGCAGGGCTGCCAGCAGAGGGGGACTGGGGGGCTACAGTGGGAGGGGCCAAACGGGTGAGAGGATGAGCTGAGACCCACCCCTATGCCTACCACAGCCTTGCGTCCCACAGTTCCTTTCAAGGTGCACGAATTCATGCACTGGGCCCCTAGCCTATAATAATAAAAGTGTAATATGCTAATTAGACCAGATGTCCTTCTGGATGACCTTCCAGATGAAGCTAGGTCTTTGAGAGATGCCCAGGTCCTGGGTGCCTGCTGGCAGCTGGAGGGAAGCCCAGGTCCCGGGTGCCAGAGAGAAGCTGGTGCCAGCAGCCAGGAGAAGGAAGGCCTACTCTTGCACGAATTTCATGCATCAAACTCTAATAAGATATAAACTTCTTGGAATTTTAAAAAAATATATTTTATTTTTATTTTTATAGAGAGGAAGTGAGAGGGATAGAGACTTAGAAACATCAATGAGAGAGAAGCATCGATCAGCTGCCTCCGGTACGCCCCCTACTGGGTATGTGCCAGCAACCAAGGTACATGCCCTTGACCAGAATCGAACCTGAGGCCCTTCAGTCTGCAGGCCAACACTCTATCCACTGAGCCAAACCGGTTGGGGCAACTTCTTAGAATTTTAATGCCTAAGCTTAAACTGCCAGCCCCAACTTCTGGTGAAAAATCTCAGAAAAATAAAGAAAATGCTCCTTCTTCCCCTACAGGTACAGAGAAACACGCTATTGTGAGGCACAAAACCAGTTCTGTGCCATGAAATTCGAATTGGGAACATTTCCTCAAGTATCTGTCACACTCTCCTGGCCAGCGCAGAGGTTTGAGAGAAAGGCTATGATCCCGTTTTGTTTTCTGTTACTATAAAACTGCCCTTAGAAGTGTCATTTGTAAAGACACATATCTTGCCCTGGCTCAGTTGGTTGGGCATTATCCTATGCATTGAAGGGTCACCAGTTCAATTCCAGGTCAGGGCACATGCCCAGGTGGCAGGTTTGGTCTGTACGGGAGGCAACTGATCAATGTTTCTCATATCTATGTTTCTCTCTCTCTCTCTCTCTCTCTCTCTCTCTCTCTCTCTCTCTCTCTCCTCTCTCTCTCTCTCTCTCTCTCTCTCTCTCTCTCTCTCTCTCCCCTCCCTCTCTCTCTCTCTCTCTCTCTCTCTCTCTCTCTCTCTCTCTCCCTTCCTCTCACTAAAATCAATAAAAACATATTTTAAAGAAAAAATTTTTTTAAGAAACGTATCTCTTCAGATACCTGGATACCAGAGTTTCTTGCTATGTCCTCTAACATGGAACCTATAACATCTAAAGGTCTACAACTCTGATTGGTCATCTTATTTAATAACTAGAAGCCTGATGCACGAAATTTGTACACGGGTGCGATCCCTAGGCCTGACCAGTGATCAAAGCGTGAGCATCTGGTGTGGGAGGGCAGGTCCCGGCTGACCTCTGGGCTCTGGGCAGCACCTAAGCCCCTGGGCCCCCACACATCCCCCTCTGCCTGAGTCACGGGGCCCCTGCACGGCACCCTCAGTGCCTGGAAGCCAAGTGGTGACCCCACCCCCCACTTTGTGAGGCCTTCCTCTATCCAGGGGTCCTCAAACTTTTTAAAGTGGGGGCCAGATCACGGTCCCTCAGAGAGCTGGAGGGCCGGACTATATGAACTACTAATTCCTACTGTAACACCTTGGCTGCGCTCACTGCCCAAAAAACCTGGCGGGCCGGATCAGACTCCTCTGCGGGCCGCATGTGGCCCGCGGGCCGCAGTTTGAAGACGCCTGCGTGAGTATTCCACCCAATAAGATTTATTTTTTGACAGTATTTACCATCATCTATTTGATTTACAGTCATTTGTGCATTTTCCTTCTCTCTCTGAGTTGACTTTAATTATTATTATTGTTGTTGTTGTTAATCCTCACCAGAGGATATTTTCTTCATTGATTTTCTTTTTTAGAGAGAGAGTGGAAAGGAGGGAGAAAGACACACAGAGAATCCTGCTGATTTCAGTATCTATTAATACATAGATGATCCTTCTAATAGCTGGCCCTTCAGCTCCTCCATCTCCCCTCCTTTCTTGCAGTGATTCTGTGTGTCACCTACCTCAAGCAGCAACTCTGGGTTTACCCTAGATGTCGTCATTATCAATAATCATAGGCCCCCATGATCTCAACTTCAAACGCCCCATTCTCCAAACAATGCCAGGAAAAAATTTAAAAAAAAAACCCCTCTAGCTTCTGAAAGAGGATGAGGAAGATGCACAGCACCTAATAACACTTCTTAGGGACCGTTTCCCCCTCCCCACGGGGGAGTCCGTTCTGTGGGACTCTTTCCCCTCCCTACGTGGGAGTCTGTACTTGTCCTTCAATAAATCTCCACCTTTGCTATACCAAAATAATAATAATAATAAAAATTTTAAAAATAACACTTCTTAAAATTATCCCTTTCCAGATCTGGAGGAAATAATGAACAACATAAACTGATGAACATAAACAGACCCAGAGAAAGAGAAGCAGTGATCAGACTCTCAAAGCTCAGAGGGAAAGTAGGGGAGGGTGGGGGTAAGGGAGAGATCAACCAAAGGACTTGTGTGCATGCATATGGGCCTAGCCAGTGGCCATGGACAACAGGGGGGTGGGGGCAAATGTGGGGAGGGGTTTGGGATGGGAATGGGGGGATGAGGACAATTATGTGATACCATAATCAATAACATTAAAAATACAATAAAAACAATTTCTGCAATTAAAAAAAAAAAACCTTTGTCTAACCCCCCCGCCCCCCAAAAAAATTATCCCCTTCCTTCTCCACCTCAATGGCTAGGTAGAGGAGCAGCTTAGAGCCCAAGAGTAACCCTGTTGGGCAGGGTGGGCATGAGGGGATTTGCTTTTTGTTATTTTTTAAATTTATTTCTATTGTTTAAAGTATTACAGTATTTCCCCCCATTGACCCCCTCCCCTCTGTTCCCGCCCCTCCCCCAGGCCTTCACCGCACTATTGTCCCTGTCCTGGGGGGGGGGGGGAACCTGTTTTGCAGAGGTATTTAAATGACAGGACACAATCCTGAGAGTCACTTTCCATATCAAAGAAGGGCCCCCCCCTAGCGATAATGGGGGTGAAATTTCCCAAACTGCCCCCCATGCGCCCCACTGCCTTCTTACTCAAGTCTCACAATAAACTCTTTAGAAAACACCCAAAGTAGTTCTTTGAAAAACTGTTCCACCAGCCTTGGGCCTCTGCCCTTTTAATTGACAAGTATGGAGAAGGCTGGACAGGTGTGTGTGTGTGTGTGTGTGTGTGTGTGTGTGTGTGTGTGTGCACGGCGCGCGCACATGCATAAAATAGTGCTTTCACAGCTGGAAACAAAAAGCATCAGCTGCTCCCACCCCGTTTAGAAAGACTCCAACCAGCCAGCAGGTATGACTCAGACGTTCCCTCCAAACACCACCCACCACCCTATGTAAATGAGACGACTGGGAGGCGCAGGAGGGGAGCCCAGTGTTCCTGGTGGGAGGGGGAATAGAGAGGGCAGAGGAAGATGCTCGGGTCCCCTGCTCCCCCAAGCCCAGAGACTTGTTAAGGAAACCCCTAAGAGAGCTGCTCGAGCGGGAAGGCCCGCATGCAGGGAAAGTTGGCTTCCAGCGTCCTGCCTGGACTCCCGCTGGGCTGCACGGATCAGCAGGCCCAGCCCACAGCCTTGGGAACTGAAGCCGTAGAAATTCTTGCCAGAACGCAACAAATACGCTCTGGGGCGTGTGAACGTGGAGTCTGGTGCCCCCTTGTGGCCGAGAAGTATATGAAAGTCAGAGGCTCAAAAGTACTGAGATGCCTGGAAAGAAAATGGAGAACATCACTCTCACCTGATCCATAACCGCCCCCCCGCCCCCGCCCTCCGCAGCCTTCAGACTTGGAAAAGGGCCTCAGCAATTCCCAAAGCTCCAGTGGGGGAGCAGAGGGCTTAAGAGGTCCTCCAGGAGATGGGAGACAACCTGGAAGGGGGGGAGTGGGGGGGGGGGGTCAGCAGGTAGAGCGGTTCTCTTCACAAGGCCCCAGGGAAGGAGGAGCCCAGGTAAAAAAAAAACAGAGCAGCCCCCTGTGCAAGCCGCCCCCACCACCACCTCAGCAGATCACAGCCTCGGAGCTGGAAAAGGATCTTATCCCCGTCTCCCTTCTCTCTCTGCCCCAAGACCTGAGCACCCATATAATACTGAAATGGGAATTGGAACCGATCAGGCTTACCAATCAACAGAGCCCCAAAAGTTATGAGATCTGCCAAGGCTGGTGCCACATAAAGTAGTTGGAACCAGGGATTGGAAAAATCAAGTCGTTTTGTGTATACAGTCCACCATTCAATGAATACCTGTTAACATCAGTTACATGTACCCAGGCACAGCATGGACTTCAGGAGAGAAAATACTGACTGTGCCACTTAACAGTTTTATTGCCTCAGGCAAGTCCTATCTGAGCCTTCGTAAGAGGATAATATCTAGTGAGCAAGGTTATTAAAAAGTTAAAGGCATGCCGAAGCCGGTTTTGCTCAGCGGTAGAGCGTCGGTCTGCGGACTGAAAGGTCCCAGGTTCGATTCCGGTCAAGGGCATGTACCTTGGTTGCGGGCACATCCCTGATAGGGGGTGTGCAAGAGGCAGCTGGTCGATGTTTCTCTCTCATCGGCATTTCAAGCTCTCTCTCTCCCTTCCTCTCTGTAAAAAATCAATAAAATATATTTTAAAAAATTAAAGGCAGTGTCTATAAATGAATAGAAGCTACTTATTTAGGCACATGTGTACGCATGAAGGAAGGCATTTGTTCCCAGTTGCCTTTAACAAAAATATGTGAAGTAGTATATGATAAAAGGCAAGTAAAAAGAACTAGTAAAACAGAAATTAAAAAAAAAAAAAAAAAGGAACAAGAAATGCTGAGGCCTGGCCGGTGTGGTTGAGTATCATCCCATACACTGAAAAGTTGGGAATTCAATTCCTGATCAGGGCACATACCTAGGTTGCAGGTTTGATCCCCAGTAGGTGAGTATGGGAGGCAGCTGATCGGTGTTTCTCTCTCTCTCCCTCTCCCTCCCTCAAAAAAATCAATTAAGAGCCCAGCCAGAGTGGATCAGTATATGTACACTGAGTAGCCAGAAGGTCATGGTTGGATTCCCAGTCAGGGCTCATGCCCAGGTTGTGGGCTCGACAGCCAGTAGGACTATGCAGGAGGCAGCTGATCAGTGATTCTCTCCCATCATTGATGTTTCTCTCTCTTCCTCTCTCTGAAATCATTAAACATATATTTTTAAAAGTCAATAAACATATCATCGGGTGAGGATAAAAAAGAAATGCTGATGTGCTACCAATAAATGCAAATTTGGTGACTTTGGTTTCAAATTTAGTTTTGAGTTTCCTGGCAGCTGAGGTGAAAAGGGAAACCTGAGAACTTATACAACTCCAGTATCAGAGAGAAGGGAGGATACTGCTTTTTCAGGGGAGACCAGTTTTCCTTGGCTCCAAATTCTAAAAGCAATATCTTAGGAGTCTTTCTGCATTGGCTTGTAACTTAACTGAAACCCTGACTATTCTTCACCATGGATTGCTAAAGCTTTGGAACTAATCATACAGGTATGAGAACTGAGACAAATTACTAAAGGTGAATAACCCAGATTTCTATACTTCAGATCACAGTGTATTCTGCAGCAATTCTCAGCCCTCAGTTCTTCAAATTCTTTCAGGCCAGTGTTCCCTAACATGCATTGTGAGATCACACAAACGGCATTTAGAATCACCACTTCTGTCACCACCAAGAAAATATGTTTTTAAAATATATTTTTATTGATTTTAGAGAGAAAGGGAAGAGAGAGAGAGAAACATCCACTATGAGAGAAAATCATAGATTGGCTGCCTCCTGCAAGTCCCCCATTGGGGATGGAGCCCACAACCCAGGCGTGTGCCCTTGACTGGAATCGAACCTGGGACCCTTCAGTTTGCAGGCCGACGCTCTATCCACTGAGCCAAACCAGCTAGGGCCAAATAAATGTTCTTATTTGCAACTCATGAAGAAGCTTTGGACCAAGAGGACAGATTTCAGAGATGTATTTTTAAATACTTTTATTGATTTCAGAGAGGAAGGGAGAGGGAGAGAAAGATAGAAACACCAATGATGAGAGAGAATCATCTATCAGCTGTCTCCTGCATGTCCCACACTGGAGATGGAGCCCACAATCCAGACATGTGCCCGACCAAGACTCGAACTTCGGCCTTTTGGTTCATAGGTCGACTTCAACCACTGAGCTATGCCAGTCGGGCAAAAAATATAAATGTATTCTTAAATGCAATAGGTAAATTCAAAAGACTCTCTCTTTCCAGACCCAATTCAGGCCTATGAAGACTACACACGGCCCTTAAAGGTCAAGGTCACCTTTCAAGGTCATTAGCACACGAAGTAAACAGCCTTTGCTAAATAATGCTCCAGGTGAGCTTTCCCAGCCCAACCCCGGGAGCCATGGCAGCTAATCTGCAAATGCTAATAGGAGTTTCCATGGCAGATGCCAAAATAAGCTCCGTCCTCCCTCACCTTTGCTGTAATCCCCGCATAGGTTTTGCTTTTACCATATGGTAATTATTTCCAAATCACAAGTGCAAACACTCACTCTGATTGGAAAATTAGCAGATTTCAAACTCAGGTAATTTGTCCCTAATGAGGAACTTGTTGAACTGAATTTAACAATTAACTCGCACACCCTTTGCTGCCTGCAGCGATAGGAGTGAGGCGGGGAAGGACAAGCCAAGAGCCAGGACCTGGCAGGACTTCAGGCACAAGATGAAAATAGGGATGGGGCAAGGTGTATCATGGGTCTGGAGGAACACCAGAATCTTGACTGTTCAAATGGATATGCGTACAAATATATGCCAAAGTAGATATATAAAAGTATATGTACACTGAGTGGCCAGATTATTATGATCTCTGAATGCATAATAATCTGGCCACTCAGTATATGTGTGTGTGTGTGTGTGTGTGTGTGTGTGTGTGTGTATTAGAGGCCCGATGCATGAATTCGTGCATGCCTGGGGGCCAGCCAGCCTGGCCAGGGGGAGTGGACATAGGTGGTTGCCCGGCCTGCCTGCTGGTCGAACTCCTGGTAGAGGGGACAATTTGCATATTAGCCTTTTATTATATAGGATATGCGTTCAGAGATCATAATAATCTGGCCACTCAGTGGATATATAGCCAATTACAAATATATACCAAAGTAGAATCATATAATAAGCCTCCATGTACCCATCACCCACATTATCAACTCATGGCTGCTCTGGTTTCTCTATGCCAAGGAGACCCAGAAAATGGACAGGGAGGAGTGAAAGAAAGAAAGAGAGAGAAAGCAAAAGGGCAGGTGGTGTGTCTCCTCTCTCACATTCCCTTGGGTTCCAAGCTCCCGGTAGAGGTGGGAGAACTGAGGTTTAATTCCCTGCTGGAATGGTTAGCGTCCCCCACTTAGGTGTTTTGTATATGGCAGGGCAGAGCCTGGCAAGGAACTGACCCCTGCTTTCCATTCTCTACCGCCATCCTGGCTCTATGGCTTGGCCCAGTTGCTGTCTACCTACAGGCCCAGGCCCAGGGGACCACAAGCCGTGAGGATTTCTGGGAGTTTGCGCTTAGCACATGGAATCACTTCCTCACTTCCACTCCAACTGTGTGCTCTGATGATCAGCCCCTGCCCCATCTCAAGAACTGATTCCCGCCCTAGCTGGTTTGGCTCAGTGGATAGAGTACTGGCCTGTAGACTGATGGTCCCGGGTTCGATTCCGGTCAAGGGCATGTACCTCGGTTGCAGGCTTCTCCCCAGCCCTGGCCCTGGTCAGGGCATGTGCAGGAGGCAACCAATCAATGTGTTTCTCTCACATCGATGTTTCTCTCTGTCTTTCCCCCTCTCTAAGCAAACAAACAAAAAAGAAATGATTCCCAACTCACACCTGAGGCTCGGTTCCTCTAGAAATACACTAAATAAGGTGACCAGATGTCCCGCTTTTGGCGGGACAGTCCCAATTTTTAACAATTTGTCCCGCGTCCCGCGGCGCTATAAAAAAGTCCCGATTTTTTGAAAGATCGGGACTTTTTTAAAATGCCATGGAACGTGGGACAAATTGTTGAAAATCGGGATGTCTGGTCACCTTACACTAACACCATAGACATATGCAGCTGTTGACCAATTGAAATGTGGCCCGTGGGACCGAGGAATTAATTTTTACTTGATTCAACTAATTTAAATGTCTAAGAATGTTTGCGAGGTGAATCTACATTTTCAACTATAGATTTTATTAACATCTAAATGCAGATCAAGTATTTCTGATGAAAATTTCTGAATTAAGACAGGCTGCAAGGGTCTGGATTTTGAAAACTGAATAAAAATAAAAGAATGTAAAATGTCCAGTAATAATTTTAAAATATTAATGACAGCCCAGCCGGTATGGCTCAATGGTTGAGTGTTGACCTATGAACCAGGAGGTCACCGTTCGATTCCCGGTCAGGGCACATGCCAAGGTTGGGGGCTCAGTCCCCAGTCAGGGTGTACAGAAGGCAGCCAATCAATGATTCCCTCTCATAATTATGTTTCTATCTCTTCCTCCCTTTCCCTTCCTCTCGGAAATCAATAAAATATATTTTAAAACAAAATAAACTATGAATTACAAATGGAAATGGTAATCTTGGCTATACAGGCATAGCAGGTATTACTGAACTTCAATTTATTGCACTTACCAGATAATGTATTTTCATCAACATCAAGGAAAGACCGCCATCAGCAAAAACATGATTTGCTGAACAATTAGATGATTAGCATTTTTTAGCAATAAAGTATTTTTATTTTATTTTTTAAATATATATGTATATATTTATTGATTTTACAGAGAGAGGGATGGAGGAGAGAAACATTGATGAGAGAGAACCAATTGGCTGCCTCCTGCACACCATCTACTGGGGTTCAAGCCTGAAACTCGGGCATGGCCCTGATCGGAAATAGTACCAGCAACCTCTTGGTGCACAGGACAATGCTCAACCTACTGAGCCACACCAGCCGGGCTACAATAAAGTATTTTTCATTAAGATCTGTACACAGTTGCCGAAACCGGTTTGGCTCAGTGGATAGAGCATCGGCCTGCGGACTGAAAGGTCCCAGGTTCAATTCTGGTCAAGGGCACGTACCTTGGTTGAGGGCACATCCCCAGTAGGGGATGTGCAGGAGCCAGCTGATCAATGTTTCTCTCTCATCAATGTTTTTAACACTTTCTCTCTCTCCCTTACTCTCTGTAAAAAAATCAATAAAATAAAAGAAAAGAAAATAAAAAAGATCTGTACATTGTTTTTTAGACACAATGCTATTATATACTTAATAGGATACAAAATAGTGTAAACATAACATACACAGTGGGAAACCAAAAATTTTGTGTGTCTGGCTTTCTCACAATATTTGCTTTATCTCAGTGGTCTGGAACCAAGCCTGAAACCTCTCCAGAGTATGCCCGTATTGGGTTAAATAAATTATTAAGGGTATTTTGTCTTGTTGCCTTTTGCTTATTAAAATGTGGCTACAGAGCCCTAACTGGTTTGGCTCAGTGGATAGAGTGTTGGCCTGCGGACTCAAGGGTCCCAGGTTCAATTCCAGTCAGGGGCATGTACCTTGGTTGCGGGCACATCCCCAGTAGGAGGTGGTGTGCAGGAGGCAGCTGATTGATGTTTCTCTCTCATCAATGTTTCTCTCTTTCCCTCTCCTTTCTCTCTATAAAAAATCAATAATATATATATATATATATATATATATATATATATATATATATATATATAAATTAAATAAAATGTGGGTACAGAAAAATTTAAAATAATTTAAAATTTAATATAATGTGAGGCTCACATTATATTTCTATTGAACAGCGCTGACCTAGAACCAGAGTGCTCCATCACTGCACGTGTCCTCAAGGAATATAATTCTGTTCCCAAACTCCTGCCCTGTGACAGAGACCCAATTGCGGGCAGACATTTCCTGCTGTCCTGGGCCCACCTGGGTTTCCCCAGATGATCATCTCCTGAGCCACCTTTTTTTTTTTATCTCTATTGGAACTTTTGGGGACACCTGCCATCCCATAACCATGAATGGTCAAACACTAAGTCATGAAGACAGCCTGCACGTAACTAGTTAAAGACAGAGAGGATGCGTTTGACCAGGGGGAGGGAAAAGCCTCCAGGTTCTCAGGAGAATAAAATGAATGAAAAGTTCATTCACAACCACAGCCAGTGAAGAGCCTAAAAGGGACCTTGCAGTAAGCACCAACGCTGGTGGGATCATTAGAAGGACACACAGGATGCAAAGACCACAAAAGGTTCTCTGAAGCAAAACTAAATTTATTTGCTTGACTGGAAGGCACAAACAGCAAAAGGAAAGAAGTACGGCAAATCTGGGGAGAGTCTGAGTTCCGGTCTCTGGTGGGTTCCCACGGCCGAGGGTAAACGCTTCTTTGTAGTTGGCCATCGCACTGGGTCATTCTTCAGAGTGCGGCACCACGGTTGAAGATGTCCAGGGTGGGCTGCATGAGCTCCCACGGGCACAGTGTCACTCAGATGACAGTTGAGGTGTCTGAAGTCGATCAAAAATCTTTCCTAACGGGATCCGTAGCACATCGGCACGGCTGGCTTCATCGAGTAAGACCCCTTCACGCATCTCTTTGGGAACTGTCAGACCCAATGTCCTTCTTGCGGTTAAGGCAAAACATACCCGTGTACTTAGAAAAATGAATTTCATGTGGACAGGTTGCCCTTCAGGTTGTAACAAGGCAAAACATGAGAGACACACAAAACCAGTACACGATGTTCAAAGTGACATTACACACGACGGCCAATAGGTGGGAGCGACCCAAATGCACACCAATGCGGAATGGGTACGTGGATGTGGCACGTTCAGAGAACCAGACATCACTCAGACACGGAAAGGAATCAGGCACGAACACATGTTACAGCGTGGGTGAACCTCAGAAACGTTATGCCAAGGAAAAGCGGCCAGATACGAGTCACACACTGCGACTCCGTTCCTAGGAAGCATCTAGAAAGGGAAGTCCGCCCAGACACAAGGCAAACTGGTGGTTACTGGGGCTGGGAGGGGGATGGGAGCCTAGTGCTTCAGGGCTACAGAGAGCTTTGGGGTGATGAGAAGTTTTCCCAACAGGGATGGCGGCAGCAAACCCTACACTAGTAGATGCCACTGAATTCACTGAATTCTACACTTCACACGCGTTGTTTCTTACGCGAATTACATCTCAATAAAAAGAAAGGGGGGAAAAACAGAAAAGTTGAGCCGTCTTTGGAGGCGCATTGAAGGCTCCCAGAGGCAGAAAAGAGGTGAGGGAGACTGTGGAGCAATGGCTCAGCGAGCCGGGGGGGAGGGGGTGAGAAGGGGGCCAGGTTCCGCCTCAGACTCTAACAAGGCCCCCAAACAGGGCCACGAACAAGGCCGCAAAAATGTGAAAGGCAGCCCAGCCCGTGTGGCTCAGTGGTAGAGCATCTAGCCACAAATCAAGAGTTCGCCAGTTCAGTACCCAGTCATACTGGGCTGCAGGCTGGATCCCCAGTGGGGGCCGTACAGGAGGCCATCAGTTTTGCCTCTCATGAATGTTTCTCTCTTTTCCTCTCTCTCTAAAATCAATAAAAACATATTGTTTTAAAACTTGAAAGATAAACAAATAAAACTCATTCCAAATGGTTACCTATGTGCTTTTCTGCAATAAGCTACACTTCTAAAACTAGAAACGACTGCAGAAAGGGAGAAAACACGGCATCCAGAAATGCCCTTTCCCAGGCCTGCTTGCAGGAGAGCTGGGCTGTGTGGGGCGCCTGGGGCACAGAGCCTTCCAGAGGCCCAGACACGCCCCGCCCGCCGCTCTGCCGGGACCCCTCTGCACACTGGGAGGTCTCCCGTGGCCTCCACACAGGGCGACAAACATCGTTTTTAGTCGTTCCAACACAGTCATTCCAACACTCTTAATAAACACACTGTAACCACCGATTCGCATACACTGCGGCGCCAAAACCATTTGAACTAAATAAGCAAATATAAAGTACATTCTGCAGAAAGATTCTAACATTTCATAGGTCCCTTCAGTCTATACCATGTCCAGTGAAACCAATTGAAAGGCTGGGCCCTCCTGTCGCCCACTAAGGCACGGACAGACATCAGACTCAGTGCTGGAAGCCAGCCAGAAGGCAGTCCCCGTGTGCTTGCCCTCCCGGGAGGCGTCCACAGCACTGGACTCGGAAATGGAAGGAACGAGCTGCTGCCAGGACAGGCATCTGTGCTCAGGGAGGGCCCGGCCACCTGGACGAGATGAGTCAATGGCAGGGACCTGTTGCCCAACAGGCAACTCTCAAGTGCTTCAGAGGGCACATTTCATGTGATGTGCTTAACGCAGCGAACAGTTAAAAACCACTCATCTTAAATTAATATAACGTAATCAGCATTGTACAGTTAATTGATTCAGAAAACCAGAGGCTTCGGGAGGTTAACCTGAGCCAGGTGTGGATTTCATACACTTTAGAAGTTTAGAACATTAAAATCGAAATCACTATGACAGTGGCAGCAACCAAAACAATAATGCAAGCAAAACAATCCCGGGTTATTAAATCACTCCCACTTCTATGTAAAAGCCACGGGGTTGTGCTTCAGTATAAACTTTGAATGGCTAAAATGGAAAATACTCACACAATAAAATACACCAGCCAAGCTGGCATGGCTCGGGGGTTGAGCTTTGACCTATGAAGTGGAAGGTCATGGGTCAATTGCCAGTCAGAGCACATGCTTGGGTTTCGGGCATAATCCCCAGGGTGGGGCTTGCAGAATGCAGCGGATCAGTGATTCTCTCTCATCATTGATGTCTCTCTTTTTCCCCCGCTGCCTTCCTCTCTGAAATCAACATAAACATATTTAAATGAATAACCTGGAAAGCAACAAAATCTCAGAACTCACTTTGGTGGATGCTCTTCGGGTTTCCAACTGAGAGACCACAACGCAGGACTCAGCATCGGGGGGTGCCGGGCAGGCCTCCTTTCTCTTTGCCCTTGGCCTGGCCGGCTGCCTGCTGGCCCCCACCTGGCTGAGCTGGTGGCACAGATGCCGTCCCCTCCGCCTTCGAGAGCGGCACGACCTGCCACTGCACCGGCTTGGACTGTGGCAGCTGCTGGAAGGCGGACGGCAGCTGGACCAGCCGCTGCCCAGGCCTTGTCTGGCCGGAGCCAGGCTGGGACAGCGGAGCTTGCTGGGGCTGCAGGACGCCTCCTACTCCGTTGAGGTTGATGACAGCAGCAGCCTGCTGGGCGGGCGGACCTTTGGGGGAACTGCTGGGAGCCTGCGCCCTGGAAACCTGCCTCGCCTGCTGCCGAAGACGAGAAGCGGGGGGCTGTGCAGGTGGCGGCTGTGCCACCAAGTGGCAGAGCAGCTGCTGCGGCTGCTGGGCCTGCTGCAGGATGGTGGAAATGTCCGAGCCCTCAGGGACCCAGAGCACCTGGCTGGGCTTGAGACTGGACATGTTTCCCAGCACGTACTGCACGCCGCCTGAGGGGGCAGCCTGGGGGGCGGCCGGCCCTGCGTTCTGGGGCTGGCCTCCGGAGGGCAGGCTGCTGGGCTTTGCCCCTGAAGCAGCCCTGGCCCCGCGAGAGGAGGCCTGAGCGGGGTTGTGCTCTCTCACCACAGTCTGGACGATGCGGACGGGGCCGATCAGCTGAACGACCTTGGGGTCAAAAGCGCTGTGCTTGACCTGGATGAACGGGGTTATGCGGGATGCTCTGGCAGAAGACACAGTGGCTGCAGGAAGTGTGCGGACTCGCTTCCCTTGCGCAGAAGATTTCTTGGGAAGACGTGATGGCTGACAGGCAGGGGCAGGAGATGGAAGCGCTCGAACCCTGGGGGGCTGCTGTGAAGGCAGAGGCTTACCCGAGGAGCTCTTCCCTGAGCTGCAGGGACGACTGAGGGCTGGAGGTGTGCGCTGGCCTTCCTTGCCCGGTGCTGCGGACGGAGTGGACACGGCCTGCGGCTGCTCTGCTACTCTCCCCGGACAAAGCTGGCTGAGACGGGTGAAGCCACGGGAGCCCCGTGGCACCCTGACTGGACGTTTGTCCCTCTTCTTCACCAATCTCTTGGACTGTCTGGCTGCTTTGGCAGCACCAGGCTTGGACTTAGACATGCGACTATAGGAATGGTCATTTATGAAGGACAGGAGGTGAGACATCCGGCTCCCACATCTGACATTTTCACGGGGCCTTTGCCCAGAGATAAATGGATCGTTCAGAGACTTCATGACGGTCGGCTTTGTTGCCGGAGATAGCTTGCCAGCTTCACGTCCAAATAGAAAATCATCCTGTGCCTCCAGGTCTGGCCAGGTAATTGAGTGAGCATCGTCATATTTGAAAGGCCAATCTTCTGCAGCGTATTTTTCCACATCGAAATCAGAAGGGGACACCAAGCCAAAGGGTAGCTGTTCCCACATACCTACCAAATATCCGTCTTTGATAATGCCAAGGTCATCCAGCCGATCTGCTTGACTTTCTTCGCTTTTCTGGTCAGGAGCCCGTGCCTTTAGCTCAGGAGGGGGTGGGCTGTGAGACACCTCCGGCTGCGGGTCCAGGGAGGCTGCAGAACAATCCTGGAGGCTCCTTTTCATTGGGGGAGCGTTCATCTTTTGCTTGTTGTAGAGCAGCTGATTTTCAATGCAGGCTACTGACAGAGAAGGGTCGAGGCACAGCGGCTCCGCGGTAGCTAAGATCAGCTGACTCTCAAGCGAAAGTCTGTCTTCCTGGGTCCAGATCTGGCCATCGCTGGTTATGGACTGCACATCGGAAGCTAACGTCTGCATCGTTGGGCGTAAGAGAACGTGCCTGCTCCGGAAAGCACTGCAGTCCGAGTGCGTGCACCGTCTGTAGTCCCGCACCTCGGTGATGACACACCCGCTCTGAAAGATGTCCACCTGAGACTTTTCCAGGACGTCCACCAGATCAGGGGACAGCACCTCTGCATCCAGGTACTGAAGGAAGTCGCTCTCCTGGTAAGGCAGCAGCACGGTCTCCAAATACGCTTCCGTCTGGACCCTGAGCACCAGCGAGTACTCCTTCTCGCCCGGGAGCAGGTTGACCAGCAAACAGGGCGGGGACTCCCTCTTGACCAGCTTCTCCAGCAAGTGCACGTTGCGCATCAGCTCCTCCGGGCCCTCGGGCTCCCGCCCGCACTCCTCCACGTAGATGTCGTACAGCTTCTCCTGCAGGGATTTGCCCTCAGCGGAGGCGGCTTTCCTCTTGGGAGGCCTCTGCTGGGCGCCCTCAATGACCCGGCCCGCGCGGTCCACAGCTCGCTCTAGCGCCCTCTGCATGGTGACACGAAGCGGGGGCCTGAGAGGAGAGAGCGCGTAAGTACAATATAATAAGAGCGCTGTGGCTCGCTCACCAGTCCGTCTGCAATGTCGTCTGCAGTGTCCATGTATCGCTTTGCAAATGTTGCGACTCGAGTGAGCAGCGCCCGGCTTCCCCTCACAACGGACACGAGAAACCCCCGCTTCCCCGCCCCGAAGGCCGTGGCCCTGAGCGCGCCCCCCTCGTCCGCCAGCAACGCAGAAAGGACTTACGATCGATCGGGGCCGCCTGTCCGTGCAGCAGCCGCCTGAAGCCGCACCTCACTCACCGAGCCTCGAGGTCTGCAGCCTGGGCCGGAAGTGGGGGCGCCCTCTCTCTTTTTCGTGCTCCAGGGCTGGCGGGTCTCGGATGCGCATGCATGCTCTGCCTGGCTTGCGCGCTGGCGCCCTCTGCAGGCCACGGTCCCGCAGCATCCTCCTGGCGCCTGCTGCCACCCCCAGGGGGCGCCAGGCCCAGCCCCGCGCTTCCTGTGGTGGCGCCACCACACTTTCCCCTGGACAGCCAGGCCTGGAGCCCCCTGGTTTGTGCGGTCACCCCCAAAAGCAGGCACCCCAGAGCAGAAGCAGCAGGCACACAAATACATACGTGTTGGGCACGCTTTAAGTACTCCCCGATGTCTGCGGCTAAGCGCTTGGGGACAGTGGTGCAGGTGCGTTGCTTTTCGCTAGAAGCACTTGGTCAGGGGTCTGTCCCCGTTATTGCAATCTCTTGTCATCCGTGGCAGGGCTGTTCCTCGTGTCCCCAGGTTTCACACACGCCAAGGGGTTGGGTCCACAGCTATGGGTCCTGCAGACGTGGAGGCTTTGGGGCAAGCAATGGAATTCAATGAGTCATAGCAGTCTCCCGCCTAGTGGCATTCATACAGATTGTGGCTCCTTACACATAAGTACTTACTCCCTCCTCCCCACATATTACATAACGACATTCTGTTATTTATTTATTTTTAAGTATGTGGTAGCCCTAACCGGTCTGGTTCAGTGGATAGAGCGTCGGCCTGCAGACTAAAGGGTCCCAGATTCGATTCAGGTCAAGGGCATGTGTCTTGGTTGTGGGCGTATCCCCAGTGGGGTGTGTGTAAGAGGCAGCTGATCAATGATTTTCTCTCATCGATGTTTCTAACTCTCTATCCCTCTCCCTTCCTCTCTGTAAAAAATCATATATATATATATATATATATATATATATATATATATATATATATAAAAGTATGTGACAGGTATATTATACTGTCCATGAATTACAGTGCAGGATTAAACTATTTCTTTTATTTCTTGATTTGCATCTGAGCGGGTGGAGAACTGTTGTTCCAGGTGATGGCAGCTAATTTAATTGATTGCTGTAAGTGTAGACCTGAGCTACAGTCCTAATGGTGGATTTAGATGGTATGGAGTCTTAGAGAATTATTGCGACATTGTTTTCCATTACCTCTGTTACTTTGAAATCTGCCAGCCTTCTTGGGCAGCTTTTTAAAAGAACCTCTTGATGCTTACATGTAGACAGAATGAGAAAATTATATGTGCAATGAAGTCTCACAAATGAGAAGAATCCCAGACAATTTGGTACAACTCCCGAATTACAGACTACTATAAAATAAATGTGCTTTTCCATCAATAGCAATGATGATAATTATATACATCGTAGATACCGTTTATTGAAATAGGATTAAAAACTCCTCCACTAGGAGTTCCTTAAAGATGACCTTCGTTTGGGAATAGACAAGAATAATTTTCTTCTGGCATATCAATTGTCTTTGAGCAAATGTGCACTTGTGGAGTACCTCAATGGGGCTTGAAATCAGTTGAGTTTCTTAACTCTTTCAAACATCTTTCCCTGCCTCTTTCTTCCCGTCTACATGCTCCAACTTAGGCGAAGCATAAGACTGCATAGCTGAATCATATTTTGCTATCCAATAATCTATAATAAATATCCAACTGTAATAAAGCCCCGATTACTGAGGTCAACATGAGCTCTGCCCCTCATTCCAAGCGCTGCCTTATTCTTCCAACTTGAAGAGATGAACTTAGTTCCGGCCTGACTCTTGCAGGCTCCTCACCAGCCAGGATCCTTTTCACCTTCTGTCCCCATGAACTTGCTGAGCGTTGGGTCCGGAAAAGGCCATTCTGTAACCATATTCCATGTAGGCAGAGACGCTCGTTAGAATGGCAAAGCTCTGCTTCTTGTTGGTCTGAACTAGACATTTTGTTGGATTGGAAGTGGCACAGTGGCCCTGTGTTGGAGTCAGGTTATCCTCCTAAACCTTAAAGAAGTCCAAGACTTCTGCTGGCTGCTCCTAACTGGCAGACTGGACTTTCTGGCTTCTTAGCATGGCACAGGAGGAAGGCCGGGCGTAGTGTGAGCCACGTTGCCGAAGGGAGCCTAGAGCAACAGCATGTAGGAGACAGCCACTCCCCGGGTTGTGCGAGTCCCGGGTCAGGGCCTTAGATGCTTCACTTGCCTCACGTTGCCCAGCCCTGCAACTAGGCCTCTTGCTGTCTGGGCCTGCCTCCGTCCCAGCCTCATCTCTCTCTCTCGTGTTTCTATGCTCTGAACATAGTCAGCGTGCTATGTGCTCTGATTGTTACATAGCTTACATTTTTCAGGTAGCCATGCCTCATAAACACCTATATCCCAGGTTTTTTACCACATGCAATACCAGACAAACCAAGTGCATCCTCCTAAAAGCAATCCATAGATAAAGACTCTCCCACTTGTTAATGCTATTAGTGTGTTCGCCAGCAGGTCTGTCATTAGCATGTGTACAAGGACATCTGATTGGCTCCCTTTTCTTTCCTTCCCAGTATGCCCTTCAGTAGAAGGAGAGACTGGGTTACAATCTTCTCTTACCCCCTTCTCCCCAGATTCCAAGGGACAAGAATGGGAGACAGCCTGTCTTCTGTGGCCATTTACGGCTGTCCTGATTGTGGAAGCTCTGGAGCCCTAGGAGAAATGTGGGTTTTCAAGTTGGACGTACGGACAAATGACGCAACCACTGAAGCTCAAATCTCATTCTTTCCCCTTTCCATGTTACACTAAAGAAGTCATTACATCTTAGTCATTTCATCTGAGGAATGGAAACATTATCTACCTCACTGGTTTATTGTTATGACTACATGAGTATGTGTATCCTATATAATAAAATCCTAATATGCTAAGTGTCTGACCATTCATTTGACCGTTCGACCGTTCGACCATTTGACCAGTCACTATCACACACACTGACTACCAGGGGGCAGATGCACCAAACGGTAGGTTAGCTTGCTGTTGGGGTCTGGCCGATTGGGACTTGGTGAGATGGGCCAGATATGCCCTGAAGCCCTCTTTTGGCCCCTCCCCAGCCCCAGTCATGCACGGGTGGGGTTCCTTGGCCTGGCCTGTGCCTTCTCGCAATCTAGGGCCCTTCAGGGGATGTCAGAGAGCCAGTTTCAGCCCAATCCCTGCAGGCCAGTATATATAAACTAATTTCAGAGAGGAAAGGAGAGGGAGAGGGAGAGGGAGGGAGGGAGGGAGGGAGGGAGGGAGGGAGGGAGAGAGAGGGAGAGAGAGAGAGAGAGAGAGAGAGAGAGAGAGAGAGAGAGAGAGAGAGAGAGAGAAGATGAGAGAGAATCATTGATTGGCTGCCTCCTGCATGCCCCACACTGGGGATTGAACCTGAAATCCAGGTATATGCCCTAACTGGGAATCGAATCATGATCTCCTATTTCATAGGTTGACACTCAACCAATGACCCACACCAGCCAGGCTGACTACATGAGTCTTTTGTGTGAAAAACTTCTTAAACGGTAACAAGCTGTGTCTAGGTACTGTATTATTGCTATAATCAGTGAATGTCTGCAGCCTTCTATTTGGGTGCTCATTTGTGACTTGTTCTGAAGTTGGTAGCTCTGAGTTCTGATTACAAGGCCTATTAGTTGTCAAAGGTCTGTCAGCATCATGGCATCCTGGATGACAGGAATCCTTTGGTTTGAAAACATAACCTGGATCCTGAATCCACTTTTACAACACCACTTTTTCGTTATATTTCTTCTCACTGTCTACAATTATGTATTTGTATAAATATAATACTATTTAACACTATTAAGTATTTACTACCTGCTAAGTACTTTTCTATGCACCTTAAGTGTGATATCCCATTTAACCCTCCTCTCCCAACAATCCAATGAGGTCATTATTTTTAATGATAGATTTTATTACAGAAATAAAGTTGTATATGTTCAAAATGGTATGCTCTGTTTCAAGAAATTAGTACTAGATTGTGAGAAATTTCTCATGTTACAGTTGCCATGATTAACTTTCAAAATTTGTCAGACTTTTAGCCTGTCTTCAATTTTTCATAGGGATAAACGAAAATATAAAGAAAATATTTGTGCATAAAAATTCTACTTACCTAAATCTTTCAACTTTGTTCGTGTAGTTTTTTTCTCCTAACGTTGTTGTTGTTGATAATCCTCTCTAGAGGATATTTTTCCTTTGATTTTTAGCGAGTAGATAAAGGGGGAGAGACAGAGAGAAACATCAATGTGAGGGAGACACATCGATTGGTTGCTTCCTGCATGTGCTCTGACCAGGACCAGGGATAGAGCCTGCAACCAAGGTTCATTCCCTTGACCAGAATGAAACCAGGAACCTTTCAGTCCACAAGCTGATGCTCTATCCACCCAGCCAAATTGGCCAGGGTTCCCCTAACTTTTTATGGAAATGTTACATACATATAGTAAAGTTCATGTGAATGTTCAGCCTAATGAATTTTCACAAAGTGAACACAGTCATATAACCAGTACCCAAATCAAGAAATAAATATTACCTGAACTTCAAAACCCCCATCATGTCTGCTTCCAGCAATCACACCATCACCTTCTACAAAGGGGAACTTCTATGCTAACTTCATGATTTCATTTTGCCTGTTTTTGAACTTGATGTTTAGCTTTTTTTCATTCAATGTGTGTGGTTCCAGTTGGTTCATCTCCAAGAAGATAAGTACACTATTGTTATTAACCCTACTTAATAGATTAGCAAACTGAGTCACAGAGATGTTAAGCTAACTTTCTCAGAATCACACACTAGCAAGTGGCACAGCTGGATTTTGAACCCAAGACTCCATTCCATTAACCAATTTTCTATACTGCTCTTCATTGTTATTTACTTAACGTCTATCTCCTCCACTATAGTGTAAGCTCCATTTTGACCCAGCACCTAGCATCTAGCATATCCCAGATGATAAATAAATATTTCCTGAGTGAATGAGGAATGAATGAATATCAGATAGGTCTGCTTCTACAATTCAGTGTTTTTGTCTAGGGCCGTGGTCGGCAAACTGTGACTCGTCAGCCACATTTGGCTCTTTGGCCCCTTGAGTATGGCTCTTCCACAAAATACCACGGCTGGGCGAGTCTATTTTGACGAAATGGCGTTAGAAGAAGTTTAAGTTTAAAAAATTTGGCTCTCAAAAGAAATGTCAATCATTGTACTGTTGATATTTGGCTTTGTTGACTAATGAGTTTGCCGACCACTGGTCTAGGTTACTAGAAATGCATCAGAAGGCTCTGTATCTTCCTTTTGTTCTTCTTGATTATGGCTATCTCCTTTAGTTTTATATAAATGCTAACATTTAATATATAAACATGTTCCAAATAGTATATCTTGTAAATATAAAGATACTAGGGACCCAGTGCACAAATTTGTGCACCTTGAAAGGAACTGTGGGCCACGAGGCTGTGGTGGGCACAGGGGCAGGTCTCAGCCCATCCTCTGTGCCCCTACTAGCACCTCATGCCCCAGCCCCCAGTCCCCTGTCTGCCAGCAGCCCTGCCACCTGTGGTCACTGCCCCCTATTACCCATTTGGCCACAGTGCCATGTTGAAGAAAGATTTACTTCTGTGTCTAGACTCTGGAGAGTTCCTGGGCCTCATCTTCTCCTCCCATGTGAGGGAGACACAAGGGTAATGCCATTTGGCCACTGCTCTAGGAGTTGGAATGACCTGTTCATGAGCTCCTGCAAGTCTCAGTGCAGTTTAGAAATGATTATCGCGCTCTTAACCCTCAGCTTCCTGTGCAAAATGGCGATGCTCATACACAGTTGATCCCCTGAGGCAAGAAGAAAATCCTGCCTGTTTGCAACAATATGAATGGACCTGAGGGCGCTATAATAAGAGAGTTAGGTCAGTCAGAGAAGGACAAGTACCACATAGTCTCACTTACACGTGAAATCTAAACCCCCCCCCCCCCAAAAAAAGAAAGAAACTCACAGAAAAAGAGATCAGATTTGTGGTTATCAGAGGCAGGGCAGGGAGGGGGTGGGGAAAGAGGGGATTGGAGGAAGGTGGTAAAAAGTACCTGGGATATAATGGACAATATGGCGACTACAGTGAACAGGGAGCTGGACTTTCCCACTCTTATACTTGTCTGTCCCTGGCTCTTTCTAGCTCTTCAAAGCAGTTGCAATAACCTAAGAGCAGTTTTACAAAACGTCACAGATACCCATTAGAAGCAAAAGCGCACAGAAGCCAGGAGCATGTAGAAACTGTAAATGGGACGCAAGGGGATCAAAGCGTATCCACCTCAGAAGGTGATGGGCCCTAGCAGAGGCTAACCCTGGAGGGTAAGGGGTGGGTCTTTCCTACAATGGAGTGAAAACTGTATATTGAACAAACTTGAAGAAGGGGCTCTTCCTCTCTCCAGAAGGCACAGATAGGAGTGGGCCTGGAAGCAAGGCCAAGAACTGGGATGTGGCCTGGCCGCAGTAGCTCAGTGGTTGAGTGTCAACCTATGAACCAGGAGGTCACAGTTCGATTCCTGGTCAGGGCATATGCCCGGGTTATGGGCTCGAATCCCCGATCATTCAGGAGGCAGCCAATAAATGATTCTCTCTCATCATTGATGTTTCTCTCTCTCTCCCTTCCTCACTGAAATCAATAAAGATACTTAAAAAAAAAAAAAAAGAAAAGAAAAAGAACTGGGATGTGCCTTCGAACAGACCCCACTCTCCTCAATGAAGTGTTTAATGTCCTCCGTTCTTTTCTTTTAGACTGTGATAGGAGTCATATTTAGCACCCAGGTAAAAGCATTTTTTGTCTTATGCCATTAAGTTATTCCCAACTGGCCGGTAAAGTCTTAAACACATTCTCACCTGCTGTTGTGGGGAAATGGAAGGTAGGCCAGTACAAGGAGTGTGGCCCACCCCAGATCACCCTACCCTCCTCCATGATAGCAGTGTCACATGGAGGAAGACTGGCTGCAGATCATGGTGACCCAGAGCAGGAGCTGGAGCTGATGAATCAGCAATTGTGCCAAGTAGATGACTCTGGAGCAGATAGATGACAAACCCCTTTTCTCCGAGTATAATAGAAAAAAGTAACCTTTGATGAGAGTAAAGAGAAGCTAACTTGGGTTACATTTAAAGTGTCACACCTGATGTAAGAGGTTTTTACAAGAGATGACACCATCATACCTTGCCCTTATAAGGGCCATATTGTTATCAAAATGACAATGGTACAAGGCATAGACTCTCTGAGACAGATGAAGAGATAATGAACAATATTTCCAGGAAAAAAAATGTAGGCCTGGAGTTATATCTAGCTTTTATATCTCGCAAAACTAAAAACTAAAATTATCATCTTTTCTTATACAACTGTAATTTGGTATTAGACAGTTTTATATACTTAGTAGCATTAGTCAGCCTTATTAAAACAGATCTGATGGTATAATTTTTTCTTTTAAAAATATTTTAAGATTTTACTCTTTTCAAAATGTAAGGATGACAGAATAGGAGGTACTATATAGTAACTTCTTTGAGTAAAGTAAAATAGTGAGCTTGAATATACATATAATTTAATATGTAAATATATTATATAAATATTAAATTTATATAAATATCACAATTATATATAACAAAAGATCATTTTCCCTTATCTATATATATAAAACCTTAATATGTAAATAGACTGAACAGTGGAACAACCAAACAACGGGTCTCTATGACGTGCACTGACCACCAGGAGACATGCATGCAACATGGCAGGCATTAGGAGCAGGAGGCAGAGTGTGGAACATGGCGGGCAGCAGCTGCAACAGGATGGTGGATCAGGTGAGTGGGGGCACCAAACCAAGGCAGGCACTGGTTGCTGTAATTGGGGCGAGCATCTGGTAGTTACTGAAAATTCTTTGCTCCCACGTGTCATGGTCCTACCCTCCCCCCCCCCACTCAGCACCCATACCTGCTGCTGGCCCCTGCCCCAATTGCTCAGCACCATCAGCAGGTGCTGCAGCTGCTAGCCCTGATCACCCCTCAGGGCTTCTCCATCTCCCTCTGCTCCTGAGGGGCGATCAGGGCAGCAGCAGCTGCTGCTCATACCCACTGACAGTTCCAGCCCCAATTGTTCCCTGCTGTCAACAGTTGCAAGCAGGGCCAGCTCCATCAGCACGTGGGAGCAGCAGCAGCAGCAGCAGGAGCAGGGCTGCTGGCAGACAGGGGACTGGGGGCTGGGGCATGAGGTGCTAGGTAGGGGCACAGAGGATGAGCTAAGACCTGCACCTGTGCCCACCACAGCCTCGTGGCCTACAGTTCCTTTCAAGTTGCACAAATTCGTGCACTGGGCCCCTAGTATCTTTATATTTACAAGATATACTGTTTAGACCATGTTTATATATTAAATGTTAGCATTTATATAAAACTATAATATATACACCAATACATACAAGTATAATTTAATTTTTCTGAGCACCAAGCATACTTTTCGTTTTCTGAGCTACACTGGGTAATTCTTTTCTTTTTTTTTTTAATATATTTTATTGATTTTTTACAGAGAGGAAGGGAGAGAGATAGAGAGCCAGAAACGTCAATGAGAGAGAAACATCGACCAGCTGCCTCTTGCACACCCCCTACCGGGGATGTGCCCGCAACCAACGTACATGCCCCTGACCAGAATCGAACCCAGGACCCTTCAGTCTGTAGACCGACGCTCTACCACTGAGCCAAACCGGTTTCGGCTACACTGGGTAATTCTTATAAAACCAGGCAATCTATGGACTGTTTTCAATATTAGTGTTGTGAATAATGAAAAAGGTCTTTAGTTTTAACTGTTGTCCTTGGAGATTTTCTAAGTGGTAACATGAACCCACTCTCCGACCATAGCAGGTATAGCATAGTGGATGTAACTGAGTCTTTGAATGCTGATGCCAATCTGGCTTTGCTTCCAGATCCTGACCTTCCATGTTATCTGCATAAGTCGTCTCCTGGATATGAATATATTTTGGACCTGTTCATTTTCTTGTGATTTTCCTCTCTCTAGTGTTTTGAGGGTCTACTAATTGAGGATATGATGGACTATACGCCTCATCTGAATAAGTGCTTCACCTTGGGGGGAAAAAGTAGTAAGGAGCAGAAAGTGATTCCTAAAGTCCTTGCTAGAATATCTGCCATCCTAGCTAATAAAGACAGAATGTTAAAATTTACCATAACTCCATGACAAAGATGGCAGCGCCCACAGCCAAAAAGGAAGGACTATGCAAATTTGTGTGACAAGGTGAGAGGCGGAAAGGCAGCTCTGGGCCAGAGTGAAGGCAGTGCCAGCAGCCAGGGGAAAGAAGGCCTATTATTGGCCAAAATTTCATGCATTGGGCCTCTAGTTTTTTAAAAAATATATTTTATTGATTTTTTACAGAGAGGAAGGGAGAGAGAGAGAGAGCGCTAGAAACGTCAATGAGAGAGAAACATTGACCAGCTGCCTCTTGCACACCCCCTACTGGGGATGTGCCCGCAACCAATGTACATGCCCTTGACCGGAATTGAACCTGGGACCTTTCAGTCCGCAGACCGACGCTCTACCACTGAGCCAAACCGGCTTCAGCTGGGCCTCTAGTTTTTAATATAAATGTTAGGAAACCCATAGGTTTCGAGGCAGCACATTTTTTTTTTTAAATGTATCTTTTATTGAAAGTATTATAGATGTCCCTTTTGTTTGTTTTTTGTCCCATTGACCCCCTCAACTCCATACCTGCCCCCTCCCAGGCCTTTGCCAGTCTATTGTGCTCATGGGCTATGTATCTATGCAAGTAAGTTCCCCCCTACCCCGCCTTCCCTCTGAAATTTGTCAGTCTGTTCCATGTTTCTATGTCTCTGGATCTATTTTGTTCATCAGTTTATTTTGTTCATTAAGTGCCACACATGAGTGAGATCATGTGATACTTATCTTTCTCTGACTGGCTTATTTCATTTAGCCTAATACTCTCCAGGTCCATCAATACTGATGCAAATGTAAGTATCTTCTTTTTCAGAGCTATGTAGTAAGTATCCCATTGTGTAAATGTACCACAGCTTTTTATCCACTCATCTGCTGATGGGCACTTGGGCTGTTTCCAGATCTTAGCTATTGTAAATTGTACTGCTATGAACATAGGTGTGCATATATACTTTCTGATTGGTGTTAATGAAGAAATAAGCAAATCAGACTACATAAAAATAAAAAGCTTCTGCAAAGTAAAATAAATCATCAACAAAATGAAAAGAGCCCACTGCATGGGAGAACATATTTGCTAATGATATATTTGATAAGGGTCTACTTTCCAAAGTATATAAAAGACTTCTACAACTCAACGAAAGGAAGACAGAAAACCCAATTTAAAAATGGGCTTAGTGGATAGAGTATCAGCCTGTGGACTGAAGGGTCCCAGGTTTGATTCTAGTCAAGGGCATGTACCTTGGCTGCGGGCACATCCCCAGTGGAGGTATGGAGGCGCGTGCACAGAGACGGCTGGCAACTGAGTACACGGTTGTCTTTTTCAAGCAGGAGGGAGACAAAAGCTCCTGACTGCACCGAACTCCAGTTCCAGACAAGACTCTGGGGACCCAGACTCATTAGGGGAGAAACTTGACTGGCAACAGGCAAAACTCGAGGGTGGCTTTCTCTCAGAGGTGCTTGCAGTGATTATCAAGAGACACTGAGACTGGGGCGGGGGGGGGGGGGGGAGGTCATCTTAGGGCAGGGCTGATGGGAAGCCATTGCTGTTTGCTCCGCCTTGAGACCCTGTCCCACGAAGTCATTGCTGTTTGCTCTGTCCTGAGGCTCTGCCCCATCCAAGCTGAGTGCAGAGGCTTTTGCATATGAATGGCCTGATCCTTTTAATTCTAAACTTACCTAACAATCTGCAGCTGAGTCAGGGAGACCCAGAACATCCAAAAGAAGGCCCAAAGCCCTGCAGCAGCTTGCATTGCTTCATAGCAGGGCCTCACTGAGCACCTCCAAAACCCGAACAAAGAAGAGGAATCTGCAGATCTCTCTGTAGCTCCTGTTGGCAGAGGCTAATTTAGCACCTCCTTGGAGATCCAAGAGCCAGTGTACCCAGGGATCAGAGTAGGAGCATCCAGATTACAACTCCGCAGATCCATAAGGGACACACTCAGTAAGCAGACTCAGTGAGCACCAAAGTCCCACTGAAACAAGTCTTGCCTCATAAGGGTGTCTCCAGCACAGAAATTCTCCCATCATAGACACAGCTAATCCTTACAGCCAATTGGCCTGGAGGTCAATTCCTCCCAGTGATACCAACAACAATCAAGGCTTAAGTACAATAAGACTGTGCACAGCCCACAAAGGGTGCACCAAGAGAGTCCACCTCAGGTAACTGGGGAGGCTGAGTCACTGGGCCATATAGGACACATACCACACAAAGCCATTCTATCAACACAGGGAAGCAGGCAAAACATGGAGACATAGAAACAGGTCACAAATGAAATAAATGGAGGAAAGCAAACTACTGGATATAGAGTTCAAAACCACTGTTAGAAGGTTTTTCAAGAATTTTCTAGAAAAGGACAATAAATTTAGTGAGACTGTTGAGGATATGAAAAAGGACCAACTAAAAATTAAGCATACAGTGACTGAAGTAAATAATATACAGAGATCCAACAGCAGACTAGAGGATAGCAAGAATCAAGTCAAAGATTTGAAATACAAAGAAGCAAAAAAAACAACAACACCCAAGTGGAAAAGAAAAAAGAATCCAAATATATGAAGATGGTGTAAGGAGCCTCTGGGACAATTTCAAGCGTACTAAGATCTGAATTATGGGGGTGCCAGAAGAAGACAGAGAGCAAGATATTGAAAACCTATTTGAAGAAATAATGACAGAAAACTTCCCCCACCTGATGAAAGAAATAGACTTACAAGTCCAGGAAGCACACAGAACCCCAAACAAAAGGAATCCAAAGAGGACCACACCAAGACACATCATAATTACAATGCCAAGAGCAAAAGACAAAGAGAATATTAAAAGCAGTACGAGAAAAACAGCTAGTTACCTACAAAGGAGCACCCACATGACTGTCAGCTGATTTCTCAACACAAACTATGCAGACCAGATGGGAGTGGCAAGAAATATTCTGTGATGAATAGCAAGAACCTACAACCAAGATTACTCTCAAATAAAGAGCTTCACAGATAAGAGAAAGCGAAAAGAGTTCACCAAACCAGTATTTTATGAAATGCTGAAAGATATTCTTTAAGAAGAGGAAGAAGAAGAAAAAGGTAAAGATAAAATTATGAACAACAAATACACACCTATAAACAAGTGAATCTAAAAATCAAGTGAATAAAAAAATCTGATGAACATAATAAACTGGTGAATATAATAGAATTGGGGGCATAGAAAGGGAGTGAACTGACAATTCTTGGGGGAAAGGAGTGTGGGGGTGTGGGAAGAGACTGGATAAAAATTGTATACCTATAGATGAGAACAATGCGGGGGTAAGGGCAGAGGATGGGGTGGGAACTGGGTGGAGGGGAGCTATGGGGGGGAGAAGAGGAACAATTGTAATAATCTGAATAATAAAGATTTATTTTTAAAAAAGATGAGTGGATAAAAAAGCTGTGGTACATTTACACAATGGAATACTACGCGGTTGTAAAAAAGAAGGAACTCTTACCTTCTGTAACAGCATGGATGGGCCTAGAGAGTACAGTGCTAAGTGAAATAAGCCAGTGAAAGAAAGACAAGTATCACATGATCTCACTCATATGTGGAATCTAATGAACAAAATAAACTGACGAACAAAATAGATCCAGAAACATGGATACATGAAACAGACTGACAGCTGTTAGAGGGGAGGGTGTTGGGGAACAGGATGAAAGAAAGTTAAAGAATTAAAAATCATATATATAGCCCTAGCTGGTTTGGCTCATTGGGTAGTGTCCATCCTGGCTTCCATTCTGGTCAAGGGCCTATGTCTTGGTTGCAGGCTCCTCCCCAGCTCAGGCCCTGGTCAGGGCATGTGCAGGAGGCAACCAATGCATGTATTTCTCTCACATCAATGTTTCTCTCTGTCTTTACCTGTCTCTTCTACTCTTCCTAAAAATCAATGGAAAAATATCCTTGGGTGAGGATTAACCAAAAAAACAAACATATACAGAACACATAGACAGACAACATTGTGATTATAGCCAGAGGGGAATGGGGTGAGGGCTAGGCAGAGGTGGGCAAAGTGAGGGGAAATGGGGAAAGAGACTTTGCTTGGGGCAATAGCTGCACAATGTAGTATACAGATAATGTTTTATTGAGTTGTACACTTGAAACCTATGTGGTTTTGTGAAAGAATGTCACCACCAAATAAATTCAATAAAACAGTAAAAGAAGTTACTCTTTCTTTTCAAACTCTTCATTAGTTCTCTACTGTCCCCAAGAAGTAAAATATAAGGGTTCTGAAGCAATTCTGAGGGTAGTGGTGAAGAAAAAAATGGCTAACCTTTAATGAGTTCCCACTTTGTACAGGCATTGTTCTATGGACATGGTTTATATAGACAACATCACTTAAACTTCAAAACAACTAAATGAAGTAGGTGTCATCATCACCACCACCACCATCCCAATCTATATATTTAAGCCTAAGTGACCATTATGACTGGTAGCTATGATGCACACTGACACAAGGGGGCAGATGCTCATTGCAGGAGCTGCCCCTGGTGCTCAGTGTGCTCCTACAGCCAACCTCCCATGGTCAGCCAACCTCCTACAGTTCCCCCTGCCCCACCCCCAGCAGGCAGGCCAAATGGGCTCTGATCAGGACTGGGCAAGACATCACAATTGGCCCCTATCGCCGGCCAGGCTGAGGGACCCCAACTGTGCACAACTTTGTGCACTGGGCCTCTAGTCTATAAATAAAAAACATAAAAAATAACTTACTTAAGGTTGCACAGATAATTAGTGGAATTAGGGTTTAGGCAAAGGAATCTGTAGAAATTGACAAGGTGATTCTAAAATGTGTATGGAAAGACTAAAGAAATTTGGATAGCCAATATTACTATGCAAAAGAAGAACAAAGTTGGAACTTTATTACTACCTGATTTCAAAACTTATTATATAGCTACAGATATTAATATAGAGTGCCATTTGTACAAAGATAGACAAACAGATCAGTGGATCAGAATTCAGAGCCCAGAAATAAGGCTTCACATATATGATCAATCAATTTTTCACAGAGGTGTAAAGGCAATTCAATGGAGAAAGGACAGTCTTTTCAACAAGAGATGCTGGAACACTTGGGCATCCATGTGCAAAAATTGAATCTTGATGTCTACTTCATATCTTATACAAAAATGAACTAAAAGTGGACAACCTTAAAACTTCCAGAAGAAAACATAGCAGAATATTTTGTGACTTTGGGTTGGGCAACAATTTCTTACATATGACACCAAAAGCACAACCCAGTAAAGAAAAAAGTGATAAATTGGACTTCATCAATATTATAAGATTCTGTTCTTTGAAAAGACACTGGTAGGAGAATGAAAAGAAAAGCTAAAGATGAGGGAGAAATATTTTCCAAACACATATTCCTAAATGACATATTCAGATCATATCAATGAATCTCAACCTCAATAATAAGAAAACTGCCCAATAAAAATAGACAAAATATTTAAAAAGACATGTCAACAAACATATGTGGATGGAAAAATGAACTCATAAAAAGATATTCAACATCACTAGTAATTAGGGAAATATAAATGAAAACCACAATGAGGTATGCTAGACAACTATTAGGATGATTCAAAACAAAACAAACCTGACAATACTAAGTGATGGCAAGAATGTGGAGCCACTAGGACTCTAAATGCTACTGTTTGGAAATATAAAAAAGGGTACAGCCACTTTCAAAATAGTTTCTTATAAAGTTAAACATTACCTACCACATGATTCAATATTGTACCACATAGGTATTTACCAAAGTGAAATGAAAACTTATAGTCACAGAATATCTTGTATACAAATATTTACATCAACCTTGTAAATTGAATTAATTGCAAGATAATTAACCTAAAACTGAAAACAACACAAATATCTTTCAGCTGTTAAATGGATAAACAAATTCTGACATCAATACAAGAGAATACTATGCAACAATGAAAGAAACAAACTAATAATGCATGAAACAACATGGATGAATCTTACATGCATATATGTGATGGAATCCAGTCACAAAAGCTAAATGATTTACAATTGCATTTATATAACACTAGAGGCCTGGTGCACAAAAATCATGCACTGGGGTGGCAGGGCGCGGGGGAGAGAGACTCTCAGCCTGGCCTGTACCCTCCTGCAGTCCTGGAGACCTCAGGTGATGCAGTCTGGAACCCCTAGTTCCTTACCGCCTGCCTACTCACTGCTCCTTACCACTCAGCTCACTGCTCCTTAGCGCTGCCACGGAGGCAGGAGAGGCTCCTGCCACCACTGCTGTGCTCACCAGCCGTGAGCCCAGCTTCTGGCTGAGCAGTGCTCCCCCTGTGGAGGCACACTGACCATCAGGGGACAGCTCCTGCATTGAGTGTCTGCCCTCTGGTGGTCAGTGCACATCATAGCACCAGTTGTTCTGGTCGTTCTGCCATAATGGTCACTTAGGCTTTTATTATATAGATTCTAGAAAAAGCAATCTATAGTCCCAGAAAACAAATCAATGGTTGCCCAGGACACTAGGTGGGGAAGAAATTGATGACAAATAAGCATGAGAGCATTTTTTGCATGCTGGAATAGTTCTATCTCTTGATTATGATGGTGACTGTGCAATTGACAACATTTTTCAAAATTCACAGAGCTATACACTGGAAAAGGTAAATTATACTCTATGCATATTATACGTAATTAAAAATTTCATGCTCAACCTCCATGAATATGGAACAAAACAGTTTACTATTGCAAAGTAGGTTAATTATCTTGCAATTAATCCAATTCTTATCTTCATCTTGTATACCTTAGTCTGGCCCTGAGTTTTCCCTGCATATGCAGCTATGTCAAGCTGCTGCAGGGAAGGGAAGGAGTTGGAACCCGCATAATTAGCAAAGGCTCTAAGGACAGTGTGTATTCAGAGTAATTAAAAAAACTGATCTTGTATAGGATCAGGCAATTAGGGAGCTCAAGTGAAGAGAATGGCTTAGCCATGATGAGCCAGGCCAACTAACGCACACTGGAATACAAGCCCAGCTGGGTTCAGAGCCTCACCAGTGCACCTGTACCTCAGGACTCCTATAGCCATGGAGCCCTCCCAGGGGGAAGAAAGCAGTGGGTCAGAGCCTCCACTTTTGACTGTGTGGGCTTTAATAGCTGACAAAAAAGTCACATGAATTTGGTCATTTCACTAGGATAGAGTACAATTTCACTTTTCCATATGTTCAGATATATTACATGGCACATTTCGCTATATCATTAAGAATGATGCCCGGCCAATGTTGCTCAGTTGTTGAGCATCAGCCTCTGAACCAGAAGGTCATGGTTTGATTCCTGACCAGTAGGGGTCGTGCAGGAGGAAGACAATCAATGATTCACTCTCATCATTGATGTTTCTATTTCTCTCTCCCTCTCCCTTACTCTCTGAAATCAATAAAAATACACATTTAAAAAAATAAATAAATAGCCCTTTTGGCTGGAGGGTCATCATGAGAGACAAAATTGCGGGTTCAATCTCTGGTCAGGACACATATAAGAAGCAACCAATGAATGCATAAATGAGTAGAACAGAAAATTAATGTCTCTCTCTCTCTCTCTTTCTCAAATCAAAATCAATTAATCAATAAAAATTTTTAACAAAAATCAATGGCCCTTGCCAGTTTGGTTCAGTGGAGAGAGTGTTGGCCTGCAGACCAACAGAACCCAGATTCAATTCTGATCAAGGGCACATATTCAGTTGCAGGCTCCTCCCCAGCCCGGGCCCTGATAAGGGCAGGTGCAGGAGGCAACCAATCTAAGTGTTTCTCTCACATTGATATTTCTCTCTGTCTTATCCTCTCTCTTCCACTCTCTAAAAATCAATAGAAAAAACCCTCGGGTGAGGAATAAAGAATAATAATAATAATAATGAGGAGGAGGAGGAGGAGGAGGAGGAGGAGGAGGAGGAGGAGGAGAAGGAGGAGGAGGAGGAGGAAAGAAGGCTGACTTCTCCCACTTCCCTTCAGTCATAGGTGCAGCAGATGCTGCCAGTGCCCTACCCATCTCCCTGTGCCCTTGCCATTCTATACAAATGGACAGTCTTACTGCCAACAATTGTGACTCTGTATGAGGGCATTTGGGGCCACATCAGCATGGGTGGCTCTCGTACATGGCAACACAGAATGACAGGGAGTAATGCCCCCAGGACTGTCCTCGGCCAATCAGAGGGCAGGGAATGAAGAAGCGCCTGAGCTGCACTGCCTCTGAGCTAAAACAACTTGAGGCTTGTTCTGGCCTGTCTCCCAGAGGCCCCCGGCAGGCAGACTTCAAAGCAGCAGAGGTCATGGAGAACGTTGCTTCATACATTCTCCCCCAGCAGGGACCAGGGGTTCACAGCAGTCTCCAGCTGTGGCCTTGTACTGTCTTCTTCCCATCCCTGACGCAGCCCCCATGGCCCTCAGCAGCACTGCTGCAGGTGGCCCCCCAAGCGACCTGCACTCACATCACCTTCTCAGGGGCCACCTCTGGGGAAACCCAACCTCAGGCACAACCCACGCAACAACTGAAGAGCCAGCACATCCCCTGACACAGTGGGCACATGCGCCTGTCTCCTAAGTGACAAGCACGCTGGGATGGCAACTAAGAAGCACACCCCTGGTTTACAGAGCAGGGAGTTGAACTGTTCTCGTCCAGGGCCATTTGCCCCCGGGGGTCACCTGGCAGATTCAGACCATTTTGGTGATCACAACTGGCATTTAGTGGGCAAGGCCAGGATGCCATAAACACGCCACAGTGTGGAGAACCGCTTCCACAGCAAATGTCAACAGTGACATGGTTCAGAAAGGCGGGCACCTGCAGCCCCAGAGTCAGAAGACCTGGCTGAGTCAGAAGACCTAGCTCTGGGTGCTGCTCTCCCACTAAAGAGGGGATGAAATATTTCCTTCATGACGTGCTTATGAGTCTTAAGTTGAGGTAACCGGAGTGTGGAGTCAATTACTTCTTCAACCTAGAATGCCAACCTCAGACCACGCAGTAACCCAGTTGGTGACCAAACGGACATGGAACCCATATTATTATTGCCCTCAGAGAATCCAGGGCTGTGTGTGGAGAAAGCACGCAAACACTCAATGCCTTTCCAATGTGAAGCCTGGCTCTAACAGGGCACGAGGTAGGGGTGCTTGGCAGGAGAGCACAGAGAAGGAGGCATGCTTCCTGGAAGTCAGGAAGGGATAGTTGAGGTGCTAGATGGGGATTGGCAGGTGACTAAGCAGACAGGGCCCTCTCAGCAGAGGAAATAGGCTTTTGCAAGAGCCCTGACAGAGTGGGTCTGTCTGAGGAATGCTGACTATGTTCAGAGCATCCTATCTAATAAAGAGGGAATATGCTAATTGACCGTCACTCCTTCACAAGTTGGTGGTGCCCACAGCCAATAAGGAAGGAATATGGTAATCGACTGTCACACCCTCAAAGATGGCAGTGCCCATGGCCACAATATGGCAGTGCCCAGTCTTCTCAGCTCCGCCGGGATGGCAGGCACACAGCACAGCCAGGTGAGCCCCCAGGTGAATCAGGCTGCTCCACACATCTGCCTCTTGAGTCCCCCAGTCCCCCTAGCCCACCAGCCACACAGGGCCAGCCTGAGGTACAGGCAAGCCATGAATGGCGGCTGCCTACCCAATGTCCAAGGCATAGGCAAGCCACATATTTTGGCTGCCCATCTGCCCAGTGCTGGCCTGACGCTTGCCTGCACCTTGGATGGTGGGTGTCCGGCCTCCCCCAGGGCCAATTGAGGATCTGGTAACCAGGGCCAGCCGAAGCTTGTGCTGCCAGAAGTGACAGCAACAGAGGTGTGATGGAGGTCTCCTTCCCCTGATCGCCAAGTTGCCTCCTGCCCCTGAGGGCTCCCAGACTGTGAGAGGCGGCAGGATGAGCTGAGGGACCCCTCCTTCAGTGCATGAATTTTCATGCACCAGGCCTTTAGTAGAAACATGAAAGAGAGAAATGAGGCTGGGGCGGAGGCAGGCCCAGGCAGCAAGAGGCCTAGTTGCAGGGCTGGGCAACGTGAGGCAAGTGAAGCATCTAAGGCCCTGACCCGGGACTCGCACAACCCGGGGAGTGGCTGTCTCCTACATGCTGTTGCTCTAGGCTCCCTTCGGCAACGTGGCTCACACTACGCCCGGTCTTCCTCCTGTGCCATGGTAAGAAGCCAGAAAGTCCAGTCTGCCAGTTAGGAGCAGCCAGCAGAAGTCTTGGACTTCTTTAAGGTTTAGGAGGATAACCTGACTCCAACACAGGGCCACTGTGCCACTTCCAATCCAACAAAATGTCTAGTTCAGACCAACAAGAAGCAGAGCTTTGCCATTCTAACGAGCGTCTCTGCCTACATGGAATATGGTTACAGAATGGCCTTTTCCGGACCCAACGCTCAGCAAGTTCATGGGGACAGAAGGTGAAAAGGATCCTGGCTGGTGAGGAGCCTGCAAGAGTCAGGCCGGAACTAAGTTCATCTCTTCAAGTTGGAAGAATAAGGCAGCGCTTGGAATGAGGGGCAGAGCTCATGTTGACCTCAGTAATCGGGGCTTTATTACAGTTGGATATTTATTATAGATTATTGGATAGCAAAATATGATTCAGCTATGCAGTCTTATGCTTCGCCTAAGTTGGAGCATGTAGACGGGAAGAAAGAGGCAGGGAAAGATGTTTGAAAGAGTTAAGAAACTCAACTGATTTCAAGCCCCATTGAGGTACTCCACAAGTGCACATTTGCTCAAAGACAATTGATATGCCAGAAGAAAATTATTCTTGTCTATTCCCAAATGAAGGTCATCTTTAAGGAACTCCTAGTGGAGGAGTTTTTAATCCTATTTCAATAAACGGTATCTACGATGTATATAATTATCATCATTGCTATTGATGGAAAAGCACATTTATTTTATAGTAGTCTGTAATTCGGGAGTTGTACCAAATTGTCTGGGATTCTTCTCATTTGTGAGACTTCATTGCACATATAATTTTCTCATTCTGTCTACATGTAAGCATCAAGAGGTTCTTTTAAAAAGCTGCCCAAGAAGGCTGGCAGATTTCAAAGTAACAGAGGTAATGGAAAACAATGTCGCAATAATTCTCTAAGACTCCATACCATCCAAATCCACCATTAGGACTGTAGCTCAGGTCTACACTTACAGCAATCAATTAAATTAGCTGCCATCACCTGGAACAACAGTTCTCCACCCGCTCAGATGCAAATCAAGAAATAAAAGAGAGAGAGATGCAAGATGGCGGCCTAGGTAAACATCTAAACTGCTGCCGTGCACAACAATTTCAAAACTACAACTAAAAGACAAAACCACTATCACTCAGAACGATGGGCAAGCTGGCTGAGTGAAAGTTCTACAACTAGACAGAAAGAGAAAAGAGCATTCAGGGCACAAACACTGAAAAACTGAGATACGGGGGCACGCATGCGATATGGGCTGGCAGTGGATCCTGGCTGGTGGCGGGCATTGCTTTCTTCAACCCAAAGAGAGACAAGCTTCTGATCTCTCTGAAATCCAGTTTCTGGGGAGAAGCTGGACTATCTGCCATTGGGTCAGAAAGTGAGGGTGACTTGTTTGCAGAGCTGTGTGCAAGAATAATTGTTTGCTGTGCTGGGGCGTGAGACGCGGGGACGCAGTCAGAGAGGCAGAGACATCTGACTGGCAGCCATCGGTGTTTGCTACCCTCTAGCCTAGTGACACCCTGAGACTCCACCCCCACAATCTACAAACACACCCAAGTTCCAAGCAGCAACTTTTGCATACAAATGGCCTTCTCTATTGCAGTTTGACCTAGCAAACTTACAACCTGGTGCAGACAGCTCCAAAGCCTCCAAGCTCCAAGCAGGGAGGAGAGGACTGTGGTTCTTGCTGTAGCTCCTGTAGGCCTCAGACAATAGCTGAGCTGCACCCCATTGGAGATACAGAAGCCAGTGTACCTAGTGGTCAGTGTGAGACACCAGATTTCAACTCCTCACACCCATAAGTGACACATTCGGGAGGCAGACTCAGTGAGCACCAAAGCCTCACTGAAACAAGGCCTGCACCATAAGCATGTCTCCAGTGTAGCAGTTCTTCCATTATAGACACAGCGGTTCTTCATAGCCAATTGGCCTAGAGGACAGTTACTCCCAGTGTACCAACAGCAATCAAGGCTTAACTACACCAAGACTTTGCACTCAGCCCACAAAGGGGTGTACCAAGAGTGTGATTGGGGAGGCTGAGCTACTGGCCCCTATACGTCACCTACCACACAAAGCCACTCCATCAACACAGGGAAGAAGCCAAAATGGGGAAACACAAAAGCATATTATAAGTGGGAGAGATGGAGGAAAGTAAACTACTGGACAACACAGAGTTCAGAATCACATTTATAAGGTTACTCAAGAATCTTCTAAAAACCACTGAGAAACTTGAAGAGACTTTCAAGGATCTTAATGAGAATGGGGGGGAAAAAATGAAAAGGACCAGTCAGAAATTAAGCATACACTATCTGAAATAAATAAAGAATATACAGAAACTCAACTGTAGATCAATGTACCCCAAGAGTCAAACCAAAGATCTGGAACATGAGGAAGCAAAAAACACTCAACCAGAGAAGCAGAAAAAGGAAAAATCCAAAAGTGTGAGGATAGTGTAAGGAGCCTCTGGGATGGCTTTAAGCAAACCAACATTTGGATTTTCAGGGTGCCAGAAGAAGAGAGAGAGCAGGATTTTGAAGGTATATTGAAAGAAATAATGACAGAAAACTTTCCCTACCTGGTTAAAGAAATAGACTTACAAGTTCAGGAAGTGCACAGAACCCCAAACAAGAGGAATCCAAGGAGGACCAACCAAGACACATCATAATTAAAATGCCAAAGGCAAAAGATAGAGAATCTTGAAAACAGCAAGAGAAAAACAGTTACCTACAAGGGAGTACCCATACGACTGTCAGCTGGTTTCTCAATAGAAACTATGCAGGCCAGAAGGGAGTGGCAAGAAATATTCAAAGTGATGAACAGCAAGAACCTACAATCACCAAAACCGGTTTGGCTCAGTGGATAGAGCTTCGGTCTGCGGACTGAAAGATCCCAGGTTCGATTCCAGTCTAGGGCATGTACATTGGTTGCAGGCACATCCCCAGTGGGGCAGGGGGGGGTGTGCAGGAGGCAGCTGGTTGATGTTTCTCTCTCATCAATGTCTCTAGCTCTCTGTCCCTCTCCCTTCCTCTCTGTAAAAAAATGAATAAAAATATTTTTTTAAAAGAACCTACAACCAAGATTACTCTACCCAGCAAAGCTATCATTCAGAATTAACGGTCAGATAAAGAGCTTCACAGACAAGAAAAAACTAAAGGAGTTCATCGCCACCAAACCAGGATTACATGAAATGTTGAAGGGTATTAAGAAGAGGAAGAAGAAAAAGGTAAAGATAAAAATTATGAACAAAAAAGACATTAAATACATACCTACCAAAAGTGAATCTAAAAAATCAAGTGAATAAAAAATCCGAAGAACAGAATGAACTGGTGAGTATAATAGAATCAGGGAAATAGAAAGGGAGTGGACTGACAAGTCTCAGGAGCAGGGGGTCTGAGGAGTGCGGTAAGAGATTGGACAAAAATCTTACACCTATGGATGAAGACAGTGGCGGGGAGGTAAGGGCATGAGGTGGGGTGGGGTGGGGAATCAGGTGGAGGGGAGCTATAGGGGTAAAAAAAGAGGAACACCTTTAATAATCTGAACAATAAAAGATATTATATATATATATATATATATATATATATACATATATATATATGAAATCATAACAATGATAAAAATAAAAAATAAATAGTTTAATCCTGCACTGTAATTCATAGACTGTATAACATACCTGCCACATACTTTTAAAAAATATATATATTTTATTGATTTTTTTACAGAGAGGAAGGGAGAGGGATAGAGAGTAAGAAACATCGATGAGAGAGAAACATCGATCAGCTGCCTCCTGACACTCCCTACTGGGGATGCGCCAGCAACTGAGGTACATGCCCTTGACCGGAATCGAACCTGGGACGCTTCAGTCTGTAGGCCAACGCTCTATCCACTGAGCCAAACAGGTTAGAAATGCCACATACTTTAAAAATAAATAAATAAATAAATAACAGAATGTAGTTATGTAATACGTGGGGAGGAGGGTGTAAGTACTTATGTGTAAGGATGCCGCGCTACGTGCAATCTGTATGAATGCCACTAGGTGGGAGACTGCTATGACTCATTGAATTCCATTGCTCGCCCCAAAGCCTCCACGTCTCCAGGACCCATAGCTGTGGACCCAACCCCTTGGCGTGCGTGAAACCTGGGGACCCGCGGTTGATGAGATTCCAATAATGGGGACCGACCCTTCACGAACTGCTTCTGGCGAAAAGCAATGCACCTGCCACCACTGTCCCCAGGCGCGTTCCTGCAGACATAGGTGTGTACTTAACGTATGTATTTGTGTGCCTGCTGCTTCTGCTCTGGGGTGCCTGCTTTTGGGGGTGACCGCACAAACCAGGGGGCACCAGGCCTGGCTGTCCAGGGGAAAGTGTGGGGGCGCCACCACAGGAAGCGCGGGGCTGGGCCTGGCGCCCCCTGGGGGTGGCAGGAGGCTCCAGGAGGATGCTGCGGGACCGTGGCCTGCAGAGGGCGCCAGCGTGCAAGCCAGGCAGAGCATGCATGCGCACCCGAGACCCGCCAGCCCTGGAGCACGAAAAAGAGAGAGGGCGCCCCCACTTCCGGCCCAGGCTGCAGACCTCGAGGCTCGGTGAGTGAGGTGCGGCTTCAGGCGGCTGCTGCACGGACAGGCGGCCCCGATCGATCGTAAGTCCTTTCTGCGTTGCTGGCGGACGAGGGGGCCGCGCTCAGGGCCACGGCCTTCGGGGTGGGGAAGCGGGGGTTTCTCGTGTCCGTTGTGAGGGGAAGCCGGGCGCTGCTCACTCGAGTCGCAACATTTGCAAAGCGATACATGGACACTGCAGACGACATTGCAGACGGACTGGTGAGCGAGCCACAGCGCTCTTATTATATTGTACTTACGCGCTCTCTCCTCTCAGGCCCCCACTTCGTGTCACCATGCAGAGGGCGCTAGAGCGAGCTGTGGACCGCGCGGGCCGGGTCATTGAGGGCGCCCAGCAGAGGCCTCCCAAGAGGAAAGCCGCCTCCGCTGAGGGCAAATCCCTGCAGGAGAAGCTGTACGACATCTACGTGGAGGAGTGCGGGCGGGAGCCCGAGGGCCCGGAGGAGCTGATGCGCAACGTGCACTTGCTGGAGAAGCTGGTCAAGAGGGAGTCCCCGCCCTGTTTGCTGGTCAACCTGCTCCCGGGCGAGAAGGAGTACTCGCTGGTGCTCAGGGTCGAGACGGAAACGTATTTGGAGACCGTGCTGCTGCCTTACCATGATAGCGACTTCCTTCAGTACCTGGATGCAGAGATGCTGTGCCCTGATCTGGTGGACGTCCTGGAAAAGTCTCAGGTGGACATCTTTCAGAGCGGGTGTGTCATCACCGAGGTGCGGGACTACAGACGGTGCACGCACTCGGACTGCAGTGCTTTCCGGAGCAGGCACGTTCTCTTACGCCCAACGATGCAGACGTTAGCTTCCGATGTGCAGTCCATAACCAGCGATGGCCAGATCTGGACCCAGGAAGACAGACTTTCGCTTGAGAACCAGCCGATCTTAGCTACCGCGGAGCCGCTGTGCCTCGACCCTTCTCTGTCAGTAGCCTGCATTGAAAATCAGCCGCTCTACAACAAGCAAAAGATGAACGCTCCCCCAATGAAAAGGAGCCTCCAGGATTGCTCTGCAGCCTCCCTGGACCCGCAGCCGGAGGTGTCTCACAGCCCATCCCCTCCTGAGCTAAAGGCACGGGCTCCTGACCAGAAAAGCGAAGAAAGTCAAGCAGATCGGTTGGATGACCTTGGCATTATCAAAGACGGATATTTGGTAGATGACTGGGAACAGCTACTCGTTGACTGGGATTTCCCTTCTAAAGTGGATATGGACAAATATTCTAATGACGAGGATTCCGTTGAATATGATGATGCACAACCAACAGTCTGGCCAACCCTGGAGGAACAAGATGATTCTCTATTTGGACGTGAAGCTGGCAATCTATCCCAGGCAACAAAGCCGACCGTCATGAAGTCTCTGAATGATCCATTTATCTCTGGGCGAAGGCCCCGGAAAAAAGTCAGAGGTGGGAGACCGATGTCTCACCTCCCCTCCTTTCAAAATGACCATTCCTATAGTTCCGTGTCTGGGTCCAAGCCTGGTGCTGCCAAAGCAGCCAGACAGTCCGAGGAATCTGGGAAACAGAGGATTTGTCCAGTCAGGGTGCCACGGGGCTCCCGTGGCTTCACCCGTCTCAGCCAGCTTTGTCCGGGGAGAGCAGCAGAGCAGCCGCAGGCCGTGTCCACTCCGTCCGCAGCACCGGGCAAGGAAGGCCAGCGCACACCTCCAGCCCTCAGTCGTCCCTGCAGCTCAGGGAAGAGCTCCTCGGGTAAGCCTCTGCCTTCACAGCAGCCCCCCAGGGTTCGAGCGCTTCCATCTCCTGCCCCTGCCTGTCAGCCATCACGTCTTCCCAAGAAATCTTCTGCGCAAGGGAAGCGAGTCCGCACACTTCCTGCAGCCACTGTGTCTTCTGCCAGAGCATCCCGCATAACCCCGTTCATCCAGGTCAAGCACAGCGCTGTTGACCCCAAGGTCGTTCAGCTGATCGGCCCCGTCCGCATCGTCCAGACTGTGGTGAGAGAGCACAACCCCGCTCAGGCCTCCTCTCGCGGGGCCAGGGCTGCTTCAGGGGCAAAGCCCAGCAGCCTGCCCTCCGGAGGCCAGCCCCAGAACGCAGGGCCGGCCGCCCCCCAGGCTGCCCCCTCAGGCGGCGTGCAGTACGTGCTGGGAAACATGTCCAGTCTCATGCCCATCCGGGTGCTCTGGGTCCCTGAGGGCTCGGACATTTCCACCATCCTGCAGCAGGCCCAGCAGCCGCAGCAGCTGCTCTGCCACTTGGTGGCACAGCCGCCACCTGCACAGCCCCCCGCTTCTCGTCTTCGGCAGCAGGCGAGGCAGGTTTCCAGGGCACAGGCTCCCAGCAGTTCCCCCAAAGGCCCGCCCGCCCAGCAGGCTGCTGCTGTCATCAACCTCAACGGAGTAGGAGGCGTCCTGCAGCCCCAGCAAGCTCCGCTGTCCCAGCCTGGCTCCGGCCAGACAAGGCCTGGGCAGCGGCTGGTCCAGCTGCCGTCCGCCTTCCAGCAGCTGCCACAGTCCAAGCCGGTGCAGTGGCAGGTCGTGCCGCTCTCGAAGGCGGAGGGGACGGCATCCGTGCCACCAACTCAGCCAGGTGGGGGCCAGCAGGCAGCCGGCCAGGCCAAGGGCAAAGAGAAAGGAGGCCTGCCCGGCTCTCCCAAATGCTGAGGCCTGTGCTGTGTTCTCTCTGTTGGAAACCCTAAGAGCATCTACCAAAGTGAGTTCTGAGATTTTCCTTCATTCGGGGTTATTTTAATGTGTCAGTATTTTCCATTTTTGATGTGCAGGTTATGGACGGTTAATTTTAGAAGCACAACCCCGTGCTTTTACATAGAAGTGGGAGTGATTTAATAACCCAGGATTGTTTTGCTTGCATTATTGTTTTGGTTGCTGCCACTGTCATAGTGATTTCGATTTTAATGTTCTAAACTTCTAAAGTGTATGAAATCCACACCTGGCTCAGGTTAACCTCCCGAAGCCTCTGGTTTTCTGAATCAATTAACTGTACAATGCTGATTACGTTATATTAATTTAAGATGAGTGGTTTTTAACTGTTCGCTGCGTTAAGCACATCACATGAAATGTGCCCTCTGAAGCACTTGAGAGTTGCCTGTTGGGCAACAGGTCCCTGCCATTGACTCATCTCGTCCAGGTGGCCGGGCCCTCCCTGAGCCCAGATGCCTGTCCTGGCAGCAGCTCGTTCCTTCCATTTCCGAGTCCAGTGCTGTGGACGCCTCCCGGGAGGGCAAGCACACGGGGACTGCCTTCTGTCTGGCTTCCAGCACTGAGTCTGTCTGTCCGCGCCTTAGTGGGCGACAGGAGGGCCCAGCCTTTCAAATGGTTTCACTGGACATGGTATAGACTGAAGGGACCTATGAAATGTTAGAATCTTTCTGCAGAATGTACTTTATATTTGCTTATTTAGTTCAAATGGTTTTGGTGCCGCAGTGTATGCGAATCGGTGGTTACAGTGTGTTCATTAAGAGTGTTGGAATGACTGTGTTGGAACGACTAAAAACGATGTTTGTCGCCCTGTGTGGAGGCCACGGGAGACCTCCCAGTGTGCAGAGGGGTCCCGGCAGAGCGGCGGGCGGGGCGTGTCTGGGCCTCTGGAAGGCTCTGTGCCCCAGGCGCCCCCCGCAGCCCAGCTCTCCTGCAGGCTGCAAGCAGGCCTGGGAAAGGGCATTTCTGGATGCCGTGTTTTCTCCCTTTCTGCAGTCGTTTCTAGTTTTAGAAGTATAGCTTATTGCAGAAAAGCACATAGGTAACCATTTGGAATGAGTTTTATTTGTTTGTCTTTCAAGTTTTAAAACAATATGTTTTTATTGATTTTAGAGAGAGAGGAAAAGAGAGAAACATTCATGAGAGGCAAAACTGATGGCCTCCTGTACGGTCCCCACTGGGGATCCAGCCTGCAGCCCAGTATGACTGGGTACTGAACTGGCGAACTCTTGATTTGTGGCTAGATGCTCTACCACTGAGCCACACGGGCTGGGCTGCCTTTCACATTTTTGCGGCCTTGTTCGTGGCCTTGTTTGGGGGCCTTGTTAGAGTCTGAGGCGGAACCTGGCCCCCTTCTCACCCCCCCCCCCCCGCCCCGGCTCGCTGAGCCATTGCTCCACAGTCTCCCTCACCTCTTTTCTGCCTCTGGGGGCCTTCAATGCGCCTCCAAAGACGGCTCAACTTTTCTGTTTTTCCCCCCTTTCTTTTTATTGAGATGTAATTCGCGTAAGAACGCGTGTGAAGTGTAGAATTCAGTGAATTCAGTGGCATCTACTAGTGTAGGGTTTGCTGCCGCCATCCCTGTTGGGAAAACTTCTCATCACCCCAAAGCTCTCTGTAGCCCTGAAGCACTAGGCTCCCATCCCCCTCCCAGCCCCAGTAACCACCAGTTTGCCTTGTGTCTGGGCGGACTTCCCTTTCTAGATGCTTCCTAGGAACGGAGTCGCAGTGTGTGACTCGTATCTGGCCGCTTTTCCTTGGCATAACGTTTCTGAGGTTCACCCACGCTGTAACATGTGTTCGTGCCTGATTCCTTTCCGTGTCTGAGTGATGTCTGGTTCTCTGAACGTGCCACATCCACGTACCCATTCCGCATTGGTGTGCATTTGGGTCGCTCCCACCTATTGGCCGTCGTGTGTAATGTCACTTTGAACATCGTGTACGGGTTTTGTGTGTCTCTCATGTTTTGCCTTGTTACAACCTGAAGGGCAACCTGTCCACATGAAATTCATTTTTCTAAGTACACGGGTATGTTTTGCCTTAACCGCAAGAAGGACATTGGGTCTGACAGTTCCCAAAGAGATGCGTGAAGGGGTCTTACTCGATGAAGCCAGCCGTGCTGATGCGCTACGGATCCCGTTAGGAAAGATTTTTGATCGACTTCAGACACCTCAACTGTCATCTGAGTGACACTGTGCCCGTGGGAGCTCATGCAGCCCACCCTGGACACCTTCGGCCGTGGTGCCCGCACTCTGAAGAATGACCCAGTGCGATGGCCAACTACAAAGAAGCGATTACTCTCAGTCGTGGGAACCCACCAGAGACCGGAACTCAGACTCTCCCCAGATTTGCTGTACTTCTTCCCTTTTGCTGTTTGTGCCTTCCAGTCAAGCAAATAAATTTAGTTTTGTTTCAGAGAACCTTTTGTGGTCTTTGCATCCTGTGTGTCCTTCTAATGATCCCCACCAACGCTGGTAATATGATGCATCTGCCATAGCAATGTTGAAAAAGGCGTTATCACCCTTTCAATAAAATCCCAGACAAGGTACTGATTCAAACAACTATGTAGGCGAAGTCCCATGTCCCTGGTATTGTGTTAAGCCCTAGGTGGGGTGGGGAGAATACAGATACCAATGGAAATGAGAATACCTCTTTAGAATATAGATTGTGTAATTTTATACTTCCGCAGTTTTAGCTAGATTCCCACTACGATGAAGTCTCAAAGGACTAATGAATGTTATACACATAAAGATGAGTATACAGTAGAGAGAAGTGGAAATAGCTGAAGTCTTGAGATTTTAGTGTCTGACACTGCTGCAAGTCATAGGGCAGAACACAGACCAAGGCGATAATGGGAAGAAGATTCCACACAGAAAAGTATTGTCCACCCCATAAAATCCAGGTATGTGTATCTGCATAGAGAATTTGTTTTTATTTATAGCCTAATGGCCAGGTGCACAAAATTCGTGCACATTAAAAGGGGATTAATTAGAGGAAATATTTTAATATTGCTAGTTGCCCTTTTTCTATAATAGAAGTGTCAGAGATGAAAGAAAATTAGTAAAATGTATATGAAAATCTTCCTCCTGTCAGAGTCTGGGGCTCACCACGGGACCCAGAGTCAATCAAGTCCCTGCCCACCCATGTGCACCTCAAAATCACACGAGACCCAGACCCAGCCTCCCCCTCCATTGTGCTAGATCCAGACCCGGCCGGTCCCACCCTTGTCAAGCCCCTCCAGGGCCGGGGGCTCAGCCTCAGGTCCCCTTTCAAGCCCCACTGGGAGGGGGGCACAGCCTTGGGTACCCTGACGAGCCCCACTGAGAGGGGGGTGCGACCTGAGCTTCCATTAAGCCTCTCTAGGTGGGGGATGTGGTCTCAGGTTTCCTGGCCTGGCACCAGGGCAGGGGGCTTGGCCTGAGATCCCCCATCAGGGGAAGGGTGTGTGGCCTGAGGTCCCCCGTCAAGCCCCGCCAGGTGGAGGGTGCAGCCTCAGGTCCCCTGGCCCAGTGCGGGGACAGGGAGAGCAGCCTGAGGTCCCCCAGCCCAGAACCGAGGTGGGGGGCAGGGGGCGGGGGGGCGCACCTTGAGGTCCCCTACCAAGCCCTGCTGGGTGGGGGCATGGCCTGAGGTCCACCAGCCTGGTGCTGGGGCAGGGGGTGTGGCCTGAGGTCCCCTGTCAAACCCCAGGGTGGGCGGGAGAGGGGTGCACAGCATCAGGTCCCTGCTGATTGCTTGTTAAGGCTCATTACGGAAACTCAGCCTCTGCTGTGGGTACAGCCATCTTTGTGGTGGAGTGATGGTCCATTTGCATATTCCTTCTTTATTAGATAGGATATGTTTAAAAATCTATTATTTCCTTCTAGATTTCGGTCTTGAAAAATTTGAGGGAAGTCACCCAATTCTCCTAAGAAATGTTTCTTTATTCTTAAAAGTAACATAAATATCTCAGGTTCCTTGCTAGACAGATTGTCCCCCAGGTCCCATTCCCACTTCTCCCACCTTCTAACTGACACCAACATTGTCTTTGTTTTTTGCTGTGTGTTGCCTCCTAGAAGCACCATAACCACCTGTTTATTAGAGAAAGCTGAGTTTATTCTAACTGGTAAGAGAGAGGACAACCCTCTCAGAGGCTTAGTAACATTTCAGTTATTTATCTTTTCCCATAAAATCTAATCAAACAATCCATCTCTAGGACCTCAGGATTTTATCTGCAGGGGAAATATACATAGCCGCATTTTGAAAAGTACCTGGGCTCCACTGACACAGACAATAGGGTGGTGAAGGCCTGGGGTGGAGGGTAGAGGGTGGGGGTGGGTTGGAGGGGTCAATGGCGGGAGGACAGGGACATATGTAAAAAAAGAAAACAAAAATACCTAGGCTAAAAAATACACGATCTCCTCTCCCCACCTGCCATGCTCTGTTCTCACTACATGGTAGGCACTGTTCTATTTGATGTTTTAACCCATGCAGCCCTTGCTAAGACCATGAAAGGAAGTTGCGATTATGGATGAGAAAACAGGGCATTGGGAGTTTAAGTAATTTGTTCCAGGTCACCCATGTGTAAAGTATCAGAACCCAGATTTGGACCCAAGCCTCCAGGGGCCAGAGGCTGTGTCTTTTAACACAGTGCCCTCTCCAGTGCCTCATGGAGGGCAAGACATAGACCCATCCCTAGTGGACCCACCATATGCCTAGAAAGACCCCAAGATACATGGTTGAAATGACAAATTACAGTCTGTCATTTAGTCACATGCTGTTTGAGGGGACCTAGTAACTGACCTCTCTGCTGGAGTTTGGAACCGCTTGAAAAATATTCAGGAGTCATGCCGAAACCAGTTTGGCTCAGTGGATAGAGTGTCAGCCTGCGGACTGAAGGGTCCCAGGCTCGATTCCGGTCAAGGGCATGTACCTTGATTGTGGGCACATCCCCAGTAAGGGGAGTGCAGGAGGCAGCTGGTCGATGTTTCTCTCTCATCGGTGTTTCTAACTATCCCTCTCCCTTCCTCTCTGTAAAAAAATCAATAAAATATTTTTTAAAAATATTCAGGAGTCAGACAGCTGGATATCAATATATTCTCCTTTATTTGATGCTCATACATCCAAGGACATAATTTAGATCTGGACTGGACCAGGTGCATTTCCTAATATTCGACCCTCTTGTTAGGGAGATTCTTCCACTCACTCACAGGCAGGGCTGGAGAATTGCAGAGCCTTCCACATGGGTCTGGCCCTCTCACTGGTGAGAATGGAGTGGGCAGAGCAAGGCCAGTTTTACTCTACTGAAGAGCTACTTATTCCCTGCGCAATAGGCAGTAGGCCCCTTTGGCATTTGGTGAAGACTATGGATCTGTCCTCAGAATAATGTTTTTGTGTGCATAAAATATACGGCATTACAAAGGAAACCGATATCACTAAAATATAACCCTAGAAGTCTAAAACAAACACATTTATGATAAATAATATATGTGCTTTTTGTTACTGCATTAAATAATGAGATTTAGTGGCAGGGCTAATCACTATTATGAGTTCAAAGTAGTGATGAACATGAATGACGTTTTGAGATACCTGCAACCAGGGAAATGTCTTGAAAACATCTGTGACTTCTATTTTGTACAGATTCATAGACATTGCTACTATTACTGTGGTTGGTTATCCATATTCATATTTGCAGGAAATTTTAGTTAGAGGTCAGAGAAAATAAAGATATAAGGGTCTCCTAAAGGTGTCCATGGAACTCAGGTTAAGAGTACTTGCTCTTGCCTGGCCAGCATGGCTCAGTGGTTGGTGTCAACATATGAACCAGGGGGTCGGGGTGGGGGGGGTTGCGGTTTGATTCCCAGTTGGGGGCACATGCCCAGGTTGTGAGCTCCATCTTTGGTGGGGGATGTGCAGGAGGCAGCCAATCAATGACTTTCTCTCATCATTGGTGTTTCTATCTCTCCCTCTCCCTTCCTCTCTGAAATCAAATTTTTTTTTTTAATCCTCACCCGAGGATATTTTTCCATTGATTTTTAAAGAGAGTGGAAGAGAGAGGGAAAGACAATATCAATGTGAGAGAAACACATCAATTGGTTGCCTCCTCTACACGCCCCCACCAGGGCCTGGACCAGGGACAAGCCTGCAACTGAGGTACATGCCCTTGACCAGAATTGAACCCAGCACCCTTTGGTTTGCAGGCCAAACCAGCTAGAGCCAATAAAAATATATTTTTAAAAAGGAGTACTTGCTCTACTGGAAGCCTTCCCCTGGAAATAGAAGTAGGTAATAAGCATTATCTCCAACAGTATATGTTACATGAGCAAGACTATAGTAATGATTAAGTTTGCTTACATTGTACATAGGTGGCCAGATTTACTTTTTAAATATATTTTTAAAACATTTTTATTTATTTTTTTTAGAGAGGGAAAGTCAGAGAGAAATATCAATGTGAGAGAGACACATCGCTTAGGCTAGGAAGGAGGCTGCAACCAAGATAGGTCCCCTTGACCAGGATCGAACCCGAGACCCGGGAGCCTTCTGTCCACGGGCCCACGCTCTATCCACTGAACCAAACCAGCTAGGGCAAAGTGGCCAGATTACTAAATGGTTATCATAGTAGGTTGGAAAGGAGTTACTCACATGGCATGCATTATTCATTCAACCCTTAAAATGACCCTTCATTTTTAAGTGAGGAAAGAGAGAGATTAATGTAATTTGTCAAAGGTCACACACCTGTATCATGGAGGGGCCAGGACCTGAATCTAGATAGTCTAGCTCCAGAACCCATGATTTTAACACTAAAATAAAGCTGTTTAATAAGTTTAGAGGGCCAATGTAGGAATAACTAGGGCTGCATCTAACTGCTGTCTACAAAGTTGCTGCTGTAGAAAAATACATATACTGGTAAATCAATCCTTAGAAGACAAGGCTTCCATAGGTTGGGACTTCCTCTATAGAGAGATCAATCGGGGATTATAGAACACCATGTAGTTGCCCGTTATTCACTGTATTAAATTAAGCAGACTTATCTAAAGTAGCTTCATTTGGGCTTGCTTGGTGGAGCAGATTATGGAGGCACTTCCACTGAACTCAGATTTTTGACAGGAGGGCACATCACTTCTAAAAGGGCTCTGCTGAGAAATTGTGACGGGTATAAGACTTTCCCTGCTTGAAAGCTAAAAGTTAGTCTACCTCAGTTTCATGGATACCAGCACCCATTGTCAGTGCCTGGCGTCAATCACTCCTCAGGGCTTCTCCACTAACCCCTGCTCCTGAGGGGCAATCAGGGCTGGTCCCAGTAGCTTGGTGCTATCAGTGGGTCAGAGATAAGTGACTTTATTACTCATAGTACAATAAGCAGCATGAACTTCATGTTTGCATTGGTTGCCAATACAGAGGTGGGCCCAAGTGGATGTGTGTCACAGGAGAGGAACCCACACTTAGGAAACCCCAGTATTTTAAACAGGGCTGCAAGTAAACCTGCCCACGTTTTGCTCTAGGGGCAAACATGGTCTTTGTTATGCCCATTAACAAACAAATGTGTCTTTGGCTCCAGAGGGCCACACTATATCTCTTAAGGCTGTTCACTATACAAACTTCTTTGGGAAGTTAATCCTAAATAAAAGCTGTCAGGGTCTTTGTTCACAAGATGTGCAGAAATAAGAGAAACCCATGCAGAAGTGTCTCCCAACAAACGTCATGTGCTGGCAGCTGGAATTCCCAGATAATTTCTTTAACTAGAGTCCAACTCCAGACTGCCTGGCACCCAAGTACTTTGTGCATCCTTTCATTGTTAAGATTGTTTCCTCCTGCCCACCCTATAAAAGCAGAGCAATAAGGGTGCAAGTCCTTCTACTGGAACATGGGCCTTGTAAGTTTTCCTTTCCCCCAAACCAATAAAGCTGATGACTAAATTAATTCCAAGCCCTTGTGCATGACAGGCAAGACCCAGATGGTCTCAGTCTAGCAGATAAAGAGAAATAACAAGTCAGATAAGAGTTCCCAGCAGCCAGAAGGAGGACGATCAAACAGGGCATGCACCCAGCAAAACAGGATTAATAGAAGACACAGATAACAACTTAAAAAATAAAACTAGGATTTGAAGAGATTCAAATACAGCATGAGGGTGACCAGCTGTCTCATTTCACCTGGGGCTGAGGGAGTTCCACGGTTGTGGGGCTTTCCATGCTAAAACTAGGACATTCCGGTTAAACCAGGATAAATTGGTCATCCTATACATGCACACATCATCCCATACTTTCTGTAACTATTATGTTATGGTTTCAAATTTTAAAATGCACTAGGTGAAACAAAGGAGAGAATGGCTATAGTTCCAGTCAGAGTTAATAATCTGGGTGAAGGGGGAGAAATATCTCAAAGCATAATATCTCAAAAATAAAGAACTCATAAGGGGAAAGATAAGAAACTTGAAGAACAGATGTAGCCATTAAATTCTTTTGAAATGAGGATGTGACATTGGCTTATCTGGTAGTTAAAAGAATTGGAAAATCTATTATTTAAATCATCTGATCCTGCCAGTAAAACCATGCTTTCATTTGTGAACACATAAATTTCTGTGTTGCAGTGGGGGTAGGGGGGAAGAAAAAGTACAAGAAATCCCAGTAGGTTCCATGAGAATTATAACAGTTAGTCTATACATTATAGTTGATTAAATTATTATTCAACAATTAATAATTCCCTTCCCTTTATCTAACATGAATGAGCAGGTTGTACTTCCCTATATCATGACTTTAAGTTGGCCATGTGACTCACTTTGACCAAAGGACTGTTAGTGGATATGATACAAGCAGAAGCTTCTGGCTGAACACAACTCCCGCATTGAGTGTCTGCCCCCTGGTGTTCAGTGAATATCATGGTGACTGGTCTTTCCACTGTTCAGTCGATTTGCATATTAGGGTTTTATTATATAGAACTGATTTCAGAATCATTGATCAGCTGCCTACTGCATGCACCCCACACCCCTAGGGATCAAGTTCACAACCCAGGAATAGAACCGTGACCTCCTGGTTCATAGGTCAACACTCGTCACTGAGCCATGCTGGCTGGGCTAGACCTCTTCACACAGCCTTTCTCCTGCAGCAACAATCTGTGAAAGACTGCAACTGAGATGCACAGTGCATAATTCGGTTCTTTTATCTAAATATGAGAGTTTTGTAGCCTTGGAGTGTTGTTAAGAAAGGAACAGCTACCTGCCTTATGGGTGGTGTTATAGAACACAATAATATGTGGGGGGAGGGAAAGAGGGTGCCCATTATTTCCCATTAAAAGATCCATTTAACTTTCTGAGACTTAAAAAGTCAGTCCATGTTACGACAATTTAATGTTTCTGGCGCACTAAAAATCCCCTTTTCTATTTACTAATCAGGAATTTTCACTTATTATTCAATGTTAGCACTCATCTTAGGGAATTTTCTACTATCTATAGGAAATACAACTGTTTAACATTGGCAAATACACATCAAACCCCATTTCCAATCAAAGACAAGGAAAGACTGAGACGCTATCACAGACCAGAGAGCTTAAGGAGACGCAATGACTAAATGCAATGTTGTATCCTAGATGGCACCCTGGGCCAGAAGAAGGACCTTAGCAGAGAAACTAGTGAAATCTAAATAAAGCCTGCTGTTCTGTTAATAGCGATGCACCAATATTGGTTTCTCAGTTCGAAGAGGAAAACTGAGTGCATGGTGTATGGGAACACTCTGTACTTCTCTTGCAACTTGCCTGTAAATCTAAAACTGTTCCAAAATCCCTTTACCCGCTGTACCCAGCTCCCCAACACCCCTCCCCTATGACAGTTTTCAGTATCTATGAGTCAAGGCAAAAGAAAAAGGAGGAGGAGGAGGAAGAGGAGGAGGGAGGAGAAGGAGGAGGAGGGAGAAGGAGGAGGAGGGAGAAGGAGAAGGATGGGGGGGGAGAAGAAAGGCACAGGCAACAGTATGGTGATTGCCAAAGGGAAAGGGGATGGAGGGAGGTGGAAGAGGCAAAGGAGGAATAAATGATGATGGAAACAGACTTGACTTTGGGTGGTGAGCACACGATGCAGTACGCAGATGACATGTTATAGAGTCGTGCACTTGAAACCTGAATGGTTTTTATTAACCAATGTCACCCTAATAACTTCAATAAAAAATAAAATTTTAAGAAAAAAGAAGTACAAATTGGTAGTTACAAAATAGTCATGGGAGGTAAAGTAATAACTGTGTATGGTGCCAGGTCCATACTTGGATTATCAGGGGGATTGCTTTGTAAATTATATAAATTGTCCAACCAGTATGCTGTACCCCTGAAACTCATATAAAATGTATTGAATGTAAACTGTAATTGAAAAATTAAATTTCAAAAATTTCAAAATAAAACGTTTATGTTAATAAAAACAAACCCATTTCCATGCCATAAGCTGTGCAGAGCTTGCACTTTTCGGTCATGGTGGTCTGTGGCAATTAGCAAATTTCTGAAACAATCATCTTGCTCTGCATATTGACTAGTCCTCTCACCACACACACAGGTTCTCGTTTTTCCCCCCCGGAACAGGCAGCAATTTGTGAAAGAAAAATAATGCATTGCACAAAATACAGATAAGACCAGGATGCCACTTACCTTGGATTGCTACTTCTTTCGGGTCTTCAAGGCGTTGCTAGCATTCCCAGTGTGAAGGGAACTGGGGCATGAAGACAGAGTGCAGCTGATCAGATGCGACCAGGAAGAGGGAGGTGAAAGGTCCGTGATGTCCCAGACACCTCTCACCCTGGTGGGGGAATGGCAGAAATGTTATCAAAGGTTATTTCCAACTAGAAGATGAGTAAATCTTGGAGCTCTCGTGCACAGCATGGTGATTCTAGTCAACAATACTTCAAAATTGCTAAGAGGCTAAAGCTTAAATGTTCTAACCACAAAAATGAGAAATATGTGACGTCACAGAGCTATTAGCTAACACTGGGGTGGCAATCATACTGTAATAAATAAATGTATGAAATCAATGTATACACCTTAAATTTCCACGTTTTATGTCAATTTTACCTCAATTTTAAAACGAATTTTTGAAAAACTTTTACTGAAAAGAACATTTGAAAATGGCTAACGGGCCTGGCCCGCGTGGCTCAGTGGTTGAGCGTCAACCTTTAAACCAGTGTCAACCTACAGTGATGGTTCAATTCACAGTCAGGGCACATGTCCAGGTTGCAGGCTCTCTCCCCAGTGTGGGGCATGCAGGTTGCAGCCAATCAATGATTCTCTCTCATCATGGATGTTTCTATCTCTCTCTCCCTCTCCCTTCCTGTCTGAAATCAATACAAATATAATTTAAGAAAGAAAGAAAGGAAATGGCTAACAGCATCCACTTAGAATTTACCTTTTAAAAAACAACCAAAACCTCCAGCCATGCTACCTAAAGCATGGTCTCCCGACCAGCTACGCTGGCAGGCCTAGGGCACCTATTAGAAATGCAGAGTCTCACCGAAACCGGTTTGGCTCATTGGATATAGCGTCGGCCTGCGGACTCAAGGATCCCAGGTTTGATTCTGGTAAAGGGCATATACCTTGGTTGCAGGCACATCCCCGGTAGGGGCTGTGCAAGAGGCAGCTGATTGATGACTCTCTCATCGATGTTTCTAACTCTCTATCTCTCTCCCTTCCTCTCTGTAAAAAGTCAATAAATAAAAAAAAAGAAAGAAATGCAGAGTCTCGGGCCCCCCAGGAAGTTTGCCAAATGCAGCTGTAAAAATCTCCTGGTGAGCTCATAACAAGCAGAGTTCCAGGCTAGTTACATTTACATTTCAATTACTTAAAATTAAACAAAATTTAAAATCCAGTTCACTAGCCACATTTTAGAGCTCAAGAGCCACATGTGGCTGCGGGCCAGTCTATTGGACAGGGCAGGTACGTATATGATTTCCATCACTGCAGAAAATTCTGTTAGACAGCACTAGTCTCATTGGTCATTGGTTCTCAATCTTGGCTACACATTAGAATCACTGGCCATAGTTTTTTTTGTTTGTTTATTTGTGTGTGTGTTTTTTTGTTTTTTGTTTTTTGTTTTTTTGGGGTGTGTGTGTGTGTGTGTGTGTGTGTGTGTGTGTGTGTGTTTTAACAGGGGAAAAACCAGAGTTTAATACATGTACATGGGGAATTCATATAGGCATGAATATTACCAAGACATTTTGGACAAAGGAGAAAAGGGGAACTGGGGCCTTAGATTTCAGAAGTGAGAACGGACAACTTATAGGTAGTTAAGAGCAGAATCCACATGGCAGGCAAATCCCTGCCTGCACGACCACTCAGAAACAATGGGGCACAGGGACGCTCGCTAACAGGACTCTGCCTGAAGCCCTCTTGTTTTGTAAGTTTTAATGCAGAATGCTTATTTTAGGCCTCCTCCTATAGGAATTTTATCTTCATAAGAACTTGGCCTGGCATTTTCTAGTAAGATGACCCTTAGGAAAACCAAGATCTTGATCTCGATAAAACCTCTTTCATTTTTCATGCTCAGACAATCACGTCATTTAAGTTGACTGAACTCCAGGCTATGTACAATAGGTAACTTTATGGCTATGATACTTTCTTCATTTTTCCTTTAATTGAAAAAAATTATATTAAAACACTAAGAGATGTTAAACAACCATTATGCTATTTCTCTGAAACAGTCACTTTGATCAGGGTCCTTACCCTCTAGTCTTTGCATATTTGCAACCTCCAGAGTATACAGAAATATCATCTCCAAATGCTTGCCTTTGGGCTCCTTGGGAAGGGGGGGATTCTGGGTTGTCCAACATAAATTGTTATATAACCACTAGAGGCCCAGTGCATGAAAATTCATGTACTGGATGGGGGGGTCCCTCAGCCTGGCCTATCCCCTCTCACAATCCGGAAGCCCTCAGGAACAGGAGGTGACCTGGCAATCAGGGGAAGGTGACACCCCATCACACCTCTGTTGCTGCCACTGCCAGCAGTGCAAGCCTCAGCCAGCCCTGGTTACCTGAGCCTCGGGTGGCCCTGGAGGGCTGGGGGGCTAAGGGGACTGAGGGACTCCAGAGGCAGGCATGAAGAGCAGCCAGGCCAGCCTTGCTGCATGCCTGCTGCCCCGATAGGGCTGAGGGGACTAGGCATCACCATCTTGTGGCTGTGGGTGCCGCCATCTTTGAGGGTGGGACAGTCAATTAGCATATCCCCTCCTTATTGGCTGTGGGTGCCACCATCTTTGTGATGGCATGAGAGTCAATTAGCATATCCCCTCTTTATTCGATACGATAATGTACCTTCCTCAGCCTTTGCTCCTGCAAGGACAGTGTTGCCCAAGGGACACAGGTTGCTATAGTGATGTCCTTTGCTGTTTCTGACTCATAGACATGACTCTAACAATCTCGCAAGAGTCACCCAACTAGGTTACATTCATAGAGTGGCTCTTTATGGAGATTTGCATGATGGGATATTTTTATTTGCTCTATTTCCTTGTTCCAACAAGAGCCTTCTGGAAGATCTATTTGACATTGGACTACAGAAGTCCCCCCTTGTGTGTAGGATATACTTTCAAAGATCTCCAGTTGATGCCTGGAATTGCTGATATTACCAAACCCTATATAAATTATGTTTTTTCTTATACATACATATTTTTTACTTAAAAGAAACACTTTATGGCTTCTCACTGGCACATCTTAATTGTCAGCATCTCTACTATTGCACCTTGGGGCCATTATTAAGCAAAATAGGAGGGACTTCAATACACTAAGATACCACAATAGTCGATCTCATAACTGAGAAGCTAGAAGTAACTGACAAGCGTCTACAGCACATGTGTCAAACACAAGGCCCATGAGCCAAATCCGTCCCGCCAGGCCTTGCAATGTGGCCCGCACCACGCTGTCATCACTGCACTCCGCTGCGTTTCCATCACAATGACAGTTTATGACTGTTCAGTAAACCATTCGGCCCGCGATTTAGGCTGGATTTTAGATTTTGGCCCCTTCTCTGATTGAGTTCGACACCCCTAGTCTACAGTATAGAGATTTGGGCCAAAGGAATGATTCACATCCTGAACGGACAGCATGAGATTTCCTCACACTACTCAGAGCACAATTTAAAACACGAATTGTTCATTTCTAGAATTTTCCATTAATTTTTTTTTGGACTGTGGTTGACTATGGGTAACTGAAACCTGGGAAAGCCAAACCACAAATAAGAGAGGACTGACTACTGTGTGTATGTGGAAACAACTTCATTCTGATCAACTGTTCCCTAACCCAGTGTGTGCATTCAGACTCCCCCTCTTTTGGGGGTTATTGTGGAGTGGCCCATATTCTCAATGGGGCTCAGTTACAGAGGTGGGAGAGAGCTGGTGGCCCCGCATGGCTGGCCACTGTCCTTACCAGACTAGGACTAGGGTGAGGCAAGTGTGGTGCTTACTCTGAGTCATGCATGTGCCGGGTCAAACTTTCACTTCAAAATTTTGAGACTGTGTTCATCATGGGTGATTTTTTTGGCCTTAATTCTGATCTTTTAAAATATTTTATTTTAAATTTTTAAATCTTGATTACAAAAGCTTTTCTTTTTTGTTTGTTACTCATTAAACTTTGTGCAAGTGCCTCACTCACCACACCATATTCCCAAGTTCTGATCCTTCCCACCAGGTTCCTTTATCTCTCATTCAAATAGAGCCTACTGCTGAAGCTGTCAAGTCATAACCTGGAAAGTATTATGCTAAGCAAAATAAGCCAGTCAGAGAAAGACAAGTATTGCATGATCTCATGCATACATGGAATCTAGTGAACAAAATAAACTGATGAATAAAATAGAACCAGGGGCATGGATACATGGAACAGACTGACAGCTATCAGAGGAGGGGGTTGGAGAACTAGATGAAAGAAAGTGAAGGATTTAAGTATATCCTATCAAATAAAAGAGTAATATGCAAATTGACCATCAATCCAACACACAAGATGGCTGCCATAAGATGGCCAGCAGGGAAGGGCAGTTGGGAGGGATCAGACCAGCAGGAAAGGGCAGTTGGGAGGGACCAGGCCTGCAAAGGAGGCGATCAAGCCTGCAGGGACAGGCAGTTAGGGATGACCAGGCCAGCAGAGGAGGAAAGTTGGGGGCAACTTGGCCTGCAGAGAAGGGCAGTTGGGGGGAACCCAGACCTGCAGGGGAGAGCAGTTGTGGGGGGACTAGGCCTGCAGGGGAAGGCAGTTAGGGGTGACTACAACTGCAGGGGAGGGCAGTTAGGGGCAATCAGCCTGGCAGGGGAGCAGTTAGGCATCAATCAGGCTGGCAGGGGAGTGGTTAGGGGGTGAACAGGCTGGCAGGCAGAAGCGGTTAGGGACAATCAGGAAGGCAGGCAAGCAAGCAGTTGGGAGCCAGCAGTCCTGGATTGTGAGAGAGATGTCCCAGATTGGAGAGGGTGCAGGCTGGGCTGAGGGACAGCCCCCCCATGAACAAATTTCATACACTGGGCCTCTAGTGCGTGTGTGTGTGTGTGTGTGTGTGTGTGTGTGTGTGTGTGTGTATAAAAGGCTAAGTTGACTCACGCATGCGTGATACATATAAAGCTTTCGCTGGTGCCAATTGCATGTGTGTGTTTCAATCTGTCATTTTGGATCATGAATTTGGTTGGCACTTCTATTATAAAGAAAGAGCAAATAGTGATATTAAAATATTCTAATTAATTTTCTTTCAGTGTGCATGAATCTGTGCACCAGGACACTAATATACAATATATGACCGGATCAGAAAACTATGGTACATCTACACAATGGACTACCACACTGCTATAAGAAAGAAGGAATTCTTACCATTTGCAGCAGTATGGATCAATCTGGAAAGCATTATGCTATGTGAAATAAGGCAGGCAATAAAAGAAAAATATCGATACCACGTGATCTCACTCATTTATGGAAAATAAAGAACATTATAACCCGATGAACAATAAGATAGATACAAAGCACCAAACAGACTGTCAAATTATAGCAGGAAAGCTGGGGAATGTTGGGGGAGGGGAAGAGATCAACCAAAGGACTTGTATGCATGCATATAAGCACACCAATGGACACAAGGCACTGGGGGGGAGGGGATGAGGGCGACAGGGGGGAGGGGAGGCTGGGGAAGGTCAATGTGGGGGGAAGGAGATAGATGTACTACTATATGTAATACTTTACTAGGGGTGTTGAACTCAATCAGAGAAGGGGCCAAAATCTAAAATCCAGCCTAAATTGCGGGCCGAATGGTTTACTGAACAGTCATAAACTGTCATTGTGATGGAAACGCAGCGGAGTGCAGTGATGACAGCGCGGTGCGGGCCACATTGCAAGGCCTGGCGGGACGGATTTGGCCCGCGGGCCTTGTGTTTGACACATGTGAAACAATAAAATAAAAAAGAAAGTCATGCCTAGTATAAATCACTCCCAGTACCCAGTTTAGGTCTTGAGCTACAGGTAGATGATTTTTAAAATATATATATATTTTATTGATATTTTACAGAGAGGAAGGGAGAGAGATAGAGAGCTAGAAACATCGACCAGCTGCCTCTTGCACACCCCCTACTACTGGGGATATGCCTGCAACCAATGCACATGCCCTTGACCGGAATCGAACTTGGGACCCTTCAGTCCGCAGACCGACGCTCTACCACTGAGCCAAACTGGTTTCGGCCTGATTTTTATTTTTTTAGTTGTAATCACATTGTTCACTTCTTTTTTTTTTTTTTTGGTAGTATGTTTAATTTTCACAAACAATTGTTTTATACACAATATATCTTGTTTCTAGGTTGCCTTAATTGGATATTAACGTTAGTTTCCATTTCTCATTCACAATGAGTCTTTAGATCTGCAAATGAGTTGAGTGTTGAGATAGAGGCTTAACTGCTCTGCCTAATAAAGTAAGAAGCTTTTTTGATGTCCTTTTGGAGTTTGAGGATTTGGGCTGGGTTGTTTGTTTGTTTGTTTGTTTGTTTTCTGATGAGCTGCAGAAGAGAGGTAAGCAACTTGTTGGAAATCTGGAGCCCATGTTAGAAGAAATAGTGGAGGAGCATTTTAAAAACAGAGATGCATGATTTGGAATTTAAGGTATCAACTATATCTAGCCACAATGGGGGCCTCTGCTGTTACTGCCACATCCTCAGTAACCGTCTACCACAGAGCGGACTGACTCAGAGACATAAATAGGGAGTATTAACATGCTATTCTGCATGTATCCAAAAAAGCCACTACCCGATCAATTCCATCTCACAAAGGCAAAAACAGGATTTATGTGGGAGAAAGAGAAGAGAGGAGAGAAGAAATGGCAGACGTTTGAAAATGGTGGCACTTGCTTTCTTTTCCTTAGCATCTCTTATGGTGCTAATCAGCTGGCAGCAAGCCAAGAGGCCAGTGCAAATACCTACCAATGGAAGGCCACTGGGAACACATCTGGAGTCAAACCAAATTAGCTTCTGTTACCTTACTGAAACTAGCAAGAATTCACTCCAGGGACCATGGGGCATTTTTGTGAGAGGGACCAGGGAGGGGGGTAATTACAGGATTTAGGCAAGTGTTAAGGGATTCCTTTTTTTAATTAATTAGAGAGAGAGATTTGTTGTTCCATTTATGCATTCATTGACTGCTTTTTTTTTTTAAGTGGCATTGCTCTTTCTTTAAAAATCTTTTTTATTGATTTCAGAGAGGGAGGGAGATGAAGAAAGAGATAGAAACATCAATGATGAGAGAGAATCATTGATCAGCTGCCTCCTGCACGCCCCACACTGGGGATCAAGCCTGCAACCCGAGCATATGCCCCAACTGGGAATCAAACTGTGACCTCCTGGTTCATAGGTTGATGCTTAACCATTGAGCCACACTAGCCGGGACCATTGGTTGGTTCTTGTATGTGGCCCTGACTGGGAATGGAACCCGCAACCTTGGCATAGCAGAAGGACACTCTAACCAACTGAGCTACCCTCCCCCCCCAGAGCAAGTGTCAAGGGATTCCTAAGGAAGTAGGGGCATGTTCTGAATTCCATGTTGTCAAGAGGCAGAAGCAATATAATAATTCATAATTTTCTTTTCTTTGAGAGATGGGAATATTAAGAAGGGCTAGAATTGCCATTGGCAAAGGAGCAGCAGTGCATCTTGTTAGTCAAAGGTGGGGACTATTAATTGGTTTCCTTGATGACAAGTAGCCTTGTTTCTGTCTACTTCCAACAGGGACATTTATTTTCCATGAGCGCTATTTATCTTCATTTGGGAACATTAAAACTTAGCTACCAACCCTAGCCGGTTTAGCTCAGCGGATAGAGCGTCAGCCCATGGTTCAATTCCGGTCAAGGGCACGTACCTTGGTTGCAGGCTCTATCTCCGGCCCTGGTTGGGATGTGTACAGGAGGCAACCAATCAATGTGTCTCTTTCACATCAATGTTTCTCTCTCTGTCACCCTGCCTTCCATTCTCTCTCTAAAAAATAAAATAAAAAGAGCTAGCTAGCCCTGGCCGGTTTTGCTCAGTGGGTAGAGCATTGGCCTGTGGACTGAGGGGTCCCAGGTTCGATTCCAGCCAGGGGCACATGCCTAGGTTGTGGGCTCGATCCCCAGTGGGGGATGTGCTGGAGGCAGCCAGTCAATGATTCTCTCTCATCATTGATGTTCCTCTCTCTCTCCTTCTCCCTCTACCTTCTCTGAAAACAATAAAAACTATTTTTTAAAAATAGAGAAGGGTGAGAGACTAACTTTATCCTGCTCGCAAGCCATCAAATCAGCAGCCTCTTGGGGACTCTGGACAATGCACCCCTCTGTTTAGCAGTATAACTGCTGCAAAATTCTGGACAATGAACTATAACCATTCAGCAGGTTAAAAAACACTGGCCAGAACTGAAAAGGAGCCCAGAATGTAATGGTTGAAACTGGTAATGTATATAAATAGCTGAGCCAGTTTGTCTCTTGTTCAAAATCCTATTCTATTGCAAGCAATTTTCTTCCACTTCAAACTCTCTCATTACATACCCTTTCATTGAAAATGTTCATTCTCCCTCCTCTGGTACTTTAACCATCCACTAATCATTTCTGGGATGGAAACACATATTCCTAAGTGAAACTCATCTGAAGAGCTAAATTAAGCAGACAGTGGGTTTGTTGCTGTAATTTCTCATCCAATGGTTAATAGAATTGCCAACAAAGAACTTTTTCAGTCTTAAAAATGATCCATGATCATGTTTATGGGCAAACTAAACTTTTTGGGGCCAGATGGGGGGTTATATTTCAGTAATTACAGTAAAAAATAATAATAATAATAAAATAAAAAAGCCAAATAGTAAGAATATGTTGCCCCACCCTGACCAGTTTGTCTCAGTGGACAGAGCTTCGGCCTGCGGGCTGAAAGGTCCCAAGTTCAATTCTGGTCGAGGGCATGTACCTTGATTATGGGCACATTCCTGGTGGGAGGAGTGCAGGAGGCAGCTAATCAATGTTTCTCTCCCATCGATGTTTCTAACTCTCTATCCCTCTCTCTTCCTCTCTGTAAAAAAATTCAATAAAATATATTTTTAAAAAGGAATATGTTGCCCCAAGATGATATTTACAAAAATGACTTGATAGTCTATAAACATACAGTGCAACTGTCATTCCAAATAAAAGGACATATGGATTCTAGCCGTGGGTGTTCTGGTTGCTCGCCAAGTGACCTTGAACACGTGTCTGCATATTCCACCGAGTTTGTAAGTCCATTTGTAATAAAAATTATGGAAATCTGATCAACAACTACAAAGAAGATAAGCAAAGTGGTTGTATGTAAAGAAGCGAAAATTAATGTGGCGGGGCAGGAAAGAAGTCAGATGTTCTCAGGCTCGTTTTGTCTACCCTGTGTCTCTCTAGCTTCCCCTAGAGCTCCAGGGACTATTCAATCCAAGTAATTTATGGTCTCCTTCGCAAAACTAACCCCCCAAGGACGTCAGCAGTGAGCAAGACCAGCTAAGACTTTTCCGTTTGAAGTTGAGAGATAAACTAGCATTTGGCTCCAAATGCTCTAATCTTAAAATTTTAAACAGAATCTACATATGGTCAATGATTCCTACTGAATCCAATGTCATCCTTTATCTCTCTTGAGAAGTAATTTCAAAGATCTGAGTATTTTGAGAGCCTCCACTCCCTTCTGTCCTTACTAAATAAAAATTTCCCAGGCTATAGAATGCATGGAGGGCTTAATTCTCTACCCCTTCCCATATTCACAGCCTTTTCCATGTAATTTTTTAAAATTTACTGATTTTAAGAGAGGGAGGAAGAGGAGAGAGAGAGAGGGAGGGAAGGAAGGAGGAAGGGAGAAAGAGAGAAAGAGAGAAAGAGAGAGAACAATTTGTTGTTCCACTTATTTATGCATTCATTGGTTGCTTCTTGTATATGCCCTGACCAGGGATTGAATCCAAAATCTTGACATATCAGGACAACGCTCTAACCACCTGACCTACCAGCCAGGATTGCCATGTAATTTTGTGTGTCCTCTGCTGTAGTACTCAGCCAGGTGCAGAGCCTGGATTTGTGAGGCCCAGTGCAAAATGACAATGAGGGACTCTGTTCAAAAAGCAGCAAATGAGCCCTTGCCTGTTTGGCTCAGTGGATAGAGCGTCAGTCTGTGCAGTGAAGGGTCCCAGGTTCAATTTCAGTCAAGGGCACGTACCTGGGTTGCAGGCTCGATTCCTGGCCCTGAGTGGGGCACGGGCAGGAAGCAACCAATCTATATGTCTCTCTTACATCGATGTTTCTGTCTCTGTCTCTCCCCTCCCTTCTACTCTCTGTAAAAATCAATGGAAAAAGATCCTTCTCTGAGGATTAACAGCAACAACAATAAAAAAGCAGCAAATGAGTGCCATGTCACCTACTAAAATACAGAGCTTTTTTCTTTCTTCCACAGTCTGTCTCTCTCTCTCCTCTCTCAACTTGTCATGGCAGTTTTATTTGCTACTTAATGTCACCCTAAGTAAATACAAATTTTTTATCAGCATGAATTTTACACTTTGTCTTTATATTTTGTAAGAATATAAGTGACACCTGAGGCCAGGGACCCCTGTGCAAAGTGTCTCCCCTGGACTGAGGACTCCTAGACTAGGAGGGCCCAGTGCTGGGCATGGTGCCTGCTACATAGTAAGCAATAAATGTGTATTTAAGGGGGAAAGGGAGGGAGGGAGGAAACAAATGAGTTTGAAAATCAGTTCTGCTTGTGAGAATGTGGAGAAGTTGGCACACTTACACATCGCTGGTGGGAATGTAAAATGATGCAGCTGCTTTGGAAAACAGTCTGGCAGTTCCTCAAAAAGTTAAACAGAGAGTTCCCATAGGACTCAGCAATCCCACTGCTAGGTATATAACCAAGTGAACTGAAAGCCTACGTTCACACAAAAATTTGTACATGAATGTTAATAGTAGCATTATTCATAACTAGAGGCCCAGTGCACAAAATTTGAGCACTGATAGGGTCCCTAGTGGCTGCTGGCTGGGGCCTCCCTCCCTTCCCCCGGCCAGCCCTGCCCCCTGGTTGAACTCCCGGACAATTTACATACTATGCTTTTATTATATAGGATAAGCAAAAATTAAAAACAAGTCAAATGTCCATCAACTGATGGTCTATCCATACAATCAAATCTTATTCTGGGGGGAAAGAATAAGGTACTGATTCGTGCTACAACTCGGATGACCCCTGAAAACACTACGCTAAGTGAAAGAGGCAGTCACGAAAGACCACACATATTGTATGGTGTCATTTGCATGAAATGTCCCGAATAGGCAAATCCATAGAGACAAAGCAGATTGGTGGTTGCTAGGGGCTGGGCAGAGGGTGAAATGAGGACTGACTGGGTACAGAGTTCCTTGTTAGATTAATGAAAGTGTTTTAGAATTAGATAGTCATGATGCTTGCACAACTTTGTGAGTATACTAAAACCATTGAATTTTGTGGTATGTGAATTACATCTCAATTAAAAAAACAAACAAACAGGACTGCTGAGGCCCATTTCTTATTAATGGTTTGACCTTTGAAAAGTATGTCACCTCTCTGAACTTCAGCTTCCTCCACTATAAAGTGGCGAGAAACAGTACTTAACTCATAGAATGGTCTGTGAAAGTCAAGTTAGATAGTCTTCGGGGATTCTGCTGTTACCTACTGCCCTCAAGTGCAGAAGGATCCCTGACCTGGCAAACTGACACAACGGGGGAGTAGGATGTGGAGGAATACTAGGTGGTCAGATGGAGCTGGCTGGAGCTGCTTCTTGGGAAGGGTTCTCTTCCCTGGGGGAAGTAGGTGAGGCCCAGGGGGAAAAGAAAGAAAAAAAATACTGCCTGCCCAATCTTGGCTGTGCTCTAGGCTGTAAGGGGCAGAGTCATAGGGCTTCTCAGGATTTCTACATGTCCAGCCACCTTCGACACCTCAGTGTGGAACAATGTGAACAGCGTATACAATTTCTGCTATGCCCACTCAGCAGGAATAGCTTCAAAGAGGAGAGGGGAGCCCCAATGTCTGGCACAACCAGAGCTAAACAGATTCATGTGGCACCCCCGGACAGCAAGGATCAAATACCTGTTCAAACAGAATGTCCTTGAATTTTATTTGCTCAAAATTGTGGGCTTTTTTAATATATTTTTTTCTTGATTTCAAAGAGGGAGGGAGAAAGAGAGAGATAGAAACATCAATGATGAGAGAATCATTGATGGGCTGCCTCCTGCAGCCACCCACTGGAGATGGAGTCCGCAATCTGGGCATGTGCCTTGACCAAGAATTGAATCGTGACCTTCTGGTTCATAGCTAGACACTCAACCACTGAGCAACACCAGCTGGGCATGCTCAAAATTGTTTAATGAGGGTTAGTGGTAGAGATAAGGAGTGTTTTCCGATTTCCACCAGAGGGCGCTGTCTGCCTCCTTGGTCACCACTCCAATGTTCCATAAGAAGTACATGTGGAGTTAATTGGTACCATGTGACCAATTTATTATAGGAAAGTTTTAACACCACGAATGTGACTCCCCCTCTCTGCACTTTTAGTCCTAAATTTTCCTCCAAACCCTGGTTCTACATTTTCAGACGTCTGTTTCCTATTTCTGCCTGGGTGTTCTGCTGACACCCGGAACTCACTACGTCCCAAAGTGAGCTCATCATCCTTCCCTTCCAAACTGAGTTTCTTATCTCAGTATGCAGATCTAGGACAGCCAGTTCTGTTCTGAAGAATGTGAACAGCAAAAGGGTCCTCAGCTGAAACCCAGTCACACTCTGTTCCCCAAGTCCTGCACCCAGAAGAAACCAGCATCTGCAAGAGGTCCCAGAGCGGCCAGCAGTGGTCCTGGATCCCACACTCATCTCAGGTTTTCAACTTGGTCATTTGCCTGTCATTGCTTTTCCCTATTCCATGTCCACCACCATCCCCATACGAGTGTCAAGATCGTATTTTTTCCCCCTGAAGATCCATCACTAATGTGGCCACTCCCAACTTTAAGTCAGCTCTTTCCCATCCAAATGTTAAAAGCACCTTGCTATACTCTTCCTGCAGCATTTAACCCTTTCCGATTGGGACTCAGCTATTTGTATGATTGTGTGATTAAGAAAAACCCACAGCATTAAATGTACTGTCGTAAACATTGTAAGCATGCTGTTCAGTAGTGTTGAGTATACTCGCCCTGTTGGGCAACAAATTCCTAGAACTTTTTCATCTTGCAATATTAAAACTTGACATCTATCAAACACCAATTCCTCCAGCTCTTGATAATCACCTTTCAACTTTCTGTTTCTACAATTTTGATTGCTCTAGATACTTCGCATAAGTGGAATCATACAGTATTTGCCTTCTTATGGCTGGCTTCTTTCATTTAGCACAATGTCCTCAAAGTTCAACCATGTTGTAGCATGTAGCATATTCTATTATTATGTATATACTACATTTTCTTTATCCATTCATCCATCAATGAACATTTGGGTGGATTGCTTCCACCCCTTTGCTATTGTAAATAATGTGTTGAGCACAGATGTGCAAATAGCCTTTGAATTTTTTGAGATGTATATCCAGAGGTGCACTTGCTGGATCATATGGTAGTTCTGGCTTTACTATTTGAGGACTCTCCATATTGCTTTCCATAATGGCTGCACCATTTTACATTTCTACATGGTGCACAAAGCTTCCAACTTCTCTGCGTTCTCATCAGCACTTATTCTCTTGTGTTCTTTTAATAATGTTCTAGCTATTTCAGAACAAGTTGCTGTATTTGTTTCCTAGAGCTGCTGTAACAGATAACCACAAACTAAGTGGCTTAAAACAATAAAATATATATTCTCTCATAGCTCTGGGGGCCAAATGTCCAGAATAAAGATGTTGGCAGGTCTGGTTTCCTCTAAAGTAAGGTGACCAGACGTCCCGCTTTTGGCGGGACAATCCCGATTTTTAACAATTTGTCCCGCATCCCGCGGCATTTTAAGAAAGTCCTTCCCAAAAATCAGGACTTTTTTAAAACGCCGCGGGACATGGGACAAATTGTTGGAAATCGGGACTGTCACGCCAAAAGCGGGACATCTGGTCACCTTATTCTAAAGGCTTTGAGGGAAAATCTATTCCCTGTCTCTCTCCTAGCCTTTGATGGCTGCTGACAACCTTTGGCTTGTACTAGCACGAGTCTAATCTCCTTTTACCTCCTTCACGTGGCCATCTTTTCTCTGTCACCTCCTTTTCTAACTCTTATAAGGGCTCTGTTACTGGATTTAGGGTCCATCCTAATGGAGTGGGAGACACAATTCAAGTTGTCATTGTAAGCTTCTTGAGATCAGGATCTATGTCATGTCATATTTGTTTATCCCCAAGTGCCCAGTACAGTGCCTTAAACAGAGAGAGTGCTCAATATGTGTACTGAGTTAGCAGGTGAATGGACTGATGGTTGGCCAGATGATGGACAGTTCCTACCCTACTAGACTGTCACCTACTGCAGTCAGAATTGGGAAGTGTGCATTTGGGATTCACATACCCCATAGAAACTTGATCATTCCAGGTATGACTTTAAAAATACAGCACGCAGCCCAGCCAGCATGGCTTAATGGTTAAGTGTCATCCTATGAACCAGGAGGTCATGGTTTGAGTCCCAGTCAGGGCACATGTCTGGGTTGTGGGCTCAATCCCCAGTAGGGGGCATGTAGGAGGCAGCCAATCAATGATTCTCTCTCATCATTGATGTTTCTATCACTCTCTCCCTTTCTGAAATCAATGAAAATATATTTCTTAAAAATACAGCACACAGAGGTGTCAGTTTCTCAAAATTAATTATCACAATCCAGCCAGCATGGCTTAGTGGTTGAGCATTGACCTAAGAACCAGGAGGCCAAGGTTCAATTCTGGGTCAGGGCACATGCCTGGGTTGCAGGCTCGATCCCCAATGTGGGGTGTGCAGGAGGCAACTAATCAATGATTCTCTCTCATCATTGATGTTTCTATCATTCTCTCCTCTCCCTCTCTGAAATCAATAAAAAATATTTTTAAAATTGATTCTCACTTTAAATGAGTGAATTATATGTTATATAAATTATATCTCAATAAAGCTGTTACCAAAAATACAGTGCACAGCCCGGCCGGTGTGGCTCAGTGATTGAGCACTGAACTATGAGCTAGGAAGTCATGGTTCAATTCCCAATCAGATCACATACCCAGGTTTCAGGCTCAATCCCCAGTGGGGGAGCATGCAGGAGGCAACTGATCCATGCTTCTCTCTTATCACTATTGCTTATCTATCCCTCTTCCTTCCTCTCCGACATCGATAAAAATGTATTTTTTAAAAATACAGTGTACAGAACTCAAAGAAAAAACATTCAGGGTTTCATCGCTACGTAGCTTCAATGAAAAACTTCTCTTCGTTTCTTATAAATAAGTCCCAGATGAAGTCTGTCTGGCCTTGGGAGATTAAGGTAAACTTGGCTTACACCCCGTGTTTCACAATGAGAGTCCACAGCCCTCCCCCCCATTTCTGCAGATTGTCAACTCTCTGCTTCATGGTCCTAATTTGTTGTTCTTGTGTGTGTTCTGATTCCTTTCCTTGCCAAAGGTCAGACTCTCTACCAGATGCTGCACAAGATCACCCCTCGCCTCCCAACACAAGCAGTTTGTAAACTTAGAACTTCGCTCAAGATTTGGGGGTGACACAGCACATCCCTCTTGCCCACTCACTCCACTTTCTCCTTGTTTTACTTTTCTCTTCCCCTGACCCTCTCTGGCTCAGAACATGAATTCCTTTCCTGTCTCATGCCAGGCAGTTCTGCTCACACTTCTACCCCTTGACATTTCAACTGGTACTATAAACAGGCTTCTTTTAAAAATGTAAGGAAGTCAAAACCAGTTTGGCTCAGTGGATAGAGCGTCGGCCTGTGGACTGAAAGGTCCCGGGTTCTATTCCAGTCAAGGGCATGTACCTTGACGATGTGTGGGCACATCTCCAGTTGGGGGGGGGGGGTGCAAGAGGCAGCTGATCGATGATTCTCTCTCATCGATGTTTCTAACTCTCTATCCCTCTCTCTTCCTCTCTGTAAATAATCAATAAAATATATTTAAAAAAATAAAATAAAAATGTAAGGAAGGCAGGGGGGCAGATAAGGAGAGGGGAGGGAGGGAGAAAGAGAGAGAGAGAGAGAGAGAAAAGAAAGAACCAAAGAAGGATACTTTCAAGAAACTGGGATCTTCTAAGAGGGATTCCCATACCAGCTATTAAAATAATATTTTCTTTTCTTGTATTTTATAAATATTAATAAGTTAAAGTTGGCAATTCTTTAAGTTGGGAGGAGGGAGCTTTAACAACAGCCTTTGGTCCACTAGCTGTAGTCTTCCCCCAAACCTTGGCCTTCTTTCCAGAATGAAGCAATCTTCTGGAGTTTACATTTAATTGTAATTGCAACTGTCACAATGATTAAGCCTCTCCCTTTGTCATTGTCTCTTCTTGGCATTGTTTCTCTGGCTCCGCTTGCATGCTATAGACAACTTATGAATCACAAAGAATCTGTGCTTTTTAACTGTGGCGAAACCATAGGCAGCCTTTTTGTTTATTTCCAGAATCCGTTCCAAAACAGCTGTTACATGCTCATCCTTGGTTTTGTCATCTCATTTCGGGGAATTGTAACAGCAGCATCTTCTGTTTTTAATTCTCCCGAAGAGAGCCAGAGAGACCTCCCCAAGATGGTGTGCTGAGCAAAGGTGCTCCTTAACGACTTGTTTCCTCTCGTCTCCTTAATCAGGAAATTTCGAAGTTTAACAGGGGCGAGGTTCCCATGAACGTGGACTTGACTTCAAGCCAAGCTGTGTGCAACATTCAGCCATGAAAACAGCTTGCTCTGCAAGCCTCCGAGTGTTCCAAACCAAGGCCAACCAGAAGCTTCCATTTGACACAGTGGCGAGGAACGCTTGTAAATGTTTTTATGGTTAGCGATGGTTCCATCTCAAGTGAAATCAATCAGCTGAAAAGTACTACATGAAATCGTCAGTCATCTGGTAGATCGCACGCAAATTGGCCTGTGCGTTTGACTTGAGGGATATTTCCTTCATAAAAACTGCTGTTGAATGATGGACACACTTGATATCTCGTGGGGTGCAAAAAATACTCGGGGAAATAAAGACAAATGGTGCCTTGTGTAGGTACAAGATAGTGCTTCGTTGAGAATCATCGCTTGGAGGCTAACAGTTTTGCAAAACGGCCATTTATAAAGGGCATGAGCCATGTTTCAATGGCTTTTTACCCAAGGTTTTCACACCACAGCTGTACACTGGAATAAACTGTGGAGAGTTTTGGGGGGAAATAGTAGACCGGACCCCAAAGATTTTTATTCACTGGTGTCGAGTGAAACCCGGACGGTGGTCTTTTTCAAGCGCTCTCCAGGAAATGCTGGTTTACAGCCAGGATAAGAGTCACTGCTTTCTGAAGTCACAACTGCAAACAGCCTTTGGAACCTGAATGCTGTGCTGTATACATGTGTGTACACGTGTTGTGGTGTGCACACTACAACAGGTCAAGCGTTTTACTTAGCCCATGACAAATAATCTTTGGCAAACCTCACACTCATGTGTTCTTTCTTCTCCTTTTCCTCCTCCTCCTCTTTCTTCTTTTTTTTCTCTCTCCCTCTCTCCCAGCCCATCTTCCTCTCTCCTTCTCCTGCTCTTCTGTACAGGAGTTTCCTTCCTTCTTTCACAATTTCTGAGCTTTGACATCTCTGTTGTCCTACACCCCAGATGGAGCGTGTGTCTCACAGAATTAAACCTATGATTTTCCTGAGAAAGATTCTGATTGCCCTAGCTCGGCCTCAGACAGTTATCTGTAACCAATGACATAGGAATGCCTGTGCAAACACTCCTCCCTGCAGTATCACCTTGAACAATAGGAGAAGGTGGGGGAGTTTAGCAGGACGATGGCTGGTGACAAGGGAAATCGCTTGCTTTAGGGCTAGGTAGACACCTCTTATCCACTAGAGAATTCAAGTTAGCTTCTGGGCATGCGCATCTTTTCTCTGTCCGTTATGTCTTTTCTACTTGTCCTTTCTGACTAGTTTACCTGTGGAGGATCTAGAGACTCTCAGACACTGAACCATTACCATATGAGAGAACAAGAAGGGAAGAAGAGAAGTACTTTTATGCCACAGAAAGAAAAGAATTAGATCAAGGAAACAATAAGTATATTTTAAGCATCAAAGCATGACAAATTATTTCCAAGAGGAGAACTGGATTAAGAAAAGAATAGTACATATTAAGCATGAAAGCTTGATGGATTATTTTAAATCACTGCCTTTGAGTCAGTTTTCTTTTAAACCAAATGACTCAGCCACCAAGAGATTCTTTTGTTATATGATCAATCTTACTTTATTGCTAATATGGCAAGTTCAAATGGTGATGTGGTGCTGGTTAAATGCTGCATTGATGAAGCAGCCTGTTTCTCTGTCCTTATGCTCACTCTTTTTAAAAATATATTTTATTGATTTTTTACGGAGAGGAAAGGAGAGGAATAGAGAGTTAGAAACATCAATGAGAGAAAAGCATCGATCAGCTGCCTCCTGCACACCCCCTACTGGGGATGTGCCTGCAACCAAGGTACATGCCCTTGTCTGGAATAGAATCTGGGACCTTTCAGTCCACAGGCCGACACTCTATCCACTGAGCCAAACCAGTTTGGCCTTATGCTCACTCTTTATGAAGCATTTGCTACCAACTATGATGCCCAAATCTATAAAACAGACCCATCAGTATGACTGAATAAAAAGTAAGTGGTTGAGCTGTAACTGGTTTGACTGCACAAGCCCCAACCAGGGCCCGGGCCGGGGAGAAGCCTGCAACCAAGGTATATGCCCCTGACCAGAATCGAACCCAGGACCCCTTAGTCCACAGGCCAACGCTCTATCCACTAAGCAAAACCGACCAGGGCTCATATTTTAAGTTTTTATGGAACAATGTTATACAAGATAGAACAATAGATATATTTAGGAAAAGGTCATGTGTGTATGGGTTAACATTCTGGCTTTGTGGTTTAAGGATTCAAACCCTGGTTTCTGCCTCTTTACTAGCTGTGTGATGTCCAACAAAATACTTAATTTCTTATCACAAAATAGGAATAGCACAGCCTCTGAATAGTTGGGCAGCATTTACTTGAAATAATGGCTTGTACCTGTTAGGAACTGGACTGGACTGCAAACAACAGAATCCCAGAGTAAAATGCACTGAGTGGCCAGATTATGATGATCTCTGAACGCATAATCATCTGGCCACTCAGTCTATATGTTATATAATAAAAAGCTTATGTGCAAATTGTCCCCTCAACCAGGAGTTCAACCAGCACGCAGGCCGGCCAACCGCCCATGTCTCCTCACCCTAGCCAGGCTGGCTAGACCCCACCCATGCACGAATTCATGCACTGGGCCTCTAATACACACACACACACACACACACACACACACACACACACACAATGAGTGGCCAGATTATTATGCGTTCAGAGATCATAATAATCTGGCCATTCAGTATAGTTGCTTCATAAAACCAGGAGATTAGTTTTTCTCTCATTCACCAAGCTTGGAGGTAGGTAGTTACTGACCTTGGTTAAGGGACAACGCTTTCAGAGCTGAGGTCTTGGTAGTTCCCATCTTTCTCTCATGGTTCCAAGATGGCTGCTACAGTGTCAGCTATCATATCCATATTCCTGACAGCGGAAAAGAGGAAGGGGTGGTGATTCAATCAAGGTAGCAAAACTTTCCCAGGGGAGTTAGCAACTTTAAGTCAGGGCAGGCTAAGTGCTATAACAAATAAGCCCCACTCATCAGTGGATTAACACAACAGAAGTTTATTTCTCTTGCCAAGGTCAATTGATAGCAGGGGGTGGGGGTTAGGAGAGAGGAGCAAGTCTGCTCTGCTTAGTGCAGTCACACAAGGACCAGTTTAACATATGGGGCTTCCAGGGTCATGAATATCCCACCAACAGATAGCGGAAGAGAGAGCACAGGGTGTTGTGTAGAAAGGTTTATGGATCAGGCTAGAATCGAGGTACTGTATATTTGTTCATATTTTATTGGCTAGACTTCAGTCAAGTGAGTCCATCCTATATAATAAAAGCCTATTAATAATATGCTAAGTGTCCAGTCAACTAGATGGCTATTCAACCAATCAAAGCATAATGTGCTAATGATATGCTAAAGACGCTCAACTGCTCACTATGACATGCACTGACCACCAGGGGGCAGACTCTCAACTCAGGATTAACTGAGATAATGAGCTCCAGTAGGCTAAAAGCATTATTTCATACTTGCTACGTACACAATATTAAAATAGAACCCCAAGTAGAAACAGCTCAGATGCCCATTGTGTTTATTTCCTAGGGCAACTATAACAAAGCACCACCAACTGTAGCTTAAAACACATTTATTCTCTCACAGTTCTGGAGGCTATAAGCCTGAAATCAAGGTGTTGGCAGGGCCAGGCTTGCTCTGAAGGCTCTAGGTGACAACCCTTCCTTTCCTCTCCATCTGATGGCGGCTGGTAAGCCGTAGTGTTCCTTGTCTTTCAGCTGCATCATCTCCAGTCGCTGCTACTCTGTCATCACATGATGTTGTCCCTGTGTGTCTCGTGTCTCTCCTCCTCGTCTTATAAGAACACCAGTCATATTGAATTAAGGGCCCGCCCTACTCTGGTATGACATCATCTGCCATGGCCCTTAGATCATATTCTGAGGTCCTGAGGGTTAGAACTTCAGTGTATCATGGGGTGGGAGGAGGTGACACAACTCAACCTATAACATTCATAAAATGATGATTGGCTAAATAAAATGTATTATATCCATATAATGGAATATTGTTCGGCACTGATAAAAGGGAATGAAGTACTGATATCTGGATGAACCTCGCAAGCATGACGCTAAGTGAAAGAAGCCAGACACAAAAGACCACGTACTATATCATTTCACTTATGTAAAATGTCCAGAATAGACAAACCTATACAGATGGAAAGTAGATTAGTGATGGCTAGGGCTAAAGAGGGGTTGGTGAGTCACTGTCAAAGGGTATGGGATCCCTTTTAGGGACACAAAAATGTTCTAAAACTGACTGTAGTGAGTGTTTGCAGAGAAAATGAGGAAATGGAACTTCACAATTTTAAATACGTTTAAGCCTCTAACCTTCAATAAATTACATTTCCAGGTTCCTGAAAGAACCTATCCAGATTATCCTATAAATGCTGCTGGAAAGCTTACAGGGATCATGTATTAGGAAGAAAATAAGACTTTCAGGCTTTCTTTCCAGCTCCCTTCCCCAAACTCCTCATGCTAAGTGAAAGAAGCCAGACACAAAAGACCACTTAGCTGACCAAGGGGATTTGGTGAGAACTGACATCCACTGGGGTCCAATTCTGTGCTCTTTGCTCTGTATCTGAAAGTCTCCCTAACTAGAAATGGGATGGATTCCTCGATCTACAGCAAGGGTATCACCCTGTATCTTGATTTACCTCAATGGTTAGCCCTCTGCCGTCATTAGCAGGGGTAACCACACCTATTTCTCTTCCTTCCAACCAAAATTTGCACCTAAGAGTTCTCTTCACAGGTCAACTTTAGCAAGCTATTCAACATCCTATTGTAAAAATTTCCATCAAATTATCCCTGCAGTGTCCCAAAATGATATTCAAATGTGAGACATCTCTTCTGTTATAGCCGCACTGTTATTTAAACTTATTTCTCATATCTAAATAATCCAACTCCATTTCATCTTCCCCAGAGGAGGGGCAGGTCTTTCTTATTTTTCACATAGAAAAGGCAACGGAGAGCTGCTATGCTGCGCCGGCGTGCTGCCACATTCCTGGCCCAGGGCCCGGGCTGCCTGAGCTACAGAGAAGAATAAGACCTAGAACCTGCTCTCCAGGATCTTGGGATCAGCTTGACGACCGTGTGACTGGTGAGTGAAGTAGAAAGAACTAGTGCAGCTGAGACATAACTCCAACTGCCTCCAAAACTGCCCTGGATGCCTTGTAGATCTTTGTGTCCCTCTCTGGATCTTTTTAAAAATTGATTTTGAGGAGGAGAGGGAGAGAGACAGAGATCCACTTGCTGCCGCACCACTTATACATTCGTTGGTTGATTCCTACATGGGCCCTAATCAGGGATTGAGCCAGGAACCTTAGCACATCAGGATGATGCTCCAACCAACTCAGCGACCCAGCCAGGGCCCTTCTCTGGATCTTTAATGATTTGGTAAAGCATTTCCATGCAGGTTTAGCTGGGTCTCTCTTCTTCTCTCTACCTCCACCTTTGAATAAGTAACACTGTTTTTTAAAATAATTTACTTTTATTTACTTTTTAAAATATATTTTATTGATTTTTTACAGAGAGAAAGGGAGAAGGGTAGAGAGTTAGAAACATTGATGAGAGAGAAACATCCATCAGCTACCTCCTGCACACCTGCCCACCCACCCTGGAGACGTGCCCGCAACCAAGGTACATGCCCTTAACTGGAATCAAACCTGGGACCCTTCAGTCCGCAGGACAACGCTCTATCCACTGAGCCACACCGATGAGGGCAAGTAACACTGCTTTTTCAGGTGACTCCTGTCTTCCTTCAGCCCCCAAATCAGCGGGCAGTTTCTCCCGTTTCCAGCTGGCCCAAGGCTCAGTACACAGGTCTGTTGCATTAACAGGGAGAAAATGGAACTGAGAGAACGTTTGCCTGGTTTGTAAAATAAAAATGAGTTTCGATCCTAGTGGCGTATGTATTATCCTCGTAAGGACTGGGTTTACATCGATCACCTTTTCCATGCCAGTCAAGTGTGGAATGTGCTGCAGTTAGAAATGCAATTGTGTAGACATAAAAAATTGCATCTCTCTAACCATCATCGGGACACTTTTCTCAAGACGCTATCTCAGGGTCCTTCAGAGCAATAAGTGGGCCAATTGAGATGTAACAGAAGCAACTTAAATGCTATGCCTCGTTTACTTCTGGGAAAGCTAATGTGCTTCAGAACAAGACTATTGCTCATGACACGAGAGACAGTCACAGAGGCTGAAATGCTTCAGGGCCATCAAAATGCCAGCCATGCCGCTGTTCAAATATTCTTCAACTTCTCATTTAAGGCGCCTGCACCTAATAATGTAATGGTGTTATTCTCTCTGATAGCAGGAATCCAGAGAAGCCAAATGCCTGGGAATTACGGACTATTGGGGCTATGGGAGTCTAAAAGACAGATGAGGTAGATAAAATGTGTTATTTTATACTGTCACGTTCAACATTTGTGCTCGGTTATCACTTATGAGTTGAAATGTATTCAAAGACAAAAGTACCGGAAGTGTGTTCTCTGGGCTGAATTGAGGAAGAGGTTGGGGGAATGCATATGTCACCTGGAGATCTCAATTCAGAAACCTGCCCTAGCTGGTTTGGCTCAGTGGATAGGGCATCGGCCTATGGACTGAAGTGTCCCGGGTTTGATTCCAGTCAAGGGCACATGCCTGGATTGCAGGCTACACCTCCCAGTGTGGGGTGAGCTGGAGGCAGCCCATCAATGATTCTCTATCATATTGATGTTTCTATCTCCCTCCCTCTTCCTTCCTCTCTGAAATCAATAGAAACATATTAAAAATAAATAAATAAACTCAGAAGCCTGAGTGGCTGGCATGGCTCTGTGGTTGAGCATCGACCTATGAACCAGGAGGTCACAGTTCAGGGCGCATGCCTAGGTTCCCAGCTCGATTGCCAGTGTAGGATGTGCGGGAGGCAATCGATCCATGATTCTCTCTCATCACTGATGTTTCTCTCTCTCTCCCACTCTCCCTTCCTCTCTGAGATCAATACAAATATATTCAAAGACAAATAAATAAATGAACTCAGAAACCCGAGAGAGAGAAAGATTCACATACCTGTCCTCCAAGCTATTGTCCAGGTTAAATTTTCTCAAGCATTGACTGCCCATTTTTGTTTTGTTTTTTTGTTGTTTTTTGTGGGTTTTTTAAAATAAAATTTTATTGATTTTTTACAGAGAGGAAGAGAGAGGGACAGAGAGTTAGAAACATCAATGAGAGAGAGTCATCGATCAGCTGTCTCCTGCACACCTCCTACTGGAGATGTGCCTGCAACCAAGGTACATGCCCTTGACCGGAATAGAACCCGGGACCTTTCAATCCAGACTGACGCTCTATCCATTGAGCCAAACCGGCTTTGGCAGACTGCCCATTTTTGAATCAGGAAGTTGTCATCTTGACAAAACATCCCTCCCCACCTCCTACCCCTCACCCCCCCACCCCCCACCCCCCTACTCCCCTACCCTCCACCCCCAGAATGCACAATTCTCTTCCTGATGAGCAAGCGGAGCACAGTTGGAAAAAGGCAGCAGAAAAGGGCAATTTTAAAAGCCAGAGCTGTGAAAAGGTGATGCTTGGGAGGGGCACACTTTAGGTTCAGGCCCCCATTGGTACCTCGGGGCTCAGACTGGGACGTAGTGCCAATTCAAACTGTCACACAGTCCGGGGGGGGGGGGGGGGGGCTAAATCCGTTTCTATTCTTTCATAGAAAGCAATACTGTAGTTTAAATTAGCAAGGCGCTGCTGAACCGCTATTTAAAATGCGTTAGCACTGACATCCCAAAAAAAGGGTCTCTCCACCCCCACCCCCCGCCCCGTTTAATTGCACTGTCAGTGTGGAATGCTTTCGCTTAAAACCACTCTGAGGTAGACCTTTTAATAGAAAGTGACAATTTAAATGGCCACGATAACCGCGTAAATGGTGCTTAAAGTCATTACTAAACTGATGTCACCGTTGGCTCCAGCCCAGTTTGTTAAAACCAAAGAAAAGGTGTGGGGGGAAGGGAGGAAAGCAACTAAACGGTGAATCATTAGTTCCTTTTCTATTCATGGTAATAACGTTAGCGGGGATGAAGTCATCTGGCTCCTAGTGGATGCAATGTACATTTCTATGGAGCCCCGCGTTATTCAGTTCTGATGTTGCCCTCATGAATATCTAGGACTCAGGAATTGCCCCAGTCACGGGCACTCCTCTGCAGTTACTTTGTTTTCTTGTCTTCACCCCCATGGTCCAAAGAAGAGAGCTGTGCCTGGTTGGAGTTTCAAAAGCCTGTCTTTCCTCTCCCTTAAATAAGTTAGATTCTCCTGGAAGCTGTTAGAAATGCTTTCACTGGGCTGAAACCAGTTTGGCTCAGTGGATAGAGCGTCGATATGCGGACTGAAAGGTCCCAGGTTCGATTCTGGTCAAGGGCATGTACATTGGTTGTGGGCACATCTCTAGTGAGTGGAGGGTGTACAGGAGGCAGCTGATTAATGTTTCTCTCTCATCAATGTTTCTAGCTCTCTATCCCTCTCCCTTCCTCTCTGTGAAAAATCAATAAAAATATATTTTAAAAAAGAAATGCTCTCACTAGCTTTCAAGGAGCTCCGCCCTGCCCCTAGGTGTCATGTCATGTGAGTTGAGACCAAGGCCACCTGAGCAGTGCCGTTGGTCAAACTTGATTGGTTGAAACACACCAACTGGTTTGCTGAACAGGTGAGGTGACATCTGGGGGCCCACTGGGAGGGGGGACCATAAAACCTCGGGAAGTGAGGCCCTGTGAACCTGCAAAGGTGCTCAGAAGTGGATTGAGGCTGAGTGTGGAGCACTGGGGACAATGGGAGGGATGGGGACGGGAGCTGGGAGAAATGGATGAGGAACAGGGAAGCCTGTGGGATTGAGGGCCACTCAGTCACCTTCACAGGGTCTCACTCAGATGTCTCAGTTCTGAAACATCCCCCCCTTAAAAGTAAATTAATCATTAGGCACAATAGGTAAAGATTATTATAAAATTACTAGAGGCCCGGTGCATGAAATTCGTGTACGGATAGGGTCCCTAGGCCTGGCTGGCAATCAGGCCGATCTGTGGGGTGACCAGCGGGGTGATTGGGGGGCCCCCGCCAGCACCCGCTTTGGCCAGCCTGGCACTGCCTGCTCACCAGCTCTCCCCTCTCCCCCTGCTGCCGCCAGTCACCTCCCCCTGTGGAGCCCCCTGCAGGGACCTACAGGCTGAGGGCAGCTCCTGCATTGAGTATCTGCCCCCTGGTGGTCAGTACGCATCATAGCCACTGGTAGTTCCACCACCAGCCGTCCTACCGTTTGATAAATTTGCATATTAGGCTTTTATTATATAGGATTTTAAAATACAAGGTGTGGCCCTGGCCGGTAGCTCAGTTGGTTATAGCATTTTTCGGATACACCAAGGTTGTAGGCTCAATCCCCAGTTAGGGCACATACAAGAATAAACTAATGAATGCTTAAATAAGTGGGACAAACAAATCAATGTTTCTCTCCCTCTCTCTCTGTCCCTTCCACTCTCTCTAAAAAAAGAAAATTAATAAATAAAAGGGTATACAAAAGTATGTTTACAGTTGTGTGTATTCAAAACAGAGTTCATTCTTTTTTTAATAAATGTTAACTATTTTTTTCTTTTTCTTTTTTATTAAGGTATTATATGTGTACATACCTTACCAGTCCCCACCCCCACCCTACTCCCATATATGCCCTCCCTCCCCATAGTTTTTCGTCCATTGGTTATGCTTATATGCATGCATATAAAACCTTCAGTTGATCTCTTATCTCCCCCATATATTCCTACCCTCCCGCTATAATTTGACAATCTGTTTGTTTCTTTACTGTCTCTGTATCTATCTTTTTGTTCATTAGTTTATAATGTTCCTTATTATCCATAAACTATTTTTTAATATATTTTATTGATTTTTTTTACAGAGAGGAAGAGAGAGGGATAGAGAGTTAGAAACATCGATGAGAGAGAATCATCGATCAGCTGCTTCTTGCACGCCCCTTACTGGGGATGTGCCTGCAACCAAGGTACATGCCCTTGACCGGAATCAAACCTGGGACCTTTCAGTCCGCAGGCCGACTCTCTATCCATTGAGCCAAACCGGTTTCGGCGAGAGTTGATTCTTGTATTATTATTTATTATTACATTATTTTCCATATGAACAACTGTAAACCTACTTTTGTCCCCACCCTGTATGCTGCATATTCCTTTTTATTATATAAAAATTACCTCAAGGAATCAATAATTGTAACTGGGCTCACAGAGGAAAAATGTACTTCACATTGTAAATTTAAAACACTATATTTAGGACTGGGTTTCTGAGGTTTCCTGAGCTCATACAATTTCAGGGTTCTGGGAATGATGCTATACCTTTAAATTTTCCCCTCAATCAGACATTATAATTTCTGAAATTTCCATCGCTCAAAATTGGAAGTGATCATGGTGACTATCTGGGACATGATACTAGGCTCTTAATCTGGGGACTGGGCTGGGTTACAGATAGACCATGAAAACCATACACAAAAGAGAGAGTTTGTTTCTTTCATCAGAATTAGACAGGAGCTTGTAAACCAAAAAAAAAATAATAATAAAAATTAAAAGAAGTTAAGAACCATTAATCCAACATTACTTTACTACAAACACAAAACAAAACAAAAAATAAAAAGCCCTTAATTTTCCACACAAAAAAAATGAAACCACAGACACACACACACACACACACACACACACACACACACACACAGGAAACAGAGGCCTGGAGAGGTGGCTGACTGCCCAAGGTCCCTGATCTATAGAATCCTGGTCTCTGATTCCCAGTCCCAAACTGCTTATTAAAATTTTTATAATTCTTTTTCCTTTTGCAAAACAATGCATACTGTAATGCTGTGCTTTTCTGAAAGCCGCTCTCCTGGCGGGCTCAACTTCCTGGGACACATCTGTCCCTGGCAGAGGCAAAAAGGGTCTGGGAGCCGCTAAAATTAGTCGCAACGCGCATGCCCGATGGCCCATGAACGAAGCACCTCAGAGTTCATCTTCTACGCCATTCATTTGCTTAACAACGTATTGAGCTAAATAGTTACTGATGCTCTCTTTTTCTCTTTCAAATCCTAAGAGAAAGTTTCTTTAGAAAGTCACAGAGGTACATAATTCAAATTTTGTTCTCCGGTTTCACGGAAATCACAGCACGTTAGCTGCGAGAGGCCTGCAAAAGGCAGGGACAGCGATCCCAATTTGTGAAAGATTTGCCCACAGCTTAACGGCAGAGGGAGAGCAGGACGCTGTCATATAGTGAAGACTCTGAGCCACAAAGCAGACGGCAAATGACTTCTCAGGGTCTGTCTGGTTTGCTGAACCCGTGAGATCACATCTGGGGGCCCAGAGGGTGGGGGCGCCATAACATCTGGGAGGGCACACAGGGTTGGGCACAGTGCATTTTAGAAAGCTATTTAAGGGGTTAAAGTGCATGGCATGCGATGAAAACAAACGTCCACTCAAAAGCTTGTACAAGAATGTTCATAGCACCACCGTGCAGATGAGCCAGAAGGTGGAAACAATGCAAATATCCATCAACAAATGTATATATATATATTCATCAATAGATGCCTGCAGCATAGCCATACAATCGAATATTATTTGGCCTTAAAAAGGAATCCTATATGATAAAGAGGTAATACGCAAATTGACCTTCACACCCTTGTGTCTCAAGATGGCCACCCCCACACTGTCACAAGATGGCCGGGAGGAGAGGGGAGTTGGGGGGGGGGGGGACCAGGCCTGCAGGGGAGGGCAGTTGGGGACAACCAAGCCTGCAGGAGAGGGAAGTTGAGGGGGGCAAGGTCTGAAGGGGAGGGCAATTGGGGATGATGGGGCTGGCAGGGGGACAGTTAGGTGTCAATCAGGCCAGCAGGGGAGCAGTTAGGGGGCTATCAGGCTGGCAGGGAGAGTGGTTAGGGGCAATCAGACAGCCAGGCAGGCGCGTGGTGGGAACCAGTAGTCCCGGATTGTGAGAAGGATGTTCAACAGTCAACATCCCTCCCCCGAGGGGTCTCAGATTGGAGAGGGTGCAGGCTGGGCTGAGGCACCATGGCACTGGAGGGGACCAGCTTGTGCAGCTGATGGGACCAGGCACTAAGAACTATGACCTAGGTTAGACAAGTCACGGATAGGGTACAACACACGCCAGGGACAGGAGCTGGACCCGGGAAATGTCACAGCAGCAAGGCTGCCAGCATGTCTTCACGACACTAGGAGGCAGCAAGTACCACTGCAGCAATGCCAGTGCCCAGAGACAATTAGCTGGCACATTCCATCTGGACTGGGTAAGGCTCACAATATTCTCAGGCCACCTGGAGTGGGGGAAGGAGCCCAAAATATTGATGTTGAATTTTTTGTCCACCTGGCACTGTGATCCTGAGTCCATCTTTTTTAAAATATATTTTATTGATTTTTTTATAGAGAGGAAGGGAGAGGGTCAGAGAGTTAGAAACATTGATGAGAGAGAAACATCGATCAGCTGCTTCCTACACACCCCCCACTGGGGATGTGCCCGCAACCAAGGCACATGCCCTTGACCGGAATCGAACCTGGGACCTTTCAGTCCACAGGCCGATGCTCTATCCACTGAGCCAAACCAGTTAGGGCCTGTGTCCATCTTAATTGAACTTGGAAAACGAAAAGATACATGTGCCCTGAAGACTGTAAGGAAGTTCACACTGGTGACAATGACAAGGACAAGCCCTAGAAGCTGTCCAGAACCTGGAATTTCTGGCATGGTTTCACAAGCATTATGTCATATGGTCCTCACAAAAGCCCTGTGAGAAGATGGCTGGTGGGTGTTATTCTCCTTAGTGGAGCCAAACAAATTGCCCAATTGCAGATAACAAGCGCTGAAGCTCTGGCTCCAGTCAGGCGTTTTGACCCTTAATCTGGTGGCCTCCTATTACGCCAGGATGCCTTTCAGAAAAAAGAGGGACTCCATAAAAATATATTTTTTTAAAAAGAGGGTCACGCCGAAACCGGTTTGGCTCAGTGGTAGAGCGTCGGTCTGCGGACTGAAAGGTCCCAGGATCGATTCCGGTCGGGGGCATGTACCTTGGTTGCGGGCACATCCCCGGTAGGGGGTGTGCAAGAGGCAACTGGTCGATGTTTCTCTCTCATCGACGTTTCTAGCTCTCTCTCTCCCTTCCTCTCTGTAAAAAAATCAATAAAATATATATTTGTTTAAAAAAGAAAAAAAAGAAAGAAAAAGAGGGTCACATAGGCTGCCAAAATCTTCAGAATTTTCCTTGCCTGGAAGGAATGATTGTAGCACAGAGCCATATTCCTCAACAGCATCAGCTGCTTTCCTTCTGTCCATCCAGGGCACACATGAAAACAAGACTGTCCTCAATGCAGCCGGCCTCTCCAGCTGTGCCCCCAGTGCCTCCTGCCCGGCTCGCGGGCACCCTGACCCAACCCTGCCACTCCACACGGCACACCCTGTCACTGAACTCACCATGGCACGAAGGGGATGCTACCCTTTGCCTTTTGGGATGTCTTCAACATCCCTGGTGTCTTGCACCATTCATTCCCTGAGTCGTTGCTGTAGGTTCTGTCTCCCTGACTAGAGCAGAAGCTCCTGTGTCACCTGCCTTTGGTTCTCAGAAGGGTCTGGTGCATAGAAGGGGCCAGTCAACTCCTTGGAATGAACGCTTAGTCCTTGTCCACACATCATGGGTGCTTGGCAAATATTTGTTCATTACCCGACTGGCAGATTTACTATTCTCTGCATAACTCCTCTGCCCCAGAATAAGTAATTAATTCAAGATCCGCCGAAGCCAGTTTGGCTCAGTGGAAGAGCGTTGGCCTGGGGACTGAAGGGTCCCGGGTTCGATTCCGGTCAAGGGCATGTACCTTGGTTGCAGGCACATCCCCAGTGGGGGGTGTGCAGGAGGCAGCTGGTCGATGTTTCTCTCTCATCGACTTTTCTAACTCTCTATCCCTCTCAATTCCTCTCTGTGTAAAATCAATAAAATATATTTTTTTAAAAAATTAATTCAGGATCCTCCACACCTATGCACACGGGGACAAACCTATTTCCTCGGGGGCTATTCAAGCCTCTACCTCCGGATGGCGCTGTGACCTCGGGCAGGTTGTTAGGCTCTGGCTGCCTGCCTGTGGATTGGGGGTGGTGAGGATAACAGATATTATCACTTTCAGTTGTTATGGAGATGGAGTTGACGTGTGTTTAGCACAGTGCCCGGAGCACAGATAAACGCCGCCTGTTAAGATTGCAAGTTCAGGCCTTGTCCAGCTTGCTTCAGCAGTTAGAGCATGCGGGTTCGATTCCTGGTCAAGAGCACGTAGCTTGGTTGCAGGTTCCCCAGCCCCTACAGGCGTGCCGACAGGAGGCAATCAATCTTCTCTCCCCCCTTCCCCTCCGCCCCAGCCTCCCTCCTTCCTGTCTGTATAAATCAATGGGGAAAATATCCACGTGTAAGGATTCAAAAAAAAAAAAAAAAAAAGATTCCAAATTCAGGATTGCACCTGGCCTGCCTAGATGGAATATACAGTCCTTTGATGCCATGGGCTTTTCTCACTCCCCTCAGTCAAGTAAATAAAAAGCAGATTCTAAATCACCCGCTGCCCTAGCTGGTTTGGCTCAGTGGGTAGAGCGTCGGCCTGTGGACTGAAGGGTCCCAGGTTCGATTCCGGTCAAGGGCATGTACCTTGGTTGCGGGCACATCCCCAGTAGGGGGGTGTGCAGGAGGCAGCTGGTCAATGATTCCTTTTTCATCAATGTTTCTAACTCTCTATCCCTCTCCCTTCCTCTCTGTAAAAATTCAATAATATATATATATATAATTTTTTTTTAAATCACCCATAAGAGGAGGAAATGAAAGGTTAACAATGCTTTTTCAGGGAACATTTCCCTCGCTCTTCAGGATGGGCCTTTAAAAGGGGAATGTTCTGTGACTTTAATTGAGCTATTAAGAGTCACAACAGGTCGTGATATACTTCATTCAATGACAGCAAATCATCTCATCACAGCAGCAGTATTAGGAATCTCCTCATGCCCCCAAATTGTCAAAAGCTTTATAGATCTGGGTGGGTGTCATTTTAGGGGGGCCACTTCACTCTCAGCCATTTCCTCATTCAATCCATCATTCAAACATGGATTTATTCACTTATTCAGCTGTGTAAGAAATACAGGTGACCCTTGAACAATGTGGGGGTTAGGGGTGCCAACCACCCACACAGTCTAAAATCCACAAGTAACTTAAGTTCCTCCCCGCCCTCCTCATCCCCCGACCGATTCCCAACCTTGGATGGAAAACATCTACTTATTTAGCACCAGTTATGTCGGGGGCATGTGATAAAATGTAACTGCTAGCCCTAACCGGTTTGGCTCAGAAAGAGAGTCGGCCTGTAGACTAAAGGGTCCCAAGTTCGATTCCAGTCAAGGGCATGTGCCTTGGTTGCAGGCATATCCCTAGTGGGAGATGTGCAGGAGGCAGCTGATCGATGTTTCTCTCTCATCGATGTTTCTAACTCTATCCCTCTCCCTTCCTCTCTGTAAAAAATCTATAAAGTGTATATATTTTTTAAATGTAACTGCTACTGCCATTACACACCCATGATCCTCCAGGATCCCAAAATTGATCGTTTACTTTTCCTAATAATTTCCACCCCAGTCACTTACAGACAAGAGGCAAGATAAATGAGCAAAATATATATAGCATTTTCCGATAGGGATGTGTACTAAGAAGAGAAAGTAAAGCAGGAAGGGAAGGGTGAAATGTAGGGGATGGATTCTAAAATTCTAGATGAGCTGGCTAGGGAACCAAAAATCTGTATTCATCAAGGTTCCCCAAAAGAAAGAGAACCAACAGGATGGAAAGAGAAACCAGGAGAGGGAGAGAGATTTGAAGGAATTGACTCACAGGAGCGAAGGGCTGGCAAGTCTGAGCTCCGCAGGACCGGCCACGCTGCGGACCCAGAAAAGAGTTGACTTTGCGGTCTTGTGGCCAAAGGCAGTCTGGAGCCAGAACGCCTTCCTCCTGGGAGAACCTCAGCTTTTTTCACTTGAGGCCTTCCTTCAACTGACTGAATGAGGCCCAACCTGTTGGAGGAGGTCAATGCGAGAACATGACTGCCACTTGCCCCTCGAGCTGGCGGGGGCAAAGAGAGGCTTCTCACCTCCTCCTCTGTCCTTGGAATGAATGTTCTGTCCTCTGTCCCCACACCGTGAACCTGTTTCAAGGATGTAGCCTCGAGAGAAATAATTTGTTGCTGATACCAGCTGAGCTGAATACGTGACTGAACTCTAAGGCCTCTGTGCAAATGGGCGGGGAGGCGGGGCGGGGCGGGTGCAGGGATCTGCTGGTCTACAGCGCCTAAGACAAGTATCATAGCTAAGTCCCCTTGCTTAAGTAAGAAGCCTGCTACCTACCAGGCTGGAGTGGTCTGCCTCTGCCTCGGGTCTCTCCTTTCCCTCCCTCTATGAGAGCCAATTGCAAACCAACCTACCCACATTACAGAGGGTAATCTGCTTTGCTCAAGGTCTACTAAGAAAGGGGCTTTTGAGCCGAAACCAGTTTGGCTCAGCGGTAGAGCGTCGGCCTGCGGACTGAAGGGTCCCAGGTTCGATCCTGGTCAAGGGCATGTACCTTGGTTGCAGGCACATCCCCGGTGGGGGTGTGCAGGAGGCAGCTGGTTGATGTTTCTCTCTCATTGACGTTTCTAGCTCTCTATCCCTCTCTCCTCCACTCTGTAAAAAATCAATAAAATATGTTTTTTAAAAAGAGGAAGAAAGAAAGGGGCTTTTGAGAACAGATTTTCAGAAGGTGAGTGAGCCCCGCAAATAAGTCTCTGGGAAGAAGAAGTCCGGTGGAGTGAGAAGCACAGAGCTTTGAATTGGGAGTACACCGGGCTGTAGTCACGAGAACGGGGAGGGGGGGAGGAGGGGAGTAATGGATAAGGGGTCAGAATTTGAGGGAGCAGAGCATGAGGGGCCTTGTAGGCCTTCCTAAGGACTTGGGTCTTATTCTGAATAAAATGGAGGGGAGGTTTCAACAAGGGAGTGACAGGTTTTTACAAGATCACTGGCTGCTGTGTTAAGAATGGACTGCAGGCCCAGTGGGCATGGCTCAGTGGTTGAGCATCGTCCTGGATCCCCACTGGGCCAATCAATGATTCTCTCTCATCACTGATGTTTTTCCTCTCTCTCTCCCTCTCCCTTCCTCGCTGAGATCAATATATAATGGACTGTAAGTGGGCAAGAACAGAAGCAAAGAGACCCGTTGGGAGGCTATTACCATAATCCAGGTGAGAGAGGATGGCGGCCTGGGCCAGCGTGGTAGCCGTCCAGGGCAGGGAGAGAGGTCAATTCTATATGTAGTTTGAAGATTGAGCCAAGAAGATTTGCTGCTGAAACCGGTTTGGCTCAGTGGATAGAGCGTCGGCCTGCAAACTGAAAGGTCCCAGGTTTGATTCTGGTTGGGGGCATGTACCTTGGTTGCGGGCACATCTCCAGTAGGGGGTGTGCAGGAGGCAGCTAATCGATGTTTCTCTCTCATCGATGTTTCTGACTCTCTATCTCTCTCTCTTCCTCTCTGTAAAAAATCAATAAAATATATTTTTAAAAAAAAGGAGATTTGCTGACAGACTGGATATGGGTTGTGAGAGACAGAGAGGAATCAACGATGACCCTGAGGTTTTTGGCTTGAACCAGTAGAGCTGCTATTAACTAAGGTGGTGAAGTTGGCAGGAGTACTTTGGAGTGGGGATCAGTACACATCAAACACTCTATTTTGGACAAGTAAGTGGGGGTGCTAACACATATTCTCAATGGAGATATTAAGCAGGCAGTTGGAGGTCCAGGTCCGGAGTTTGGGAGCAAGATTCAGGCTGGAGATACAAATTGGAGAGTTACCAATGTTTGGAACAGATGCCTGTGACATTAAAATGTAATGATTAAATGATGTCACCCAGGAAGCGAGAGTAGATATACAAATGGTCTAAAGATTGAACTGCGGGGCACTTAACACTTGGAAGTTGGAAAGAGAAGGAGAAACCAGCACACAGGATGAGAAAGAGGGATCAAAAAAAAGAAGACGATGAGATGAGAGGGGTATTATGGGAGCCAAGGAAGAAAGTGTTGAAGGAGAAACAATGAGTCCAATGCTACTGCTGAGGACTAAGCGATCACAGGACTTAGCAGTGTGGGGTCATTTGTGATGAGGGAACTTTTGGGAGAGAGATGGGACAAGACCTAACTGGGTGGACGCGGAAGAGATCAGAAGCAGAGAACTTGGAGATGGCGGACAGAGCAGCTCTGCTACCTAACAAAGTAGCAATAGCAGCACACGTGTTTGCTGATGACAATGGTCAATAGGAGGAAGCTGGTGATGGAGGAGAGGGAGGAGGAGTGCCGGAGCCATGGCCTTGAGCGGGGACTGTTCTTGGCCAGCGGCATAAACAAGCCACCCACCTTATCAGAGAGAAAGATCATGCGGGTCCAGATGCGGGAGGGAGGACAGCGGTGATGCTGGAACCTGTGGACATTCTCTTCTCATTCTTTCCATTTCTTTAGTGAAGGAAGAAGCTACGTCAAGGACAGATGAGAGAGCGGAGATAGGGGAGGGAGCGGTTGGAAGTTTGAGAAGAAAGCTTTTTAAAAATGGCAGTGCTGATTTTTGCTTGAATTTCTACGAGTTGGAGGTGAGTTCAATAGTTAGAGCACAAAGCACACAAAGCCTGGAGTGAGCTACCCCAAGGGCTCGGGGTCACAGGAAGATCAGCGTTCATAGAAGGGAGGGAAGAGGACTGTGCAAGGGACCCCAAGATGCCTGCCGCAGGACACGAGGCACCCCATCCTGTGGACCAGATAGGAACTGGGGGTACCAGTCACTGGTCCTGTTGGCCGGTCTTGGATGCCCTTGTGGGGTCTCCAGAAAGCAACCAATGAAAAGCACCCCTTCCATCTTGCCCATTTCCGCCCTTGGGATGGGGTCAAGCACATCTCCCCCCACCTGAGTGGTCGGCCCTGCTCCTCTGCGGACATGGGTGAACGTGGCAGCGCGGTGGGTCATGGGACAGCTCAGAGGAAGGAGACATGAAGGCCCATTCTAACCTGACTCTCCAGGACGCTCCTCGCGTGCAAAGGCCGCCGTCCCAAGCGTAGTCCCTGACGCAGCAGCAGCGGCAGCAGCAGTGTCACATGGGAAATGGTAGGCCCATCCCAGACCTACTTCATCCCAGCCTCCGAGGGCAGGGCCAGCAAGCTGCGTTGTAACCAGGTCATGCGGTGTCACCAGAGTTTGAGAACCAGCCCTTGGAGGCAGCCTGGACTCATTTCTGTTTGCTCTTATCCAGGAGTGCCACCTATTGGGCAAGCCCCTCAGGTGCCGGGAGGTGAATCTAACGGGCATTTCCTTTGCCTTTTCTGTATTTGAACAATTTGACAAACCCAAACCCAGAGCAGCCTCTTATGACCGTTCGCATTATGCGAGCACTCAGTGTACATGGCTGTGATGAATATACTCACTCTTTTCACACACACACACACACCCAGACATTCTGTGCCCACTTTCTATGTATTAGCCAGGTAGCACATATAGCCATTGTTTTTACTGTAAAATTCCATTATAATACAATCACAGTGGCCACATTTTTTTTTTCAATGCAAAATGGACACATGGTCTGACCGAGCATAAACAAACAGATGAAGACAATTTGACCCAATATTTGGAAATCTTAGAAGTTTGTTATCGGAACACAAATCAGTCCATCATTCCATGGTTTTAGATGCTTGAGCTATTGCCAGCTTTCAGTGGTTATAAATGATAAAGCAATAAGTACCTTTGTACAGTAGGCTGGGGGTGAGAGGGAGGGGCAAAAGGTTGATAATGCCATAGCAGTATTTGAAGTCAGTCAAAAGGAAAACTAGAAATAATCCCAATGTGTTTACAAAAGAATTGGTGAGTTGTGGCACAGTCACCACAAGTGCTGTTAACAACAAGCATTAAAAAAAAAACAATTGTCAGCAGAAACTGGTGTGGCTCAGTGGATAGAGCATCGGCCTGCGGACTGAAAGGTCTCAGGTTCAATTCCGGTCAAGGGCATGTACCTTGGTGCGGGCACATCCCCAGTAGGGGGTGTGCAGGAGGCAGCTGATCGATGGTTCTCTCTCATCGATGTTTCTAACTCTCTATCCCTCTCCCTTCCTCTCTGTAAAAAGTCAATAAAATATATATTTTTTTAAAAAAACAATTGTCAGGGGATTTTGTCAAGGTTGTACCTCCCAGCATATTTGGAATACCCGCCTATATTGGTCCTGCCTCCATGGAAGAAGCCAGAAAACTTGCTTTGTCCGAGAGGTTCACACGTGACCTAGGGTTTATCCATTAGGTATACCGAAAGAAGACATTTTTTTTTCCTTCTTTTATTGGTTTCAGAGAGAAAGGAAGAGGGGGAGAGAGAGATAGAAACATCAATGATGAGAGAGAATCACAGATCGGCTACCTCCTGCACGCCCCCCACTGGGGACCGAGCCTGCAACCCGGGCATGTGCCCTGACTGGAATCGAACCCAGGATCCTTCAGTCCACAGGCCGATGCTCTATCCACCGAGCCAAACTGGCTAGGGCCCGAAGGAAGACTTCGATTCAAAAATGAGTCATCTGAAGCAGGACACCAGTGGAATCCACTGTCTGGTGAGGGTGGCACTGGCTTCTAGCATTCAGAGGTTCTGGTATCTGGTCCTCAACCTCAAAGGTGCAAGCAGTGGGTCTATGTCCAGTGGTCTGCGCCCGGAGGTGTGGTTTGACCATCACTCCTGGCTGAGTCACCTTCTAGCCTCTGGCCCTCTCAGAGCTCTGTGGACAATTTAATTTTCTTTAACAAATTGCCTTTCTGCTTTTGTGTTCATTCTAGCACTTTTGCTGAGGAACAAGTTGGTGGTCATGCAAATCAAAGGAAATGGTTAGCTCAGGGGTGGAGGGGATGAACACCGACTGGAGAGAGACACTGAGACCTTCTAGAAGGCTGGGGCTCAACTATATTTTGGTGTGGATGGTGATTACATGACTGTTTACATATGTAAAAGTTAGTCGAGGTAAATAGTGTATTAATGCCCTATAGCACATGTGTCAAACACAAGGCCCGCGGGCCAAATCCGTCCCGCCAGGCCTTGCAATGTGGCCCGCACCTCGCTGTCATCACTGCACTCCGCTGCTTTTACATCACAATGACAGTTTATGACTGTTCAGTAAACCATTCGGCCTACGATTTAGGCTGGATTTTAGATTTTGGCCCCTTCTCTGATTGAGTTCGACACCCCTACCCTATAGGTACTTTATTTCATTCTTCAATAAGAAGTAGAGATAGAATTCCTTGCCTTTTAAAATATATTTTATTGATTTTTTACAGAGAGGGATAGAGAGTTAGAAACATGGATGAGAGAGAAACATCATTCAGCTGTCTCCTGCACACCCCCTACTGGGGATGTGCCCGCAACCAATGTATATGCCCTTGGCGGAAATTGAACTGGGGACCCTTCAGTCCACAGGCCGATGCTCTATCCACTGAGCCAAACCGGTTAGGGCTTCCTTGCTTTTTTTTTAAAGTAGTTATTGGATTCTGTCAGATACCACTAACACCCTCACGTAAGGAAGATGGCGGTGCTCACCCCTGGAATGCCAGGCTCCCCCTGCAGCCACCACGCTCCTGTGTGGCCAGCCCCTCGGCAAGCTAAGCCCCAGGAACCCCAACTCTACAGGAGAGAAATCCACAATCAAGCACTGTAATCCCAAAATATCACAAGCTGAGGAGTTAAAAAATGTAGCTGTTGACTGTATCAGTGAATACCAGGATGTTCTCTGCTGAAGAATACGTCAAGGAGCTGAAAGGTTACATTGAGAAACTTTCCCAGAACACGGCACAGAGAGATAAAGGCATGAAAAGAATGAAGAGACGTGCACACAGGGCTGTAGTTACAAGATTCCTCTAAAAGTCATTTTCCAAAGGAGATAACGCAACAATTCAAAAAACGGTAACAGGCAAGAAATTCCCGGAATTGAACCCAAGTCTTAGATACAGAAAGACCTCTGAGTGCTAATCAGTATTTTTAAAAAAAACAAAAACCAATATACATGCAGACACTGTGGCAAATTTTCAGAACAAGAAAGATAAAAGAGCTACCTAAAAGCTACCAGAACAAACAGAGCTGGAAAAAATGAGGAAGGGATTGATATAAGCGTTCCTGTCAGCCAAAATGATGCAGAAATAGTGATAACTTGCTGAAGTCAAGGGAGAGATACACAGGGGTTCGTTACATTCTTCCCGCTACTTAATCTGTAAGATTAATTTTGTTCATAATAAACAGTTTTCTGTTTCTTCTTCTTCTTCTTTTTTCATGCAAGAAGATAATAGAGTTACATCTGCAATGTGTGCTGAGGGAAAATAGCTTTGAACTTGGATCCTATATCCATTTATGTTGTCGAAGAGTGAGGACAAAATAAGGCCATTTTCAATTACAAGGACTCAAAAGTCCTAACACACCAGATGCTCCAAAAGGACTTCAACAAGGAGGAAAAAATGAAATTAAAAGAAGCAATGGGATATAAGAAGCAATAACGAGCAAAGAAATTAAGCAAAGTATATGATAAATCTAAGTGATTGTCCCTTATAAAATGTATGATCTTTCACCCCAAACTGTGACTGAAATTCAAGCTCTACCAACAGGGAAATGGTAGGAGAGGGAGGAAGGGATAGAGACGAGGGAAACAAAAGCTTCTAAGGGTCTAATTTTGCCCGGGTTGGTTATACAGAAGGTAACTGACCTTTAAAGGAATGTCCCTCAACCTGTACTATGAATAGAAATCATCTGGGTTCTGTTAAAGAGCAGTTTTGGATTCTGCAGGTCTCCGATGGGCCTGAGATTCTGCATTTAAAGCACAAGTCACATGGCCCTGGCCGGATAGCTCAGTTGGTTAGAGTGCTGTCCTCGTGTGCCAAGGTTGCAGGTTTCATCCCCAGTCAGGGCACATACAAGTCAACCAATGAATACATACATTAGGAGGACAACAAAAATCAATGTTTCGCTCTCTCTTTCCCTCCCCCTCTCTCTAAAATCAATAAAAGAATATTTAGCCCTGGCGGTTGCTCAGTGGTTAAAGCGTTGGCCCTCGGACTGAAGGGTTGTGGGTTCAATTCTGGTCAAGGGCACATTACCCAGTCGAAGCACGTGCGGGAGGCAACTAATCAATGTGTCTCTCTGACATCGATGTTTCTCTCTGTGTGTTCTCCCCTGCCCTTCTAGTCTTTCTAAAAAAAAAAAAAAAAAAAAAAAAAAAAAATCAATGGAAAACATATCCTCTGGTGAGGATTAACAACAAAATTAAAACACACTCCACAGAACGTGTTTGGAGTGGCAAGGCTTTCGACTAAAGTTAAGGACTGTCCTGACTCAGAGTGAATAGATGCTAAATGTCCCTCACTCTGCCGAAACCGGTTTGGCTCAATGGATAGAGTGTCGGCCTATGGACTCAAGGGTCCCGGGTTCGGTTCCGGTCAGGAGCATGTACCTTGGTTGCGAGCACATCCCCAGTGGGGGGGGGGGGGGGGGTGCAGGAGGCAGCTGATCGATGACTCTCTCTCATCAATGTTTCTAACTCTCTATCCCTCTCCTTTCCTCTCTGTAAAAAATCAATAAAATATATATTTTTTAAAAATCGTGGACCAGAAAAGGAGTGGAAAACCATACCAGTAAGTGCAAGCTTAGCACGTGGGCCCATAGAGGACATGATCCAGACAGTAAAATCTGAAATTTATTGTTTTGGTTGTTTTCACTTTTTTCTTTTAATTTATTTTTCAGTTTTATTGAGGTATCATTGACATATAGCATTGTATTCATTTGAGGTGTGCAGCATAATGGCTTGCCTTACATACATAGTGAAATGTTGACCACAATAAGTTTACTTCACATCCATATCATAGAGATGCAAAAAAGAAAAAAAAGTTTCCTTGTGATGAGAACTTCTAGGATCTACTCTCTTCACAACTTTCAAAGACACCTTTTAGCAGTATTAACTATGGTCATCATATTGTACATTACATCCCTAGTCCTTATGTGTATGTGGGTTTTTTTTTAAATATATTTTATTGCTTTTTTACAGAGAGGAAGAGAGAGGGATAGAGAGTTAGAAACATCGATGAGAGAGAAACATCGATCAGCTGCCTCTTGCACACCCCCTACTGGGGATGTGCCTGCAACCAAGGTACATGCCCTTGACTGGAATCGAACCCGGGACCCTTCAGTCCGCAGGCTGGCGCTCTATCCACTGAGCCAAATCGGTTTTGGCTCTTCTGTGTTTTATAACTGGAAGTTTGTACCTTTTGACCATAGTCTGAAATTTCAACTCCAGCCAAGGAATAAGGAACCACCAATCTCCCTCCTATTCCCAGTAGGGAAGCTGATGCACTGAGCACACGCTCCCTCAGCTGTATCTGAAGACTGAACAAGTTCTACCGATCTGCTCGGGAGTGGAGCTAGAAACAAAATGCATGCTTGCCATAGAGCAAGAAACAGAGATTTGCACCAGCCACCAGGTATACAACTCGCGTGAGCTGCTGCTATAGAACTGTGACATGCCCACCAAGCAAAAGCCAAGAGCCATTCTCTCTTACGAGACAATCATAGGAAGGCCCTGAGCCACAGTGGTGCCAGGTCAAAAGCTGACTTATCCACGTGGTCCTGTGCTCAGGCTGGTACTCCCACTGGTTGGTAGAGTGGACCCTTGCTTCCTTCCTGCCTCTTCTTCCTCTTTGTGGTTCTGTCCACCCACTGGGTTGCAAACCGAGCTCACCCGCCTTGCAGTTACTGATAGGTAATAAAATTTGGGGGGTCTTAAAAATGGTGGCAAAGTAAGTGGAAGCTACACTGATGCTCTCCCAGGACCAAACTGGAAAGACAACTAAAACACAGAGCCACCCTGAAAAAACAACTGTAGAGAACCCTGATAACCAAGGATGGAAAGTAGAGGCCACATAGAGACTAGTAGGAAGGGCAGAGGTGGGAAAGCACTGGCCAGGCTCCCACTAATAGCAGCTGAAGGCCTGGAGGGACCACAGTGTGCAATAGGGTCTGCTTTTCCTAGCCCCATGGCCGGAAGGAGATCGGCAAAGACTCAAAACCTCCAGAGATACGCCTCTGCCTGCAGTCTTGATTAACCTCAGGATATGAACTACAGGGTCAGGCAAGAGGTTTTCAACAGGATGTGGTAACTGCCTTTCCCTTTGTGGCTCAGCTGTGGAGGGTTCCCACTGAGAACCCTGGGGTCTAAACCCCACGCTGAGCTTTCAAGCCCAGAGAACCAGAAGTGAGAAAGGTGTCCACAGAACATCTGCCTGTGTCAAGCAGCAAGGTTTCTGCCTGCCGGCAAGATTCAGCTTGACATGCAAGCACCCTCTTAAAGGGCCAATGCACACAATTCTGTGTTCAGCTGAGAGGTGTTAGCTTGACACGAGGGTAGACAGGGAAGGGGTCCAGTGGAAAACAAAGATGGGGGCAGATACAGCAGTGTGAGCACCTAATCACAGAAACCAACCATACTTGAAATAATAGAATGTTCTTGGACACAGAGCAGGAAGTATGTGAAACCAAGGGAGGGCCTGCAACAATAAGGTGTACTTCATGTAGGAACAGGGAATGTCCATGTCCTTTCCTAAGCAAGAACAATGAGGGAATCAGGTGGCAACACAGGTAGATATAGAGCAAGCTTATAGCACATACATACTCCTAGCCCAGTGGTCGGCAAACTGTGGCTCTGCTGACTGAGTTTGCCGACCACTGACCTAGTCTCTCAATTCCAATAATTACAGACTGTTGTTGTTCCTTGTGATTAATCCCCTACCCCAGGGGTCGGCAAACTCATTAGTCAACAGAGAGGCAAACTGTCCTAGACCAACTGACTTCGCTGGAAACCATTATTTGGGTCCCCTCTCCATGTGGGGAGTGTGACTCTGCTTGTAATACATTTTCCATGCTTTTGCTTAAACCTTCTGGTCCACAGTACTCATTCTTCAGGGCCGTGAGACACTGAGGGGGAAAAACCTCAGTTCACCATTCTGGTTATTACAGCCACTCACCTTGGGCTCCAACAGAGGGAGGGCAGAGGGGACTGGATCTGTGTGAGGAGAATCCAGATTTGGGGGCTCTGGGGCTGGAGCTGAGTCATTCCCTCACACTGCAGAGGACAGGACGTCATTCTCCAGGCAGTTTTGGCCTAGGGGGAAAGGCAGTTGCCCCACCCTGTTGAAAGACCTCTTGCCTCACTCTGTGGTTCATACCCCAGGCTGATCAAGGCTAGTAATAATCACAGTACAGGAAGAGACTCATCTCTGGAGACTTTGAGTCTTTGCCTGATCTCCTTCTGGGCCCAGGGCTAGGAAAAGCAGACCCAGGTGCACATCTTGGTCCTTTCTAAAGGCACTCAGCCCCAGCAGAGGGGCCCGCAAGCTACGGTTTGCTAGTAGTCCCAAACAGGGCACTCAGGGCCAGTCAGAAACAGCATCTGACATCTTCTTGCAGTACAGGCTGGGAGTTGTACAAGATTTACCGAATACATAGACACAAACCCACAAAGGCAGCCAAAATGGGGAGACAAAAAAACAACCCCAAAATGAAAGAACAAGAGAATTATTTAAAAAAAAAAAAAAAAAAAGAGTTAAACAAAATGGAGATAAGAAATTTATCAGACAAAGAGTTCAGAATAATGATGGCAAAGATGCTCAACAGCATGAGAAAAAAATATAGTAACTATGAAAAAAGACCAGTCAGAAATAAAGGATGACAGAGCACTAATAAAGAACACATTGGAAGGAATACACATCAGGTTAGGGAAAGCCGAGGATTGGATCAGTGAATTAGAATACAGGGTAAAAAAAAAAAATCAATCAGAAAACCAAAAAGAAAAAACAATTTTAAAAAATGGACAGCTAACGGGAGCTGTGGGACTATATGAAATGTAACAATATTTGCATAATACGAGTGCCAGGAGAAAAAAAAGTGACCAAGGGATAGAGAATATGTTTGATGGAATAATGGCAGAAAACTTCCATAACCTGGTAAAGGAAAAACTCACACAAGTCCAGGGGACACAGAGAGTCTAAGCAAGAAAACCCCAAACAGGCCCATGCCCAGACACATCATAATTACAATGTCAAAAATTAAAGACAAAGAGAGAATCTAAAGGCAGCAAGAGGAAAGCAATTTGTTACCTACAAAGGAGCTCCCATAAGGCAGTCAGCTGATTTCATATCAAAACTCTACAGGCCAGAAGAGAATGGCATGAAGTATTCAAGGTAATGAAAAGCAAGGATCTGAAATCAAGATTACTCTATCCAGTGAGGCTATCATTCAAACAAGATGGTGATATAACCCTGGTAAATATATATATATATATCTCCAATATAGGAACACCTAAACATTTAAAATATATATGTAAAAAATAAATATATAAAAAGACTTCTAGAGGATTTTAAGGGAGATATCAACCGCAATACAGTCATAACAGGGTATTTTAACACCCCACTGAATGCACTGGATAGATCTTCCAGACAAAAAATTAACAAGGAAACGGTGACTCTAAATGACACATTGAATCAGATGGATTTAATTGACACTTGTAGAACATTTCACCCCAAAGGTGCAGAATATACATTCTTCTCAAGTGCACAGGGGTCATTCTCAAAGATAGACCACATGTCAGGACACAAAACAAGTCTCTACAAGTTCAAGAAGATTGAAATCAGATCAAGCATCTTCTTAGATCACAATGAAATGCAATTAGAAATCAACTACAGTAAAAACACTCACAAACATTCAAACACATGAGGCTAAATAGCATGTTATTAAAAATGAATGGGTTATCAATGAGATAAGAAAAATAAAAAACTTCCTAGAGACAAATGAAAATGAATGTACAACAACCCAAAATATCTTGAACACAACAAAAGAAGTTCCTAGCACTATAGGCCTACCTCAAAAAAAAAAAAAAAAAAAAACAAGAAAAATTAATAATAAACTGTTTAACCCTATAACTTAAAAAATTAGAAAGAGGCCCGAGCTATTTGGCTCAGTGGATAGAGTGTCAGCCTGCAGATTGAAGGGTCCCAGGTTCTATTCTGGTCAAGGGCACATGCCTAGGTTGTGAGCTCAATCCCCCAGTGGAGGGTATACAGGAGGCAGCCAATAAGCGATTCTCTCTCATAATTGATGTTTCTATCTACTTCTCCTTCTCCCTTCCTCTCTAAAAATTAATATATATAAATAAAATAAAAAGAGAAGAATTAGAAAGAGAATAACATGAAAAGCCCAGAGTAGAAGGAAAGAAATAATAAAGATTAGAGTATAAATAAATGAAGCCGAAACCGGTTTGGCTCAGTGGATAGAGCGTCAGCCTGTGGACTGAAGGGTCCCAGGTTCGATTCCAGTCAAGGGCATGTACCTTGGTTGCAGGCACATCCCCAATAGGGGGTATGCAGGATGCAGCTGATCAATGTTTCTCTCTCATTAATGTTTCTAACTCTATCCCTCTCCCTTCCTCTCTATTAAAAAAAAAAAAATCAATAGAGTATAAATAAATGACATAGAGACTTTAAAAAAATACAAAAAATCAAAGAAACCAAGAGTTGGTTCTATGAAAAGATAAGCAAGATTAATGAACCATTAGCCAGACTCATCAAGAAACAAAGTGGGGGGGGGGGGCCAATGGGGAAATATGGACACATGTAATACCTTAATCAATAAAAAAAATTGAAAAATAAAAGAAACAAAGTGAGAGGATCCAAATAAATAAAATCAGAAACAAAAGTAGAGAACTAACAACTGACACCACAGAAATACAAAGGATTGTAAGCAAATGCTATGAACAACTATATGCCAACAAACTGGACAATGTGGATGAAATGGACAAATTCCTAGAAAAATATAATCTCCCAAAAATGAATCAGGAAGAATCAGAAAATCTGAATAGGCCAATAACAACAGATAAAATTGAAGCAGTAATAAAATTAAATAAAAACTCCCAGCAAACAAAAGCTTTGGTCTGGATGGCTTCACAGGGGAGTTTTACCAAACATTCAAAGAAGAATGAACACCTGTCCTCCTCAAACTATTCAAAAAAATCCAAGAGGAATGAACACTTCAAAGCCCTTTTTATAAGTCAGCATTATCATAATCCCAAAACCAGGTAAATACTCTATAAAGAAAGAAAGCTACAGACAAATATCCCTGATGAACATGGATGCTAAAATCTTCAAAATATTAGCAAATTGCATCCAGCAATATATTAAAAAGATCATACACCATGACCAAGTGGGATTTATCCCAGGAATGCAAGGCTGGTACAATATTCACAAATCAATATGCGTGATACATCACATAAACAAATGGAAAGATAAAAGTCATATGATCATATCAATAGGCCCCCCAAAAAAAAACATTTGACAAAATCCAACACCCATTTTTTATCAAAACTCTCAGCAAAGTGGGAATACTGGGATCATATCTCAACATAATAAGGACCATATATGACAAACCTACAGTAAACATCATACTTAGTGGGCAAAAACTAAGACCATTTCCCCTAAGAACAGAAACAAGGCAGGGAAGTTTGCTTTTACCACACTATTCAACATAGTACTGGAAGTGCTAGCCATAGCAATCAGACAAGAAGAAGAAATAAAGGGCATCCAAATAGGAAAGGAGTAGAACTCTCATTATTCACAGATGACATGGTATTGTACATAAAAAATGCTGAAGAGTCCACCAAAATCTACTAGATTTAATAAATGAATTTGGCAATGTAGCAGGATATAAAATTAACACCCAAAAATTGATGGCATTTTTATACACCAATAATGAATTCTCAGAAAGAGAAACTAAACAATCCCATTTAGCATTGCAACAAAAAAATTTGAGATATTTCGCTGGGACCAGTTTGTCTCAGTGGATAGAGCGTCGGCCTGGGGACTGAAAGGTCCCAGGTTCGATTCTGGGCAAGGGCATGTACCTTGGTTGCGGGCATATCCTCAGTAGGGGGTGTGCAAGAGGCAGCTGATAGATGATTCTCTCTTATCGATGTTTCTAACTCTCTATCCCTCTCTCTTTCTCTCTGTGAAAAATCATTAAAATATATATAAAGAGATACATTGAGTCTTTATAAAAAAAATTTAAGATATTTAGGAATAAACTTAATCAAGGGGGTAAAAGACCTATACTCAGAAAACTACTACAGGACTTTGGAAAAAGAGATAGAGGAAGATATAAACAAGTAGAAGAATATACTGTGGTCATGGATTGGTAGAATTACCACCATTAAAATGTCCATACTACCCAAAGCAATCTATATATTCAATGCAATCCCTATTAAAATACCAATGGCATAGAGTGCGTACCTGTCATACAGTGCGTACCTGCCGCTCGCACAAGCTGGCTGCCACTGGAATTTCTCGAATGAGGCATTTATCCTTTGAGATAAATGTCAAATGTCACCGCCCTCTTCATGCTTTTGACAGAATGCTGGAGGAATAAAATGAGTGGCTTGAGAAATCTCCACTGAGGATTTCCAGTTGCTCCTTTCCTCAGGGAGAACGAGGAATGAAGGTGGTGGCGTAGGTAAACACTCCTAAACAGCTGCAGGGCACAACAAGGAAAAAAACAACAACTATAAAACAAATATCTATCTCCAAAAAAACAAACGAAAGCTGCTGAGAGGAAGCCCTACATGTGGACTGAAAGAGAAAGAGGAGAATCCAGGGCACAAGTGCTGAAAAACTGAGGTTGGGAGAGTGGGGGTGAGGACATGATAAGGGCTGGCGGTGGATCCCTGCACACTGAGAGCGGTGCTTTCTTCAACCCAAAGAGAGACAAGCGCCCGATCTCTCTGAAATCCAGTTTCTGGGGAGAGGCTAGACTGTCTGCCATCGGGTCAGAAAGTGAGGCTGTCTTGCTTGCAGAGCTGAGATTGTTTTCTGTGCTGTGGTGCGAGACACAGGGAGACGCGGGGATGCCATCGGAGAGGCGGCAGATGGCAGCCATCGCTGTTGGCCACGCCCCAGCTTAGTGACCCCCTGAGACTCTGCCCTGAGGCTCTGCCCCTCACAACACATCCAAGCTCCAAACAGCGGACTTTGCATATGAATGGCCCTCTCTGTTGCGTTTAGCAAAATTGCAACCTGGGGCAAACAGATCCAAGGAGGACTGGACTGTGGTTCACACTGTAGCTTCTGCGACAGTACTGGCCTCAGACAGTAGCTGAACTGTACCTCATTGAGACCCAGAAACCAGAGTTCTAGTGCTCAATTTCAACCCTCACACCCATAGGTGACACATTCGGGAGACGGTCTCAGTGAGCACCAAAGCGCTACTGAAACAAGATGTGTCTCCAGCGCAGCAGATCTTCCTTTATAAACACAGCAGATCCTCACAGACAGCTGGCCTGGAGGTCAATTCCTCCCAGTATACCAACAGCAATCAAGGCTTAATTACACCAAGACTTTGCACTTAGCCCACAAAGTGATATAGCAAAAGTGACCACCTTAGGTGATTGGGAAAGCTGATTTACTGGCCCCTATAGATCACCGACCACACAAAGCCACTCCATCAACACAGGGAGGCAGCCAAAATGAGGAGACACAGAAGCATGACATGAATGGGAGAGATGGAAGAGAGTGAACTACTGGATGACACACAGTTCAGAATCACATTTATAAGATTACTCAAGAATCTTCTAAAAACCACTGAGAAACTTGATGAGACCTCCAAGAAGCTTGGTGAGACCTTCAAGAACCTTAATGAGAATACAAAAAAAATTGGAAAGGACCAGCCAGAAATTAAGCATACAAAGTCTGAAATAAAGAATATACAAAAACTCAACTATAGATCAACATACCCCAAGAATCAAACCAAAGATCTGGACCAGGCGTCCTCAAACTTTTTAAAGTGGGGGCCAGATCACGGTCCCTCAGAGAGCTGGAGGGCCGGACTGTATGAACTACTAATTCCTACTGTAACACCTCGGCTGCGCTCACTGCCCAAAAAACCTGGCGGGCCGGATCAGACTCCTCTGCGGGCCGCATGTGGCCCGCGGGCCGTAGTTTGAAGACGCCTGATCTGGACTATAATAAAGCAAAAATCACCCAACCAGAGAGGCAAAAAGAAAGAAGAATCCAAAAGTGTGAGGATAGTGTAAGGAGCCTCTGGGACGGCTTAAAGCGTACCAACATCCGGATTTTTGGGGTGCCAGAAGAAGAGAGTGAGCAGAATATTGAAGGCCTACTGAAAGAAATAATGACAGAAAACTTCCCCCACCTGGTGAAAGAAATAGACCTACAAGTTCAGGAAGCACACAGGACCCCAAACAGGAGGAATCCAAAGAGGAACACACCAAGACACATCATAATTAAAATGCCAAGAGCAAAACACAAAGAGAAAATCTTACAAGCAGCAAGAGAAAAACAACTAGTTACCTACAAGGGGGTACCCATAAGACTCTCAGCTGATTTCTCAACAGAAACTATGCAGGCCAGAAGGGAGTGGCAAGAAATATTCAAAATGATGAACAACAAGAACCTACAACCAAGAGTACTCTACCCAGCAAAGCTATCATTCAGAATTGAAGGTCAGATAAAGAGCTTCACAGACAAGAAAAAGTTAAAGGAGTTCATCAACACCAAACCAGGATTATATGAAATGTTGAAGGGTATTCTTTAAGAAGAGGAAGAAGAAGAAAAAGATAACAACAAAAAGGCATCAAATACATACTTACCAACAAGTGAATCTAAAAAGCAAGAGAATAAAAAAAATCTGAAGAACAAAATGAACTGGTGAATATAATAGAATCAGGGACATAGAAAGGGATTGGACTAACAATTCACAGGGGGGAAAGGAGTCTGAGGGGTGCGGGAAGAGATTGGACAAAAATCTTACACCTATGGATGAAGACAGTGGCAGGGGTAAGGGCGTGAGGTGGGGTTGGGAATCAGGTGGAGGGAAGGTAAGGGGGGGGATAGGAACACCTGTAATAATCTGAACAATAAAGATTTATTAAAAATAAAAATAATAATAATAAAAATAAATTAATTAAGTAAAATACCAATGGCATATTTCACAGATGTAGAACAAATAAATACTCCAAAAATTTATATGGAGCCAAAAAGACCCAGAATAGCCACAGCAATCTTGAGAAAGAACAAAGTTTGTAGGATCACAATTCCAGATATCAAGTTATACTACAAAGTCACTGTAATCAAAACAGCCTGGTACTGGCACAAGAACAGGCATATAGAACAATGGAACAGAACAGAGAACCCAGAAATTGATCCAAGCCATTTTGCTCAATTAATATTTAACAAAGGAGGCAAGAACATACAATGGAGTCAAGACAGTCTCTTCAATAGATGGTATTGGGAAATTGGACAGATACATGCAAAAAAATGAAACCAGACCACCAACTTACACCATACACAAAAATAAACTCAAAATGGATTTTTAAAAAACTTAAATGTACTAGTAAGTCATGAAACCATAAAAATCCTAGAAGAAACCATAGGCAGCAAAATTTCAGACATCTCTTATAGCAATATGTTTGGTGATACATCTCCAAGGGCAGTGGTCAGTAAATTCATTAGTTAACAGAGCCAAATATTAACAGTACAATGATTGAAATTTCTTTTGAGAGCCAAATTTTTTAAACTTAAACTTATTCTAGCAACGCCACTTCTTCAACATAGACTTGCCCAGGCCGTCGTATTTTGTGGAAGAGCCACACTCAAGGGGCCAAAGAGCCACATGTGGCTCGCAAGCCACAGTTTGCCAACCACAGACCTAGGGCAAAGAAATAAACAAATGGGGTTTCATCAAAATAAAAAGTTTCTGCACAGCAAAAGAAACCATCAACATGCCGAAACCGGTTTGGCTCAGTGGTAGAGCGTCAGTCTGCGGACTGAAAAGTCCCGGGTTCGATTCCGGTCAGGTGCATGTACGTTAGTTGCGGGCACATCCCCAGTAGGGGGTGTGCAAGAGGCAGCTGGTCGATGTTTCTCTCTCATCGATGTTTCTAGTTCTCTGTCTCTCTCCCTTCCTCTCTGTAAAAATCAATAAAATATATTTTTTTAAAAAAGAAAGAAAGAAAAAAAAAGAAATTATCAACAAAATGAAAAGGGGGCCCACTGTATGGGAGAACATATTTGGCAATGATACATCTAATATAGGGTTAATATCCAAAATATATAAGGAACTCATACAAAAGGAAGACAAACAATCCAATTTAAAAATGGGCAAAGGACCTAAATAGATACTTCTCCAAAGTGAACATTCAGAAGGCCAAGAGACATATGAAAAAATGCTCAAAGTCACTAATTATCTGAGAGATGCAAATTAAAATGACAATGAGGTATCACCTCACATATGTCAGAATGGCTACCATCAACAAATCAACAAATGACAAGTGCAGGTGAGGGTGTGGAGAAAAGGGAACCCTAGTACACTGGTCAAGGGCACATGCCTAGGTTAGAGCAGAAATATATGACATATGGTGGGAATGCAGACTGGTGCAGCCATTATGCAAAACAATATGGAGTTTCCTCACAAAATTAAATGTGCAACTGCCATTTGACCCACTGGTCCCACTTCTAGGAATATATCCCAAGAAATCCGAAGCACCATTCAGAAAGAATGTATGCACCCCTATGTGCATAGCAGTGCAATTTGAAAAAACTCAGATTTGGCAACAGCCCTAGTGCCCATCAGTAGGCAAGTGGATAAAAAAAAACAAACCTGAGCTATAGCTGAAACCTGTTTAGCTCAGTGGATAGAGCGTTGGCCTGTGGACTGAAAGGTCCCGGGTTCGATTCCGGTCAAGGGCATGTACCTTGGTTGCGGGCACATCCCCAGTAGGGGGTGTGCAGGAGGCAGCTGATGGATGTTTCTCTCTCATCAATGTTTCTCTCTTTCCTTCTCCTTTCCTCTCTATAAAAAATCAATAAAATATATTTAAAAAACAACAACCACCATTACAAAGGCCACAATGAAACCCAACGCCACAAAAGGAAGCCACCATGTAAGAGGAGTTACACAGAATCCAGTAGAAACAATAGAACAATCTGGAAAAAGAAAGATTTTAAAATAAATATACTTAAAATCAACACACACAAAAAAAAGCAGGTGGCTAAGAATCAAGAACAGATGAAAATCTGGGACACGATTTTTAAAACACCGAAACAATGTTTTCGATGGCGGATGACTCAAGGTCCAGTCAGGAAAAGAAAAATCGCTCTAGGTATTTCCAACAAAAAGAACATACTGCAAGGAATGTATTCCACAGGTGACAGGAATGAGAAGACGGGAGGGGGCCGTGGTACATCCCAGAGATTTTACAAAAAAGCAAGAAGCTATTACCACCCCTTTGGCTGAAAGGACAATAAGGAAGATGGTTATCAAACCCTAGCATTTACAGCCGTCCATGGGAACTAGTCACAGCCGCCCCGTGGCCATGGACATTATAGCTTCTGGCAGGAGACGGAGGCTCAGAGACACTGTGGCTCCCAGCTACATTCCCCAAAGCCCAGACAGAGGGAGAGAAATACCGCAGCTTCTCCCCTCCCTCTCCCTCAAGGCGTCTGCCAATACCTTCCTTTGGCCAAACTATTATACCCAGGAGGGATCATGGGATACCTAATTCCTGTAACGTGGAACACACTAGGTTAGGGAATGAATCTGAGACCACACTGACAAACGGCCCAATATAATGAGATAAACAAGAGAATGGGCCTCACAAGGTAAATTCCTGATTTAAGAACCAGAGCTGCTTCTTTTTTTCTTTTTTTAATATATTTTATTGATTTTTTACAGAGAGGATGAGAGAGGGATAGAGAGAAACATCTGTCAGCTGCCTCCTGCACACCCCCCACCAGGGATGTGCCTGCAACCACAGTACATGCCCTTGACCGGAATCGAACCCAGGACCTTTCAGTCCGCAGGCCGATGCTCTATCCACTGAGCCAAACTGGTTTCGGCAGGAACCAGAGCTGCTGAAATCACTCAGAGGCGGCACAGTCAGTCACAAGATGATTGAAAATATGAAAAAGTAATTAAGGGCGAGGAGGCAAGGCGGAGAGGCCCCAAAACGCATTTAATGAAAGTTCCAGAGAGCGAAGCTAGAAAGAATCAGGAAGTGGCAATAGTTAAGGAGATAATGTCTAAGAATTTTCCAGAACTGAAGAAAGGCAGAGTCCCTGGATTTTTTTTTTTTTTTTGGGGGGGGGGCGGGGAGCAAAAAAGCTATTTCCAGGAAATTAGCTGTATGATTTGAACATAGCATCCCACTGAGTACATATTTTAAATCTTCGGGGCATTGAAAAGCTAATGAAAGAGTAAGAAAATATCGGGCCAAGAGAACACAGGAGCCTCCAGAACGAAGCAGTTTCAAAGCCCAGAATTGGTTTGATCCCAAGGGGTTTGCTAATAAGGAACACTTGTGCTTCGAGTTTAGCGGCTGAAATGGGGAAATGTGAACACAGAGCAATGCCAGTGCCTGCCCGCAGGCAGACCTCGGAGATACTGTAGGGTCCGTCCCAGACCCTCCTCAATAAATCATCGCGAGAAAGCAGGCGTCATCTTTTTGCTGGTGGAGGGTCTTGCTTGCCTTGGACTTGTAAAAAACACATCTGTGAAGTGCAATAAAGCAAAACGGAGTAAAACAAGGATGGCTGTAACCGGAGCTCTTTCCCATGTTAAGCTGGGACCTCGCTGGCCTGCCAATCTTTAGAGCAGGAAAAAAATAAAAATAAAAAGAGGGGAAGGAGAAATCCTTCCCTGTGAAGCTGTGACCGTGAACTTGCAGCTCAGGTTCACGTGGCCTGAGTAGTTCTGGGAAATGAGAGCTGTGTACCTGGCTTCAAGTGCTTCCAGATTGGGACTCCCCCCAAGAAGAAAAAGCAAAGGCAACATTTTTTTGGAGAAAAGCAGCGCCATCCTAGGCTTCAGTGAATCTACAAAATAATTTTCCAAGTCCACTCATCGGTATAAGGTAGAAAATAAACAAACTTAGAGGAGAAGTCACCATGAGTTGAACCAGCTGAAACAACAGACTGCAGAATCAGACTGAACCAAAACTTTGGATCCAGATTTTTTTTTTTGGGGGGGGGGGGAGGAAGGGGATGCTTACTTTATTTAAAGAAATAAAATAGCCCAGCCAGTGTTGCTCAGTGGTTGAGCATCAACCTATGAACCAGGAGGTCAGGGTTCGATTCCTGGTCAGGGCACATGCCCAGGTTATAGACTCGATCCTCATTGTACAGGGTGCAGGAGGCAGCCGATCAATTCTCTCTCATCAATGGTGTCTCTATCTCTCTCTCCCTCTCCTTTCCTCTCTGAAATCAATAAAGATGTATTTAAAAATAATAATAGTAAAGAAATAAAATACATGATTAAAAATATCTACAAGAAGGAAACAGTATAAAAAGTGACCTTTGCCAAAACCAGTTTGGCTCTGTGGACTGAAGGGTCCCGGGTTCGATTCCAGTCAAGGGCATGTACATTGGTTGCGGGCACATCCCTGGTGGGGGATGTACAGGAGGCAGCTGGTCGATGTTTCTCTCTCATTGACGTTTCTAGCTCTCTATCCCTCTTCCTCCCTCTCTGTGGAATCAATAAAATATATATTTTTTTTAAAAGTGACCCTTCTTGGTTTCCAATACCATTCTCCAATGAAAGGAACTTGGGCTCACTGGAGAAAAGGTTGTTCTAGGACTGGGGCAGGAAAAATACAAGATGAATGAGGAGCATCTTGAAGTGCCTGAAAGAGAGAGAAAGAAAGCAAGAAAGCAAGGAAGCAAGAAAGCAAGGAAGCAAGGAAGGAAGCAAGGAAGCAAGGAAGCAAGAAAGCAAGAAAGCAAGGAAGCAAGGAAGCAAGAAAGCAAGAAAGCAAGGAAGCAAGAAAGCAAGGAAGCAAGGAAGGAAGGAAGCAAGGAAGCAAGAAAGCAAGAAAGCAAGGAAGCAAGGAAGAACAGAGACAAAAAACAAAACCATGGGTGTATAGGAGACAACCCGAAGGAGCTACTAATGGCCAAAGCTGAAACAATTGGGACAAGAAAAACAAACTAAATAATGTAGTGATGAACTATAACCTAAAGTTATATTTTTAACAGATTTTTTATTGATTTTTAGAGAGAGAGGAAGGGAAAGGGAGAGCAAGAGAGAAACATCTATGTGAGAGCGATACATCAATCGGCTGCCTCCTGCAGGCCCCCTTTCAGGGATCGAGCCCAAAACTGGGGCATGTGCCCTGACCAGAATTGAACCGGCAACCTTTCGGTGCAGGGGATGACCCAACCAACTGAGCTAGACCAGCCAAGGCTGAAGCTGTATTTATAAAATAAATATCCATGAGTCCATACTGATGCCCATGTATAAAATAGTCAGTATTGCCCTTGCCGGTTTGGTTCAGTGGATAGAGGAGCATCAGCCTGTGGACTGAAGGGTCCCAGGTTCAATTCCGGTCAAGGGCACGTACTTTGGTTGTGGGCACATCCCCAGTACAGGGTGTGCAGAAGGCAGCTGACTGATGTTTCTCTCTCATCGATGTTTCTAACTATCCCTCTCCCTTCCTCTCTGTAAAAAAAAATCAATAAAATATATATTTTAAAATAGTCAGTATTCATTTATAAAATAAGTATCTGTGAGTCTATACTGATATAAAAATTGAAAAAGAACTAATTTTTCGACAGAAGTTAGAAGAAAATAAAATATATTTGAAGTGTTGCGAGTAAGTAGCTGCCTATTTCAAATGATCTATTTAATGAAAATATCCTTCAAAATGAAGGTGAAAGAAGAATATGTTTGGCCAAAACCAGTTTGGCTCAGTGGATAGAGTGTTGGCCTGCGGACTAGGAGGTCCCAGGTTCGATTCCTGTCAAGGGCATGTACTTTAGTTATGGGCACATCCCCAGTGGGGGTGTGCAAGAGGCAGCTGATCGATGATTCTCTCTCATTGATGTTTCTGACTCTGGTCCTCTCTCTTCCTCTCTGTAAAAAAATCAATAAAATATATCTTTAAAAAAATAAAAAATAAAATAAAGAATATGTTTGGACACCAGACTGGTGGAATTCATCACCGGTAGAATTCCTGAAAGAAAATACTAAACGGTGTCTGTCCTTCAGGCAGAAGCAAAATGATCCCAGGTAGATTTGCAGGAAGCATGAAGAACAAGGAAAGTAAATACACGGGCAGTTCTAATTCATATCGACTGCACAAAATGATAATAGCATTTGTGCAGTCAATATACACAACTACAATGGCGTCTAGGTCAGGAGGAGGTATGAATGGAATCTTCGAAGGTTCCTGCATGGTACAGAAGTAGACACAAAGACCAGTTCACATCAGACTTTAATCACTTAAAGATGCATGCTTAATCTCTGTTAAAATGACGACCTAGCAATTTTATTCCTGGGTACGTGCCCAAGAGAAATGTGCGCTGAACATGTGCACGAAAAAAAAAAAAAAAGTGAAGTGCAAAAATGTTCCCAGCGGCAGTGTGAGATAGCCCCAGATGTTGACAGAGAACGGATAAATCAATGGAAATATATTCATCCGGGGAACAAAACCGAACCAAGGAGGGCCGCTATGGCTGGAGTGGCCTGACCATCTTTTCCAGCGCAGGCACTGGAATGAATGAATTCATCTGCTTCACTCCGTTTAGGATTAAAAAATTAAAAGTTCCAGAAGACTGAGTCAGCCGCACATACTTTAAGCAACATGCTGACACTTTGGCTCGGTTGCAGAGATTAGAGGAAGAATCTGGCAGATGGAGCCTTCAGGGGCCTCTTTAGTTTCTGCAGCGGGAGTCCTGCCAGGTCCTCAATGTATCTTTCCACCAGGACCGAATGCACCTAGGGAATTGCCCAGAAGAAATCAGGCTTGCTGTTAGGACAGACAAACGACTGGTAGGTCCATTCCTTTGGTCCCTCGTTATTCACATAACCCATCTTCCCCTCGACACGCTTTCCAAAATTCTGTTCTCTAAAACAGAATCTCTCTGGGATTTCTCGCCGCCCCCCCCCCCCCCAATCCCCTTACAACATAAAATGTAATCACACTTCCCAAAAAGAGACACACCAAAGTCTCAAGGTCTCCTAAGTTCCTGTGTCCAGCTGCGAAGATAGAGATCTTTGGATGCGATCTGTTCCTCTTCAAATTCCATCCCAATTCTGTAACCTACAGTTGAAGCAACAAGTCTCTCTCCATCTTCACGTATATGGAGAAAGGAGTTCATCAAAGACTCGAGAGATTCTTTTAAATGTACATGTTTCGCAAGGAAAGGAATGTGAGGATCATCTCTAATCTTTGTTTTTGCAACCCATGGAGTTTTTGCGGCCTCCATCACACAGTCCTTACCCTCTTGCCTTCCTGTGGGGGGTGTCCCTGAATTTTAATCCCTGAGGGTCTGTGCCGTCAGGCCTGCCTGGTCAGGCGTCCTGTAGTCTTCCATGAATTTACCCACAGGAGGCCCCTCACTCCCATGGGTCCTCTGCCCTGCCCCCATAGGGCGGCAGCAACCTAGTTTGCATTCATCAGAGGCAAGTAACCAAAGCAACCTCATAACCCCCTTGGTTTGGACTTCACACAGTGGTAAATGGGGAAGAGGCCAGCAGTTTGTAGCCACGGTGGCTCTCTAGATTACTGTCCCTGCTGAAACCAGGGACTCTTCCTCATCCCAAAGAGAGAGGCTGGCCCAGCCAGCGTGGCTCAGTGGTTGAGCGTCGAACTCTATAAACCAGGAGGTCATGGTTCGGTTTGGTTCCCGGTGGGGGCACACGCTGGGGCTGTGGGCTCGATTCCCAGTGTGGGGCGTGCAGGAGGCAGCCGATCCATGATTCTCTCTCATCAATGATGTTTTTCTCTCTCTCCCTCTCCCTTCCTCTCTGAAATCAATACAATTTTTAAATAATAATAAAATTTTTAAAAATAAAGCATTAAAACAACAACAACAAAAAAAAAAAAACAGAGAGGCTGCACATGAGCTCATTTTCGCACAGGCTCTACTAGTGCTCACGGCAATGGGCAGCCAATGTTCTCAGAACTGGTGGGCGGCGCCTCTAGGTAGCTGGCATCCAAAGTCAGATCCACACCCTCCCCCACTACACACACACACACACACACACACACACATGCACACATGCACACATGCACACCTACGCGTGCACACATGTGCACGCACATGCGCACATATACACGTGTGTGCGTGCACACACCTGCTCTCCCAAGAGCCCTACAGAAAAAGAGAAAACCTGCCAATAAACACACGGAAAGATTTTCAACCTCACTAATAACGAAGGGACTACAAACTTAAAACGAGAAATCATTTTTCACCCACCAGACTGGAAAATATGATATTTTGGCAAGGCTTAGGGCAAATGGGCACTTTCCATACTTCCAGTGGCACAGCCATTTTGTCAAGCAATTTGGCCAGTGTCGCTAAGACTGCAGTGTGCATGTTACATGACCCAGCATCTCCCCTGTGAGGCGTCTACCCTAGAAAACACACTCCGGCACAGACGGCAGGTGTGTAAGTCAACATCCGGAAACAACCTGAAAGCTGTCCTATGACACAGAGAAGTAAAACATGGCGTCCTCACTTCATAGCCAAGAATGAACTAGATCCATATGTACCAAGTGGGATTTCAAAACTGGATGAGATGGCAGAGTGGGGGGTAGGGGGAAAGCAAGGAAGAGTGAAAAAAAAGTGAATGATATCAATAGTTCAAGAGAGTATTATTTTTGTAAAAACAAGCACATGCATGTTTATATAATTTGTTTAAGTTCTGGAAAGATTGATTCCAAATTCATAATAAAGAGTGGGGGGAGGGAGCAGAGAGGCCTAGATCAGGTTACTGTTGAAGAGGACTTTATCTGTATCTATGTCCTTATTTTCACCAGGAGAATGTGTTCATGTTTTATGCTTATTAATTGAAAATTATTAATAAGAAAATAATGCATGTTACTTTGGAAAGTAGATGTGCCTTAAAATGTTCACTCACCTGTTGTGTGGTAAAGACCTGCCTTTTGTAACATCCTCTTTGCGGGACTATAGTCTGAGCGGCCCCAGAAGCTTCCAGAAATACATCCCTGGTGATGCAAGGTCTAACCAGCCAGGCACAATAAAAAGTCTTTATGAGGTTTATTGAGCCAAATTCAAACAGGAAACCTCTGAAGTTTTTATATCCATGCACACGCACATGCGCACACATACACATGCGCATGCGCACACACAGCTGCTCTCCCAAGGGCACTGGCCCTTGAATTAGTTACCTACTGCTGCCTAAAAAATTATCCCCAAACTTAAGGGCTCAAAATAACACTTATTCTCTCACAGCTTCTGTGGATCTGGAATTCTGATGGTGCTATAGTCAAGGTGCTGACTGGGGCTGCAGTTTCATCTGAAGGCTCTACTGGGGAAGGAGCTACTTTCAAACCTGATAAGAGGTCTTTGGCAGGACTGTGTCTCTCACAAGCTGTTGGACTAAAGATCTCGGTTCCAATGAGGGCCTCGGGTTCTCATTGGTTGTCAGCAAGAGGCTGCCCTCGGGGTCCCCGCCATGTGGACCTCCCCATGGTGTAGCTCACAGCACGGCAGCTGGCTTCATCACAACAAGCAAGCAAGAGGCATCAGAGAGAGACAGTTTGTGATGAAGACACAGGTCACCGTCTTTTGTAACCCAATCTCAAAAGGGATGTCTAATCACTTTTGTTATATTCTCTTCGCTAGAAGCAAATAACTGATGCCTGACACTCAAGGAGAGATGAGCATTGTCAGGATCTGATTCAGAAGCTGCTACCACAGCCCCATGAAGATTCTGAGCTCCGTTCATGCTGTGTTAAAATGGGCCCAGTGGGCCCTGGTCAGGTAGCTCAGCTGGTTAGTGTATCATTCTGATAAGCCGAGGTTGTGGGTTCAATACCCAGTCAGGCACATACAAGAAACAACCAGTTAATGTGTAAATAAGTCCAATGAATGCACGAATAAGTGGAACAACAAATCGATGGGGTTTTTTTTCTCTCTCTCTTCCTCTCTCTCTAAAATCAATAAATAAAATATTTTTTTAATGGGGCCAGTGGGAGAGAGGGAGGAATGGAGGAAACAGTATCCAAAAGACTCCAATCCTGGCATTGTTAGAGAGAATATTAGTAAATCCAGTAGATGGCACCCTTCACTGTGAGCTGGCACCCATTCCCTTGAGACTAGCACCTTCAACCATATTAATGATCAATTTTCAAAGAAAAATAATGCAATGCTAAGTGATTTCTGTGATTTTCTCTTTTAAAATGTGTTGCAGATTTTGCTAAGTATGGTGTCAACTTATATCATAGCAACGTATAAAGCCAGGATCTAAGTATTACTAAGAGAGCAGTCGTTTTCAACTAAGAGCGCCTCGTCAGCATCACAACTGACACATTCAGCATGTGGCCATTTGTACCTGACAAAAATGGCCATACCATCAATCAACTTTTAAACCTTTCTTCATAGGGTTAAAATCTCTGGGTTGCTATAAATCTGAAGGGTCATCTAGCAGTGTTTGCCAACCTGTAGTATGTGACTTATTATTGGATCAGAAGAGATATTCCTATAGGGCTGAGCAATGTTCTAGGTGGTTAAGTTCTGAATATTCTCTCTCCTGTATCTCTATCTCTATCTCTATCTCTATCTCTATCTCTATCTCTATCTCTCTCTCTCTCATCCTCCAAGGGTTTGTGCTAATGGATAGTAGCAACATGTGTTCTCTGCCTAAAAGTTCCCCAGAAAGCCAGCAATCCCCAAGGGAGAGCCCATTTCACTCCAGCCCTACAATTCTCAAAACAAGCTCCATGCCCAGTCGATGTGGCTCAGTGGTTGAGCATCAACTTATGAACCAGGAGGTCATTCATGGTTCCATTCCTGGTCAGGGCACATGCCTGGGTTGTGGGCTCGATCCCCAGTGTGGGGCGTGCAGGAGGTAGCTGATTAATGATTCTCATCACTGATGTTTCTCTCTCTCTCTCTCTCTCTCTCTCTCTCTCTCAAATCAATAAAAGCATATTAAAAACAAAACAAGCTCCATTATCAGAGCCAGCATCACAGCCACACAAGCAGGAAGTTTCCAACGCCAACATGAGCATGCCACAATCACAGACTATCTGAGGAAATTCACTGCCATGAAAGACAGACACCAAGCTCAACCAATATGGAAAGTACCAGAGTTTGCCTCTGGTATTTATGGAGGGATAGGGGTGTGTGTGTGTGTGTGTGTGTGTGTGTGTGTGTGTCCTTTCCACCCCACCTTCAGGAGTCCAAAACATCACAAGGCTGAGGTAACAGCAGGAGTCTCTTTAAAAATATGTACAGCATTTAAAAACTGAGGAGAGCCGAAACCGGTTTGGCTCAGTGGATAGAGCTTCGGACTGCGGACTTAAGGGTCCCAGGTTCGATTCCGGTCAAGGGCATGTACCTTGGTTGCGGGCACATCCCCAGTAGGGAGTGTGCAGGAGGCAGCTGATCAATGATTCTCTCTCATCGATGTTTCTAACTCTCTATCCCTCTCCCTTCCTCTCTGTAAAAAGTCAATAAAATATATTTTAAAAAAATAAAAATATAAAATAAATAAAAACTGAGGAGACATGAACTCTTTCAGCATAATTAGGCTCAAAATATACACCAACAGGCAGTTATCCTCCACGGGTCACAGCACCTTGATGTCCACTTCCACCTTCAGGATCTAAAGTTCCTCCTTCACCACCAAAAGGGGAACGGGACGGAGGTCAGTCAAACAGACAGCCCATGACAGGTAAAAAAAAAGACCAGGGAACATGGGGAAGGGGCAAAGACGCTGGAACTGGTTCTAGAAGGTTCCTCTCTATTAGCAGAAGGACTGGACATAGGAGCACCAGCTGAGTTGAGTGGATGAGGACAGCCTGCCCGGTTCTTTAGGCTGCATATGGCTTCGATTATGACATAAAGAAACAATGTTGTGTGCTTGCTTGGCTGAAGGCTTGGGTATGCTCCATCTTTCACCTCTCCAATCACACAGAACTTGGCTTTCTCCCCAGTAGAAGACAGAGAGGAAGAGGTCATGCACGGGGTGTTATTGGCCATCCTGTCCCTTCCCCAGTAAAGCAGGGGTCATAGGGCCTGGCCTACATTTTTGGATTCTATAACCCATCCTTGGATATTTTTCATATTTTTTTCTTTCTGTTTTTTTCTCGTCATCTTTGGGTTTTAAAGTATGATGGTCAGCTGGATTTTAGAGTAAAATTTCTGTGTTAAATGTGAACAAGAAAACATTTTCGCCATGAATATCAGACTATTGGAACCTTGGAGTTGCCCTGATCCAAGTCATGATAGATCTGCCATTCACCCAGATAGCCCAAAAGTGGGACCTCGGAAGGTCTGAAGTCAGGGTGGCAAACCTGGGGGAGAATCCACTGTTAGAACTGCATATATTGGAAAGGAAGTCAAATATATGCAGCATTATGTAAGTCTACCACATTGAGAAAGTCTGAAGTTGTAAATCAGATGTCATTTAAAACATAACCTCCTGCTGAGCTGGTGTTTCTCAGTGGTTAAACATCAACCCATGAATCAAGAGGTCAGCAGTTGATTCCCGGTCATAGCACATGCTCAGGTTGCAGGCTTGATCCCCAATGTGGGGCATGCAGGAGGCAGCCGATTGATGATGTTGCTCTCCCATCGATGTTTCTCTCTCTCTCTACCCCTCTCCCTTCCTCTCTCTCTCTCAAAAAAAAATCAATAAAAACTTTTTTAAAAAACATAACCTCCACAGATATCCAGATTCTTAAGATATTAGAGTTGTTCCTGGGTGGGGATAGAGGTCTTGTGACAGACATGCCTGCATTCACTCAAGACCCCAGCTCCACAAGAGCCATTAACCCCTGGGACTGAGCAGCCTCTGTGAGGCTGGCAATAATACAGGCCTTAAAATCACTGACAGGGAACACTTGCTACCAGAAACATGATTAAGTAGTGAAAAGTAGCTCTTAAGGTACTAGATTAAAAGGGTTTGATTGTGATTAGAGATGCCAGTGACACGGGACAAGAGTGGAAATTACAAGGATGGAGCATCGACCTTCAATACAGGCCACTGGCAGTTTAATGGCAACTCAGACCTCCCTCCCCAAGGGTATAAAAGTGATGATGACTCTCACAAAGTATTGGATTTGTTTTTTCTTCTTAAATATATTTTATTGATATTTTAGAGAGGAAAGGAGAGGGATAGTTAGAAACATCAATGAGAGAGAGACATCGACCAGCTGCCTCCTGCACACCCCCCACTAGGGATGTGCCCGCAACCAAGGTACATGCCCTTGACTGGAATCGAACCTGGGACCTTTCAGTCCGCAGGCCTACACTCTGTCCACTGAGCCAAACCGGTTAGGACCAAAGTGTTGGATTTAAGTAAGTATGCAAGAAGACACCGCCGGTGGGATTGTGTTTTGGGCCACAGTTATGACCTACGTTAGAAAAATACTCAGCAGCCACCCAGATTGTAATGGGTGGAGAGACTAGCCGGTGTGTGGGACTGTTGTTCCAGAAAGCTGGAAAACTTGCGGCAACCGCAATAGGTGACTACGTGCAGATCGGCCGGAAGAAAGTTGAAAAGGGCGTACACAGAGCAAGAAGACAGATTAAGAGATGAGCAAAGAAGGCAGCGTGTGAGATCAACAACATACTTGAAAAGGCAACGGAATCTGATGACAGAACACTGTGATATCCAGCGGATTTGTGGGAGGTTTTCTGCTAGGCCTTGCATCTTAAGGACGTGAGAGTCCTGCCACAGTGGAATCCAGAGTGATCGCTGGACAATATCACACTCAAACCTCAGCAATTTGCCATCTGAAGTTTGGCCAACTTCTATCTGCTGTAAAACAACCTATATGGGATGTATGCGACAGTATCCTGAGTTGTCATTTATTCAAAGCAGGCGTTCTTTATTGTGCTTAACAGTCTAGTGCCAAAAACTAAAAATGTGTATGATAGCTGCAGCATTAGGGCTGACTTTTTTTTTTTTTTTTTTAAAGAATGTGTTCGCACCAAAACCGGTTTGGCTCAGTGGATGGAACATCGGCCTGCAGACTGAAGGGTCCCAGGTTCGATTCCGGTCAAGGACATGTACCTTGGTTGTGGGCACATCCCCAGTGGGGGGTGTGCGGGAGGCAGCTGGTCGATGTTTCTCTCTCATCGACGTTTCTAACTCTCTATCCCTTTCCCTTCCTCTCTGTAAGAAATCAATAAAATATATAGTTTTTAAAGAATATGTTTGCAATAAACTGAAAAACTGCAATGCCCTTTTGTGAAAGGATTTAGAAATAGATTATTAAAGATATTAAACAGATTTAATAGCAATTTAGATTGTTTTCCCCCTGCAATTATCAGTTTACTTATATAATAACTGCAGTAAACAGTTTCAAGGAAGGCTCTTTCTAAGGGAAAATATTTAAAGCTTTTCTTTCTTGTTTTGGATGTCTGTCGTTGCAAATATATATATATATATATATATATATATTGAAGCATCAATTGGCTCCCATGTTAGGATTAGACCTAAGTTACCAAATTGTTTGTTTGATTTTGAGAGCTGCCTCATAGCCCTAGAGAGTATAACAGAATGGACACAGGCTGCTCTTCATTTGCCGTTTGTCAGTGCATGTTGGTGAAAAGGAGAAAGGCCACTACCTCACACCGGAACAGCAACGACAGCAGCACCCCGGCCCCCTCCTCTCCCTCCCCCCTCACCCCACCCCCCGCCCCAGGGAAGAAGACAGCAATGCTAGAAGGGCCAGAGGCGCCAGGAGCAGAGGTTACACGTCGAGTTGTCTAGGGAACTTTTGAAAAATACAGATGCCCAGGCCCTTCCGGCCGAGATTCCAATTCAGTTGGCCCGGGCTGAGGAATTGATTTTAAATCGTCCCAGGTCAATCTGCTGTGCAGCTGGAGTTGAGAACCTCTGACCCAGATTAAGGGTTTGCAATCCTAATTTACAGGCAAGATGTACTAAACCCTTTAGACTTCGTGGCAATCTTCCGAAGTCTCACCATTGAAGCTAATTGGTGGCAAAAACAAGGTGACCAAAAGCACAAAGGCACAATGAGCCCTAGCTGGTTTGGCTCAGTGGATAGAGCATCAGCCTGCAGACTGAAAGGTCCCAGGTTCAATTCCGGTCAAGGGCATGTGCCTTGGTTGCGGGCACATCCCCAGAGAGGGGTGTGCAGGAGGCAGCTGATGGATGATTCTCTCTGAGTGATGTTTCTAGCTCTCTATCCCTCTCCCTTCCTCTCTGTAAAAAATAAAAATAAAAATAAATAAATAAATAATTTTTTGTTTGTTTGTTTGTTTAAAGCACGATTAAATAGTCAAGCACATGACATAGAGCAGAAACTGGAGCGCGCCACTCCATGCTCTAAGGCACATGTGTCAAACACAAGGCCCGCGGGCCAAATCCGTCCCGCCAGGCCTTGCAATGTGGCCCGCACCGCGCTGTCATCACTGCACTCCGCTGCGTTTCCATCACAATGACAGTTTATGACTGTTCAGTAAACCATTCGGCCTGCGATTTAGGCTGGATTTTAGATTTGGGCCCCTTCTCTGATTGAGTTCGACACCCCTACTCTAAGGCTTGGGAGAAGGAATCACAATGAGCTCAGGCTCCGCCTGGCATGGCCTCCAGGATGCCAACAAAGTCATTAAACTCATGCCAGCAGGAGGAGGATGGAGACCGAACTGGAACAGTAGCCCCTGAGTGCCCCACTATTAAGTTCCAGGAGTCTCTTTACAGAAATCGTCAAATGCTTCCTTGGGAAAAGTGTAACCCGGCTGTTTGTTATTCACAGTGTCCTCTCACTGGGTGCAGTTTCTAAGGCAGAAAGATGCTTCTCAATGTGGCAGCTCTTGGGTTTTCCTTTATGGTGGTGAATCCACCGTTAATGTAAAGACCACAGAGATTCCGCGTTGGAAAAAGAAGAACAACAAGGGGGTGGGGGAAGTGGAGGAGAAGCCGTCTGGACTAGATAGGAGAGGGGATTTGAGAGAGCTGCGAAGGGGTAGTGGGAGAGATTTTCAGAGATCTGGTGCCAGCAGCGGAAAGAGTACTGGGGAGGCAGCAGTGGGGAGAAGCAATAGTTAAGATGTTAGATCGGCATTAAAAATGCATTTCCTCTTTGCTTTTTCTCAAGAGACCAAGTGGAGCTGTAAATTACTCATCGTGGATGTTGGCTGCTGACCTAGATTTCCTTGGACAGACGCCTCGTAAGTAACTGGATCGCATGAGGCCCTGACTTAAATTAAAAGTATTAAGAGTAGATACAACCCAGAGAAAGTGAGTTCAAATTAATTATTAATATCTGGAGAAAGATTAAGAGAGGCCATCACATTTATAAAGCAAGAATTGGTTGTTAAAGAAACAAACTAATGTTAAGATTTTTTTTAAAAAACAACTCTCACTGTAGAACAAATTTTTCTGAGTGGTCTTCTTAGAACACAGTGTAAAGGGGAAACAAAAGAACTGAACACGTGAAAGTTAAGAGAACAAGGACAGAGCATCGGCATTGGTCTCATTCAAGTTCCAGAGTGGCTAAAGAGAATAGAGGGGAGAAATAATAAAAGAAATGAAATCAAAATTCCCCAGATGTAAAATAAAATAAAATAAAATAAAATAACACAGTTTTCATACTTAAAGAGTCAATCAAATGCCAAATAGGATCATTTTAAATTTTTTAAAATCTGAATCTATTACGGTGAAATTTCAGAACACCAAGAATAAAGAAAAAATCCTTAGCATTTCCAAAGAGGAAAAACATCTTGCCTTCAAAAGAACTAAAATAATATTCCCCTCAGCATTCTCATCACTGCCACTAACCGCTGTAAGAAAGGAAAGAATGTAGTTTCGACTATCAAGAGTGAAAATAGAATAAAGACATATTCAGACATGAAAAGACTCAAAATGTACCCTCCCAAACCCTTTTCAGGAATTTGGAGAATGTGTTCCAGCATGTTCCTGTGTAAGCCTAGAAAGAGAAAGGACATAATATTAAAGAAACAGCAAGTATCACGAGGAAAATAAGAAGAAAAAAATAACTCAAGGACAGCAGCTGCACAAACAGACCTGGAGGGATACCAAGCCAGTTGAAACAGGGGAAGGAGGCTCCCAGAGAAAATTGTTCGAGAATAAAATCCAACCAAGCAAACGCTGAATCAAAAAAATAAAATAAAAATAAAGAGCTCAAAAATGGCACGGCAGCAGTTGCAAAATGACTGGTGAAGAACATTGTATGTATATAACGGTAGCATTTGCACTAAACAACAGAAATTTGTGATTATAAAACAGAAGGCAAATTTCAAACACCTTGATGCAGTAAAATGAAGCATATCACACACACACACACACAAAGAAAAAGAAAGAAAGAAAGATAGATAGATTTTTCTATTTCTGGCAATAGTGGACTAACTCGCTGCATACCAAGTCTCAGCAAGTACAACCAGAAAAACGAGGTGAGGTATTTTTTAAATCTGTTTGAAGGTATGGGAGCCAATTTCAATGAGGGCTTTGAGAGCCAAGATTTCAAAAAGAGATGAGAAACACACAAAGATGAGCCCAACGTTCATTGCTGGCTGCTTTTCCCTTCGAGGCATTTACTGATTCTAAAAAAGCAGCTGAAAGGCCGAGGAGCTTAGCAGAAGCGATGACTCATAGGCCGAGGAGCTGAGCCGTGTTTCCAGCCGTCTCAAAGGGATAGGGGGGAAATGAAAAGTTTAGGTCCACCAAGGAAAAGAGGCTCTGAGAAACACTCCACATTTTCAACTGGAATCTCAGGAGGGCCATATATATTAGAAAGAAGGATGAATCAGAGATGAATAAGCCCTCCAAAAGACTTATTCCCAGCTTCAAATCAGTGCAATCCCTGGTTATATGAAGGAGGACTGCCTTTCCTTCAGCTGCCAGCCTAAAGCTAACGTCAAACTATCCTATTAGAGAATAACACGACAGAGAATCAAATTAGCTCTGTCATTTTTCATACACAATGTCAAATAGGCCATCAGAAATTAGGAAAAGGATTGTGGCCAAGATGGAGGAAGAGGATCAAAGTTTCCCTCCCACTGAAACAACCAAAAGATGGGGGGGAAATAATATGAAGCACTGGGTTACAGGACACTAGACATGAGGGCAACAAGTGACAAGAATGGGGAAAACTGGGAAACAAGGTGAGCCCTATGATCACCCCAACTGCTGCCTTTGATTTTAGGGTCACAGTATAGGGAAAGGAACCCAGGGATAGACAGACTGGCAACCTCCCCAAGTTGAGGAGACAGCTGAAAATCTGGGGAGATCAAAATAGCTAGAATCAGCCGAGACCGGTTTGGCTCAGTGGATAGAGCATTGGCCTGTGGAGTTTGTCTCCAGTCAAGGGCATGTACCTTGGCTGCAGGCACATCCCCAGTGGGAAGTGTGCAGGAGGCATCTGGTCGATGTTTCTAACTTTATATCCTTCTCCCCTCCTCTCTGTAAAAAATCAATAATATATATATTTTTTTTAAATAGCTAGAATCTGCAGGGATGGCTTCCAGAGAGGAGAGACCTGCAAAGGAGAAGACTCCAGCTATCGGCAGAGGGTCCCCCTGAGTATTCAGCAGAGAACTCGGTAGGGTTATGTTACAAAACGCCCAAGGCCAGAGAAAGAACCAAGTGAAGAGATTAGGGGGAACAGCACTAGTCCTCAGAGCTTACTCAGGGCCAACAATACTGCCTGTCCCCACTAAACAGACTGGACAAACTCAAAATTCACAGGGAATTTGGCAGAGGACTCAGAAGAATCTCAGGTCATCTGTGGAGATAATTAACCCTAGACTAAACATTGTTCTGGTTCTGTCTCACAAATCTCAAAAGCAAGACCTGGGAGGGTCAGATTGTTTTCCAAAGTAACTTAACTGTGTCACAGAATAAAGCTCAAGAATGTTTCTAGAAATGCAAAATTAGATCAATGGTGATGGAAAAAATTAAACTTAAAAAGAACCACGCAAGTATCCATCACTTGACAAAGTAAAATGCACAATGTCTGGTATCCAATTAAAAATTACCAGACATGCCGAAGCCGGTTTGGCTCAGTGGTAGAGCATCGATCTGCGGACTGAAAGGTCCCAGGTTCAATTCCGGGCAAGGGCATGTACGTTGATTGCGGGCACATCCTCGTTAGGGTTGTGCAAGAGGCAGCTGGTTGATGTTTCTCTCTCATCGAAGTTTCTAGCTCTCTAGCTCTCTCCGTTCCTCTCTGTAAAAAATCAATAAAATATATATATATTTTTAAATTACCAGACATGCCACCCTGGCCAGGTTGCATCGTTGTCCCCTGCACCAAAAGTTTGGGGATTGGATTCCTGGTCTAGTCAGGGTACATCCCTAGGTTGTGGGTTCAATCCCCAGTCAGGGAGCATACGGAAGACAACTGATCAATGTTTCTCTCTCTCTCTCCTTTCCTCTCTAAAATAAAAAATAAAAAAGAAAATTAAAAAAAAGCTCACACACACAACAACATATCCTTGTGTGAGATATTTTTAAAAAATTACTCGGTATGCAAAGAAGCCAGAATGTACAACCCAAAATGAGGGAGGTGGAATTAGTCAATCAAACTAACCCCCAAATGACACACATGTTACAATTAGTGGACAAGAACATTAAAAGAGTAATAAGAATATTTTGTAAACTCAAAGAAGTTGAGACATGGGAGGTATTCTTTAAAAGATCCGAATTGAGCTTCAAGGAATGAAAATTGCAAAGTCTGAGATGAAATTATACCGAATAGGATAAATAACAGATTAATAATAGCCAAAAACTTTCCAAATATGATGAAAACTAGAAACTCACAGATCCAAGAAGCTCCATGAATCCCAAGCATGAAAAACATGAGAAAAACTATATCAAGGCACACCATAATCATATTATTCAAAACCAGTGATCAAGAGAAAAATCTTAAACGCAGCTAGACAATAAAAAAAAATCACAACAGAAAAACAGCACTTTTTTTTTTTTTGAACAATGCAAGCAAGAAGACAGTGAAGAAACATCTTTAAAGAAAACAACCTAGAATTCTATAGCAAGTGAAAATATCTTTCAAAAATGAAGGGAAATATAGGCTTTTTCAAACTTACAAAAACTGAAAGAAGTCATTACACAGTGTGTGTTTTTAATTTTAAAATGTTTTTAATTTTTTAAAAAAAACTTTAAATTCTCACCCATGGATATGGTGTGTGTGTGTGTGTGTATGTTTTAGAGAGAGAGAAAAAGAGATAGAGGGGAAAAAAAACATTGATCAGCTGCCTTCTGTATGCTCTCAAATTTTGGCTATTATTAATCTGCTTCAATAAATGGTGCTGGGAGCCGGGACTGGTTTGGCTCAGTGGATAGAGCGTCGGCCTGCGGATTGAAAGGTCCCGGGTTTGATTCCGGTCAAGGGCATGTACCTTGGTTGCGGGCACATCCCCAGTGGAGGGTGTGCAAGAGGCAGCTGGTCGATGTTTCTCTCTCGTCGACATTTCTAACTCTCTGTCCCTCTCAATTCATCTCTGTGTAAAATCAATAAAATATATTTTTTTTAAATAAATAAATAAATGGTGCTGGGAAAACTGAATATCCACATGCGAAAGATTGAAATTTTACATACTTTTTATCCCATACACAAAAAAATTAACTCAAAATGGATAAAAGACCAATGTAAGACCTGAAACCATAAAACTCCTAGATAAAAACAAAGAGAAAAGCTCTTTGATATTGGTCTTTGGCAATGACTTTTTGGATATGACACCAAAAGCACAGGCAAAAAAGAGCAAAAATAAACAAATGAGACTACATCAACCTAGAAAGCTTCTGGAGAGCAAAGGACACCATCAACAAAATGTTGTTACCTATGGAATAGGAGAAAATATTTGCAAACCACATTTCTGATAATGGGTTAATAGCCAATATATATATAAGGAACTCATACAACTCAATAGCAAAACAACCAATAACCCAACTTAAAAATAGACAAAAACCTGAATAGACATTTTTTTTTCCAAAGAAGACATACAAATGACCAACAAATTCATGAAAAGGTGCTCAACATCACAAGTTATCAGGGAACTGCAAATCAAAACCGCAATGAATTATCACTTCACACCTGTTAGAATGGCTATTATAACAAAGAAAAGACATGCTGGTGAGGATCAAGAGAAAAGAGAATCCTTGTACATTCTTAGTGGGAATGTAAATTGGTGCAGACATTAAGAAAAAGAGTATGGAGGCTTCAAAAAAAAAAATTAAAAGTAGAACTACCATATGACCCAGCAATCCCACTTCTAGGTATATATCTAAAGGGGGGGAAAAATCAGTATCTCAAAGAGATATCTGTATTCCCAGGTTCATTGAAGCATTATTCACAATAGCCAAGATATAAAAACAATGTAAGTGCCTATAATATATAAATAAAGTAAGCGTTGTATATATAAAAAGAGATCATCAATTTAGATGAAAATAACTGTCAATCTAGAATTCTGTATCTAGCAAACTCATCATTCAAGAACAAACATGATATAAAGACATTTTTAGACAACTGAGAAAATTTGCCACCAATATACCTGTAGATAAGAAAACTCGAAAGAGTATTCTTCAGGCAAAACAAAAATGTTAACAGAGAAAATTTCAGAGAAAAGGAGACCAACAAAAACATATGTGGGTAAAAATGAACACTCACTTGTATACTAAAAATAGTAATGTCTTAGAGGGTTTAAAACACAGAGAGAATTAAAATGTATGACAACAGTAGCATTTAAATTGGAGGAACTAATGTGATTAAGGTGTTCTATAGTCCTTACCTTTTCTTAGAGAAATGTAAAAGTACCAATTGACATTTGACTTTGATAAGTTAAGGAACCATGTTATAATGTCCAGAGTAACCATTATTTTTTTTAAATACATTTTTATTGATTTCAGAGAAGAAGGCAGAGGGAGAGATAGCAACATCAATGATGAGAGAGAATCACTGACTGGCTGTCTCCTGCACACCCTCTCGTCCCCCTCTTCCTTCCTTTTCCCCCCTACCTCCCCACTCCTCCCCCCGCCCAAGGATGGAGCCCACAACCTGGGCCTGTGCCCTGACCGGGAATCGAACAGTGACCTAATTCATAGGTCGATGCTCAACCACTGAGCCATGCTGGCTGGGCATTAAAATGGTAAAAGAAACTTAATCTGCAGACTAACAGAAGGGGGGAAATGGGGTAGTAAAAAACAATAAATATAAAATTAATCAAGTAAGTAGATGAAATATGCATCTAAATTTACTCAACAATCTTGGCATCACCAAAGGTGGGAAAAACCAGATCTGTGCCTAATGATATGATGCAATATGAAGCATTCAGCACCACCTATAAAGTCTTCTTGCCAAAAGAATTGAATATGAACCTAATCAAGGCTTGACATCTACCCCATTATAAGAAACATGAGCAAAAGAAGAACAAGTTAAATGGCATTGCAAGGAAGCAAACAAATACAATTTGTGAGGCATTCCATACTATAAACGGCCTGGTTTCTCTGAAAAATCAATTTCATAAAAAAAAAAAAAAAAAAAAAAAAAAAAAAGGTAGGTGAGTGAGTGAAGAACTCTTATAGAATAAAAGAGTCAATTAGAGAAACTTGGATATGGATTCAATAATACACAATAATTATTGTAAATGTTTCTACATCTGATAATGGTGTGGTAGTTATATTTCGTTTAAATGCCATCTGTTTGAGAAGCACACTTGGGTACTTATCTATGAAACTATATGATATCCAGGATTTATTTTTAAAGCACTCCAGCATAAAATGGGATGGGAGAGACAGATAAAAGGGGATTGGGGAAAATGTTGATAATTATTGAATCTGGATAATGGAGAAACAGGGGTTTACCCATTACCCTAGTCTGACTGTTTTTGGTTATGCTTAAAATTTTTATAAAAATGTAAAAAATATACAGCAGGTTAGGTAAATATTAAATATATCACTGATTGAAACAATTACAGTTAAAAGACTAAGATTATAGTATTGATTTTTTAAATTTGCTTATATACTGCTTACAAAAGATTCATCTAAGGCAAGCATGTCAAACTTGCGGCCTTCGGGCCGCATGAGGCCCACAATGAATATTCATTAAGGATGACTTTTATTTCAGCCCTTTGTATACAGCATGTCTCTATCAAAATAAACCTGTTTCTGCCGAAACTGGTTTGGCTCAATGGATAGAGCGTCGGCTTGGGGACTGAAAGGTCCCGGGTTCGATTCCGGTCAAGGGCATGTACCTTGGTTGCGGGTATATCCCCAGTAGGGGGTGTGCAAGAGGCAGCTGATCGATGACTCTCTCTCATCGATGTTTCTAACTCTCTATCTCTCTCCCTTCCTCTCTGTACAAAATAATAAAATATATTTTAAAAAAATAAAAAATAAAAAATAAAAAAACCTGTTTCTATGGCAACTGAAGCATTTTATTTATTTATTTTTTTTGCAGCCCACATAAACTTAAACCTTGTTTATTTGGCCCATGTTAGCCTTTGAGTTTGACATGCTTGATAAGGCATGGTGATACCAAAAGGTTAAAAGGAAAAAAAAAATAGAGGAAAAGGTTATGTCTTTGTAAGAACATGTTAAGTTCTCTCTTGCCATTGCAAAGAACCAAGAAAACCAAGACACCCTTGGAGAACAAGAAAATGGGAAGACTTGCCCTCAAAAATACAAGAATTATTTTTAAATTATAGTAAGTCATGGGACTGCTATTCAGAATACATGAAGAACTCTTTGAATGCAGTCATAACAAGACAGATAGTCCAATTAAAAATAGGCAAAGGGCTGAAACCTGTTTGGCTCAGTGGCTAGAGCGTCGGTCTGCGGACTGAAAGGTCCCAGGTTCAATTCCGGTCAAGGGCATGTACGTAGGTTGCAGACACATCCCCGGTAGGGGGTGTGCAAGAGGCAGCTGGTCGATGTTCTCTCATCGACGTTTCTAGCTCTCTATCTCTCTCCTTTCCTCTCTGTAAAAAATCAATAAAATATATTTTGTTTTAAAAAGACTAGTATCAGACTTTTCATAACAATGAAGTTGGGAAAAAAACTGAAACACCTATAAACTGAGAAAGAAAAGGGATTATAACCAAAAGTTTCTCCCTCACAACTGAGATACCATTTGTCAAGGCAAAAGTGGTTATTTTGAGGTAGTCAAGGCCTCTGAAAGAATATACACCCACATACCAGATGTGAAGGCACAAACATGAAGTATCCATCAATCACAGGACAATTTATTCAGCACAGAGATGTCACATGGGGAAAGATGAAATGATAAGAAATACCAGTAGCAATAAATCATGGAAAATAGACTTAGTGTCTAAATAGATTATAACATGATTGATAGCTGTAAGGCAAGAGATAAGAAAGAACTGTCAAAATAGAAAACATATCAGACAAAGCTGAATTCAAGATCAAGTGTTAAAGAGAACATAAACAGATGGTCTGTTAAAGGTACACTTATGAAGATGATATGTCAAATATCTATAGAAATCAAATTACATAAAGCAAGACTTGAAATACAAGGAAACTGCATAAAATACCCGTATGGTAGAAGATGCTAATAGCTTTTCATATATTAAGTAGTCAGCCCTAGCTGGTTTGGCTCAGTGGATAGAGCACTGGCCCATGGACTGAAGGGTCCAGGGCTCCATTCTGGTCCATGGCATGTACTATGTTCGGTTGCAGGCTCCATCCCCAGCCCTGGCTGGGCATGTGCAGGAGGCAATCAATCAATGTGTGTCTCTCACATCGATGTTTCTCTGTCTCTCCCCCTCCCTTCCACTCTCTCTAAAAATAAATGGGAAAACATCCTCGGGTGAGGATTAACAAAAAACAAACAAACAAACAAAAAACAACTAGTCAAAAATTAGCAAGAATATAGAGGACTTGAAAATATAATCAGCCCTGGCCGGGTGGCTCAGTGGGTTGGAGGGTTGTCCCATACACAAAAAGGTTTCGGGTTCAATCCCAGGTAGGGTAACAAATGATCAATGTTTTTCACATTGATGTTTCTCTTTTTCTCTAAAACTAATAAAAACATATCCTCGGGTGAGGGTTCACAACATTAAAAAAAAAAAAAGAAGCTGAAACCAGTTTGGCTCAGTGGATAGAGCGTTGGCCTGCGGACTGGAGGGTCCCGGTTCGATTCCCATCAAGGGCATGTACATTGGTTGCGGGCACATCCCTAATGGGGAGTGTTGTGCAGGAGGCAGCTGGTCGATGTTTCTCTCTCATCGATGTTTCTAACTCTATCCCTCTCCCTTCCTCTCTGTAAAAAAAATCAATAAAATATATTTTAGAAAGGAAGGAAGGAAGGAAGGAAGGAAGGAAGGAAGGAAGGAAGGAAGGAAGGAAGGAAGGAAGGAAGGAAGGAAGAAAGAAAGAAAGAAAGAAAGAAAGAAAGAAAGAAAGAAAGAAAGAAAGAAAGAAAGAAAGAAAGAAAGAAAGAAAGAAAGAAAACACAGCCCAAGCTGCTTTGGCTCAGCCTGTGGACTGAAGGGTCCCAGGTTCGATTCCAGTCAAGGGCACATGCCCGGGTTGTGGGCTTGACCCCCAGTGGGGGGGGGGGGTGCAGGAGACAGCCAATCAATGATTCTCTCTCATCATTGATGTTTCTAACTCTCTCTCCCTCTTCCTTGCCCTCTGAAATCAATGAAAATATTTTTTAAAAAGAAAATACAATCAACAAGCTTATATAAAACTAACTAGAAACCAACACTAAAGAGATTAATAAAACTTTTACTACTTGGAAGTTAAACATACAAAGAGGAAATTAAAACTGATAATGTGATCACTTCATAAGGTCTAATCACTAGGTTGTACAACAGAAACTAATATAATATTATATGTCAACTGTAATTGAAAAAAACTTTAATGTCGATCTAGGAAGTGATAAAAAGAACAATTCATATGCAATGGGACACAGCTAATGCTATTTGTGTAGCAAAGGAAATGCGCAGCTTTCAAGGAGTTCATTTTAAAATAAATTAAAATAAATGCTGTTTGAAACATAAGACATTTTAACTAGATCCACAAAATAACCCAGGAGAAAATTGGAACAGAAAATTAATAACAATACACAAGGAAACTAATTAAATAGAAAACCAACAAATATAAATAAACAAAAGTGAGAGCTGCCTCTTTGATAACATCTATGAAATGGCTAAACCTCTGAAAGCCTATTTAAAGAAATCAGAGAGATGAAATAAAAACATTCAGGATAAGAAAGAAGATGCCATCCGACATGCAAGAGATTAAAATAATTATGAGAGAATAATGTGTGCCTCTTGATGGCAATAAATTGAAAATCTAGAAGAGTGGTTTTCAACCTTGGCTACACATTGTAACCACGTGAGAGGTTTGGGAAATGATTGATGTCCGGAGCCTCACTCCCAGAAATTCTCATTTAACCGGTCTGGGGTGTGGCCTGGGTAGTTGGATGTTCAAACTGCCCCTGAATTCATATATATATATTATTGATTTTTCACAGAGAGGGATAGAGAGCTAGAAACATCGATGAGAAAGATACATCAACCAGCTGCCTCCTGCACACCCCCCACTGGGGATGTGCCCGCAACCAAGGTACATACCCTTGACCGGAATCGAACCCGGGACCCTTCAGTCTGCAGATCGACACTCTATCCACTGAGCCAAACTGGTTTCAGCTGCCCCTGAATTCTTAGAGGGGGATGTGTGGTCCATGGACCAGCAGCACCTGCATCTCTAGGGCACCTACAAGAAATGCACAATCTCTGGTCTCACTGAAGATCCACTGAATCTAAACGAGCACTTTCACAACATCCCCCAGGTCCGTGGTCGGCAAACTGTGGCTCTTCAGTCACATGCGGCTCTCTGGCCCCTTGAGTGTGGCTCTTCCACAAAATGCTACAGCCTGAGCGAGTCTATTTTGAAGAAGTGGCGTTAGAAGAAGTTTAAGTTTAAAAAATGTGGCTCTCAAAAGACATTTCAATCATTGTACTGTTCATATTTGGCTCTGGTGACCACTGAGCTAGGTGATCTGTGTACACGTTATTATGTGATACGTATTGATCCAGAGAAAATGGGGAAATTCCATGGGAAATATACATGCCAACGTTTATTTAGGAAGAAAGATTGATGGACGAATTCATGTTGAAAAGATCAGAGAAGTAAAAACCTACCATTTATAGAGGCATCAGACCCAAATGCTTTCACAACTGAGTTCTGCCTAATCCTTAAAAATAAGACAATGGCCCTAACTGGTTTGGCTCAGTGGATAGAGTGTCGGCCTGCGGACTGAAGGGTCCCAGGTTCGATTCTGGTCAAGGGCATGTACCCTGGTTGTGGGCACATACCCAGTAGGGGGTGTGCAGGAGGCAGCTGGTCGATGTTTCTCTCTCATCAATGTTTCTTGCTTTCTATCCCTCTCCCTTTCTCTCTGTAAAAAAATCAATAAAATATATATTTTAAAAATCAGACAATGTCTCTGGTTTTTAAACCATTCCAGAATATAGAAAAGTTCCCCAAGCTTATTTTATGGAACTAGAATTACATTAGTATTCAAACCTGATCGTAATGGTACAAAACAAGAAAGCACCAGAATTATGAACATAGATACAAAAATTCCAAATAAAATACTAGCCAATTTATGCTTCAGTATTTTGAAAGAATAAAAATTGCCAAAGGGGGATACTTTTATCCTAGAAATATGAATAGGGTTTTACTTTAGAAAATCCAGCACTGTAATTCAATATTCTTCATACATCAACAAATAAAAACAAAAAGTCAAGTAATTATATTAATAGGCAGCTAAAAGACATTTGATAATATTATTTAGTCATTGCTAATAAAATCTCTAAGTAAAATGATAATGGAAGGAAACTACGCAACCTTGGAAAATGCTATTTTCCAAAATCACTATTAAACTAAGTGGTTAATTACTGAAGTATCTCCATTAAAAACAGGCATAGCACAGAAATTCTTGCTCTAGGAAGGAAACCAAGATGGCTGCATAGGTAAACGCCTAACTACAGCCTCACACAATAATTTCAAAAAATACAACTAAAATATAAAGTGGACATTACCCAGAACTACAGGAAAGTTGACTGACTGGAAATTCGACAACGAGAAGGAAAGAGAAAACCAGAAGGAAAATCAGAGGAGCTGTAAAAGCCTAAGGTACGGAGACGTGGTGCATGCGTGGGGAGAGGATGGAGCCGGAGAGGAGGGGGCAGCTGAGTGTCTTGTTGGCGTTCCCTAGCAGGAAGGAGATAAAAGCTCCGGACTGTGCTGAGCCCCAGTTCCGACTGCACTGAACCCCAGTTCTGGGCAAGACCCTGGGGACCCGGGCTCATACGGAGGGATTCTAGGCTATAAGGTGGAAACTCAGGCGAGAGGCAAAAAGCAGAGCCCCAGAGTCACGCATATTGTGCACAGAGGACTGACTGTGCCGCTGGACTGCCCTAGCGGGAAGGAGACAAAAGCTCCGGACTGCACTGAACCCCACTTCCAACTGCACTGAACCCCAGTTCCGGGCCCATTGGGGGAGAGACTAGACCATCAGGTACCGGGCGAAACTCGAGGGCACCTTTCTCTCAGAGGTGCTTGCAGTGAGTACCAAAGGACACTGAGGAACACTGAGACTCAGGAATCTCATAGGGCGGGGCTGACAGGAAGCCAAGGCTGTAGGCTCCACCCTGAAACTCCACCCCATCCAAGCTGAGCACAGAGGCTTTTGAATAAGGCTGTCTCCTGGCATAGACACAGCTGATCCTCACAGCCAATTGGCCTGGAGGTCAGTTCCTCCCAGTGATACCAATTAAGACTTAACTACTAAAGACTATACACACAGTCCACAAAGGGGTGCACCAAGAGTGTCCACCTCAGGTAACTGGGTAGGCTGACCCACTGAACCATATAGGACACCTTAGCACACAAAGCCACCCTACAACTCAGGGAAGCAGCGAAAATGCCAAGACAAGGAAACAAATCACAAATGAAAGAAATGGAGGACAAAAAGTGACTGGATATAGAGTTCAAAACCACGCTTATAAGGTTTTTCAAGAATTTCTTAGAAAAGGCCGATAAAATAAAGGAGACCTATGAGGATATGAAAAGGGATCAACTAGAAATAAAGAATACATTGTCTGAAATAAAAAATATATACAGAGTCCTAAAAACAGAATGGAAGATCACAAAAATCAAGTAAAAGATTTGGAACACAAAGACCCAGAGGACACTCCTCCACAGAATCAAGAAGACAAGAGAATCCAGAAAGTTGAAGATAATGTAAGAAACCTCTGGGACAACTTCAAGCGAACCAACATCAGAATTATGGGGGTCCCAGAAGATGAGAGAGAGCAAGATACAAAAACATATTGAAAGAAATAGTGAAAGAAAACTTCCCCCACCTGGTGAAAGAAATAGACTTACAAGTCCAGGAAGTGCACAGAAACCCAAACAAAAGGAATCCAAAGAGGACCACACCAAGACACATCATAATCAAAATTCCAAGAGCAAAAGACAAAGAGAGAATATTAAAAGCAGCAAGAGAAAAGCAGGTACCATGTTTCCCCAAAAATAAAACATCCTTCGAAAATAAGACCTACTTACAGGTTTCCTTCTGAGTGAAATATAAGGCATCCCCCCGAAAATAAAGCCCCCCTAGGCTCTGTCTCAGAATGGAAATTAATTTACCCTAAACTGGTCGCTAGGGCTACCCCGACTGGCATCTAGCAACCAGTGACATTACACGGAGTCCTGACATCACTGCTGTGTGGAGGAGGACCGGAGGTCGGAGTGAGCGGTGAGCACAGGGCAGGAGAGAGGAGGAGACTTTCGCAGATGCATGTAGAAGAACAGGAGAATTAGGGCGGACGGGATGCAGAGAAGGTGGTGAGTGCTGGTCTGTCTCTGGTGACACTACCTGATGCTCGCAGCCGCCCTCATGATGACTGAAGGTTCTCAGTCAGTGACAGACCCTGCTCCAGCCCAGATCCAGGCCCCAGCAAGCCCAGTGCCAGTCCCCAGGCAGGCCCCAGGGGGTAAATGTCTGATAAAGGGATAGGGGAGATGTCTAGTGAAGGTGCTCAGTGGCACAGGGGTGGGGGGAGGGGGATCACTTAAAATGACACAGGAGGATCAGAGGGGGCAATCAAAATGACACAGGAGGATCAAGAGGGGTTACTAAAATGGTAATCCCCCCTCTGATTCTCCTGTGTCATTTTGATTCCCCTCTCTAATCCCCCCTGTGTCATTTTAAGTGATTCCCCTCCCCCCACCTTGACACCCCAATTCCTTTTTTTTACCCCTAGAAATGAGCGCAAAAAGAAAAAGCTACTCCATGGGGTATAAGAAAGGAATCATGGAAGACTCTTGGGGCCAAAATCTTACTGCTTTCTGCAAAGAGAAGATGTTGAGTATCTGATTGGATAAAGAACTTCACAAATAAAAAAAGCTAAAGGAGTTCATCACTGTCAAACCAGAATTATATGAATTGCTGAAGGAGGTTCTTTAGGAAGAAGAAGAAAATAAAGATAAAAATTATGAACAACAAATATGTAACTATCAACAAGTGAAACTAAAAACCAAGGGAATTAAAAAAAAAATGATGAACAATATTAACTGGTGAATATAATAGAATCAGAGGTATGGAAGGGAAGTGGACTGACAATTCTCCGGGAAAAGAGGAGTGGGGGTGCGGGAAGAGACTGAACATAAACTGTGCACCTATGGATGAGGACAGTGGGGGGTGGGGAAAGGGCAGAGGGTGGGGTGGGAACCTGGAGGAGGGGGGGAAAATGAGGAACTTTTGTAACAATATGAATAATAAAGATTAAAAAAAAAAGAAATTCCTGTTCTAATATATATTATTTATTCAGCATTGTTTTAGAAGTTCTACCTAACATAAGACACAAAAATGAAATAACTGACCTCTTTTTGTTACTTAACTGCACACACAGAAATTCAAAGCACAATTAGAATTGGGAAGATAATGTGGAAAAGTAGCTGGGTACATGAAAAGTATATAAAAGCCTAATAGCTTTTCTCTATACTTTAGCAGTATCTAGGTGGCTAAAAATTATATGGGCTTATGAAAAGTATATGACCTATATATAAAGAAAGCTATGAAGATTTTATTTAAAAGCTATAAAATAAGCCCAGAATAAATGGAGGGATATGAATATGAAGACAAGATGATAAAATTGCCAGGTTTGATTTAATATTAAAAAGTCATGCAATTTGCCCGGCTGGTGTGGCTCAGTGGTTGAGCATTGACCTGTGAACCAGGAGGTCACGGTTTGATTCCCAGTCAGGGCACATGCCTGAGTTGCAGGCTCCATCCCCAGTGTGAGGCATGCAGGAGGCAGCCAATCCATGCTTCTCATCACTGATGTTTCTATCTCTTTCTCCCTCTCCACTTCCCTCTCTCAAATCAATAAAAAAATATACCGTATTTTTCGGACCATAAGACGCACTTTTTTCCCCCCAGAAGTGGGGGGGGAAAAGTCCCTGCGTCTTATGGTCCAAATATAGCCTACACATATACTTTAAAAAAAAAGTTTTTTTACTTGCCCGGCTCTGTGTGGTCTCTGTGTGCTTGCCCGGCTCTAAAATGGTTCTAAATGCTGCTGTTTACTTTACAGGGTTGATTACATGTGTTTATGACTGTGATGTTGGGTTTTAATGCACATAAAATATTTTAGGACACTATTTGTTTCAGAATCTTTTTTTCTTCATTTCCCTTCTCTAAAAACTGGTGTGTCTTATGGTCCGGTGCGTCTTATGGTCCGAAAAATATGGTATATTTTTTAAAAATTCGCCGAAACCGGTTTGGCTCAGTGGTAGAGCGTCGGCCTGCAGACTGAAAGGTCCCAGGTTCGATTCCGGTCAAGGGCATGTACCTTGGTTGCAGGCACATCCCCAGTAGGGGATGTGCAAGAGGCAGCTGGTCGATGTTACTCTCTCATCGACGTTTCTAGTTCTCTATCCCTCTCTCTTCCTCTCTGTAAAAAAATCAATAAAATCTATTTTGAAAAATAAAAAATAAAAATTCATGCAATTCGAACAAAAACTCCCAATGGGTCTTCTTAGTGGGGTAAAATGCGCATAATGTTCCTGTGGAAGAGTAGATGTCCAGAAAACAATGAAAAAGGAAAGAACTTGCATTCTATAATAGATATTACAGTTCACCAGCGAGATTGGCACAAGAAGAATCAAGAGATCAGTAAAGCAGACTAGCCTTCAGAACTTAATCCCAGGTTACAGATGAACCAAGTAATCATTTATCAATAGTTCAAGGGAGTACAGGAGGACTGACTAAACAAACAGTGCCATAATAACTGGCGCTCTATCCAAGAGATAAGAGAAACTACACCTACCAAATAACTCACACGGAAACACCCCAGGACAAAATGGCGGTGGGGTCTCGATCCATTGATCATCCATCGATCACGGCCCTGGGTCCCCGCAGAGCTCAGGTGGATTGGGCTGAGCGACAGTAGCCGTGGCTGCGACCCCAGGCGCAGGGGCATCAGCAGAGAAAGCTCTGTGGCCTGAGGACAGCGAGTGGAAGCAGCGCCCACCGGAGTTCCCTGGGTGGTGAGGTCGGGGGACTTTTAAGGGCGATTTTGCGCCTTAAAGGGGTAGCGCCTGCCTTTCGCACTTCAGGGTAGTCCCTCCGACGCCCTTTTCCTCTCTTCCTTTGTGGGGCCTTTCTAACTGCTGGGTGAAGGCGATTGTTATTGTGGTTGCTGATGCCATGGAAAGACGCAGGGTCTCAGGAGACGCCAAAACCTGAGTTCAAATCAAATGCTATTTTGTTGCTGTGTGGCCTTGGGTGAGTTCCTTCACCTCTCTGAGCCTCAGTTTCATCCTCTGTGAAATGCCATCATTAGCTCATTTCACGAAGGATATTGTATAATGCAAGTTTTAGTACTGTGCCACTCAGGTGTCAATAAAGGCAGCTGGAGTTAATGATATCAGTAAAGAAAAGCTTGTATAAAATTTCACTCTAACTTAGCCCCACAGGCAGCCTTGCATTCTCAACTTCTCTTTGTTGTTCTGTCAGTGGGGACTCTGGAGATTATATATATATTAATTTCAGAGAGGAAGAGGAGGGAGAGAGAGAGAGAGAGAGAGAGAGAGAGAGAGAGAGAGAGAGAGAGAGAGAGGCATCAAATGAAACAGAATTACTGAACAACCCACACTGGAGATCCGAGCTCACATCCTGGGCATGTACCCTGCTGGGAATCCAATCCTGACCTCCTGGTTCATAGGCAATGCTCAACCACTGAGCCACACTGGCTGGACTCTCTGGGACCTGTGTGTTTCATCTATACTAATAAAAGCGTAATATGCTAATTAGACCAGACAGCCAAACAAAGCCACAGTGGCAGAGGCTGAGGCAGGGGTGATCAGGCCAGCAGTGCAGCAGTTAGGTTGTGGGCACATCCCTGGTGGGGGTAGTGCAAGAGGACCACACCCACCCCCCACCCCTGTGCATAAATTTCATGCACTGGGCCTCTAGTTTATAAATAATTGCTTTGGAGTTAGACCTGAGTTCAAATTCAGGAGCCTAGCGACTCTCTGACAAGTCCTGTCCCCTCTCTACATTTCATTTGCTCCCGGTGAAGGTGAGCTTGATAATAGCACGCCTCTAGGTTGTGGTGGTAATTAAAGCTGGCTGCCGATCTATTCCCACCATATGGCGAGAATCCTTCTGGGCTCAGCAGTTGGTAATTATGGCGCTTCACCCTTGAACAATACTCCCGCAGGGGTGGAGGGTGGGTCCTTCAGCCCGGCCTGCACCCTCTCCAATCTGGTACCCTTGCAGGATCCAGCCTAAACTGGCAATCAGACATCCCTCTCGCAATCCGGGACTGCTGGCTCCTAACTGCTCGCCTGCCTGATCACTCCTAACCCCTCTGCCTGCCTGATCGCCCCTAAGTGCCTCTGCCTGCCTGCCTGTTGCCACTAACTGCTCCACTGCTGGCCTGATCACCCCTGCCTCAGCCTCTGCCATTGCGGTTTTGTCCGGAAGGATGTCCAGAAGGTCGTTTGGCTGTCTGGTCTAATTAGCATATTACGCTTTTATTAGTATAGATGAAACACACAGGTCCCAGAGAGCCCAGCCAGTGTGGCTCAGTGGTTGAGCATTGCCATGAACCAGGAGGTCAGGATTGGATTCCCAGGCAGGGTACATGGCTGGGTTGCAGGTTCGGATCTCCAGTATGGGTTGCTCAGGGGTATCTGTCTTTCATAGTTCCCCATAAAGTTGGCCTTATCCAGAAAAGACTGATTTTGAGCAGGTCTCGTGGAAGTATTGAAGTAAAGGAGAGCTTGAGATCTGTCTCTTTGTATTAAAATCTTGGCTCTGACCCTTACTAATGGTCTAACCTGGGCTTTGGGGGAAACTAAATGATCATGCAGGGTTGCTATTCTTTTTTATTATTTTTTTAATATATTTTATTGATTTTTTACAGAGAGGAAGAGAGAGGGATAGAGAGTTAGAAGTATCGATGAGAGAGGATCATCGATCAGCTGCCTCTTGCACCACCCCCACCGGGGATGTGCCCGCAACCAAGGTACATGCCCTTGACCGGAATCGAACCCAGGACCTTTCAGTCCGCAGGCCGACGCTCTATCCACTGAGCCAAACCGGTCTCAGCAGGGTTGCTGTTCTTATTAGAGGAGATTACTTAGAAAGTACTTGGCTCATAGTGGGTATTCAAGCAACGTGTTTTCCTTTTGCTTCTCATAGGATCCTGATTATCATCAACCTCTTGTCTCCTAATCGTCCCACCTATATCACTGTTATTTTTCTAACTGGATTGTAAGCTCCTTAAGGACAAAGCAATAAAGCTCACTTATGTACTCTTCGTTTCCAGATGCTTTTATTAATATTTTCTCACTTAATGCCAATTACAGTGTCATGGTGACAAAATCTAGGTATGAGAAGGCTAAATGTTTCATTCAATCCTTTCAGCAACCCTAGGAAGTAGGTATGTTATTCTCAATGTACAGATAAGGAAACTGAGGCCTAGAGAGGGTAAGTAACCTGGCCAAGTGAGATAGGATCAAAACTAAAAAGAACCAAGGACTGCTTTTTCCGATCCAAAGCCTTCTCTTTGCTTCTCAGTGGCATCTAGAAGTGTAAACCAAGCATGTCAAACTCGCGGCCACAACGAATATTTTTGTGGCCCAGCCAATATAACGGTAAGGAACATTTTAATAAAAATTCTGTAACTTGCCAAAACCGATTTGGCCCAGTGGATGGAGCGTCGACCTGCACACTGAAAGGTCCCAGGTTCGATTCCGGTCAAGGGCATGTACCTTGGTTGCGGGCACATCCCCAGTAGGGGGTGTGCAGGAGGCAGCTGGTTGATGTTTCTCTCTCATCAATGTTTCTAGCTATCTATCCTTCTTTCTTCCTCTCTGTAAAAAATCAATAAAATATATATATTTTTAAAATAATTCTGTAACTTAATTTTACAATATCCTGTTATACATCATTATTAATAACGAACTACACTTTGTTTAGGAGCTACAGTGATAGGATGTCACATCATCCCATGTCTTACCCAAGGATTAATTGAAACAGCATTAACCAAACAGTAAATTAGTCTCCTCTGAGACACTGCAGAGCAAGAAAGTCAATGGATGTCAGCTGAGTTTGAAGAAAAGAGTTTAAATAAAGCAAAGGGGGAATTGTGAGAATAAACAAGTCATCTTTTCTGTCAAAGAACAGTTTAGACAGCCGCCATTTTGGATCACGTGACTTGGCAGCCGCTATGTTGGCAGGCCCCTCCCCTGAGGGCTGCCATCTTGAAACAGCAAAGGCCAACCCCCCCCCCCCCTTTGAATTAGCAAATCGCAAAAGACTGTGTTCCTGAGCTCCAATCAAGAGCAAAGGAATTATAAAGCCAAGCAGACAGTCTGTGGTGTGCATGCGCTTCCAGACCATGTGTGTGCACCTTTCTACATAGAAGTAAATACAATATGTTTGCCTTGAAAAAAATAAATAACGAACTACAACGTTCCAACGTTCACTAATGACTGATGACTACAATCCTGTTGCATTCTTTTCCTTTATGCACCTTAGGTGAAGGTGTAGCATTTCTCTCCACTAATACCAGCAGCAAATATTTTAGCAGCCAATGGCCACATCATTAGTCTTGTACTGACCTGTTTGCTATGCGCAACAGGAAATATTTTGCTTTCGGAGAACAAGAAAAATAGGCTTATCTGCGTTATGCTTATTAATCTGTGCAGTTATTCAGTGAATGGCAAGTTAATGTTTAAGGAAAAATATTAATTTTTATTAAAATGTTCTATTTCATGTGAACAATTACTCAGTTATTTCAGCCCTTTGTCTTCAACATGTCTCTATAGAAATAAACCTTTGTTTTTATGAAAATTGAAGCTTTTGTGTTGTTTTTTTTGTGGCACACATAAACTTAAATCTTGTTTATTTGGCCCATGTTAGCCTTTGAGTGTGACATGCTTGGTGTAAGTACTTCAATGATGAATTATATATAGTAGACACAATATAGAGGTGAATAAGAAAGAATTTAAGCCCTAACCGGTTTGGTTCAGTGGCTAGAGCGTCAGCCTTAGGACTGAAGGGTCCTGGGTTTGATTCCAGTAAAGGGAATGCATGTACCTCAGTTGCAGGCTCCCAGCTCTGGTTGGGGGCATGTGGGAGGCAACAATTGATGTGTCTCTCTCACATCGCTGTCTCTCCCTGCCACTCTCTCTAAAAAAATTAATGGAAAAAAATATCTTCGGGCTGAGGATTAAAAAAAAAAATTACAAAAACTGCAAAGTATGGACTATCATATGTTCTCAACAGAAACCAACTTATAGCATTGCTGAGGGGATGATACTTTCAAGGAAGGATTCTTATCCAGAGCGGCCCCAGGGGAGAAGTGAAAGTTTGAGATCCAGCAGATCCTCAAATAACATTGTTTTGTTCAATGTGTGGGCGAAGAGGGGCCGCCAGCCTAACCTGGCTGAGTCAGCGAAGGCCAGCATAGCGGCCTTGCAAATTCAAAGGACGGTCTGACATGAAAACCTTTTAATGAAAAAGCAGTTTATAGTGGGTAGTCCTGTCCTAGGCCAGTATCTTCCCAGACAAAGATCAACTTCGATCTTTACGGAGCCTATTGACTTTTTGCATCTAAGATAACTTACCTGTGGAATGTCAGGGTAATTTGTCACTTCCCCTTTTCCGGACCCCCCAGGGCACCGCCATTGTTATTGTCATTGAGGTGATTGTTGGCTGTTAAGTATGTGTAAATGAAGTATGTGCCTATCATTTTACTTTTTACCCAATTCTAGAGGACCCCCTCTCCCCCCGCTTTGCTTTCTACCGCCTCCCCAATCTATCATCAATGGATTTCTTGTAACCAGCTTAACTCTCCACTTTTTATTGTAATGTATGAAACAAGGTGAAATTATCTCAATCCAGTTACTTGTCGACAGTTTGGCTCAAATAAACTCAGAAAAGTTCTTTACAGGTGTGAATGTTTCTTTAACAAATGTCTCCTTTCATTATAAAACATTGATGAGGTAGCCTAGGACAGGGGTCGGCAAACTCATTAGTCAACAGAGCGGTAAACCGCGGCTCATGAGCCACAGTTTGCCGACCACGGTCCTAGGACTTTAACGCTTGTTTATATGGATTAGCCCGTGGTAAAACTGGTTTCATTATATGTCATGTTGCCCCAGTCCCAATAACCTATAGACGATGTTAACCAAGGACTTGCTGTAGTCTTACAAGTGCTTAGTCACAGTGTGTGTGCAGCCTGCTGTTTTTCCATTGGAATTAGGCTCCCTCTTCTCCTCCTCCTCCACCCCTCCCCAACATGAGGGGCTGTGCTCATGTGAAGGAAAGAGCATGCCACAGTACTCATGTCTTGGGCCCAGCTCTTTTGCAGTTCTCAGGAGCCTGAAGCTATCACCTAGCCCACATGTGTCAAACACAAGGCCCGCGGGGCCTTGCAATGTGGCCCGCACCGCGCTGTCATCACTGCACTCCGCTGCGTTTCCATCACAATGACAGTTTATGACTGTTCAGTAAACCATTCGGCCCGCGATTTAGGCTGGATTTTAGATTTTGGCCCCTTCTCTGATTGAGTTTGACACCCCTAATCCTAGCCTAAACAGGGCCAAGGTTCATTGCCCAGGTCACAGGAATGGTGAATATCAGTGTACCCAGCGATAGGATAAAAATCTAATGGGTGCTGAAACCGATTTGGCTCAGTGGTAGAGCATTGGTCTGCGGACTGAAGGGTCCCGGGTTCGATTCCGGTCAGGGGCATGTACATTGGTTGCGGGCACATCCCCAGTGGGGGGTGCAAGAGGCAGCTGGTCAATGTTTCTCTCTCATCGATGTTTCTAGCTCTCTATCCCTCTCTCCTCCTCTCTGTAAAAAATCAATAAAAAATACCGTATTTTCCGACATATAAGACGACTGGGCGTATAAGACGACCCCCCCTAATTTTACAGTTAAAACATAAGTTTATGCCTATATTCGCTGGATAAGACTACCCCCCACTTCCGAGGCAACACCAGTTCTTTTTTTAATTAAATTTTTAATGAATGACATTTTTCGATCATATCAATATACCGTACTTTGATACGATGAATGGAAGGTCTCTTCACAAATGGCAATGCCATGAACTTGACCAAGAAACAAGAAATCGTTTAGCGGCATATCGAGATGTTTTTCGGGATATACTTGGCATATAAGACGACCCCCGGATGGATGATCCCCCCCCCCCCCCCCCGGTTGACTTTTTTCGTTTCAAAGGTCGTCTTATATGCCGGAAAATACGGTATATTAAAAACATATTTAAAAATCTAATGGGTGAGGAATGTAAGGGCCCCAGCATTATTTCCTATTCCAAGAACCTTAGTGACATATAGGAGCCTCTGCTGAAGACTTAAAAAAAAAAAAAAAAAAAAAAAAGAATAACTACCCTAGCTGGTTTGGCTCAGTGGATAGAACATCAGCCTGTGGACTGAAAGGTCCCAGATTCGATTCCGGTCAAGGGCACATGCCCGGGCTGTGGGCTCAATCCCCAGTGGGGAGGTGTACAGGATGCCATCGATTATTGATGTTTCTATTTCTTTCTCTTTCTCCCTTCCCCTCTGAAATCAATAAAGATATATTAAAATAAAGAAAAAAAGAAAAATTTTGTGTCTATAAAAATCAGCCTTGGTTGGATGTGAAGTCTCTCCCCTCTCTCTCTCTCTCTCTCTCTCTCTCTCTTTCATCTCTCTCTCTCTCTCCCTCCCTCCCTCCCTCTGTCTTCCTCTCTCAAAAAACAAACCATCATATTTATCAAAATAATTTTAATTGTATAAAAATTCAAACTAATTAAAATATTACAAATACCAGAAGAAAAATCTGGGCACATATTTATAAAGAGCCTTGGGGTAGAAAAGACCTTTTTAAGTAGGACAAGAAACCCCAGGAGTCATAAAAGGGGGGGGGAGACATATATTTGATTAAACAAATATTAAAGATTTTGGGGTATCAAAAGGCAACATAAACAATAAGATAAATCACAGACTAGAAAAACATGCAACAAACATTAGAAAGCTAATAGCAGTGATGGAAGGAGACTTGACTTGAGGTGAACACACAGTACAGTGTACATACAGATGATGTGTTGTAGAATTGTACACCTGAAACCTGTATAATTTTGTTATTCAGTGTCACCCCAATAAATTCAATCAAAAGGGGGAAAAAGAAAGCTAATAGGCCAAATGTACAAAAGGCTCTAAAGAGAAAATGGACCACAGTATTTGAACAGGTGATTCATGACAGAGAAAGCTCAAAGGGTTATTAGACATATGAAACTACCGTATTACCTAACTCCACTGTCAGGTCAAAATAGATGGAAACAATGGTGGGAGAGCAAGCTTTTCTCACCGGTGCTATTGACTCTAACACCCACTTTGTAAGATGGAGGAGAATGGGCCCTCCCATCTATTGCTGTGGGAGTGTGGACCTACTAATGGCAAATAACCTCACACTTTGCTAGTGGGCTAATGCCAGAGGACCGACCACCAGAATCGGACTAACCCTTATTACTTCGCTAGAGGCTCAGTGCATGACATTCGTGCACCGGTAGGGCCCCTCGGCCTGGTTGGTGATCAGGGCCCATCAGGTTCCCCGCTACCCGCCTCCTCCTTCCCTGCCACCCGCATCACCACCACAGTTCCCCACCTCCTGCTTCCCTCACACCCTCAGTGTTCCGCCCCACCCCCTGATGATCAACACACATCATAGTAAGTGAGTGAACTCCCAGTCTCCCAGCGGACACTTTGCATATTAGCCTTTTATATATAGAGATGACTTAAGGGAATTTATCTCTGCCTTCTCTGAATCCGGGCCTGGGAGCCCTGGGTAGAATACTGGAGCATTCTCACCCACATGCTCCATTTCTCTGGTCTCCCTCTAGCTCACAAAGGGGAGGGTGGGCCCCACACCTTTGAGTAATTGGCTGCATCACTCAAAGGCCTACCCTGGGGGGGGGGAAACAGATGTGGTCTCCCGACCTCCCAACCCAGCTTTACAAAATGAAGTCACACACTCAACTGGTAGCTTCTTGTGTGTATTTTCAATGTGGTTAGAACCCAGAGAGGATGGGTATAATTAGAACCTCTCAAACCCCAACAGATGCTTTGCAATCCCTCCCCTTCCTTCTAAAAAGCCCAGGCAAAAGGAAAAGGGTTCTGCTTTTAAAGCCAAACACAGCATGAAGCAGAAACTGGCCTCTCTTGGATAAAAGCAAAATGATATAGTTCTAGTGAACTATTCTACTTTTGTCAATAGATTTGGTATTTCTGTGGTAATTCACATCATGAATAAATGCTACCTACAATTCCTAAGCAAGTTTTCTGTAGCAAAGTATCCTGATGGCTTTACAGGATCAGCAGGTCACTACAATGCCAAATCCCTTGTGTTCACTGATACCAACAATACAAGTAATTTGGGATCAAGTGAATAGAAAAAAAAAATCAGTCTTGAGTTTTACCTCAAACTTAATAAAACTGCAAGAATTGCCATCCCAGAGGTCACAAAAGTGATTTTAAAGTCTAAGCAGGTGCCCTAGTTGGTTTGGCTCAGTGGATAGTGTCAGCCTGCAGACTGAAAGTCCCAGGTTCAATTCTGGTCAAGGGCACATGCCCGGGTTGTGGGCTTAATCCCCGGTGTGGGATGTGCAGGAGGCAGCTGATCAATGATTCTCGTTATTGATGTTTTTCTCTCTCCCTTCCTCTCTGAAATCAATAAAAAACAATTTTTTAAATAAAAAAATAAAGTCCGAGCTGGTGCAGGTGTCACACCTATATGCAACACTGACACTTTCATTGGTGCTAGAAGTGCTCAACTATTAAAGAGGTCACATCACTTCCAGCTGATACTGTGTCAAGAATTTATTAACCCTGTGATTTATGTTTCTTCGTTTCCACGTGTGTGTTTGTGTGCGTGCGCGTGTGTGCGTGCGCGCGCATGCACGCACACACCCTGTCTACAGCCAACACTCCACTAGGGTAACTTAAAACAAAATAGGAATTTATTTACAACAATAGCAGATGTCAAAAATAACAGGAACAATATATAACAAATCCAAGAATTATTTTATGAAAAAGGCAAACAATATATACACAAGACAAAACAAAACCCAAATGGGCAAAGTTGAACAGCTACCGATATGGGTTTTCAGATATGAATTACTTAAGTGATGTTGGGCCAATTAAAACACACACACACTTTCCAGTCCTTCTCTTTTACTTGCTGACTCTTCCTCTGAATTCTAATCCACCTTTGAGGAGTGTAACTTAGGGGAAGTCATACAAGATTAAGTGCAGGCTACTTACATGTGGACTACAGGATTTACTTACTGACCAGCAGGCTCACACTTTAAGAGGGGTAAATCCAAGATATCAACTGAGTCCCATGTCACCTTTAACTGCTTCTCTCTGGCTCGTGTGTATGTGTGTTTCTAATCTTTGAAGTCCCTCAAGTGCTCTAAAACAGTGTTTCCCAAATTTAAGCATGCAGCAGAATTACTTGGAGGACACGTTAAGACATAAGATCACTGGGTCCCACACCCAGTTTTCTGATTCAGGCAGTGGGTCTTGGGTAGGGCTGAGAACTTGGCAGCACTTGAAAAACCACTGCTCTGCAACAGCAACCCTTTTAAGAGTTTAACTGGTCATGCTTTTCTTTACATGAATTCTAGAATTTGTGGGAGATCAAGGAAATTGTCAATACAAAGATTCCCAGAGAACAGAGCGATACACTGCCTGGGCTCAAAGATTGGTATGATGTCATCAGGTATTTTATTACAACTCAGTTTCTCAGCATGCTACGATTTTTGTCCGATTTACGGCTTTGGACAGTGACGTTCACCATGTCCTCTTGATCCTTTGCCTTAAGTTTTTATTATTTATTGTCTCAACTATTAGGCAAATACTTAGTCCTACATAGTTGAGGATCAGCAGGATCTCATCTTTAAAAATCAATGACAAATCTATCTTGTTCTTTTTTAACTCCTGATAACTTTTCCCTAACTTCTCTTATTATGACAATAATCATTCTCTAGTATGTTAGTGTCTTCTAGAACCCTCCAAAGTGGGCACAAATGGGAAGCTTAGGGCAGGGTTTCTGAGGTGGGGGTGGGGACAACCCCCACTAACCCAATGTGCTATGCACTGATACTAAATTGAACTTTAAGTGCTCTCACAAACCACTTTATGGGAGGGAAATTTATCTCTGGGGAATTTGAGATGCTAATAAAACAAATCCTTTATGAAGATAAAAGAAAAAAATAAATTTCAAGGACATGCTCATCAAAGGACTCACCAATCACCTCTTAACTCCTCTGAAATACTTGCAAATCCGCAGGGCTGAAATATTATCAGTATTTGCATTCAAGTCATAAAATTCAAAGCAATCAAGCATTTTAAATTCCACTGCTGCATAAAAGGAATTAAGAAATGGGGAAATGAAAATAAACCACTGCTTTTGATGTTTATTAGGTTTACAAAAACTGTACATTTTTTTTTTTTCTTAAGAAAAAGCATTAACTTAGTACTGGTATCAAATAGACTAAACATTCAGTAACAGGAAAATATTCTGATTTTTATTTTTGCACGTTATTCTCAAGTACACAATTACAATAATGTCACACATCCCTATATGATTTTCTTTTTATGTATTTTACTTTTTTTACAAAGTGTACAGAGGGAGGGACATACAATATTTAATAGGGTATTTCTACAGAACAATAACTTATATTATGTCCTTGTAAAAATCTGTACCTCTTTAAAACATTTAACTGAAACATCCATTTTTTTTAGCTTTGCTAATCAAAATTGTTTTAAGTAAAACTAGGTTGTAACTAATGTCAGTACATAACAGTGACTACAATTTCATTTTCTCTTTATACAGACAAATACATCTTATCATATTCACTTGACCAAACCCTTAAATAGCTTTTAAAGGTTTCAATATTGTGCTTTAAAAAGAAAAGAACTGTGTATGATTCCAGACTATGTAAGAGAAATATAAAGTGTGTAAAATGCTGTGTTCTTTATCTCAGTTTATTTAAAAAAATATAATGACCAATTATTTATATTTTCTGTATTAATTTTATAGGATGTTTTAAAATTAATAAATTTCCACTTTCACTGAAGTGTTTTTACATTACCTCTGGGAAAAAAATTAAAAATTAGGGACATTTTAAAGGTTCTCAAAAAAAGAGCTTTCAAGAATAGTACTGCAGGGCAATGAATCACACAATTTTAAGTTACTTTTTCTTTAAAAGCACGTTATAGAGGCCAAGAGGGCACGGGAGCTCCCACTGGGACAGGCCCATGCCTTGGTTTTGACTGGCATTCAGGTTGGAGTTCATGCCAGCTTCAAAGTACTTGACTTAGAACTGAAGTAAATCAATCCGATACTTCGGACGCTTGCCAAACACACGATATTTAGAGTTCTAATCCTATAAAACTCTTGAATACAGATCAACGGCAAAGAGAAAGATGAAAGGTAAAAACCTAAAAGCACAAAGAGGATGGAGCACCATAATGAAGTGGCAAGGCAGCTATCAAGTGGGAAGAAAAGTCCAAAATCTCCCACGACGTGCCAGGTACTCGTATGTGCTGACAGCCAATTTCAGGACACCCCCCCCAACTGTCTTTTCTGTTCTCTAACATTTATGCTAACATAACCAAATGCTAATTAACGTTAGTGTTCCTTTATGCATTTGTCAATCTGAGTCTGAACTATTTGTTTAAAAACAAAAATCAACTCAAAGAAAAATAAAACAGTGAAAGACATGATGAAGTTCCAAATAAGGCATCAGATTATTTTCCTCATGCACGTAAAACATACCTTTAACGTTATGTTCTAATCAAAGCCAACTTGAGCGTTACGTTTTCGAAAGTTTCCTAACTACAACTAAGAAATAACAGAGTAGGCTGAACTTGCCAAGTGTAAATCATAATTAGCACCCGATCTCTGATACATGAAGCTAGCTTATAGCTTCTTGAGTCTCCCTCGCTCGGTAACGCAGAGTTCCCTCGGGGGCTTCTCAGAGAGAACTGAGGAAGGTCTGTCTGGATACTCGTTAGCTTTTCAGAAAAATATAAAGGCATGGAGCTGAAGGTGTATGAAAACATTCTATCTAGAAACATCTTAACTTCTATTTCTCGATTACCAAAGATATTTAAAAGAAAATACCTTTACTCTTTAAAAATACGAGTGTCCTTATTTTCCTTCTAATTCTTCACCTGAGTAGTCTCTCTGAAGAGCATGATTTAAAAAATGCTCTCATACATCCCTGCATCTTTCATGTTATTGTAAATTTAATACTTTTCATTATAGATTTTTAAACAACTACTACTTGGGGTTGTGTGTATAAATATGTAAAATAAGCAATACACACAGATACATGTTTTATATATATATGTGCATATACATAGTTCAGGGTACATATACATATATAAAGTTGCAAAAAGATCCTATGAGCCACAAATTACCTCTAGGAGATTCCAAAATGCAGTCCTCGATAAGTCTCATTTGTAGCACACAACCATTCCAAGACAAAGCAGCACAGACAGAATAATCAAAATACAACAGGATCAAGCAAAATTTGTCAATAAGGTTTTCTAAGACTTTGCTATGCAGACAAAAGATGTAAATACTCCAAAGAAAGCCCCCCAAAGGTATATTTTTTCCACTAAACAAAATGAAAAGTAAGCACAAAACCCACCCACTGTTCTTTACTCAGCAATGCCAGGGATACAAAGCTCAAATGGAAACTTTCATTGTCATGTGGTCAGAAAAGATTAAGCAAGACAAGTACATGACTTTCGTGTTAGCCTAATTGGACGTGACTGTTAAATCTTCCATTTCTGTTAGACGTCTCTAACAATTTTACTGTAAGAAATGTATTGGGGGGGGATAGTTACTCTGAAAGTCATCATATTGACTCGATCTAAAGTTACCCTAGCTTTATGTTAAATGGTCTTAGGAGAGTACCATCAAGATAATAAGCAAGGTAAATATTTAAATAAATATGAAACTAATAGAAAATTTCAGTATAGAAGCAAGGATTACTTCATTAAAAGCAACTTGCTTGTTGCTGCTTTTCCCCATTAATTAAACAAACTGAATAGGATTCAGAACACACTACTGAAGAAAATGTTTAAAAAAAAAAAAGAAAAGAAAAGAAAAGAAAGAAAGAAAGAAAAAGAAAAAAAAGAAAAGTCAACTACAAGCAATATTCTATTTGTACACAGAATAAATCAATATACAGTATTGTATGGGAACAAGACTAATTGGCTTTAAAATGAATTCTCTGCTCCAAGGCCAGCATCTGCACAAACGTCTGTAGAAGGATTTTTAGGGCAGGCCCACTTCTTTGTGATGCCGCATGATGTGCTGGTTCTTCTCCGAAGGTCTCCGGAAGCCTTTCTTGCAGTACTCACAACGGTGAGGGTAGTCTTTTGTATGAATGGAAATAACATGTCGTTTAAAGCCTGAGGCATCTGTAGTGCTATACTCACAGTACTCACACTGATACACCTTCCTGCTACTGTGTGTCTTCATATGCTTTTTAAGCTCATTCTGTTGCCTAAATCCCTTTCTACATCTCTTACACCTAAATGGAAGATCTTTTGTGTGAACTGAGAGAATATGGCGACTTAGAACAAATGGATCTGCAATCTTAAAGTCACAATGTCTACATTGGTGCATTTTTTTACCATTGTGGGCAGCGACATGTTTCTTAAGTTCTGAGGGCCTATGAAAGCCTTTATCACACATATCACACTTATGGGGGTAGTCCTTCGTGTGAACCGAAATGATGTGTCGCTTCAAATCGCTGGAGTTGGAACTCTTGTGGTCGCAATGCAAACACTGGTGTGTCTTGCTTTCCTGGTGAATAAGAGCATGTTGCTGCACCTCTTTGGTATCTGAGAAAGTCAGGAGGCAAATGTCACACTTGAATGGCATCTCTTTACTATGCTTAGTTTTTATGTGCGTTTTCAAGTTAGAAGAGTCTGCAGACTTATATTCACAGTACTGGCATTGGTATGGCTTCTCCCCAGTATGGATGCGCATGTGCTTTTTGAGCTCCGAGGGGTGGCGGAAGCCTTTGCCGCACTCCACGCAGATGTGAGGGAAGTTCTTGCTGTGGACCGCCAAGAGGTGGCGGTTCAGTAGCCCCTGTTCGGCTGTTTCATATTCACAAAATTTACACTTGTACATCTTGTTGGCTCCTTTTTCCTTATGCACCATTTTGTGAGTAAACAGAGCCCCGGCGTGAGAGAAATGCTTCCCGCATTCATCGCATTCGATGGCCTTCTCGGCCTTGCTGGTCAGCTTGTGGCTCTCCAGGTGGTTGTGTAAACTGATCTTCTTGTTGGTAGTGTAATCACAGTCAGTACAGCGGTACTTCTTCTTGGCAAGGTGTTCGGGGTGGTTTTTCATGTGCCTTTTCAGAAAACCTCTGGACTTAAACTTTTTCCCACAAATCATGCAAGGATAGACAGTTATGGGTTGTCCATCAGGGCCAATTATAATTGCTAAGAAAGGAAAAGAGAGGTGCATGAGAGATCAAACCAAGTTCTAGTTTGGTTTCGTCGAGAATTGAAAGGGTGTGTTCTGGCCATTATTGGGCAAATACTCCCAAGTTAAGCTATTTGCTGCTTAACATTCCTTTTAGCATTTTTCAACATAGGAGATATATCAACCTTGTCATAAAGAGGAACCTGGTCTGCAAACTTTATCGGGTATGACTGGACCAACCTCACTCCCTCCAGTATAAAACAATACATGAATATGTAACTTCTATTAACTAGCGGTTAAAGCTAATATTATCAATTTAGAAATCAGTGGGAAATTATTCATAAAAATATAGTGGTGTAATCCCAATGTCCTCTTTGGTTATTCCAAAAAACATAATTGATGTCAACTTACAGCAAAGCTTAAATGGGCATACAAAAATAGACAGGAATACGTCACATGAACTGAAGTATCTGTTCTGCTGCTCTGTAAAGTATGCCTCCTTACGCTGACATAATCAGATTCTTTAAATATATTACTTTTTAAAAAGTTAATGTTTGTAACATATCTGAGGGATTTCTTTTCATTTCCACAAAAAAAAAAAAAAATCAGAGTTTTTAATTATTTTCATCCGTGTTCGATCCATTCAGTTTCTTTTTATCCAAGAAAATCATTCATGAATATCACTGAATTCTTAAAATTATATTTTCAACTTTGATATGCAGAAGTTACACGTGGTCTCTAGCAGCTAAAACGCCATCACAACACCTCTGTGGATACATACTAGTTCCAACTGAGAGCTCGCAAAGCACGCTGCGCTGTGCAACTCGTGTGCCCTCACCTGTTTGGTACTGCTTGGAATCAGGTCTTCTCCTTTTCTTTTGTTTTTGTTTAGACAGTCTGCCAAGTCCAACAGACTCATCTATGTGTAATTGGGCACTTGTAGTGACATTCCGGTTTTCAATTCCATCAGAATTATTACCTAACGATGCGCATTAAAAAACAAAATTATACTGTATTATAAATTATAAAGAATGAGGGATTCTTTATTAACTACAACAACGAAAAGTAAGCCATGATACTCATGAATGACAGAAATTCCCCATTCTAGATAATGGGTTCCATGACCGTATTTATTATAACAAGACCGGAAGAAATGGCCTCGCTTCCAAATCTAAAAGACACGTCAGCATTTTGCCCCATAGTCTCCCTTGTCTCCCAAAATGGAAAAGGCATGGGCCAGATAGAATCGAGCTGCAAGTTTCAGCTTGAAAGCCTGTGTGCTTCTTGCAATACTTCATTCTACATGCTACACACATGAAGAAAAGTCTTGTTAAAAATAAACACAAACAGTAGACTTTATAATCTTCCTCTAGTCCTGTTCAAATCAAGTAACCACGATAGGGTACTGGTATTTCAGATTTCTGAAACCTAAGACCGCAGAAACCGTTTTTCAAGCCTGAATTCACATTTAAGAACCAACTCAATTGGGAGAGCGGCTATGCAACTTACCGTAAGCTGCTGCCCACGCTATTGGCATGAAGGTTTTGATTTCATTGTCATCGATTTGCTGTTCGTGTGCGGCGGCCGCGGCGGCGGCTGCGGCGGCATCCTCTTCGCCTACAATCACTTCCATATACACTTCATCAGCAATTTCAGCAACATCTAAGTCGAAGATTATATAAACTTTTGTGACCAGGTGTACACAGATAATAGGGAAGATACTGCCATTTGAATTCAATTAATAGACAAGTAGAAAGAAGGTTCAAATGTTATATTTGAACCATAGTTTTCACATATAAGCACTCAAATGTATGAATGAATCGTTCATTTCTTGGTTTTCACAATAATTCATTTTTTCATTGCTGATACTATTCGTTTTTACATTCAAGTTCTTAGAATACATAATGAGTTATTGTTGTTTTCCTTACGGCAGCATATCAATCTCTACAATAATGTTACTTGTTTCCTTTAAATATTAGCCATATTTAAGATTTTTATTTTTTATTTTTTTTACTTGTTAATCCTCACCTGAGGATATTTTTTCCATTGATTTTTGGAGAGAGTGGACGGGAGAGGGAGAGAAAGAAACATTGATGTGAGAGAGACACATCGACTGGTTGCCTCCCACATGCACCCCGACTGGGGCCGGGGACTGAGTCTGAAACAGAGGTACATGCCCTTGACCGGAATCAAACCTGGGACCCTTCAATCCACAGGCTGACACTCTATCCACTGAGCCAAAACGGCTAGGGCCATATTTAAAGATTTTTTTATTTTTATTTTTAAAGAGCTACAAGAACATTACATTTTCGGCCACAAAAAGACCATCTACTTACTCAGATCTTCATCTTCTTGCTGAGAGTCATTGACAGTCATATAAACCATCTTTTCCCTTGGCACACGAATACTGCTATTCTGCTCAATTAGTTCAACTCCATGGTCATTCTCGGGTTCACTCTCCACAATGTCTACGGTGCCACCTATTAGGGAAGATGACAGCTCCACAAATTTATGAGAGAACTTCATTTCCACCTATTTCACATATCACGTTTTACATACTTTTCTACTGCTACATTGGAAACCTTCCTTAAATATAATTTTATTTCTTTCAGAAAGGGAGAGTGGGAGATAGAAACACCAATGATGAGAAAGAATACTGATCAGTGCCTCCTACACACCCCCTACCGGGGATCAACCAGGCAGGTGTCCTGAATGGGAATCGAACGCCAACCTCCTTGTTCATATGCTTAACCACTGAGCCATGCTGGCCGAGCTGGAAACCATGCTTAAAAGTTATCTTCAGAAAAGGTTCTCAATCTAATCCACCCAAAAGTAATCAGGTTAAAGGGTTCCGATCAGGATGAGTGATATTACCTAAGTCATCCTCTCCAGGGTCAGCTTTAAAAATGTACACTTTAATGACTTCAGGGCAAGAACCATCCACTTTACAAGGATCAATTTCCGACTCAGCCATTCCAGAGGAACCGCCGTGTTCTATTTTGCCAGCATCATCCACTAAAAAGGCAGGAAACACATTACAAATAACATTAGTAGGGATTTAAATGTTACCATTTTCCACTTTTTTTGCAAATATAATCTTTAAGTGGATTCACATAAAAATGAACGATTTTACCTAGACAAGTAGACATGTGGAGCATGATGGGAAATGTGGCCAATGTCTACGCTAAAGCATGGTCACAAAGGGTCTGGTGTAACCAAGCAGAGATCAGACTTGATCCTTGGCTGGAGGTTTCTCGATCTTGTCAGGTGTCAAAATCTCTTTGGGAACTTAAAAACGTAGGCCAGCGCCCAGCAGTTCTACACAATCAGAATCTGCAAGGGTGGGGCCTGATATATAGACAGATTAAGAGGTACCCTGCCCTAGGGTTTCTGATCAGAGTTTTGAGAACCTCTGCTATAGGTGACGGGACACTTCTATGCCAAACAGTGACGAAGTGAGATCACCATTTTTGCTCTACCATGCTGGCCTTGAGAAAGGTGGACCAAAGGGGTTAGGACATGAAACAGGATACCACTTGTGAATCTACTTCAATAATGCAGGCGACAGATACCAAGGCTTTGAATCAGGCAGAGGCAGTACAGATGGGGAAGAGGGCTGGACCTGAGGCCTATCTTAGAACTAAAATGGCAGCACCTGATGCTAAGAAGATAAATGAGGAAAAGGATCTCTCTTCCTGCATGTTAAGACTCAGGGGGTAACATCTCTGAAAGCTCTGAGGTGGTGTCTGTCCCTATCCTCTGTACTCATAGCACCCTTTGTTTCTCTGAGTGTACAATTCACTATATTGTTACTATCTGGGGTTTTCCACCTAGCTTTCCCATTGACAGAGTAGAACCAGTCTTTTCATTATTCGGTCTTTTAAGACAGAGCTTGGTGATAGTAGATGCTCAGAATATTGATGAATCAATGATTTAATGGGTGGCTGAGATGTGAAGTCAGTTGCTGGATATTCCAGTCTGAAAGCTGAAGGCTGACACACAGATTTGGGAGCCCATCAGCTCCATGCTAACCAAGACAGACAATGAGAACCTGCAGTGTGAGGCAAGAGTGGGCTGAGAAAATCCTGGCAATGTCATAGTCTAAGGGAGGAACAAGAAGAGTTCACATAGGAACTCAAGAAAGGAAAGCTGAAGAGATGGATGGAGAGTCATAAAGGAAACGAGGGAGCTAAAAGTTCCAAGAATCCTACTGAGACCCAAGGTAATAATGCAACATGCATTATTCAAGGAGAAATGTCTGCATTGACCAGAGTCACCTGGAAGTCATTGATGTTCCTGGTGAAAAGTGGTGTAGTGAAGGGTATATGGGGCCAGATGTGGGTTGAGGATTCAATGGAAACTATGAATTTTTTTTTTAATTTTCTCTATTGTTTTTTTTTTTTTTTTCAATATACTTCGTTGATTTTTTACAGAGAGGAAGGGAGAGATAGAGAGCTAGAAACGTCGATGAGAGAGAAACATGGACCAGCCGCCTCCTACACACCCCCAACCAGGATGTGCCTGCAACCAATGCACATGCCCTTGACCGGAATCGAACCTGGGACCTTTCAGTCCGCAGACCGACGCTCTACCACTGAGCCAAACCGGTTTCGGCGGATTTCTTTATGAAGTCTAATTTTAAAGTGAATTTCTTTATGAAGTCTAATTTTAAAGTGAACAGAGAGGCAGTGACTAGAATGGGTTGCAGGAACAAAGACTTTTCTGTTTAACTGAGGAAAATACTTATGCATGCTCAATCTGTAGGAGAAAATATAATAGAGAGTGAGGGGCTAAAACCAGACATGGTGTGAAATTTATAGATCAAGATCTTAGAGGAAAAGGGAAACAGAAACGAAACTAGGTACCAAGATAAAAGAGCCCTGGCCAGTGTGGCTCAGTTAGCTGAATGTCACCCTGTGCTACAAAAGGTCTCGTTTGATTCCCAGTCAGGGCACTTGCCTGGGTTGCAGGTTCGATCCCCAGTAGGGGGCGTGCAGGAGGGGGCCAATAGATGTTTCTCTCTCTCTCTTCCTCTCCCTCTCTCTCTCAAAAATCAATAAAAGCATATTTTAAAAGATGATAAAGGAATTTTTCTTCAATAGGAGAAAAAAATATGCTGTGCTTCTGAGATGAGAAAGTAAACATGGATGAGAACATAGCTACATTGTGTTTAGGGAAAGGGGGAAGGTTGTAATGCAGAAAACTGGAGGAGTTCATGACTGGTGCCTTCAACCATAGATATGAAATAGGAAGGAAGGACTTGGTTACTAGTGAGAAAATGGCAGACTGAGTTAAGAACTTAAAAAGCTAGAGAAAATGAGTTGATCCAGGACAAGCTTGATGATATGAAGGGTCAGAGACCAGTTGGTTAAACTCTGCAGTTTAAAAAAAGAGGTTCTTTGAACCCTGAATGTAACTGCCTATATTCAAGTATCTTAACTGCGTTTTATAAAAATGGTTTGCAGGGGGAAAGAATCAGCATTATGTCCTAATTTCTGGCCTGATAGGGCTAAATATTTTTGTGATATACCCAAGCTGATTGAGCCAATGTTATTTTCTTAAAGACAGCTTTGGAATTTTAAGCTGAGATAACATCAGAAAAATGAAGCTCTCACCCAACTAGCAGGAAAATCCTGAATAAATTTATGTCTTCAAAGAACTCATCTCTGACAGGTGACATTGTTGACGAAGCTCGGCAAGGTTTGTCCAAACCGATTCTAACAAGTACTAGAAAATCAAGTGCCCTTGTGTTTACAAAGAACAAGGTCAGGCTGTTTTTGCGTATACTAGGTTTGTGGGAACTCATAAGATAAACCTTTGATGATTGGAAAATCTAATCATTTTTGAGCTTACAAAATGTCATGCATGTACCTGTAACTTGAACTAAAATATTTTTCTGTTTGTCTTCATAAATGTGTGGGAAACACATTTCAAATATACAGGCTTACTGGAGCCAAGCAGAGCTATTCTATCATTTGACAAAAGAATTCAACTTTAGATTTTCACCTTGAGAATTTGCCCCACTAACTCAACCTATGAAGTTCTTCTAAATATGAAATATTACAGAAGTGATTTGTTAAAAAAAAATACTTCGCTGGTCCTATTACTCAAAATTCCACTCTGACTTGAATGCTACCATTAAAAATGAATTTCTATTAAAAACAGACAAAGAAGGCTTGGATAAAATTGAGTCATCATACCTATGATTTCTACGTAAGTGCCTTCTTCTAATGCAGTAAAATGAAGCACTAGAGCTTTAGAATAGACCTCTCCAAAACAGAAGAGCATAATTCGTGAAAATTAAGACTACTTCTAATAATAACCACCATTTGTATGGCATTTCACAATTTCCTCAGCATTTCTATGTACTTCTACTAATTTGATTCTCATCTTTTCCAGATAAAGAAATAAAGGCTCTGAGATGATTATGTGACTTGTCCAAATAGGTGAACTAGTAAGAAGGAAGTGGGAGACAGAGTGAGATGGTACCTGTCTTTAGATTCCAGATCTTTATTTTCATCTTTTGATTTTTTAAGAAATTTATGTTCACTGTATATAACTTAGTATTTTTGAAAATCAACAATAGTCCCACCAACCAGAGATTCTATCATTATCTTAGTAAATTTCCTTCCCAGTTTTTTCTTTTAAGTAAAACTGGCATCACATTTTCCTCCAGCCTTATGGAATAATAACCTTTGTATCTCATCCAGCAGTTTTAAACTATAAAACTGAAGAAAATATTGACTTAGCAACTATCTCATTAGTAATAGCAAAACTATGGCAAAATATAGGCATATTTTATACTGCTTCAAGGGAGCGTCAGTAAAATCCCTGAAGACCAAAAATTAAGGGTTGCTTATTTGCAATACTATCAGATGCTACGGAGTCTAAAAATATAGTTAAGACTCCAGAAAACTCAGTAGTTCCTGGAAAGAAAAATTACTTGGGGTTGGGGGGTTGGGGGGATCACTTCACTTCAAGCAAACTGCTTGTTAAAGGAACACTGATCTAATTTAAAAATCAGCAAAACGAAGCTGATTTGGAGAGCATTTGATGGAGAATCTATATAATAAGAAATGGCGATGGTTGTGATAATGATAACACCAAAAATTTACCTATCACATACCACATGCCAAGCATGATACTAAAGCCCTTAAAATATACCATTTACTCCTCACAACAACCTTATAAAACAGGTGATACTGGTTTGTTATTTTCACCTCTCAAAGCTTCTAAACAGATTTCATTATAACTTTTGCCAAGATATATGATATCTGATTGTTATAGAATTGCATTTTGTGTACATTAATAATGTAAAAAGAGACATCACACCAAAATCCCTTAGACACTGCCCTCCATCAGCTTTCTTAAAACAAAGATCAAGTCTCCTTACTCTCTAGCAGGGAATGGTGCCCCATTTCCTACCAAGTAAAATACAATTACAGTCTAGCAACCGAACTCTGACCAAACTGCCTTCTGCCTTCAGTTTTGTCTCCCCAGCACCCCCAGACTACCCCACGTACCCTGAACTTATTAGTATGTTATTTCCATTCCTTTATGCTTCTGCAACTTTGCTTTAAAATATATACATATTTATTGTAGAATATGTACAGCTTATTAAGAAAAGTATAAAAAAAATTAAAATGTGCCCAAAAGCCCATCACATGGAACTATCAATAGAATTTACAGATCATTATTCAGACATTTCTATGCATATTTAGGCATTGAAAGGACGGGAGACAGACTGGACAGAGATTTTTTAGTGAAAATTGGATGCTGTGACATGCTATTTTTAAACAAAAAATATATTAGAATTTACTCAAACTTTAAAGCCATTCCCTGGCTTACCAATCCCTTGCCCCACACCTCTCTCTTTTTTATGGTGAGAAGAGGGGAGCACTGCACACCTTTGCCTTATTTAAGCACTTTATTCTTGGTATAAATCTAATTGAAATCAGATTGAACATTAAACTGAAAACTCTTAATTCATTAATTTTAGTACTGATTTCTAAATAAATCTGAGTGCCTACAGTAAAGACACAATAACTTTAGAGTAACAGAAATTTTTAATTTTATCAGAACGAGCTTAAAGCTTGTTTAACACATCTTCTCTAAAATATTCTCAGTTCACTAAATTAGACTTTTCTCACATTTCAGAAATGTCCCCATGCAAATATATTTTTTAAATTCTAAAATTTTATTCTGTGGTTTACCAAATGGCTTTAAGGGACTAAATGAAATTGATGGAGTATATACATAAAAATAATGGTAAGATTTATACAACCATCAGCCTGGAGGACAAAGAAATAAGCAAATACTTTACCATGTCTCCTGTGCTAATAATATCCCCTAGAATAATTCAATTCTAAGCCATTAGACTGTATTGATCCTCAGAGTTCATGCACTGAACATAGGAGTTTGGATTTACTTATTCATCCACTCATTCCCTGAACCACTTTTTATTGGATGTCTACTATGACCAAAGTTGTGCTTAATTAAGAGCTAATGTCAGAACAAATGGTCAAAACACCTAAACTAGAAGGCCAGGGCCATTAGGCTCCATATCTGCAAGGCTGCCATTCACACTACAGCTGGACAGCGGACAGCTGCATGCAGCAGTCCTGTAGACAGATCTCTAGCATGTCTACATGTATTCCTCCTCTAGTAATTGGTTTGCCATCTGCCCAGATGCACAAGCCAGAAACCAGGAAGGGAGCATCAAACCCTCCACCTCCCTCCTCCACCCTAACTTTAATCAAACTTCACTTCCTAAATATGTCATGAAGTACTTTCTGCCCAACTCTACTGATAGAACCTCATTTCAAACTATCCGCCTGTTTCTTACCTGGACTACTTACTACAACCACTTCTCATAGCGTAATTTTTGTTTCTAATTTTACTCTCCATTTGTCTGCTCTCAACATTGCCATGACTAAGATTACTTTTGTAAACTATAAGCCTAAGCATATTATTATTAATCGGCTTACAACGCTAATAGCTCCCCACATCAGAAAGGTAAAGCAGGCTTCTTATTGTACTCAAAGGCCTTTATGATTTGTGCCCAATTGTGCCACTTTTCTCATCATTTCCTCCATTCTCTTCATTAAAGACATTTGCACTCCAAAGAAAAAGTCTCTGAACACTCCAAGACCTTCCACATTTCCAGGCCTTTAAATATGTTCTCTGCCATTCCTCCCTCCTCAGGTACTCTCTGAACATTTTACTCATCCTTCAAATTGAATTCATCCCAAATTATGTTTAAAAAAATATAACCACCCCTGTTTTATATAAATACTTATGAAAGAAATATGTGGGACTTGCTTCAAAATAGAGGGAGGAAAATGAATAGGAGATATGAAATAAATTTAGTTATATCTTCAACCAAGCTCCCAAAGAACTTTTGGTTTATGCTTTCATAGCATTTAGCTCATTCAAGCATACCAAAATTCTCAACATTTTCTCCCTTAGTGCTTCCAAAATACTTTGTATTTCTAGTTATATATCTTTTCACACTAAACTATATAACTATGTGTTTCTGTCTGTCTTCTCTCCAAGCTGTGAATTCATAAAAGCCAGAAACTTTCACTGTTTATTTCTAATAGCTAACAAGATTCCTAGCTTATCATGGTTGATTAATGTTACTGAATGAAGACATAAGTAAGCATAGGCAAGAATAAAAATAATCGTTTAGATATGATTCCTTCTTCTTATACATAAATTTGAAGAATAAAATGAATTTTTTTAGGTAGAACAACAAGGGAAATAGGGTGTGGAGGTTGTCCGGGTGGCTTCTGCTATTAAGGATTAAGAAAATGTTTAAGCCCCCTTCCCAAATTATTTCCTAACATTGCTAAAACTGGGTATTCATGAATACTGTACATTTTAATAATCACTGAAATTCAATTTGCCTCCTCCATTCACCAATAATCACTATTTATCCCAAACTCTACTGCGTTATAGTATTAACTTTACACACACATACATATAAACATACACAGACCAAAAAAAAGACAATATGAGAGTGGAGTAGATACTTTGTGGGGTTTTTTTATTTTGTTTTATTTATTTTAGGTTTTTTTCCTTGCTTTTGTTTTCTTCTTCTTCTTTTTATTTTTTTTATTTTTTTCAGTAAACACTGGAATAAAACTTTTCCCATTGATTTTTTTTTTTTTTTAGAGAAAGTGGGGGTGGGGGTGGGGGGAGAGAAACATCAATGTTGTGTCTCTCCCATGAACAAGGGATCGAGCCTGCAACTGAGGTACCTGCCCTTGACAAGAATCGAACCCATGACCCTTCAGTCTGCAGGCAGACGCCCTTACTACTGAACCAAACCAGCCAGGGCTGGAATAAAATATCTGATTTCAAATCTTCACCCTAATGCTAACTGGATGTGTTACATAAACTGAGCCTCAGTTACCCAAGCTGTAAAATGGTGATTAACACCAACATTATAGGGTTGTTATAAGGAATATATATATATATATATATATATATTCCTTTAATAAATAGTATCTGTGTTCCAAAACAACATATATATTGTTTATATATGGTAATATACATATTGTTTTGGAACACAGATACTATTTATTAAAGGTTTACTATGACCTATTTTTTATTATTACCAACTTGTTACAAATCTCCAACTGAATAATCTTTTGGGATAAAAAATCTTGTTTCAAAAAATTTAAAAATTGGCCACATTGACAACAATCCTAAACATTTCTCCCCTGAAAAGAGCTTTATTAACAACAAACCTCACCAAATAAACTTAATTAAATCTTCTGATAAAAATGTCAATTTACTCAAGGGTCATTAAAAGATGGATCTGATGAGTCTGAAAGCATTCAGCGCACATTACTGAGCTCTGCCTTTGATATATTAATTCAAATGGACTTAAATTATATATATGCCACCAGACAAAAAGTTTAATAAGCATTATTTAAGAACTAAACAGTCTAATGATTTATTAACATTCAGCTTTTATAAAAGCAGTTGCATATTGCAGAAAATAGTGTTTTGAACACAATTTTATCCTAATGAAAAAGTCATTGGCCTTAGAATATAAAAACTAAATGGAGAGATCACAGATATTGTACTGTCATCGAAAGTTTTATTCAAGTTATAGTCTGTACAAAGAAAAATTTCCAATTTTATAATCATGTTAAAAATGGTGACATACTTTCATTTAACCAAACTAGTTTAAAAGATTCTAAGCTTAAATTATTTGCTATAGCCCTGGCTGGCATGACATAGTGGTTAGAGCGTCAGCCACATATCAAAGGATCATGGGTTCAATTGCGGTCAAGAACATGTACCTGAGTTGCAGGTTTGATCCCCACCCCACCTCCTTGGGGCGCATTCAGGAGGCAACCAATCGATGTCTCTCTCACATCAATGTCTCTCTCTCTCTCTCCTCCACCCTCCATCCTTCCCTCCCCCTCCATTCCTCTCTCTCTAAAAAAAAATAATAATAACCTCAGGTGAGGATTAACAACAAAAAAATGTTTGCTATAATTTTAATGTCTTTTTAAAAACGGTTTACAATAACAAAGCAATATTTTACTTAAATATGTATTAGAAATGAAGGATCATATTGATTTATATTAGAATAGAGGCTCTCTGGCCAAGGTTTGTGGCAGAAGGAAACCCTAATCTCCAGAGGCATATTAGTTGTTTCCTCTGATGTTATTATAAAAGGTAGGCACACATATCCGCATACCCTAGTCTTCCATAAGAATGCATTTACTGCTTTTAATTCTGCTAATCCTTTTAAAACTGAACTATGCATTTTTGCCTGGACTTTACATTTTAGACTTTAATATCTAGGATAATAAATTTTGCAAATTCACTACCCACTCCTGACAGCATAAAACTAGTATAAGGGTGGGCAGATCTGTGGAATAGAATTATGAGTCCAGAAATGATCCCCTCACATTTACTATCAATGGTTTTCAATAAGACTCTTGCTAGGCAGCTCAGCTGGTTAGAGCGTCATCCTGATACACCAAGGTTCTGTAACCTTGTTCTGTAACCCTCTACTTCCTTATGCATTCAGTGCTTGGTTCCATCCCTGGTCAGGGCACATATAAGGACCAACCAGTGAATGCATAAGTAAAACAACAAATTGAAGTCTCTGTCTCCCTTGCTCTCTCCCTAAAAAAATCAGTAGATAAAAATTTGATGCATGTGTTTTAATAAGAGTACCAAGAATATTCAATAACTAGAGGCCCGGTGCAAGGAGGGGGGGGGGGGCAGAGAGGGTGTCCCCTCAGCCCAGCCTGCACCCTCTCCAATTTGGGACCCCTTAAGGGATGTCTGTCTGCTCATTTAGGCCCATTTTCCGGACTGCTGGCTCCCCTCTCCCCTGCCTGGTTGCCCCTAACTGCTTCTGCCTACCAGGCTGATCACTCCCCTGCCAGCCTGCTCAACGCCTAACTGCTCCCATGCCAGCCCAATTGCCCCCAACTGCCCTCCTCTGCTGGCCTGATCACCCCTAACTGCCCTCCCCTGCTATCCTGGTTCCCCTCCCCCCCCGCCCCAACTGCCCTCCCCTGCAGGCCTGCTCCACCCAATTGCCTTCCCCTGCAGGCCTGGTGCCCCCCCCACCCCCCAAACTGTCCTCTCCTGCAGGCCTGGTCTCCCTCAACTCCCCTCCTCTGCCAGCCCGGTCACCCCTAACTGCCTTCCTCTGCTGGCCTGATCACCTACAACTGCCCTCCCCTGCTGGTCTGGTCCCTCCCAACTGCCCTCCCCTGCTGGCCTGGTCTCCCCCAACTGCTCTCCTCTGCTGGCCCAGTAACCCCTATCTCTCCTCCCCTGTAGGCCATCTTGTAGTGGCCATCTTGTGTCCACATGGAGACAGCCATCTTTGACCACATGGGGGTGGTCATCTTGTGTGTTGGAGTGATGGTCAATTTGCATATTATGCATATTACTACTAATAATTTTATTAGATAGGATGAGTAAAGAACACCATTTCAACAAATGGTGCTGTGACAACTGAATATCTATGTGCCAGAGAAAGTAAAGTTAGCTCCTGACCTCACACCATATATAAACTCAAAATGGATCAGAGGTCTTTAGCCCAGCCAGCATGGCTCAGTGGTTGAACATTGACCTATGAATCAGGAAGTCGAGATTTGATTCCCTGGTCAGGGCACATGCCCAGGTTGCAGGCTCAGCCCCCAGTAGGGGGCGTGTCAGGAGGCAACTGATCAATGATTCTCCATCATTGATGTTTCTCTCTCTCTCTCTCTCCCTCTCCCTTCCTCCCTGAAATGAATAAAAATATATTTTTAAAAAGAGGGGGTCTTTATATGATGTTTAGTTTCTAAAGGCATACTAATTTCCATACTGGGTCAGAGCTGTGGTCTAGCCAACTGAGGACTTGATCTCTGAAAGCAGTACCAAGAAATATGTGTAAGAAGACAGTTTTCCTCCCAGATGTTAAGTTAAACAAACATTTAGATATGTGCTCCAAAACACCTTGCTCTCCTTCAATAATCTGAGTCCATCATACTTGAAATCATGTTTTAGAATCATTTGTTTCAATGCTATACCAGAGTCTTTTTCCATGCTATCTGTTATATAATTAGTATTTTACATAAGCATATAAGTATTACATAAGTACTAACATACAGGCATATACAAGAATATAAGTAGTTTGGTTATACATTTTTTCTTTTTCCAATTTAAACTCCTTTAAGGTTTCAATAGGTTTCCTAATTCTAATAAAGGCTGGTAACAGCCTAATCACATCCTTCATGATTTCACAGAGTTCAGTTCTATTCCTTTCCGTCTTTGTCTTTCTAGACTGAAGAAATTTCATCTTTCTATTGTGTCCTTATAAGAGAGAAATGATGCTTTAATCTGTACAATTTTAATTTTCTTAATTTTGTTATCTTACAGGCTCCAAACTGAAACAACAATGCAGGAAGGTCTATGAAATTTACTTTTATAGAAGTCAAGAAATTTTCATCTCTGATGTAAGTTAGGAAAGACAGCCTTCAAAAATACTTTTGAGAATCACTGTACCCCAAGACTTACAGGAAATCATAAGGAAGTCCTCACAGTTGCTTTTATCACCATGGTGCTGGTCCACAGGGATCCCGTTGGCATCTAAGACTGCTTCAGAGGCACAATCTGCTACCAATACTTCTTCTGCAACTACATCAGTTGTCAGAGGATCAGTCACGATTTCTGCTTCTACTATACTATCATGAACAATGTGTTCAATATATCCAATGTCAGACACACGTATAGATTCACTTGTCAAGAGGTGTTCTGGCATAAACATTGAGGCTGAAGTAATGTCGGAAGCTAAAACATCATCTGGGACTGTGCAATGTGCTAAAGAAATTTCTTCGATTACATCTGAATAAAGCTCAGGAATGATGATATTTTCAGATATATCTGCTTCTTCTAAGATATCTGGGCACTGAACATCCTCAATAACAACATCCTCAATAACATCTTGGATTATAACTGAGTCTGGGTCATCAGGAACAAAGTTATGTACAGTTATATCTGAATCCACAACATCTGAAATAAAAACAGTTTCTTGAACTTCCACAACAATTTGATCACCATCCATGTGTGCAGCATCAGTTCCTTAAAAAAAAATAAAAAAATTTAAAAGCACAATTTCAGGAAGGCATGTATGACTACCTCAGCTAATGTAAATGTTATTTAATTCCTACCAGGAAAACAGACTAGCTCCTCAGTTTTCTCAAACATTCAGATAGATTAAAAAAATTAAAAGGGAATCTATTTTTGAATATCAGAAATGAAAATTTTTAATATAAGAACTCTTATACTCATCCCAAATCAATTGATAAGAAAATTTAAAAAATCAAGCAATTGAGGCAGTCACAAAATAAGAATGTGCATGAAAGTAAAATTCTAGGCTAACTAAAATTAAATCTATATGCATAGATACTTAAGGGATGATTATTAAAATTAATAAGTAAAGCAACTTCAGGTTGCAAATATACCATTTTCCTTTATTACATGTGTTTTTCATCTTCCATCTTGCTCCATCTCTCCCTCAACTAATACTTTATCTTCTTTCCATCTCTCCCATGTATTTCTTTTATTTCCCTTCCATTTTTCTCCTTTTCCCCCTTTGTTCTGATATAATATCTCATCAATATCCTGTATTTATGATGATGAAAACTTTGACATCCTCTGCATCTAAGATATGAGAGGAATGGGGCATAAATAAAAGAGGGCTAGGGCGGGGGCTGGGTGGAGGGGGGCAGAAAGTGAGTAAAATGGGGGACATCTGTAATAGTGTCAACAATGGGGTGGGGAAAGACAGCTACAAGGCCACAGCTAGAGGAAAGGCAACTAGTTAAGGATCCTCTGTGAATAGATAAGATGAATAAAAGTGCAACTTCTCTGGAGCAGCAGCAGCAGAGGGTGAGGTTTGTTGGAGCGGGGCCTGCTCCAACTTTACCAGGGTACTCTGCCTCCATCCAGCCTCCTTGCATCGCCCCATAACCTAATGCCCCAGGCAGTTCCTCAGAGTATAAGAAACACTACTCTAGTCCACTCTGCAGTTAAGAATAAAGGTATAGGGATGAATCAATTAAAGCCCAGTGAGATTAAATGACTTCACCAAGATCACACCGTTTGTACAGATTATGGTGCTCAGTAAATATTACTTCGAATAAATGCCACAAATGGGACTCCAAATCAAGATATCCTTGTCAAAACACATAACATAAAATAAAACAAATCTGGTATCTTGGCTCCTGGTCCAGAGAAAAGCAAATGAGGTTTCATAAAAATCTTAGTTAAAAAGCAATTAATTTAATTAGTGATTCTGGATGTGACTCAGATCAGGCTGAATCCAAGCAGCTGCCTAACTCAATGACTGTATCGCTGGCCAGGCCCTCAGAGAGACGCATGGTTTTGTTTAACAAACACAAATGATCAACAAAGGCCAAAGAACCTTTAAAAACGTAGGAAATCTTGATGCCAATTAATAGCTATTTTAATTACATCTATAAGTAATAAAAAAATGCTTGCTTTATTTTCTATAGAACTTCTACTAAGTGCTTTTATACTCCTTTGTTTTCAATATTCTAATATGAACATCAAGCAATAGATCACTATAACCTCCATTTTGCAGATATAAAGATGAGAGCATTTAGTGGCAAGAGCAATAGTTAAAAAATCTAAACCAGAGAACAGGGTATGGACACTTATTAGTTTTGTGACCTTGGGCAAGTCATTTAACCTCTGAGTTTCGGTTTCCTCATCAGTAAAATGAGGATAGTAGTATCTGCCATGCATACCTCACAGGACTGCTGTGATGATCAAATGGGAAATGTATGGGAAGTATTCTGAAAAACTGTAAGGAGAGGTTTCATTATTATTAGGACAAATGAGAATGGAGGCCCTGGCAGATTAAGTGACTTGCTCAAAGATAAACAAACACCATAAGTGTTAAGAACCAGGGCTAAAATGAAGTAGCCCTTCAATCTACCGCTTAGCCCATGATCCAGGATTGCTCATGACAAGATTAAGCTAGCAAATACCGTACATTTTTCCTCAAAGAGCTTCTTTCTCTTTCAAGCACGTTAATTATACATGTTCTAATAAAAGAAGAATTATAACTGCATTTATTACTATCAAACTAAAATGACCAAACTTTAGTCAAAGACTATTCCAAATTGTTAAGAAAAATAAACATACCCCTCCAACACATACACACACTGGATTTGGAGATTAAAGAAGTTAAAATTAAAAACCATTAATATTGAATTTCCTGATATAGTTAATTTCTACTTCTTTAATATTCTGCAATATGATCATTTTAAGTCCAATGGAAAACTCATTAATATTTTATTTATAAGGGTAGCTAGCTAGTGTGATATAAAACCACCTTATGTCATAAAAACCTAGTGTAATCACTTTACAATGTCATATAATTAGAATGATGGATAACCTAAAATTATGAATAATCTTTTTCCTATTTTTAAAACGTCATGAATTTAATTTTACTTGTGTAGTTTGGAGAGTGGGGTAAGACTGACTCCCTGAAGCAAAAGGCTCCTCTTCTCAATCTGTGAAAGATAGGGTTGTAAAAGTAGGATGGGGTAAGAATGTGGAGGGCCTGAGGTTTATAATGGAAAACAAAGAAATGACATGATCCATGTGTTATTTTATGATGAGTACTCTGGCTGGGGAACTATATAAAAGAGACTAAGCCCCTAGCCGGTACGTGGCTCAGTTGGTTGAGCGTCATCCTGTGCACCAAAAGGTTGCCAGTTCACCCTGGTCTGTGTTGCTTAGTAGTTAGAGTCTCAGGGGGTCTCAGGTTCGATTCCCAGTCAAAGGCACATGCCTGAGTTGCAGGTTAGCTCCCTGGCTGGGCCATATGTGAGAGGCAACCAGTTGATGTGGCTCTCTCACATTGATGTCTCACTCTCCCTCCCTCCCTCTTTAAAAGCATAACTTCCAAGTTATTACAGACTAGGAATGAGATGATAAAGCCTGTCTATGTGGTGGGAAGTAAATATTAGCAACATTTTCAAAGAGAGAACCAACAGGACTTAGTGCTCTAACTGGGCAAGATGAGAGTAACTGAGGTTTTGATACTACTGCTGTTACTGACAAAAATATAAGAGTTGGTTGTAAGGGAGCCAAATTTTTTTTTTCCTTCTCTGTATCGTTCCAATTTTAGTATATGTGCTGCCGAGGCGAGCACAGGGAGCCAAATTTTTAAGGAGGAGAATAATGTGGCTCACTTTAATATTTGTAGACTTGACACAAGATACCTAAGTGTGAATATCAATATGAGAGTCTAGCAATTTGTCCACTCGGATAACCAACTCCAAATCTGGTAGCTGGAAAATTGAGCAACCCAAGTAGTTATACCTGTTGTAGCAAAAAATGAGTTTGGCCCTTGTGGTTGTAATTCAAGTCCATCTTCATCCATGGCCTTTAATTTTCATCAGTCACAGCTCCTAAATTAGGGAAGAAAGTAAGCCAAGTATTACTTTTATTGTATCATGTATTTAAAATGCACCATGATATTTATATTTCCGAAACACTCAAAAGTATATCACAGATGAACATCTATCAAAAACTTATCTACTTAGCCCTGGACGGTTTTGCACAGCGGTTAAGAGTGTTGGCCCTGGGACCAAAGGGTTGTGGGTTTGATTCCTGATCAAAGGAACATATCTGAGTTGAAGGTTCAATCCCTAGCTCCTGGTCAGGGGCACATAGGAGGCAACCAATCAATGAGTCTCACATCAATGTTTCGTGTGTGTGTCCCCCTGTTTCCCCCATTTCCCCCCTCCCCCCGTCCCTCACATCTCCTCCTGTCCACTTTCCCCTAGGGAAGGATTTAAAAAAATAAAACAAAACACACATCTATCTAAAATAAAAGGTAACTTAATTGATTTCCAATGATAATAGGCATCTATAAGACAAGGAAAGGAAGAGAAATCAAACAAGTCAACTTTGCCTAGACTTTTTGCTTGAGATACTGCTAGCATACATCAAGTGCACACATTTTGATTAATTTTGACACATGCTTTTAAACCTGTTAATCATTATACTACCCAGATCAAGATACAGAACGTTTCCAGCACCCCAGCACTTGTCTCCTCTCAGTCCATACACCCCACACTCCCACAGGGTAACTAGTTTCATTAAGGTTCAACATAAACACACACTGTTCCTTACTGGGGGAAATGTCTGCACAATTTTCATATTACTTATCTAAATTTTATGTAGTCTGCTTTCAACCAATACATAAAAGATCAATAAAAACTCCAAGTGCATGATTATAGTAAATGCCATTTGGGATTTCTGCCTAACTTACAATGACATCCCTTAACTAACCTTCTGATCTAGAGAAGTAAATTCCCACAGTGTATTATACTTCTATTCTCCTGGCCATGTAGTTGATTGGCACTGGCTATAAAATGATAAAAATAAGTTCATCTTTGAGCACAATAAAATCAAAGTCCTGTCCCTGAGAACTAAAACCATGAGCAAGGGTCACTTGGTCTCTTTCCTGGTAGCTATTACCGTATTTTTCGGACCATAAGACGCACTTTTCCCCCGCCCAGAAGTGGGGGGGGGGGGGGGGGAGTCCCTGCGTCTTATGGTCCAAATATAGCCTACACATATACTTTAAAAAAAAAGTTTTTTTACTTGCCCGGCTCTGTGTGGTCTCTGTGTGCTTGCCCGGCTCTAAAATGGTTCTAAATGCTGCTGTTTACTTTACAGGGTTGATTACATGTGTTTATGACTGTGATGTTGGGTTTTAATGCACATAAAATATTTTAGGACACTATTTGTTTCAGAATCTTTTTTTCTTCATTTCCCTTCTCTAAAAACTGGTGCGTCTTATGGTCCGGTGCGTCTTATGGTCCAAAAAATACGGTATATAGGAGCTGAGAAAGGCCCTTTTCCACCTTCGGCTTAGACTAGTGAGATGAAGTTTACAAATGAAAAAGAATCCAGGGAATGCCCTCAGAAACAGAGTAGAGGGAACAGGTAAGGGAGGCTTACCAGTACTTTTTTTAGCTCCTGGCTCTAGAACTTTCTGAGGTCCAGCTAGCTACAGAACCTTGTCTGCCTTGAGTCTGGGCAAGACATCCCAATGATCTCAATGCTCCTTTTCTATTTAAGCCTCAACTTACAACAAAAAGAACTTAATCCATAAAATAATATACTACTTAATACTAATGACTGTTTCAAAAGGGCAGACATCAAAGATTGTGGTTTACTCATATTGTAAGTATTGCATAAACCTCTTTCCTTTCATTGGTTTCCTTATCTTTACATTTTTCACTTTCTAATCTAATGCATCAGCTAGGTGATGTCATTCCTGTTTTAAAAAAATGTTTAGCCGAAACCGGTTTGGCTCAGTGGCTAGAGCGTTGGCCTGTAGACTGAAGGGTCCTGGGTTCGATTCCCATAAGGGCATGTACATTGGTTGCGGGCACATCCCCGGTAGGGGGTGTGCAGGAGGCGGCTGGCCGATGTTTCTCTCTCATCCTCTCTATTCCTCTCTCCTCCTCTCTGTAAAAAATCAATAAAATATATATTTTTTTAAAAATGTTTAATGGCTCCTGCCATTTTCTAAATCTGGGGACTAAACTATCTTTCCATCATCTTCCCTTTCTTCCAAGCACCTCCCCCCACCATGACACACACACATTTCATCTAAACAAAAATGCCCAATGTCCCCATAAGACCCCAAACCCTATATTTGACTCAGGGTTGCTTCTACCTAGATGGAACACCTTTCCCCTATTATCTTGCTTGAGCCTTTCCCCAAAATCCCTTTCCCCACCAAAAAAGAAAAAGCTGGAAATCTCTCTCTCCTCTGAATTTCCACACCAATTTACTTTTTCCTTTTTTTCTGACTGCACGTTTGCTATAAACCATGGTTATTTATATATGTTTTTCAAATGCTAAAACATATGTGTGTGCATATATTCCTTAAAGAAATATCCCTGAGAAACTCAATTAATATTAATAATTGGATTTTTGACATGTCAACTGAGACATATTGTATTTATTCTCAAGAAAGAGCATGTTTCAGCTGAGACCGGTTTGGCTCAGTGGATAGAGCGTCGGCTTGGAGACTGAAGGGTCCCAGATTCAATTCCGGTCAAGGGCATGTACCTTGGTTGTGGGCATATCCCCAGTAGGGGGTGTGCAAGAGGCAACTGATCGATGACTCTCTCTCATCGATGTTTCTAACTCTCTATCTCTCTCCCTTCCTCTCTGTACAAAATCAATATATTTAAACAAAAAAAGAGCATGTTTCATGTTATTTATTCAAACTGCTTCAAATTAAAAGGACCAATAAAAAAACACATTTTCAACTATGAAAAATGGAAAGAGTATATGCTAAGTTGTCACTACTCTCTCCCCACCAAAATCACCTCTGGCCATAATTCTTTTTCACCTTTAAAAAATGTAATTACAAAATGATAAACGTGAATTAAGCTTCTAAGTATAATGATAGACTACTAAAATGAAATTAAGCCAATTAATGCAATTCATTAATGTATTAAATGCCCCTCTCCCCAATCCCCCTTCATAAACCCAATCCCATCAGCTTTAAGAATTCTCAACCTGCACAATCCTCCTTAGCTTTTCTCTATTGGGGTTGGTCAGATAATTAATCCCCCTCAATTCTGAAATTCTCTCCTGCCTCAGTTTCTTTAAACTGAGTTCTAATTCTCTTCCCACCTTCCTGGCTCCTATTTACTCTGCCTCCCCTCACCATTATCATAGCCTTGCCCACGGTGGTGCACTCAGCCCTTTTGTTTTCTGCTTCCTCTTCATTCCACTGTTTCAACTACCATTTACACAAAGGTGATTCCCCTAACACACATGCTCAGGCTAGCACCTGGCACTTCCACCAGACTGCCCGCTGAGTATTTTCAGCGGGATAAAGCCCCGCTTCTCCTCACGTGACCACTATGGACTTTTCTTTCTTCTCTGCTTATATTCAGTCAGGTTGTCAGACCTTATCCATTCCTTATCCTCAACTTCTCAGGATTCTATCTCCCTCCCCCGCCTTCTTTTATTCCCACTGTCACCGGTTACTCTCAGCTTCATATTTCCTTGTCCCAGGGGACAAAAATAACCTCTCAACTGGCCTTTCATTTTTCTGCCACTCCCACAACAAATGACTAGGAACCTTACTACAAGTAAGGGCTGGTGCCAAGTACTGAGGCAGACTAATCTAATCCTTCAAAGCACTGCTTTGATCCCGGCCTCAGCAAGCTCCAGCAGTTCCCAGTATTCACTGTGCGCTAAAAAATTCACCCAAGCACCGTGATACACCTATTTGCTATATTTCCGTCACTGAACAACATACCCATTTCCTAACAGATATTATAGCCCAAATAGAGGGTGTCTCCTCACCTTATTTTTTTAATATATTTTTATTGATTTTAGAGAGAGAACGGGGGGGGGGGGGGGGGGGGGTGCGGAAACACCGATTGGCTGCCTCCTGCAAGCCCCCTACTGGGGATCCAGCCCAAAACCTGAGCATGTGCCCTCACCAGGAATCTAAATGGTGACCATTGGGCATGGGAGGGTACTCAGCCAACTGAGCCACACGGGACAGAGTCCTTACCTTATTTAACTTAGGTGATCAGTAAGTATGCAACGAATAGTTTTGACCTGCTTTTTTTCCCCCTTCTGTTTTGTCAGTATAAACACTCAGATCAGAAAAAAAAAACATGTTCTGTATTTCCAAGCAGAGATGACTATACTTAACTTTGAAACCCCAGTGGGGTTAGAAATAATTCCTCTGATAATCAGAATGAAACCAATGTTCTTAGAATGGCGTCTACTCAGAAGATTTTAAGGATTGTGATTTAAAAAAAAAAAAAAAAAAAAAAAAAGGTGCTCCTGACTTTGCTGCAGGATCCGAGGTCAGAGACCAGTTGAATCTGAAGACAAACAAGTAGAAAAAAAATCTAACAATTTGGGTGAACACATTAAAATTTGGTCCTAAAATGACAAGCCTTCTTAAAGCCTTATTTTTCCAAAGCCCCTATTCGTGCTCAGATTAAAAGTTGCCAAAACACCCTCTGAATTTAGTTGTATTAATATTCTATGAACACTAAACCTTTCAATGCCTTTGCTTAAGATTAGAGCTTGATATTAGGAACTGCATACACTTTCTAACTAGTTTTTCTTAACTAAAGCAGTATAGCCTCCTTAATGAAATGTTGCTAATTAATGCACTTAATAATTTACCAATCCATGTTCATTATATAACATTCTGTAAATCATAATATATAACTCAACTCTTTGGATCACACTTTGATTTTGTAGTGAAATTTTAAAAAATAAAGTTTAGTAACTTCTGTTGAGATTATGGACAGAGATCCTATTTATATTTTTCCTCTAATGAAATATGCGCCTTTAGTTCAAGGTGTGATGGAGTGGAGTGTTTGAAGCACTTGGTGTGATCAAAGGATGAAGAGTGTTTTGACTTAATATGAAGTGGAGATTAATTTAGACTACATTGTACCGGATATAAACTAAATAAAACTGTCAGAGGAAAACTTCTTAAAAGGGTAATTTCTGGCAAATGCAGTACATGATGAAGAAAGGTCAGTATCTGAACTCAGTAATGAGCAATGTGTCTCCTCGTATTTAAAAAAAACCTTTCTGATAATGCAGAATTATGGGTGGGGATTTTTAAAAATTAAAGCTTTCTCGCTTTTAAGTTATTTTATTCGGGCTAATAAGTGCTTTCTTTAGTTTTCTAGCAGTTTATAAAATTCATGTAATGCAGCATTTTCAGTTTTTAAACTTTTAAATATCCTTAAACTACAAAACTTATTTAAATTACTCTCTTGCCAGATTACCAACATAGTTAACTTGACTAATACTGATCCCTAATCTTTTCCCTCACCTACCTGAACACATGCTCCCTATTATTGTTTTCGTAAATATATTACTTTGGGTCTGTAAGGTTCTATAAACTCAGTGCTGACACTAACAATGTTTTCTGTACATCATAAATACTGGCAAGAATGTAATTTCAAGCTTTTCAACAACTATAAAAATTTTAAATTGAAAACTGCAGAATTATGGAGTGCTTATACATTTATCTTTTGCTAATGCAGGTAAGCAGTATGTTTTGTACCTATCCTATCTAATAAAAAGATAATATGCAAATTAACCATCATTCCAACACAGAAGATGGCTGTTCCCATGTGGACACAAGATGGCCGGTGGGGGAGGGCAGTTGGGAGGGACCAAGCCTGCAGGAAAGGGCAGTTAGGGGCCACCAGGCCTGTAAGGGAGGGCAGTTAGGGGGGACCAGGCCTGCAGGGGAGGGCAATTAGGCGCAATCGGGCCAGCAGGGGAGCAATGAGGCATCAATCAGGCTGACAGGGGAGTGGTTAGGGGGTGATCAGGCTGGCAGGTAGAAGTGGTTAGGGGCAATCAGGCAGGCAGGCTAGCGGTTGGGAGCCAGCATTCTGGACCATGAGGCGAATGTCCAACTGCCCTCGAGGGGTCCCAGATGGGAGAGAGTGCAGGCTGGGCTGAGGGAGGGACACACACACACACACACACACACACACACACACGCACAAATTTCATGCACCGGGCCTCTAGTAACTTAATAAATCCTTAATATTTTATGTTTTTGTTGTTAATCCTTACTCAAGGATATTTTTAGAGAGTGGAAGAGGGGAGGGAGACATATCAATTGGTTGCCTCCCACATAGCCCTCCACTGGGGTCAGGGATCAAACCTGCAACCCAGGTCCGTGCCCCTGACCAAGAATCGAACCCACAACGCCTCAGTGAGTGGACCCATGATCTACCATTGAGCCACATCGGCCAGGGCAATCCTTTAACCATTTTTTTTTTTTTTTAATAACAGGCTGGACAATGCAAGGGGCTGGTTTACAGTACACCGGCTTCTTACATGACCAATAATGGGCATACTCCATTGAATATCAGCGGCATTAATTCCATATAAATTTGAAAACTGGTCTACCAAAAAAAAAAAATCCTGTGTTGTTGTTTTTTAAATTGAATTTATTGGGGTGACTGGTTAATAAAATTCTGTCAGGGTTTTGACCAAGCACATCCAGGAGACCAAGCCCCTCACCTTGGAGCACACCATCAACCTGTACCCTCTTATCAATTACACTACTGCAATAAAACAGCACCTCTCTGAAGACAGCTCTGTTGCAGCCAGATTTCAACACATGAGGGTGATATCTGATAAAATTGGAATGAGGACTGGCTACCCCATGTTTTACTGCTACAACTGGGAACACGTTTCTTCAAATTACCTGATGGTGAACTTAACCCAGGAGAAGATGAAGTTGAAGGACTAAAACGCTTAATGACAGAAATACTAGGTCGCCAAGATGGAGTCCTGCCAGACTGGGCCATTGATGACTGACGGTTTTGGTAACTGGTAGAAACCGAATTTTGAATGTCCTCAGAGTCCGCATATTCCAGTGCATATTACAAAGTCAAAGGGACTTAAATTGTTTTTGGTTCAACTTCCAGAGAAAATCTTGTTAGCAGTCCCTAAAAATTATAAGTGGGTAGATGGAGCATTGTTCGAATTGTATGGACAATACACCAGGATACGGGCCCATCATTTCTAGTCTCCTCAGCTTTGGAGCAGATTCCGTTTTATATACAAAAGAATTCCTGCACAGTGGATCAGTAAAAGAAGCCCCTTCTGTGAGCACAGTATAAAATAAACATGGCACACAGATAATAATTTAATAAAAATAAAAAAAATTTAAAAAAAAACAAACATGGCAGGAAAGTTTTCTTTGTTGTATCTTTCCCAACCCCTAAATTGCAACCTGCTTTCTTTTGTTTGAATAGTAAAGTCGATATGGAGAACTAAATCGTGGTCTAAACAAATAAAAATGTTTAATTTGCTTTTGTTTCTACTCATACATTTTGTACATTAAAGACTTCTAAAAAATAAAAATAAACTTGATTTTTAAATTGTTGTTAATATAGAGAAATACAATTAATTTTTGCATATCAATGTTCCCCAACTATAAGCAACAAAACTAGAAATAAATGTCAGAGACCAAAAGAAAAAATATCCCATAAATTTTAAAACAAAGTTCTAAATAATTCAAAGGGCAGTAGGGAAATCATGAAAATCACAATATATTTAAGACTAAATAATAAAAACCAATTCATATCAAAATCATCACAACCAGTTAATAGTTCAAGGAAAATTTATAGTTTTAAAGGCACATTTTTATAAGAGTACAAATTAAATACTAAAGAGCCAAACCTTCAACTTAAATTTTTTAAATGTTAGAATAAATGCAAACAAAGTAGAAGGAAAGAAATCTTACCAAATGAGCAGAAACACAAAGGGTCAATAAGAACTATTTAAGCCCGTACGGTGTGGCTGTCAACCCACGAACCAGGAAGTCAGGGTTCGATTCTCATCAGGACACATGCCTGGGTTGCAGGCTCGATCCCCAATGGGGGTGAGGGTAATGCTGAAGGCAGCCAATCAATGAGTCTCTCTCATCATTGATATTTTTCTCTCTCTCCCTTCCTCTCTCTTAAATTAACAAAAATATATTTTTAAAAGAAACAAACTATTTGAAAATCTTAATAACATAGGCAAGTTACTGGCAGTGCTGAAAAAAAGAGGGACAAATTAATCAAATTAGATATTTTAAAGTCAGAGAAACCTGTATCTTATACCAATATAATTGAAAAGTTACATTTCCCTGAAAAGTCAAGTTCTGGACTGGTAGCTCAGTTCGTTAGACATCACCATCCTGATATACTAAGGTTGCGAGTTCAACATCCAGTCAAGGTACATGCAAGAATCAACCAATAAATGCATAAATAAGTGAAACAACAAATTTCTTGTTTCTGTCTCTCTCAAATCAATTTTTAAAAAAAGATAAAAAGACTTACCACCACAAAAGAAACTAAAATCAAATCAATTCACAGAAAAGACACCAGCAGTTTCACAGATGAATTCTAACTTTCAAGAACGGAGTATTAAAACTTATTTCAAAAAGAAAAAAATACTGCCAAACTCATCATATGAAATTAGCATAACTTTGTTTGTTATCAAAATAATACAAAGCCTACATGAAAAAGGAAAAGTACATAGCAATAATCCAGGAAATCCAAAGATAATTTAAAATAGAAAATCTACATCCTCCTTTCAAGATAGCAAACTGAAACTAATACAATATTGAATGTCAACTGTAATTAAATTTTTTTAATTTAAAGAAAAATCTATGCAATCCATCAAACCAATATATCCAGCAAACACATTAGAAAAATCAACTTCTGTTCACAATGAAAACTCTTAAAATAAGCAGAAGAGAATGTAATAAATAACATCTACCCCATCCACAAAAACCCCCACTACAATATCATGCTTAATGATAAAATATTAGAAGCACTCCATTCAAGTATCTAGACAAGAATGCCTGTTATTAATGCTTTTATTTAACACTGTTCTAGAGACAGTAGTCAATGCAATTATTATTTTTTTTTTTTTTAAAGAGCCTTGGCCAGTGTGATTAAATGGTTAGAGCATCGGCGCGCACACCCAAGAGTTGTGGGTTCCATTCCCAGGCAAGGGCACATACCTGGGTTGCAGGTTAGATCCCCACCCAGGTCGAGATGCATGCCAGAGGCAACCAATCCATGTGTCTCTCTCACAATGTTTCTATTCTCTCTCTCTACACCTCTCCTTACCTTCCATTCTCTCTAAAAAAATCAATGGAAAAAATATCCTCGGGTAAAGATTAACAAAACAAACAAAAAAGAAACAGGAGACAAAATGAATGGAAAATAAAACCCCTCATTCACACACAACTACCTAGAAAATACAAAATTATAATGTGTTATTGCTCCCACATTTCACTGATTCTAAAGATACCACCAATTTTAAGTTGCATCCTTCTTTTATATACAGCTAAGAAAAAAACACTGCCAATTAAAGGAATATCATACTTTATTATCTAGAATTTTCATTTTTAGACTTAGAGAAAATTCTTTTGACTCAGACATATTTTTGTATTTTGTGCATATAAAAAAAGAAAAATAGAAGCAAAAGAAATTGGTAGGGTACTCCTAAAACTTCACATTCAGCGTCCTATGATTTACTTTTCTACTCAAAACTATTCAAACTTTCCTAATAATATTGCCCTCTGCCAAGAGTGCTAGTGAGGCAGCATTTCTTAAAATGCTCCATTATTATCTTTGGGATTTTCTTTCCAGTCAAGACACCCACTTCGCCATTCCCTTTGGTTGTATTGTTTGGCCTGAAATAACTAGTGCATAACAATGCACATACTCATTTAAATGATGACAAAATGAAGAGTCTTGATCAAGTTTGTGCATGTGCAGGCAACAATAACTATATCATGACTGCTACCAGGGCAACACTGATTACAGGACACAGTCAATTCAAGATCTACTTTGATTTCAGAGATATTAAAATGTAAGGGAGGAAACTGGATCTCAAAATCTATGAAGTATGGTAACATGAGAGTTCAGCGGGATTATATATCAATATATATGTCCATAGTGTTCTCTTTACATCAGCTTAGATACTAAATAGAAATAACTAAAAAAAAAAAAACAACCTATTCATAACAGAAATTACACAGTATCTAGAAAAAAATCTGATGAAAATTGAGCCTTTATGAAAAATAGAGCACACCCAGATTCAAATCCCAGCTCCACTACTTAGCATATATCTATCTGTACCTACGTATTTATTCTATAAATTTGATGCAAATACATTAAAAATCCAACAGTTGCCGAAACCGGTTTGGCTCAGTGATAGAGCATCGGTCTGTGGACTGAAAGGTCCCAGGTTCGATTCCGGTCAAGGGCATGTACATTGGTTGCGGGCACATCCCCGGTAGGGGGTGTGCAAGAGGCAGCTGATTGATGATTCTCTCTGAGTGATGTTTCTAGCTCTCTATCCCTCTCCCTTCCTCTCTGTAAAAAATCAATAAAATATATTTAAAAAATACATACAAAGTTAAATTAAAAAATAAATTAAAAAATCCAAGTTTTTCATAGAAATTGACAAATTGACCCAAGAATAAACAGGAAAATAGCTTTTACCTGAAGAAAAAGAACATATATTACGATTTAATTATAAAGCAATCATTATTAAATCAGAGTGGTATAGATGTTTAGTCAACAAATGAAACCAGAAGAGAGAAACTAGAAACAGATATGTATATTGTGAGAATACGGTAAACCTCAGGAGTTGCATTATAAATCAGTGGGGAGAAAGGCTAAACTACTTGGCAAATCCATATTAAAAAGATAAAATTAGCCCTGGCCAGTGTGGCTAAGTTGGTTGAGTGTCGTCCTGTACACCAAAAGGTGACAGTTTGATTCTCAATCAGAGCACATACCCAGTTTGTGGGTTCAATATAAGGTCAGGGTGCATGTAGGAGGTAACTGATTGATGCATCTCTCTCTCTCTCCCCCTCCCTCTAAAACCTATAAAAAATTTTTAAAAATTAAAATTTTAAATTAGCCCTGGCCAGTGTGCTCAATGGTTAGAGTTGGCCTGCACACCAAAGGGTCATGGGTTCGATTCCCAGTCAAGGGCATGTACTTGGGTTGCAGGTTCGTTCCCTGGACCAGTTGGATTATGTGTGGGAGGCAACCAATCTATGTGTCTCTCTCACATCAATGTTCTCTCTCTCTCTTTTCCTTCTACTACTGTCACTAAAAATCAATGGAAAAAAATATCCTCAAGTGAGGATTAACCAAAAAATAAAAATAATTTTAAAAAATTAGATCACACTATAGAGAAAAAAAGTTCCAGATGAATTAATGACCTAAATATGAAAAAGCATAGCACTATTATAACCTTGGAGGTTAAAGGGGGTGAGGGGGGGTACATAAGCCATAAATGGGGGCGGGGGGGGGGGGGAAGACTACCTTCTTATCAAGAAGTCTTACACCAAAAAAACCCAAAATATTCCATAAACAAAGCTAAAAGGTAAGCCACAACCTAGGAAATGGTATTTTCAATGTGTATAATTACAACTTATTAGTATTCAGAATATAAAACTTTCCATAAGCCAATGAGAAAAAGACAACAACTCAACTGAAAAATGGACCAAGGACAGGCACGAGTAAGTCATAGAAAACTCAAATGGTAAATAAATAGGAGGGCGGGGGTGGGGATTGGGGGGGGGGGGCGTTCAACCTCACTGGAAATTTAAGAAATGCAAAATGAAATCAGCTATGAGATACTCTTAACACCCAACAGATTGGAAAACAATATGTAGTGTAATCTTTTAGCATTGGTCTGGAGAAACAGAGGTTCATACACAACTGGTGGGAGTGTCAAACAGAACAAAATCTGACAATTCCCAGTAAGCGTGACAAATGCAGATTCCTGAATATAGCAATTCTACTACTATAATCCCAAGAGAGAGAAGAACCCTGTACAGTATAAGGATGTTCACCGTAGCACTGTTTGGAATTATAGGAAATTGCAAACCAAATGGTCCCTGCATAATAAATGATCACAATATATTTATACATTGAAATACAAATAAAATGAATGAACTAGATCAATAGTTTTCAAACTTCTTGGTCTCAAGACCCCTTTCACAGCCTTAAAAACTGAGACCTCCAAAACGTTTTTGCTTATATGGGTTCTATCTATGTTTACATTAGAAACTAAATCTGAGGCATTTTACAAATAAGTTATAAACTGATAAAAAATAATAAACCCACTTTAGGTCAACATAAGTAACACATTACTATTTTAAAAAAAACAATAGCATACAATAGTGAAAAGAATAGCATTATTTTACATTTTTGCAAGCCTCTAAAAATCAAGGTTACTAGAGGCCAGCTAGATCCCCTTAACTGCTTGTGTTCAATGTAAGACATCATGTGTAACATAGGCTTTGTACAGCACCCATGCAGAGTACAGAAGAATGCAGCTGGCAGAATCTTAAGAGATCCCTGGGAACTTCTGGAACACACTCTGAGAATCACTAAACGAGATCCACATACAACATGGATAAAATTCAAAAACACAATGCTAGGTGAAGAAAATGACTAACAGTATGATACTGTTTATGTAAAGTAAAAACACACAAGGCAATACACTCTTGTTTTTGGTACATACAAACTGGGACAGTGGTTACTTCTGGCAAAGAAAAGACAGGAATGGAATGAGGGGCACTCTTTAACTGGGTCTATGAGATTTTCTTTCTTTACACAAACAAAAATTGTTATGAATCAAATATATAATTGAATATTAAGATCTGTTAAATCTAGGCGATACTTGCTTCTCTGAAATATTTGTAAATTGACACTTGTAATTCTGAAATATTTCATAATTTAAAGTGGACCTCCCTTGGAGTAAATATAGTTTAAGATTCCTGGATTTTATAAAACATTGTTTAGAAAAGTAATTTCACAGGAATAAGAATATACTGGCTATATTAACTGCAAATAGGTAAGCAGTGGGGATTGGATAAGAGTTACTCAACTTATGTGGTGTCCCTTAGTATGTATACCCCTTCGTCAAAAGACACACTGACTAGATGCTTGAATAGTTGAAAACTATTCAACTATATAAAACTCTCTGCACCCAGCAACTAATTCATTGTTTTTAGAGATAATGACCATGTGCCAGGTATTGCTTGGGGACAAGAAGAAAACTATTTCTACATTGAGAGTTTAGAAAAGATGACAAACATATAAACAGTTAAAATATAATAAATTAGCCCTGGCCAGTGTGGCTAAGTTGGTTGGAGCCTCATCCCTTGCACAGAAGGGTCTTGGGTTCGATTCCCAGTCAGGGCACATACCTAGGGTTCAAGTTCAATCCCCACTTGGGGTGAGTACGGAGGCAACTGGTTGATGTTTCTTTCTCACATCGATATTTCTTTCTGTCTATCCCTCTCCCTTGCTCACTTTCTAAACTCAATTTTTTTTAAAAAACATCTCCTCGGGTGAATATTAAATGCTAATAAATTAAAGATGTCCACATTGCTGTATGAGACAGAGAAAAATGAGCCTGGAAAAATAATGATGCCATTAAGAGAAAGAAAACCAGAGTAGGTATTGTTTTAGGGGCTCTGGATTTTTTTTTAAGATTATTTTTCCAATATATAGTATTGGACATCAATTTACTATGTGCCAGATAAATCTTATTTCAGCCGTGTTGAGACAGCCGGGCACCTGGGTGACGATGGTCAGTAAGCAACAGAAAATGATAGAGGAGAAACTAAGAGAGAATGTGGGCATGGTATGAAACACTGAAACCCGGGGAGATTGAGAAAAAAAAGACAGAAGACTGACCTCGACGGAAACTTCATGATATAAGACAGAGTTTCTGAAACACAGAATACTTTTATGTGACACACCCAGTGACATGCTGAGGAACAGTTACCCAATTTAGGAATAAGTGGAACGAAAAGAGAAGTACTGGTGGAAGAAAGAGAGACAGGTGAGGTTTTCTGCACCAAGAGAAAGCGAGGAATGTTTTTAAGGGGAGGGAGAGGCGCCAGCGGAGTGAGAAGGCGATGATGCAATCGGCGGATTCGGATTCACTAACAGGTCCTCCCAGAGGACGGGCGGGGTGCTCGGCGAGCAGCTGGGCCTGAAGGAGGCCAATTCTTCCTGCGGGGACAGAGCAGGAGGGAGGAAAGCCTTAGAGACTCGACAAGAGCGTGATATGGAAGGAAGTGAGCGCCAATGCTCCGATTAGATGAGCATCTATCCAGATTTAAGGAAAAGATTAGGCAATCTCTGCTAACGCGGAGGGGTTTCCAGGGCGGGTTGAGGAATTTAAGAGTAAAAAAACTCTGGGATTGCTAAAACGCGCACACAAAATAAATACATGCACACAAAATAAATACACGGTCTCGTTGCTGACAATACAAACACAGATGGGGTTAGAGAGAAAGTATTTACAAAAAGTCATGTGGAAAAAAATTGTTTTCACGTACTGTGAGCATGTTTTGTTTTGTTTTTAAAAAAGGAAACTTGCACCTATTTGAAACATCTACATAACTTAAAAATCAACACCTCAGGTATCCAATAGGATAGGGTAATAAGGTTTTCCACTAGTCAGTTTTCCAGATCAAAGTCCATTTCACGCCAAAAGCATTTCATACGTGACAGTTTGCGATAGAAATCTTTCTAAGCTATGCACTTCTCTGCCTTCTTCGTTATACAACTTGAGTTGGACAATCTTTATCTGGAACGTCCACTCTTGCGCTAGTAAAACATCTACTGCTGCCGTGCGTGCAACAATTCTCTCTCTTTCCCAGCTGGCGAGAAAGCAACTGGTTCTTCCAAGTGTGCGTTTACTCTTACCACCGAGCAGCCGAGCCCCTTAGCAACCCGCGGGCCTCCTGCAATGTACCGTTCGTTTCTTAATGGGCTGGAAACCAGAGCCCGTTATGACAACCACGAGAATCGCCAGCTCCCTCCCGTCCTCTCACACGGAGTATCAATACTCTGACCTCACAGTCTAGGAACGGAAAAACGCCAAGTTTCTAGCGGGTATTTATGTTTTATATCATAAAATTCTAGGGCGCACGTCCCCCGCAGGGGCATCTATAAGCATCGAAGATTAATCACAACACGAGAAGGCTTCGCTTAGCAAGTAACCGACTCTCCTAACCTACTTCTCCACACTGACTTCTTTTCAAAATCACCACGGGAATGCTTACAGAGGCATTCCTCGCTTTGGTAAAGCAATCGCCGGCGCCAGTCCTGTGTTTTTCACCTGGTAAATAAAAAGTTAGCAACCCCTTCCTTTTTGTTTACTAGAGAAATTATAACAGCTGAGCAAAAGGTTATCATCTGAAATGAGAAGTTAGAACAGAAAGAAAAAAAAAAGGAGCAGCTATCGAATAGATGGATCATTGAAAAGGTAGTCAAACTGGCTTAACTTCTGAATATTCTTCATCATCATCCCAGTAGTGAAAACGCTGAGGAACTTACTACTTTCATTATTTCTCAACTTTGAAACTTTTCCTAGTCTAATGGAACCACGAAGCGGACATAAAAGCCCAGAAACTTGAGGGCTGGCTGCCAGGATTCCCCCACTGGGTTTATAAGCCATAACGCCAGCCAGGCAAGCAAGCTCTTCCACCACCACCCTTTTCTGGCCGGAATTCCCACCGCCCCCACACCTTCACTATCTCCTCCGACCCAACTGTAAATACTTACTGTTTCCCGAAGAACATACACCCTTGAAATGTCCTCTCCCCACCTCCGCCACTGCCTAATCAAGTCCTCCCCATCACTCAGCAACCTCAAAATGTCAGGCACACTTCCCCGATGTTCCCAAGGAAACCCTTCTTCCGCCTGAAACGTCGGTAATTAATTGTACCTTTCTCTCGCAGCCCTGGGGTGCACTTCACCTCGTCTCCTCTACCACCGAACAACGAACTTCTTGCAGCCCCGCTGCATTACAAGAACCGTTTTTTGAAAAACCGTTCTCAGCGCCCCGCACAATGCATCGCCCGCACCGGGCTCCGAGTTTCCTGGAGAGTCGCACAGCGCGCAATCAAAGGCGCTTTAACGGATGGAATTACACCTCCGATTTTTTTTTTTTCAAATCCAAGACGCCTAAGTGCCACGATACGCACACGAACGAAAAAAAAAAATATATACCGCATCCCATTATGGAACCCTTCGGTAAGAAAATAAAACTTTCTGCCCTTTCCCTTTCTCCTTAAAAAAAAAGAAAGAAAAGAAAAAGAAAAAGAAAGTAAATACCACCAACAGATCGCGAATAGCTGAAATGCACCTTTTTCGAGCAAGGAATTTCCCCAAAAAAAGTTATTTCCGAAGAAACGAGCTCAAAAGACTCCTTCGAAGGCTATTCCTCCGTTTTCGTCCCGTGGAATTTTCACTTTTCCTCCCATTGGATAGGAGAGTGGTGAGAACTTCTTCCTAGCCAATTGGATCGCTACTGCTTTATTTAGACACCGGAGAAGGCAATGGTGGCTGGAAAACCGCATCGAGGGCGCCCTAACAGCCATGTATGACTTCGTGTGACTTACAAGAAAATGTCTGGGGGTGCCCCTGGCCGTAGGGAGCCCCGATATCTGGGCTGCCGCCGCCCCGATCGCCCTCGGGCGGCTAAGAAAGCGGGGAGAAGACGGCGGCGCTGGGAACGCCGAGGGAGGACACGTCCCCGGCGTCAGAGCGGCGGCGATGGCCGCCTGCGCAGCTCCGTCCAAACGCGGCGGAAGCCACAGCCCCTCGAGGGGCTGCGCGACGCAGGGCAGGAAGGTGGCGCTGCCGCCGAGCGCCAGGGGCCCATCATGGCGGCGAGGGCAATGGCCGCGGCGGGGAGCGAGCACACGCAGCCGCGCCCGGCCCCCAGGGCCCGTCACCGGAGCCGCCGCCGCCGCAGCCCGCCCTCGGCGCCCCCTCCCCCCGCTCCCGAGCTGTAGCGGAATTTTCTCTTCCGACACCGCCTTCAAGATGGCGGCTCCCCCTCCCGGCAACCCCTTCCGTCGTCCCCTGCAGCAGGCGCCGAGCCGCCGCCATCTTGTCCCCCGGCCCTCCCCCCCGGCCGATATTTACATAGCGAAAATCGGCCCGGGCGGCCTGCGGCCTTCACCTCACGCCTGCAGCCTTCGCCTCCCGGCCAGGCCTCACGGTCGCGCGATGCCCCGCGCCGGCCGCGCCGTCGACCCGCGGCCCCTCCACCGGCTCCCGGGCCCCCGGGCGACCCTCCCCCAACCCGCGGCCGTTCGCCGAGCGCGCGTCCGCCGCGGCTCGGGGCGGCCGGCTCCTCCCCGGGCCTAGCCGCGGCCTCCTCGGGCCTGGTCGGCGCCGCGCGCCACGCCGCCCGGCCCAGCGCCGAAGGGCGCCCCGAGGGCCGCCGACCAGGCCGGGAGCAGGCCGCCGCGCGCGCGCTAGGCCCCGCGGCCGCGGCGGCGCCCGGGACTCACCGGACGGGCGTGCGGGCGGCCGGCGACGGCGGCGGGGACTGCGGGCGGCCTTTCTCTGGAGCACTGGGCCGGGCTCCGGCTGGCGGGGCGGGCGGAGGGAGGGAGGAGGGGCCGAGCTCGGAGCTGACAAAAAGCGGCCCAGCTCCCCGGCACGGGCCCGCCGTCAGCACGTCACGTCACCGCCCGGGAGAGAGACCCAGGAAAATGCGGAAGGGGAGAGAGGCCCCCTCCTCCGCCCGCCGGGTCCCCCTGGAGCCCCGGGGCGGCGAAGCATCCGCCCCGCGGCCGGGAAGCCTAGTGGGCCTCGCTGCGACGGGGTCTCCGTGACAGCGCCCCCCTTCTGACCACCTCCTCCGCGCTCCCGCCCGCCGCCGCCACACACGCGCCGCCGCCGCCCCGGCTGGAAAGCCCGCGTGGGGCCCGGCCGCCCCCCGCCATGTCCTGTGGGCCGCGGCCACCCCCCGGGCCCTCCCCGGAGACACAGCGCCCGTCCTCACCCGTCCTGGCCCGGGCGCCCGCTCGAGTTGTTTGCAGGCCCTCAGACCCCCGCCCGCAGTAAATGTGTTTTCAGCCCCGTGGCTGGAGAAGATAAATTTAGCAACCCCCGCCGTCCCCCTGCTTTCGCTTTAAAAAAAAAAAAAAAAAAAAAATCGTTGAAATAAAATGAAAATAGGCTCGCCCGTCTTAAGTGGGGATGTGGGAAAGGGGAGGGGTAGGAAGGGGATCCTAAAGCAACGACGAAACCATTTGATTTAATTTTTTTAAAATAAGCATGCAGCCAGAGAGCCCAACTGATTTTATTCGTTTGCGGGAGTGGGGAAGAAAAACAAGGAAGAGGGTCGGTTACATTTGAAACGGGTTTCGCGCATTGCAGCGAACAGATTTTTTTTTAACGTATATTTTCTATATATATAAATCGGTGTTTCAGAGTGCGGGAGCCTATGAAATGGAAGTCTTGTGTAATTGTTTCATAAGATCAATTTTTTCACATTCTCCAATAAATACGGAGAGGGAGCAGAATTGGAAATGGGAGTGTTTTTTTTACAAACTTCCTGAAACAGCCTCTTAAAGTTTAAAAAGAAAACGGACTGGAGAGAAGGGGTGACATGTATTTGATTAAACAAAGCACTTATCAACCCCCAAAATGCGTATTTTGCTTTTTCATTCGTTTAAATGTTTAAGCTCTTTCCATACTAAACTTGGGACCCAAATTATGTTTGTAAAAGTTACACTTAAATGGTAAACTGTGGTTTTTAATCAGGATATCTGAAGTGCTTTATTTCTTCACTAAATGTTAGATAAAAACATTTTAAGCAGTTCCAAACACAAAAGTTTTAACACAAATAGCATATGTTGTGAAATCTCGTTTTAAATACAGAAGCCATATATTTTTAATTTCCTGGCATAACTTTTTAAAACTCCCAGAATGCAAGTCGTCCTTTCCCTCAGACATCTTACAAACCAAAGGTACAGAAAGAAGAAATCTCTGAGAATGTGCTGACTGGTAATTTTCCTTTCAAGACTTCAGCTTTGATTTTTTTCAAGCGGTTAAGTTTATTTTTAAAAAGATAAATGACAACATGTCTTCAGCATTTGTAGAAAACCCCCATCCGGCTATGATATAGACTCTGTTCGGAGAAAGGTAAATATAAGTGAGAAAAGAGAAATATCTTGTATACTCACACTAATATAATTTCAAAAAAAACTGATTACCAGCATTTAGATACTTTCCTTCCAAGCGCCTGTGTTTAATGCTATGGTATGTCAAGAACGGGGTCTCATCCATGCAACCGTAAGCAGCATGAACACAAAACCTAATGTCAGCCTTCCTATTCGTTCTTCCATAATTACCACCAAATACTTCTAAGCCCACCAGTACAAAGCTCTTAAGAGATTCAAGGAACACAAATGAAAAAAAAAAAAATTTCCTCAACTTAAAAGACCAGAAGTAGTTTCGGTATTGATACTTTTATAATAAAAGAGCCCTTTGCCATTATTTTCCATGCATAAACACTTTTATAGGAAACAAGAAAAGGAAAGCCTATTTCTATTAATTACATAAAATAAACTTTTATTGAAGTCCCAACAAAAATTCGCCCGTAGATGATTATGCAGGTGAAATCAACCATGCTTTTATTTTTCAAAAAAGGGGAAAGTAACTTCTACTTCAAATCCATTGTAAAGAACAGCGTATGATAAAAAGCATTTTACTAGAAATACCCTTCATATAAAATACTTATGATAAAGTGAACTCACAAAGGAAGTGTGAATGGCAGAGATCAGAAATCATTCTATGTTGCCCTGGCTGGCTAGCCCAGCTGTCCCAATATGCCAAGGTTGCATGTTCAATCCCCAGTCAGGGTACATGCAAGCATCAACCAATGGATGAATAAATAAGTGGAACAACAAATTGGTGTCTTCCTCTCTCTCTCAAAACAATAAAAAAATTAGAAATCGCCAAAACCGGTTTGGCTCAGTGGATAGAGCATCAGCCTGCGGACTGAAGGGTCCCGGGTTCGATTCAGGTCAAAGGCATGTACTTTGGTTGCGGGCACATCCCCAGTGCGGGGTGTGCAAGAGGCAGCTGATCAATGTTTCTAACTCTCTATCCCTCTCTCTTCCTCTCTGTGAAAAATCAATAAAATATATATATTTTTTTTTAATTAGAAATCATTTGATGTTATAATAAAATCAAAACATAGTTTTTGAGAATATTCACAATAGGGCATTGAGACACCTAACAACACTGAACGCATTTGGTAATTAATCACTGGGTGATTAACCTGACACCTTGCACTTAAAGGACTTCCTACAGCCTACTCGCTTTGATACTTTTGTTCACTGTTTTAGTATTAAGGACCTATAGGATTCTGGGCACAGGGAATAAAAAGATGTGGTACTTGGAGAAGTCTGAATAAGGAGGTTACCTATGGCAGAATAAAAACATTCTTAAGTCCTTCCATTTTCTCAAAACAAATCTGATTTAGGGAGATTGAGAGCGGAACATTTCACAGGTAGATACTGTGAATACAAAACAGATGATTACAAAGCAGTCAAGGGATTTTGGTTATGTGCCCAAATGTATTTGTTCCTTCAGAGCTGTTCATGTATATCAGATAGTTAAAAGCATCCACTCAAGGTTTTGACAATGTTTTAATAACTTAACTAAAAATTCCTGACATGTTTATAGGTCCTTGAGCCAGAAATAATACAAAGCCTTTCAATCATTTTTCCGGAGAAAGATTAGTCAGAAAAGAAGCTCTTAAAAAAAAGAAGGAAAAATACTGTTGATTTTTCACTTCACATCACTAACTGCTGGAAATCAAATAGAAAACAGTAAGTTATTGGTTTATGAGAAAATATAGACCTCGAATAACGTTGTGGTAATTATTTTATGTCCCAAATGTTAAAAAATACTTACTTTCCCTTAGGAAGGCTCTAATTTTATTGAACTAAGCACACCCTATAACAATTAACCATCTATCTGATACTTGATACTCAAGTCATCTTTTATGTACTTATCTTAACATGAACAAGTTGCATCTCGTTGCAATTCAGCAGGCTATAATTAATGCCAAAGTAAGAATTTTTAATTTGAGTTTTTAAGCCACACGCCCTCCCCAAGGGAAATCATTTTAAAATGAATAATGACTGACAATTAGATGATTTTCAAACAATATTTTATACACGAGTCATTAGTTGAATAAGACATTGTTGAATTCCTGAATATAAGTGAGAAAATAATGAGCATGCTGGGTGTCCAGATTGCTGCTTCTATGTACAATTTTCGACTAGAGGAACCACAGTTCTGAGACATGACTGATTCCTGAGCTGGAGTGGAAAAGTACAAGATAAACCAGGAATATCTCCTCATAACAGAAAGCTTACTAGGTGTCAAAAGGTGTCAGGAACCAGTTTACAGAGGTGCCCCTTTGCTAAAGATTAAAAAATTTAAATCTCAAAAGAATAATTGCTGCTGAAACCGGTTTGGCTCAGTGGATAGAGCATCGGCCTGCAGACTGAAGGGTCCTGGGTTCCATTCCGGTCAAGGGCGGGTGCCTTGGTTGCGGGCACATCCCCATTCAGGGGTGTGCAAGAGGCAGCTGATGGATGATTCTCTCATTGATGTTTCTGGCTCTCTATCCCTCTCTCTTCCTCTCTGTAAAAAAATCAATAAAATATACATTAAAAAACTAAAAAATAAAAAATAATTGCTATGAATTGAAATGCATCAAGTAGGTGGATGAGTTTGTAATAGCATTTTAAAAAATGATCAACTAGCCCTGGCTCGTGTGGCTCAGTTAGCTGGACATCCTCCTGTGCATTAAAGGGGGCTTCTTTGACTCCCCATTAGGGCACATGCCCAGGTTGCAGGCTCAGTCTCCATTAGGGGGTGGGCAGGAGGTAGCAGACTGATGTTTCGTTCTCCTGTCAATGTTTCTCTCTCCTTCGCCCTGCTTTTCTCTCTAAAAGCAAAAAACAAAAAAACAATAAAGATACATTTTTAGCAGAAACCAGTTTGGCTCAGTGGATAGAGCGTCAGTCTGCGGACTGAAGGGTTCCAGGTTCGATTCCAGTCAAGGGCATGTATCTTGGTTGCAGGCACATCCCCGGTGGGAGTTGTGTAGGAGGCAGCTGAGCTGTTTTTCTCTCACCGACGCTTCTAACTCTCTATTCCCTCTCCCTTCCTCCCTGTAAAAAATCAATAAAATATATGTTTTAAAAATATTTTTTTAGCCCAAACCAGCTTGGCTCAGTGGATAGAGCATCGGCCTGCGGACTGAAAGGTCCCGGGTTCGATTCGGGGCAAGGGCATGTAACTTGGTTGTGGACACATCCCCAGTGGGGGATGTGCAGGAGGCAGCTGATCGATGTTTCTCTATCATCGATGTTTCTAACTCTCTATCCCTCTCTCTTCCTCTCTGTAAAAACTCAATAAAATATATTTTTAAAAATATTTTTTAGAATGTGGTGATGGTTGCACAGCTTTGTGACTATACTAGAAACTAGGAAATTTTATGGCACGTAAATGATATCTTGTGTGTTGTTGTTTTTTGTTTTGTTTTGTTTTTAACGATCACCTTTGGAGAATGCTACAGAACCAACTCATTACTTTGAAAACTAATAAAGGGAAAGATCAGGCACTTACACTGTATGAACTGTCCACAGGTTAAACACATCGTTGATGAAGGGCATTTTCTTTTCATAGAAGTATTTCAAGGAATACAGGAAGACTTGCCAGAGTTAGACATCACCATTTTGCAGCCCCTAAGGAATCAATGGGCCTAGGCAACAGCCATCAGTGGCTGCGAAGCAGAGCGACAATAAGACATATGCCTCTTGATGGATACACACCACCCCTGATCCCATTGTCATTAGCTAGTTATCGATAATAGGAAAGGAGCAAAGGGGAAAGGCCAGGCATTAGAAGCATGTCATTTGGGCAGCTTTAGCAGGAAGTTGCAACTTTGCACTCCCCAGGGGACTGCAAGCCAATTCCCTGCAAAACAGTGGGGGAGGGGATCTAACGAAATGAAAGAGATGCATCCCCAGTAAAGTTGGGGTGACATAGAAGAGGTACTTGCCTGTCAATCACACCCGGGGACAGAGATGGTTGGCCAGAATGGGCTTGATGACTGCAAACATGCAAAAATTTGGGAATAGCCGAAAGCGGTTTGGCTCAGTGGATAGAGCATCGGCCTGCAGACAGAAGCGTCCCAGGTTCGATTCTGATCAAGGGCATGTGCCTTGGTTGCAGGCACATCCCCTGGGGGTGGGAGGGAGTGCAGGAGGCGGCTGATCGATGTTTCTTTCTCATAGATGTTTCTAGCTCTCTATCTAGCTTTTTATCCTCTGTAAAAAATCAATAAAATATATATTTTTTAAAAATTTGGGGAATACATAATACCCTAAACCACATGTGTCAAACACAAGGCCCGCGGGCCAAATCCGTCCCGCCAGGCCTTGCAATGTGGCCCGCACCGCGCTGTCATCACTGCACTCCGCTGCGTTTCCATCACAATGACAGTTTATGACTGTTCAGTAAACCATTCGGCCCGCGATTTAGGCTGGATTTTAGATTTTGGCCCCTTCTCTGATTGAGTTCGACACCCCTACAAAGGAGCTCTCTCCCTTGTTGCTTTCTTGTCATGCTTGACTATCGGCTTGTTGGACTCTTTTTTTGCTGCTGTTTTCTTGCATTCAGCCATAGGACCCAGGGCCATGCGGACCCCACATGCAACGGATTGATGGACTGCAGCGGGAAACCCAAGCTAAGCTGGCCTGATGCTGGCCTGGCCCCAGCTCCAACATGCAAAGGGAACTCTGAACACTGGCTCTGATTTTAGCTCTGCTGAAGCCCCTGCTACATGTCTATGGCTGGATTAAAGAAAATGGGACTCTGGAAAGCGAAGGATATGATTACACAGAAATAAAGCTTTCTGCTTTATCTCATCCTCCCCTGTGAGCGTCAGAAAACTCATTTTCTCTGGAGAGCACAAGAATTCCAACCCCACTAGCAACCAGGAGAGAGGAGGCCCCCTTCTATCCATGAGCACCACTAGCCAAAAAAGCCAAACCTGAACTTGATCACTAGCTCTAACTGCCAATTTACAGGAAATACAGGGGACATGGAACCATATTCATGAAACCACGGGGATGCAAACGACTATCGATACATCAAGATGGTGGGAAACTCTGGGACCTGGTTTCTTCAACAAACATAGGGGAAAAAATTGGAGGGGAAACCATAGATAAGAAAAGACTTAAAAGACACATCCATCAATTGCTGTATATGAAACCTATTTCAATCTTGATTCAAGCAAGTGTAAAAAAAATATGAGACAATTGAAGAAATGTGACCACTGAGTGGATTGTTGTCAACAATGACAAGATACATGTTGATATAAACAAATTCTTGTTAATTTGGTTTAGGTGTGATGATAGTGTGATTAGATCTTTAAGAGTACTTATATTTTAGAGATACATTATCAAACTATTTACAGATAAAAAAAAAGCTATCAGAGGTAGCCTTGGAAATAATATGAGTGAGGACAGAACAGGGGTTGACGGTGCAGTGGGTGGGAGATATAATTAAAATAAGACTGGCCAGCCGAAACCGGTTTGGCTCAGTGTCTAGAGCGTTGGTCTGTGGACTGAAGGGTCCTAGGTTCGATTCAGGTCAAGGGCATGTACATTGGTTGCAGGCACTTCCGTGTACATTGGTTGCAGGAGGCAGCTGGTCGATGTTTCCCTCTAATCGATGTTTCTAGCTTTCTAGCCCTCTCCCTTCCTCTTTGTTAAAAATCAATAAAATATATATTTTTTAAAATAAAATAAAATAAGACTGGCCATGAGCACACAATTGTTGAAGTTGGATGATGGACACCTGAGGGTTTGATGTATTATCCTCTTTGTGTGTATATTTTAATTTCTCTCTCCCTCTCTCTCTCTCTCTCTCTCTCTCTCTCTCTCTCTTACATTTTATTGAATTTAATGGGGTGACATTGGTTAATAAAATTATATAGGTTTAGGTGTACAATTCTATAGTACATCATCTATATATTACATTGTGTGTTGACCACCCTAAGTCAAGTCTCCTTCCATCACCATTTATCCCTCCATACCCCCTCCTAATTCCTCTCATTTCCCCCTCCTCCTGCTTTCCTTCTGATTGTATATTTGGAATTTTCCACCGCAAGTTTAAAAAACAAGCAACAATACAAAGACAAAAACACTTCCACTATCAAAGAATCTTTGGAGTGGGGCAAGCATTACGGATATTAGTTGCGCTTACTTTCTAAATCAATAAAACTAGACCACTTATGATTAAGAAAATTGCAGCGGTTTTCAAACTTGCAAGGGCACACCTTCCTAAAGATGCAGACTCCTGGGCCTCAGTTCCCAGAAATTCTGGTTTTTAGCAGATCTGTGATAAAGCTCAGGAATCTGCAATTTAACCAGCATTTCAGGTGAATACACAGACCGGTGGGCACATGCCAATGATACTATAAGAAATATTAGGCCGAAACCGGTTTGGCTCAGTGGATAGAGCGTTGGTCTGCGGACTGAAAGGTCCCAGGTTCGATTCCGGTCAAGGGCATGTACCTTGGTTGCAGGCACATCCCCAGTGGGGGCTGTGCAGGAGGCAGCTGATCTGTCTCTCTCATAGATGTTTCTAGCTCTCTCTCCCTCTCTCCCTTCCTCTCTGTAAAAAAAAATCAATAAAATATATATATTTTTTAAAAGAAATATTATTAATAGATTCTGGTAAACGCCTCTTTGCTCTTATTTGTAAGTTTTGCTTGCAGTATAAAGAAGTAAAATGGCTGGATATGGCACGTTTTCAAGATTACTCTCCAAAATTACTATCCTAATATAAATTCCCTCCAGCAGAAGAGAATTCCCAAGTCCCCATTCCATGGCCAACACTTGATGTGCTCATACTTTTTCCTTTTTGCCAAGAACATAAGTATCTTACAGAATGACCTTTCCGTTAGCAACATTTGTTAAAGCAGCTCTGGAGAGTTCTCCCACATTTTGAACAAAGAGCCCTTTTGAGCGATGTTTCATTATTGTAATTATTGTAATTATTCTAATTCAAATGACTTTTCGCCCCAAAATGGTTCAGTAAATATGCTCAAAGGAGCGACAACTACATATGACATTTTAAGGCAGAAATGTTCTCACCAGTAATCAGACATAATTCCTCTTCAGAGAATCTCAGATGGAATACATTTGAGTTGTGCTCTGTGTTTACATGAACCGCAAATGATTTTTACTTGTTTTTGCATTCAGGCATCAAGCAAATAGAAACAACCCGAATTGAGAGCAAAAACAGGAAGAAGCAGCTGGCAGAAATGTGGAAAGTTTCGCAATTCTCCAAAAGGTGAGACAAGCCAAGGACACAGCAGTAATCTGACTGAGTAAAATTGAGGTTTCTATAGAGTGGGAATTGTGCGTATGACTTCTAAGCGACCCAGCAATGGAACCCCCACTTTATGGTCATTATTCAGGAAAACTCACATGAAAATCAAGTGTCAGGGCGTTACATGATCTGGTCTGGTCAGTTTGGGAAGGTTTTCGTTTTTAAATATATTTTATTGATTTTTTTACGGAGAGGAAGGGAGCGGGATAGAGAGTTAGAAACATCTATGAGAAACATCGATCAGCTGCCTTCCAGCTGCCTTCTGCACACTCCCCAATGGGGAGGTGCCGCAACCAAGATACATGCCCCTGGCAGGAATTGAACCTGAATCGAACCTGGGACCCTTGAGTCCGAAGACCAACTTTTCATCCATTGAGCCAAACCAGTTGGGGCTGGGAAGGTTTTTGCTGGAGGGAGAGGGGGGAAGATTTTGGGAGAAAACCCCAAAAAATGGATTATGAAAAGGCTCAAAATGAGCCTGTGCTGTGGAGCAGAGTTTCTCAAACTACTGGGCCACAGTGTCCTGGGGACGTTTTGAAAAGGCTCCTGATGAGGACGGGGCCTGAGAGCCTGCATTTCCCACGAGCTCCAGGGCGCCGCGGAGGGAGCAGGGCTCTCTGGGGTCCTCACTCTGAAGTCTGTCACTGGGGAATCCTGCAGCGCAGACCCTGCCACTAGGAAGACAGTGGGCCAAGGACAAGGCGGGAACCCTTTGGGGCCGGACCTGTGGCAGCCAGTGGCTAGAGTCCTCCCGTGGGCACGGTGTGGCCCAGCAGCAACAGCTTGTGGCATGGATACTGCATCACCCACGTCCATGCCCCTGGGAACTGGTGCTCAGATGTGGAGGAGAAGGAGGAGAACGTGGACACGGGGACAATGATCAACAAATCACAGGTGCGTGATGTTCCTGGCCAAGACATACATGATGAAAGATGTTTTATTTTATTTTTTTAATGTTCATTTATTGGTGAGAGGGAGGAGAGAGAGAGGGAGGGAGGGAAAGAGGGAAGAAGAGAGAGAGGGAAGGAGGAAAGGAGAGGGAGGGAGGAAAGAACGGAGGGAGGGAGGGAGGGAAGAAGAGAGGGAGGGAGGGAGAGAGGGAAGGAAGGAGGGAGGGAAAGAAGGAAGGAGGGGGGAGGGAGAGAGGGAGGGAGAAAGACAGAGTGAGAGAGAGAGAGAGATTTGTTGTTCCACTTATTTATGCATTCACTGGTTGATCCTTGTATGTAACCTGACCAGGGATCAAACCAGCAACCTTGGCATATTGGAATGATGCTCTAACCAACTGAGCTAGCCGGCCAGGACATGAAAGATCTTTTAGGTTTTTCTGAGTTTAAGGGCGATCTCCATGTGTAGACTGAAGGAAGGAACTTGCCCCATTTCAGGGAGGATTATCTAATCTCACACACACACACATACACACACACGGCAATACGTTTTAGCTCCAAAAGCAAAGGGCCTGGGACCCTCAGGACAGGAGAAAACATCATTTGTTCTGCGCACTTGGTGCCCTGCGTGACTTCTCTCCTGTGGCCTTCATACATTCCAGACCAGGGTGGTGCTGGCCTTTAGGTGACCAGAGTCAGGAACTCCAGCTATGCTGTCCGGATCCCTTTGCTCTCCAGCTGCCTCACTCTCATTCCTCCCGGGGGCCCACGGGCTGCCTCCAGACGCCCCAGCAGCTCCTGCTCACTTATCAGAGCTCAGTGACACCAGGAGAGAGGGAGTCTGTCCTGGTTTCACCAGAGAAGTTCTCTTTTCTCCCTGTGCTCGCCCTGGGATCCATCACAGTGGCCAAGGGAACGGGGTGAGAGAACTGGCCAGGGGCTGCGGGTCCTGTGATTCGAAATCCCCCCAGAATGAAAAGGGCGGAGCGAGAAAAGTAAGCGAATCAAAGAGAAGCTTGGCCAACAAACGCCAAGGGCACACAAGTGGAGGGGGGTCTAGGAGTTGCCCCGCTGTGCAGATGCTGGCAGTAAGGTTAGAGGTGGAGACCCTTGCCCAAGGTCACACATCCATGTAAACTGAGGCGGTCAGAGTGCAAACCAAGGCAGTCCGACCAGCGTCCCTCCCCACTCTGCTCCCAGGCAGCAGAGGCCATTTGGGTTCCGACTCCTGCCACATCAGCTTTCAGAAGAAAGTGGAGCAACAGCTAGACATTTTTAGAGAAAAAGGTTGTAACCAAAGATCCGTACACTCTGCCAAACTGTCTTTCACAATGATAGCTAACAAATATTACACACACACACACACACACACACACCCCGTGTGACAGTTCTAAGAGGGACCTCTCACTACTACACCTGAGCTGGGGGAGGCGAGGATGGCTCCCGCTTCTGGAGTGACACATCTGTTTTACAGGAGGGGACCTGGGCAGGGGTCTTCGGCCTGGGTCTTCTCTTTTTTTTTTTTAATTTAAAAATATATTTTATTGATTTTTTACAGAGAGGAAGGGAGAGGGACAGAGAGTTAGAAACATGGATGAGAGAGAAACATCGATTCAGCTGCCTCCTGCACACCTCCCACTGGGGATGTGCCTGTAACCAAGGTACATGCCCTTGACGGGAATCGAACCCGGGACCCTTCAGTCCACAGGCCAACGCTCTATCCACTGAGCCAAACCAGTCAGGGCTTCTCTTGCTCCTCCTCCTGATTTTTAAATCCTCTGCCCTGTGAGCAAGCTGAAGCAGGGCGGATCAGGTGGGACCCAGTACCAACCTGAACTGTTGTCCTACTGGGGAGACTGGGCGGGGGAGGGAGCTCCAGTCCCCTCCCTGCATCTATCTGCCTGGATGAAGTTTGGGCAACACAGAGCTGATGTGAGATGAGAGATTATGCCAGCCTGCCCTTCCTGGAGTGAAGACTGGCAGCGGGAAGAAAAGGGAGCCCCGCCTTCTGGACTGAATTTTCCAGTGGAGCTTTCCTCACACTGAGCTGCGGAGTGGGAAGCAGTTCGCGGCTCAAATGCTACAGACGCCCACTGTTCTTACTAAAGTTGAAGCAGGAAATTTTCTTGAATGAATGTTTCTATTTGCTGTATGTCCTTGGGACAAATTCCAGAGAGTTTAAATGGTTGGTTTTTGGGTTTTTTTTTTAAAAAATAATTTTCACCAGCTAAATTGTTCTTTTACTGGGGAGAGTGTTAGTAGAGACTTGTCACCTCAACAATTCCCAGAGTCACCTCAACGTTTTGGAAGTCAGCTGCCTCCATCAGGTGTTTTCTTTTGAAAGTGAAAAATACATTTGCGCCCTGACCGGTTTGGCTCAGTGGATAGAGCAAGTCCAGCGGACTGAAGGGTCCCAGGTTCGATTCCGGTCAAGGGCATGTACCTTGGTTGTGGGCATATCCCCGGTATGGGGTGTGCAAGAGGCAGCTGATAGATGTTTCTAACTCTCTATCCCTCTCTCTTCCACTCTGTTAAAAATTTTAAAAATACATTTAGTAGCATTTTAAACTCATGATTCACACATATTCCATGTGTTTCAATCCACTGCAATTACTTTTATTGATGCTCAAATTATACCAACTGTGGCCAATGGGAATTTTAAAAAATATATATATATTTTATAGAGAGTAAGGTAGAGAGACAGAGAGCTAGAAACATCGATGAGAAAGAAATATCGACCAGCTGCCTCCTGCACACCTCCCACCGGGGATGTGCCCGCAACCAAGGTACATGCCCTTGACCGGAATGGAACCTGGAATCCTTCAGTCCGCAGACCGACGCTCTATCCAGTGAGCCAAACCGGCTTCGGAGAGTGGGAACTTTTTTAAGTTGGTGCCTGAGTCCTTCTGACATGGCCCCGACAGTTGTTCACAGCTTTCTTGCTATTAAAATGCTTGTGTGCATTCCCTCCCAGACACAGAGAAAGCTTTGGGAAAACTTAAAAGGCGCGCTTAGCAGTATCACAGAGTGTACATGTCTTCCAAAGAAAGGAGTTCGATAAAAGCAAACAGTCAAAAGGGAAAACAAACCAATTTTTAAAATCACCACGGATAAGACGTGGAAAGAACCAAAGTGTCCCTGCAATAGAGGACTGGATAAGTGAAATAAGTCAGTCAGCAAAAAAGCTAAGAACTCTATAATTTCACTCGTATGTGGGATATAAAACAGAAACTCGTGGACACAAACATAAATAAATAAACCACAAAATCTTTTCAATCATAAGAAATAAAAATGATAAGGAAACATTAAATATAGCATAGAAAATATGACATAACTAATTAAATGTATTTGTGATCATGAGAAGTAGAAATGGAATCTACTCCCCTATTAAAGATTAAGATTCACAAATTGGACTAAGAATTCAATCTTGCTATTTTGGACGTGGATGGACCCTAAAGAGTATTACGTTAAGTGAAATAAGTTGGACAGAGAAAGACAAATGCCATATGCTTTCACTTATATCTGGAACCCAACAAAACAAATGAACAAACTAAAGAGAAACAAACTCATAGATACAGAGAACAAACTGATGGTTGCCAGAGGCGAGGTTGGATGGGGGTTTGTGCAGAGAAGAGGAAAGGGAATAAGAAGTACAAACTTCCAGTTATGAAATAAGTCATGGGGATGTAATATACAGCATAGGGAATAGAGTCAATAACATTTAATAACTGTGTACAGGGACAGATGATTACTAGACTTGCTGTGGTGATCACTCTGTAAGGTATATAAATGTTGGATCACTGTGTTGTACACCCGGAACTAATATACTATTGTATATCAACTATGATTAAAAATAAATTTTAAAAATAAAATTTGAATTTCATATTATTTAAATGAATCACAAAATGAAATAAAAATTAACATAAAGAAAGGGGGAAACATATAAAACAAATGCAAATCAAGACAAATCAAAGATGGAAATATTTATATTAGTAAAATCTGACATTAAAAAGTGACACTGAGCCCTAACCAGTTTGGCTCAGTGGATAGAGCGTCGGCCTGGGGACTGAAGGGTCCCGGGTTCGATTCCGGTCGAGGGCATGTACCTTGGTTGTGGGCACATCCCCAGTAGGGGGTGTGCAGGAGGCAGCTGATCAATGTTTCTCTCTCATCAATGTTTCTAACTCTCTATCCCTCTCCCCTCTCTGTAAAAAAATCAATAAAATATATATTTTTAAAAAAGTGACACTGAGCCCTTGCCAGTTTGGCTCAGTGGATAGAGTGTTGGCCTGCGGACTGAAGAGTCCCAGATTCGATTCCAGTCAAGAGCATGTACCTAGCTTGCAGGCTCGATCCTTGGCCCTGATTGGGACACGTGCGGGAGGCAACCAACCAATGTGTCTCTCTCACATCAATGTTTCTCCCTCTCTGTCCCTCCCTTCCACTCCTAAAAATCAATGGAAAAATATCCTCCATGAGGATTAGCAACAACAACAAAAGTGACACTGACATTTATAAAGCCAAAATATGAAGGATAGAGAATCACTTAATAATATGACTAATACATTTGAAAACAAATATGCGTACTAGACGATACCCCCTTTCCTCTCCCCTCCCCAGTGCCCATGCAACATTTATAAGAATAGGATATATAGCTGCACTCACAGTGGCACTTGAACAGGGTTAAACTGCTGAAGAAGGGACCCAAAAGGACAAAGCTTTCAAATGTATAGGGAAAGGCCGAAACCGGTTTGGCTCAGTGGATAGAGCATCGGCCTGCGGACTGAAGGGTCCCAGGTTTGATTCCTGTCAAGGGCATGTACATTGGTTGCGGGCACACCCCCAGTGGGAGGTATGCAGGAGGCAGCTGATGGATATTTCTAGCTCTCTATCATTCTCCCTTCTTCTCTGTAAAACAATCATAAAATATATATATTTAGAAAAAAAAAAAAGTCAAGGGAGATAGGAGGAGTCATGAGAATGGGAGCCAGAGGTTGGAATGATACGAGGAAGGAGTCAGATAAGGAATACAGGAGGCTTCCAGAAGCTAGAAATGTCAAAAAAACAAGTTTTCCCCTAAGGCTCCAGAAGGAACCGGCCCTACCACACCTCAACTTTACCCTAGTGAGACTGACTTTAGACCCCGGCCTCCCAACTGTAAGAGAATACGTTTGTGTTGCTGTAAGCCACCAAGTTTGTGGCCGTTTTTTACAGCAGCCATATTCCTATCGCTATACACATCCCTCTGGCTTTGCCTTTTCCAAAATGTCACATGAGCGGAAACATACAATACTTTTGGGTCTTTGGAGCCTGGCTGATTTCATTTAACAAAATGCATTTAAGATTCATCCATGCTTATGTGATGTATATTTTACCACTCAAAAGAGATTCTCTCATGTCGAGTGAACCGGTAGATATTTCCCTCACTGACTAGTGTCCCATTGTAATCATCTACCAGTTTATCACCCACCTGCTGAAGGACATCTGGTCGTTTCCAGTTTTTGATGAAGAGAGCTGCTATAAACATGTGCACATAAATTTGTGTGTGCACATAAATTTTCAATTAACTTCGCTACTAAAACTCATGGGTATTCATAGCTTTTAGGACATGGAGATGTAAATTTAAATAACCATTACCCGGGAAACACATTATTAAGTAGTACAAACAGAAAGAAGCACTGGCCTTTTAAGGCCAAGGTTACGTTCACAGAACAAGCCAGAAGTTCTGATTTCCAGATGTCTTACAAGACCCAAAAGTATTATATGGTTAGACATAACATTTTCAAGGACATTTTAAGAAACAAGAAAACCATCTTATTCTGTTTCTGAAATTTCTTTCTTTCTTCCTTTCTCTCTCTCTCTCTCTCTCTCTCTCTCTCTCTCTCTCTCTCTCTCTCTCTCTCTCTCTCTCTCTCTCTCTTTTTTAAGAGAGGAAGAGATAGAGAGAGAAACATCGACCAGTTATCTCCCATATGTGCCCTGACCAGGGATCGAACCTGCCACCTTTTGGTCAAAAGAACAGTGCTCCAACCAACTGGGCTGCACTGGCCGAGGGTGTTGCTGGGATTTCTTACCCCAGCAGTTAGGCGGGCCTGTGGGTTTCCAGTTCAAATGCCGAAATCCCGTTATTTAGCGATAGAACTGAGGGACATAAAGACAGCTCTAAGAAGATCAAAACTTAATATGGAGCCCTGCCGAGACCGGTTTGGCTCAGTGGATAGAGCATCGGCCTGAGGACTGAAAGGTCCCAGGTTCGATTCTGGTCAAGGGCATGTACCTTGGTTGCAGGCACGTCCCCATTGGGGGGTGTGCAAGAGGCAGCTAATTGATGATTCTCTCTCATCAATGTTTCTAACTCTCTATCCCTCTCTCTTCCTCTCTGTGAAAAATCAATAAAAAAAAAAGAATATATATATATATATATATATATATATATATATATATATATATATTTTTTTTTTTTTTTTTTTTTTTAAATGGAGCCCTAGCCAGTTTGGCTCAGTGGATAGAGCCTCAGCCTGTGAACTGAAAGGGCCCAGGTTCGATTCCGGTCAAGGGCACATGACTGGGCTGTGAGCTCTATCCCCAGTGGGGGACTTGCAAGAGGCAGCCGATCCATGATTCTTCCTCATCATGGATATTTCTATTTCTCTCTCCCTCTTCCTTCCTCTCTGAAATCAATAAAAATATATTTTAAAAATAAAACTTAATATGGGAAAGAAAGAAGCAAAATAGAATTATATACAATGAAGAATGACCATGTAGTGTTTTCCATCTATAGTGTGAATTAAAAAAACCTGACAATGAATATTTGAATTTCTGATTTATTATATTGGCAATACATTCACCCCTGGTCCTTAGTATTGTCTGCTTATGAAACTTGTCAAATCGTTTCATGAACTCAGTAAAACTTATCTGCTTTTTCCAACAGATGTGCAATGACACCTCTGCCAGTGGAGTTTTGCCTGAACCAAGAAAAAAAGAAGTCATTCGAACATAAAAATGACAAAAATTTTTCCATAAGGGCCAAACTACAGAGGAAGAATTCCAAGTCGCAACCCTCAATGCAAACTCAGGTATGAGTCAAGTCATACCCAAACGGCTTGTAAAACCACCTACAAAGTGTATAACAAATATCTGTTGGTATATGGGACTTTTTCTTACTTACAAGCTAACAAGGTAGCCTCTTTCCATTCCCTGGAAGCCAGCAGCACAGTAAGTATGAGCATCAGCAGCATGCTTGCATGGGGGATACTGCATACTTAAAATGTCCACTTCCTCAAGTCCCACAGGGAGGATGTGGAGGGGCCCAGATGGACACACTTTGTACCCAATGCAAGTTTGCATCGCAGCCAAGAAATACTGGCCTTGAGAATTCACATCTTTTTAAAAAAATATTTTTAAAATATTTTTTATTGATTTTTTACAGAGAGGAAGGAAGAGGGATAGAGGTAGAAACATCGATGAGATAGAAGCATCGATCAGCTGCCTCCTGCACACCCCCTACTGGGGATGTGCCCTCAACCAAGGTACATGCGCTTGACCGGAATCGAACCTGGGACCCTTCAGTCTGCAGGCTGATGCTCTATCTACTGAGCCAAACCGGTTTCGGAAAAAAAAAAAACACATATGTGTGTGTGTGTGTGTGTCTATATATATATATATATATATATATATATATATATATATATACACACATATATATTTTTTTACATATATATATATTATTGATTTTTAGAGAGGGAGAGGGAGAGAAACATTGATGTGAGAGTGCAACATCCATCAGCTGCCTCCTGCATACCCCCTATCCAGGATTGAGTCTAAAAGCCAGGCATGTGCCCTGACCGTATCGAACCCAAAACCTTTCGGTGCATGGGTCAGTGCCTAACCAACTGAGCCACACTGGCCCGGGCTGCTGACCTCACATCTTTGATGGCAAAGCTGCTCTCTGTCCGATAGCATCTCCTCTCTCCGGGCAAGTCCCTGCAAATATGGCCTTGAGAGATGAAAGTCCAGGTAGAGGGCCAGGGCCTCGCATTCCTGGCATTCAAAACAAGAACATCAGGGTCACTCTGGGCTCTGGCCGATTGTATCTCCCAACAATATTATGCCTCAAGAGAAAATAAGCCATCTCTCCTTCCACATGAAGTGAACAATAAGACATAACGCTCAAAGTTTTACCCCTAGGAATATTTCCCTTCCCCACTGCTTTCAGGCGCTACAATGCAGCCATCCATTTTTACCCAGTGACAGCAAACTGGGTTTTGCTGTTGAACAATCATAGAGAACTTTCGGGAAGCCATAAATGTGAGTTAAGGAAGAAGTATATCAGAGGGAGCAAACACCATAGCAGGGTTGTTTGTTTGTTTTTTTCAATATATATTCATCTTTATCTTCTCAGTATCAATGGAAATATTACACGAGAAAGGGTTTTATTTTTAAATGAAGATTCTATAGAAAAGTATTAATAGTGTTGTCTTCCATATATTTCCTAAGATGGTGGTTCCCTTTCGATTAATATGTCTATCTTTTCATAGGGTTGGGGTTTTTTGTTTTGTTTTGTTTTTGAGAGAGAGGGGAAGAGGGAGACAAAAACACCAAGGAGAAACAGTAACATCAATTGGCTGCCTCCTGCACACCCACCCCCTGCTGGGGACAAGGGATGGAGCTTGAAACCCAGGCATGGGCCCTGACCAGGAATCAAACCGGTAACCTCCTGGGCCATGGGTAGATGCTCAACCACTGAGCAACACCGGCCGGGCTTCATAGAGTTTTAATAATATTAGCCTAACATAAGCAAAATAAATCTCATAGCGATGGCACACACACACACAAAAATGACAAACGGCCGAAACTGGTTTGGCTCAGTGGATAGAGCATCAGCCTGTGGACTGAAAAGTCCTGGGTTCGATTCTGGTTTTGGTTGCGGGCACATCCCCGGGGTGTGTGTGTGTGTGTGTGTGTGTGTGTGCAAGAGGCAGCTGATCAATGATTCTCTCTCATCGATGTTTCCAACTCTCTTCCTCTCTGTGAAAAATCAATAAAATATATTTTTTTAAAAATAAAATAAAAATGACAAACGTGCCAAAACTGGTTTGGCTCAGTGGATAGAGCCTTGGCCTGCGGACTGAAAGGTCCCAGGTTCAATTCCGGTCAAGGGCAAGTACATTGGTTGCGGGCACATCCCCAGTGGGGGGTGTGCAAGAGGCAGCTGATCGATGATTCTCTCATCGATGTTTCTAACTCTCTATTCCTCTTTGTAAGAAATCAATAAAATATATTTCAAAAAATAAAATAAAGTTTTTAAAAAAAAGACAAATGTTTTAAGGATATCCAAACTTTAGCTTGCCACCGTTAAGCCCATGGAGGTTTAAAGAATTTCTTCCTACGCATTATTTGTGCTTTCTGACTAGCTGGGACTCCATCGCATGCACAACGTTATCATTTCCTAATGGAATCTAAAATTGCCACATTCAATTTCCTTTTTCCACGGATCAGAAAACACCTATTACCTGGTAGTCATTTCAAGTGGCATACACCCCTCTCCTTTCACGTCCCACGTTTCCTGCCTTCCCTTTCTGAGGGAACCCACCCAGAAACGGGAAGGCAAAGAAACCCTTCCCAGGGGCACAGAGCAGACAGAGAGGAGGGGAGTGGATCTCGAAGGGCAAATGGGAGATAGCCAGCACAGCCCATAAATGGCATTGATGTCACTGGTGTGATTTTCTAAACCATGAAACCGTTCTTGGGAGCGTGCCAAACAAAACAATACACACTCCTCTCAGTTTGTATAGTGGTTCCGTTCCTGGAAAATTCCAGGATATTAAAACTGTGTGTAAAAGACTGTGAGTTATGCTCGCTTCAGCGGCAATATACTAAAATTGGAATTATCCAGAGGAGATAAGCGCAGCCCCGGTGCTAGAATGACATGCAGCTTTGTGAAAGCATTCCATATTTTTTTTTTAAATTCAATTTCAGGGGAAAAAAAGAAGAAGAAGAAGAAGAAAGTACTCGGAGTGTAGATGCAGAATGAGATTGGGTTTAGGCTCAGACAATGACAAATAGGCTTCTCATATATGTGACTTTCTCAGGGGACATTTGAAAATTACATAAGAGGTCGGAAAATCTGTCCTTGGAAGAATGTCACATGCATTAAGGAACATATGACATTCTTGGCTCCTTCCCATTGACTGCCAGGAAGTCCCTGCCAGGGGAGTCCTGTCAATCACTGTCCCAACGCCACATGTGTCCAAAGCACAGCCTTGGGCGGTGCTGCCCTTCGTGAGGCCCACTCTCCTAATGAGACATTCTTCCTTGCAGAATTTGAGTTTGCTATTTCATCCTCCTAGTGTCCGGGGACAACACAAAATGGAAGAAACAACTTAATGGATGGGTCCTTGTTCAATCCAACACACGAAAGTCTATGGCCCAGTGACCGAACGTTGACTGCCTTTTCTGGCGACCCATACTTGTGAACTTGAATGTTCTGATTTAGTATCAATAAAAACCAAGCTCACACTTCATAGGGAGCCCGATAAAAGTTCTCAAAGAGCCGTGTTTCGTGTCACTTGGTATTAACCTATAACAGTTTTCTACATTTAACTTATACATTTTAAGTAATGAATACACATTATATAATATTACAAAATATAGGCACAAAAGTAAAAACATCACATACTGTGGTAGACAGAAAAATGGCCTCCCCTCAAAGATGTCCATGACTTAATTCCTTGAGTCTTTTTCATGTCAAAAGGAACTCTGCAGATGTGACTAAGTTAAGGATCTTTTTTGTTTTTTATTTTTATTTTATTTTTTAAAAATTTATTTTATTGATTTTTTTACAGAGAGAAAGATAGAGAGTTAGAAACATCGATGAGAGAGAATCATCGATCAGCTGCCTCTTACACACCCTCCACCGGGGATGTGCCCGCAACCAAGGTACATGCCCTTGACCGGAATCGAACCCCGGACCTTTCAGTCCGCAGGCTGATGCTCTATCCACTGAGCCAAACGGGTTTCGGCAAGGATCTTTTTAAAATTATTATTATTTATTTGAGAGCGAGAGCGAGAGGGACAAGGAGAGGAGAAGAGAGGAAAGGAGTGAAAAAAAGAGAGAGATCAATTTGTTGTTCCATTTATTTATGCATTCATTGGTTGATTCTTTTTAAAAATATATATTTTATTGATTTTTTACAGAGAGGAAGGGAGAGGAATAGAAACATCGATCAGCTGCCTCCTGCACACCCTCTACTGGGGGTGTGTCCGCAAACAAGGTAAATGCCCTTGAACGGAATCGAACCCAGGACCCTTCAATCCACAGTCCGATGCTCTATCCACTGAACCAAACTGGTTAGTGCTCATTAGTTGATTCTTATGTGACCTGACCAGGGATTGAACCCACAACCTAGCATATCAGCACAATGGCCTAACCAACTGAGCTACCCAGCCAGGGTTAGGATCTTGAGATGAGGAGATTATCTTGGATTATCCTTGTGGGCCCCAGATAATCACAGGGTCTTTATAAGAAAAAGCAAGATAGTCAGAGGGCAGAGGTGATATGAAGATAAGAGCAGATACTGGAATGATGCGGGCAGAGCCAAGGAATGTTAGCAGCCTCCAGGGCTCGAAAAAGCAAGGAATGAGTTCTCCCCTGGCGCCTCCATTAAAGTCTGCGGTGTTTTAAAATCTATCATCCCTCTACACTTATTAACTGGTGTTCATCTTTGAAGTAGAGCTCCCCTTATCCATTGGGGATATTTGGTTATTGAAATTCAGATTCTACTGGAAAGGCAAAAAAATTCTCCACTCTTTACTATTAATAGCCAAATTACCTACCGTGTTTCCCCAAAAATAAGACATCCTCCGAAAATAAGACCTACTTACAGGTTTCCTTCTGAGTGAAATATAAGGCATCCCCCCGAAAATAAGCCCCCCCCAGGCTAAACATGAGAGATTTGGTCCACTGATTCTGAAAGAAATGGAGTCACAAGACATTCACCAGGAAATTCAGGAATTGGATTGTTATGATGATGTTCCAGAAGATGATGACATGATTGTCATTGAATAAATGAGTAAATTCTTGATACTGTAGGATTCACAGTTTGTCTGGTTTGTGCTGACAACTACCATACTACTGTACCGTATACAGGTAATAAATTCCCTTTATTTTCATTTAACAATAAATGTGTACCATTAAGACATCCCCTGAAAATAAAACCTAGCGCAACTTTGGGAACAAAAATTAATATAAGACACTGTCTTATTTTCGGGGAAACAGGGTAGTAATAACAGCCGCCTCGAATGGTGACAAGTAAACCTTTTCAGACTTTTGAGCATCATTATTAAACCATGGCTTTTCATAGATTCCACCTGTTTCAGTTCATTGCCACCGTGAGGCTTCATAATCCTCTAAATGCCCTGACTCCGGCCAGGGCAATGTGACCCCACTAATCTTTGAGAACTACTGATTTCTAGCATAACAAAATCTCCCTGGCTTTCCTTGTACTGAGGGCAGCCACCAGCTGACAGCCAGCAAGAAACGGAGACCCTCACCTCAGTCCAGCAGCCCGCAAGGAATGAAAAGCTGCCAACAGCCACGTGAGCGTGGAAGCAGACGCAACTGGAGACGCAACTAGGCGGGCACCTTAACTGAAGCTTTGTTAGTCTCTGAAGCAGAGCATCTAGCTAAGCCATGCCATGCCCAGACAACTGGCCCGCAGAAAAAGAGAGAGAATAAATGTGTCTTGTGTTAAGCCTCTAAGTCTGTGTTAATATTGTTAAATAGCAGTAGATAACTAATGTACTATTTAATAATGGGTTTATGTGAATATTTCCAATTCAATTTTAATATTCTAGTGGTTTCTTTAATTTCTTAGATTTTATCCTATTATTATTATTATTATTTTTATAAATAATGGATTTTCTGGCTCTATCCCCATGAGGACTGCACACCAAATTGTGAATATAAGGGATCCCTGAAAATAAGGGATCTCTTGTCCTTTGTATTTTTTCATTCTTCCTCTCTTTGAAGGGGAACATTTATTCCTTAATATTTTTTCTCCTATGGCCTTGCTCATTTAACTAAGTCTATGAAATCACTTCAAAATAATTTTTAGCCCTAGGATTCCTTTAAATTATTACTGTAATATTTCTTGGTAATGTAGTACTTCATGGTTTAAAGTGAATTTTGCATGTATAAGTTTCTCTAGTAAATTTTGGAACAACATTCAATTAATAGAAATTTGATATAGGCAAAATTAGAATACAAATTATTTGCTTCTTTCTAACTTTATTTCCCCAAACAAGGCACACTTATGCTTTTAAAATGTTTAAAAAAAAAACAAAACAAAAAAAAACCCCACACACAGTTAAATACATAGTTTGAGTCTGTATTTTTAATAAATTTATGAAATAGAAATTCAAAGTTCAAGCTCTGGACAACCATTTATGAAGAACAAAGATGTGCCTAATTTAAACCAACCACTTCTTTTTAATATTTAGTAAGAAATATTTATTTTATCATTAAATTATATAAGTACATTAAAATTTGCATTATTTTTGCTCAAAAACTAAATGTCTTCCAACATCCACTTGAAATGATGTTATTAATACTAATAAAAGAAAAATACTCAGATTCATTTTTAATACTTATTTATCACTTTCAGGTTTAACACACAATGTTATAGAACAAATGATTCAACCTGACAAATAACATTTCCCAAAAGTACCATTTTCAGTAACAATTTTTCTCTATCGACTGAGACTTGACAATAAATATTGTAAAATATCTCACAACCACCCTGCACATGGGTCAATAAATATTACTGTAATATATTTCATAGAAAGTAGCAGGGCAGGTTTTATAGAAGCTTAAGAAACAATGGTTAAGTTCTTCTGACCAAAAATATACCCACTAAGGAGGAGATTAAGTTACGTAAGTCAAAGAATTTTCTGGCACAACTTTGTATGTTCCTCAAAACTCTGTTCTGTCATGAAACTTTTTTTCTGGATTATTAGTGCATTAAAGAGGTTGAGGGAACATTGAGAAAAAGGTCTGGGTCTAGTATAGAACCTAGCATATCAACCCAATTAATGTTAAATAAATAAGTTGACAATTACTGGAAGGAAAGTAGGAAGGAGTGCAAAGGGTCTAATGAATGACCTTAAGTGACTTTAAGTTACAATGAAATATATTTAAGGTAATAAAGAAATACAAAGCAATTAAGGACTGAAAGAAGTTCGCCAAAACCTTAGTGCAGGCTAATTTCCATGAAGCAATGAAAGAAATAGGTTATAAACACAAAAATGAAGCTTGTGTAGATTGTAGATATGACCTCTATTTTAAAATTTTGGAATCTATGTCATTTTGTTTATAAAAGGATTAGTATAACCTTTGAGATTGTGAGAAACTGGAATTCTATACTCAGATCTCACAACTTATCCAGTCTTTGACCAAACAGCAACTTCAGTCAAGAGAGACAGCAATTGTCACTGGAGTGCTATTGGGCTCAACAGGAAAAATACTGCCCTCTATGGGGCATTATGGATGGTTATTGATACTTTTTTTTTTTTTTTTGAGATGTTGGAGTGAAACTATTATACAAAACATTAATGATAAAGGGAATCTTAAAAGCCACAAGAGAAAAAAGGTATTATCACTAAGAAATTAAAATTAGATAACTGACAGACTTTGTATAAGTCACCAACTCTGCCAAAAGACAGTGGAATGATATTTTCAAAGTGAAAAGGGGAAATATTACCAACATAGCATTTTATACCTAGATAAATTACCAGTATAAAGGCAAAATACAGACATTTATAGACATAAAAAGTAGTTTACCACTGATAGAAATACTGTGGATGTGCTGATTTATGGTGCCAGCCAAAACGGAATAAGCCCACTATAGTCTATCTCTCCCACTTAGAACAACTATAATCTCTGGGGTGGAGGTGTGGGGGAGGGGAGAAACACACAAAAGCAACTACCTGAATACTCTGAAATGTCAGCAAAATCAGGTGCATTGAGAAGGGAAGTAAAAATTTGAAGAGGTGAGGGGTGAGTTACCCATATATTTTAGCTACTTTCTCTCCCAACATTGATCAGAGAAGAAATCTACAGCAGAGCTTGCTTAGACAGTACACAGAGAATACCTCCAAGGAACCCTATACTCTGGCCAGACAACTGAGAAAATGTGCCCCTGAAAGTTGGAAGTGTGGAAGGAATCACAAAAAGGAGATTGCTGGAGGAGTTAATTCTGTACATGAACTAGCACAAATCCCAGACTCAACTCTGAGCTGAGCATGCATGGGACAGACCCAAAGCAACAAAGCAAAGACTTTGAGAACTAAACTATTATATAAAACACCCCTCAACCAACTCCTGAGTAGAGCACATGCGGGATAAGACCAAAGTACCAGAGCAGAGGCTTTTGAACCAACATTGGGACCACTGCACACAAAGCTTGTAGTCTGAACCTAACCAGGTTGATTTCCTGCTTTTAAAAAAAATATCTCATCCACCAGAGAGTTTAACAGGACCCAGATTCTTACACCGTAAGATTCATAATATCCAGTATACAATCCAAATTATTGGACATACAAAAAATTGAGAAAAACATGGCTAATTCCCAAGGGAAAAGACATTCAACAGATGCCAAATCCAAGATAACTCAGATGTTCAAATTAACAGACAGACTTTAAAGCTGTTATAATTATGCTCTATGAGGTAAACACGCCCTTTAGATAAATGAAAATACAGTTCTCAGCAGAGTAAAAATAAACTATAAAAATTACCAAATGGAAATTTTAGAGGGTAAAAATACAATATATAAAATTAAAAATTCACTAGATGAGCTCAATAGAAGTAGATGTGTTAATATATATCTATATACACTGAGTGGCCAGATTATTATGATCTCTGAACACATAATAATATGGCCACTCAGTGTATATCCTATATAATAAAAGGCTAATATGCAAATTGTCCCTTCAACCAGGAGTTCAACCAGTAGTCAGGCTGGCCAACCGCCCATGTCCCCTTCCCCTGGCCAGGCTGGCCGGACCCCACCCATGCACAAATTCATGCACTGGGTCTCTAATCCTCTAATATATATATACTGAGTGGCCAGATTATTATGCATTCAGAGATCATAATAATCTGGCCACTCAGGATATATATTCCTTATTTTATATATAACACAAAATATCACATATATTGTATTTATATAATATATATTATATATCTTTATAGAGAGAAAAAGGTGAAGATTATGTAGGTTGTGAGTACAACCCCTACTTAAAAATTTGGAATCCATATAATTTTGTTTATAAAAGGGGATTAGTCCAGCCTTTGAGACCATGAGAAACTGGAGCTCTACAGCCCCGATTTCACAACCCACTCAAGTCTCTGGCCCAAAAGTAGCCTCAGGAGATACAGCAATTGTCTCAAAAGTGCTACAGGCTCAATAGGGACAATACTGCCCTCTAAGGAGCATTCTGGAAGTTTGTGGGTTTTTTGAAACAGCAAAATATCACTGATAAAGAGGGGAGAAAACGCGCGCGCGCGCACACACACACACACTCACCCACAATTGTGGGGCTGGCAAATCTATTGTAAAATCTTCAAGGCAGGCCAGCAGGCTAGAGACCCAGGGAAAAACTGCAGTGTTAAGTCCAAAGGCAGAATTTTTTCTTCCTCAGAGAAGGTCAGTTTTTTCACTTAAGGTCTTTAACTGAGTGGATAAGGCCCACCCACATTATTGAGGATATTCTGCTTTACCATTGATTTAAATGTTAATCACAATTTAAAAAAATACCTTCACAGATGATCCAAGGTGGTGGCAGAGTAGATAGAAGTCACACACACTTCCTCCTAGGACCAAACTGAAAGTACAACAAAAATAAAGGAAAATTAATCTATATAACCAACTGAAGACTAGCTGAACAAAAATCTTATTAGCAAGGATTTACAGAAGAAGCCATACCGAGAATGGTAGGAAGAGTGGAGATGTGACCCATACCCACGTGCAGTGGCTGAGAATCCAGAGGGATATCTCAGCTGCAGAGGTTCCCCCTGCCAGGAGCATTGAGTCTCAACCCCAGCAGGGCTCCCAGCCCAGAACACTAGAGCCGGGAAGAGGAGCCCACGTAACATCTGGCTGTGAAAATCAGTGCAAATTCTGTCCACCAGGGCAACGATTAGCCAACTCATTAGTCAACAGAGCCAAATATCAACAGCACAACGATTGAAATGTCTTTTGAGAGCCACATTTTTTAAACTTAAACTTCTTCTAACACCACTTCTTCAAAATAGACTCGCCCAGGCCATGGTATTTTGTGGAAGAACCACACTCAAGGGGCCAAAGAGCCGCATGTGGCTCGGGAGCTGTAGTTTGCCGACCACTGCATCAGGGAGATGGGGTCTGTTAGAAACTCAGGCACCCTCTTAAAGAATCAGAGCATAAAATCTCACAGCCACTCACCATGGGCTCCAGAGGAGGGAAGGAGGCTCAAAGAAGAGACTGGAGAGACTGGGTTGTGTGGCTCCGAGGAGAGAGCTAAAGGGACAGCCGCCAGGGGCCCTGTGCGGAGTCCCTCTCTCACGTTCCCACAGATGCTCAAGCCCTGAAGAGGAGTCAGATGCCTGCGCCTGTTGGGTAGAATTTCCTGAAGGCCTCTTGAGGATGAACTCAGGGGGTGTCAGAGACAGTTATATGACTCTGGGGCGGAGACCACGCCTCCTACCACGTACCTGACTGGAGCTTATCCCCAGAAGAAATCCACTAGCCCCACCCTCCCAACTCCCAGTGGCCCCTCCCTGCCAACCTGGTGTCCTGCAGAATTGTCACCTGGCTGTGGCCAGCCTGGGCTTGCAGTGCAGTTTCTAGAAAAGCTCTGGGCAGAATCAGGCAGAGACTGAATTCTGTGCCTCTAGGGCAGGTGCCAATTTTCTCTCACATACCTGACCAGCGCCACCATTCTTGTGTATACCCCTCCCTTCACATGGCGAAATCTTGGTCTCTTTGGGTCTGGTGAACTCTACTGGCCTCACCCTGATAACTCCACGAGATCCTGCCCCACTACACAGGACTGCAGGCACTGGATGGTGGCGGCTGACCTTTGTGTACTCTGGGACTTTTGCTGAGTGGTTTCAGTCCCAGCACTGGTACTGAGTTTGAATCTGTATCATTCTGGTGAAGAACACATGCCTCTACCTGGTGACTCACTGTGAACCTACCTCATGCAACTCTCATATCACCAGAGGCTATTTCACTGAGACTAACAGGAAGCCACAGGCGGAGGTGGAGTTGGGGGGTGCTTTGGGCTATTTGCTGACCTGCTCCCAGGCTTGGTGCTGGTGGAAACTGGCCTTGATATGCAGCCTGGCTCCTCTCTTCACACCCATGCCCAGCAGAGGTAGCACAAACTGTGGATTCCTTTGTAGCTCCAAACAGGTAGCCTAGAGCCAGTCACTGAAGTGCCTAATATTGACCTGCTGCAACGGAGTCCCTCCCAAGAGGCCCCAACACACATGGTGGCAGGTTTCAGACCACAGCAGAGCACCACCTAATTAGTTCCTCAAGAAAAGGGAAATCTCAGTAGGCACAAACCCCGTTGGGGCAAATTCCACTTTGTGGGGTCAGCCTTCACACAGCAGTTCATACACTGTGGTTGGGGTCAATCCACATCTTCACCCAGCCTAAGAATCAATTCCACCCACTGATGGATCAACAGCAATCAAGACTCAACTACAATAGGAGGGCTCACATAACCCACACAAGGGACATTCCTGAAGCACTTAGCTCAGGTGATCATGGAGGCTGTGTCATTGAGCCCCACAATATTCCTACTACATAAGGCCTCCATACCAAGACAAGAAGACATAGCAGATCTACCTAATGCACAGAAACAAATAAAGAGAGGCAGCCAAAATGAGGAGACAAAGAAACAGTCCCCAAAGGAAAGAACAGGAAATATCCCCAGAAAAAGAACTAAATGAAATGGAGGCAAGCAATCTACCACGAATAGAGTTCAAAACTGGTTATAAGGATGTACAAGGAACTTAGTGAGAACTTCAATAAAGAGATAGTAAGCATAAAACAACAGACATAGAAACAATGAAAAAGAATTAGTCAAAATTTAAGAATACCATATCTGAAATGAAGAATACACTAGAAGATTAGAAGAATCAACAGCAGATTAGATGAAACAGAGGACTGAGTCAACAATTTAGAAGACAAGGTAGCTAAAAACACCCAGAGAGGCAAAAAGAAAAAAAAAATTATTTAAAAAAATTATGTGAGAGAGACACAACGATTGGTTGCCTCCCATACTCTTTAAAAACCAATGGAAAAGTATCCTTGGGTGAGGATTAATCACAAAAAAGAAAAGTACAGTCAATATCCCTCATGAATACAGATGTAATACAAATAAATAATACAATAATTAATAAATAACATAAGAATAAACTCTGGGCCCTATAGCTGGTTTGGCTCAGTGGACAGAGCATCGGCCTGGGGACTGAAGAGTCCCAGGTTCGATTCTGGTCAAGGGCTCACGCACAGGTTATGGGCTCAATCCCAGTAGGGGGCATGAAGGCAGCCAATCAATGATTTTCTCTCATCAGTGATGTTTCTATCTCTCTCTCTCCCTCTAACTTCCTCTCTGAAATAAATTTTAAAAATATATTTTTTAAAAAAGAATAAACTCTGGTGCTTGCTTCAGCAGCACATATACTTAAATTGGAATGATACAAAGAAGATTAGCATGGCCCCTGCATAAGGATGACATGCAAATTCGTGAAGCAGTCCATATTTTAAAATAAATAAATAAATAAGAAATAATTTATTGAAGAGGTGGCTGTTCACACACACACACAAACATACACACAGAATAAATTCTGTTTCACATACAACTGTAAACCTATTTTTGCCCACCCCTGTATTTAGCAATTAAAATTCAGCAACATATTAAAAGAATTATATGGGTTCTAGTGTTCAGAATATATCAAACACATCTACAACTCAACAACAAAAGGACAGACAACCCACTTTAAAAATGAGCCAAGGACTTGAATAGACATTTCTGCAAAGAAGATATAAACATGGCTAACAAGCATATAAAAAGCTGTTCAACATCACTACTTATTAGGGAAACGAAAATAAAAATCACAATGAGATACCACTTCACACCCACGAGGATGGCCGTAACACCAACAACAAACATAAAATAAAAAGCATTGATGAGGATGTGAAGAAACTGGAATCCTCATACATTCCTGGTGGGAATGCAAAATGGCGTGGCCACGTTAGAAAAAAGTTTGGCTGTTCCTCAAAAAGCTAAAACATCGAATTACCATATGACCCAGCAATTCCACTTCTAGGTACATACTCAAAAGAATTGAAAACAGGTGTTCAAACAAAAACTTACACATGAGTGTTCATAGCACCACGACTCACAATAGCCAAAAGATGGAAACAACCCAAATGCTCATCAACCGATGAACAGATAAACAAAATATGCCATATTATTCAGTCATAGAAAGGAATGACACATGCTATGACATGGATGAACCACAGAAACATTGTGCTACGTGAAATAAACCAGACACAAAAGGCCACACACTGTATAATTCCATTTACATGAAATATGCAGAGTTGGCAAATCCATAGAAACAAAAAGCAGATTAGTGGTTGCCAGGGGTTGGGAGAATGGGAATGAGGAGTGATTGCTTAATGAGTATGAGGTTTCCTTTTGGAGTGATGAAAATGTTCTGGAATTAGATAGTGGTGATGATTGCACAACATCGTGAATGTACTTAGTGACAATTGTACACTTTTAAATGGCTAAAATAGTAAATTGTATGCTCTATGTATTTTATTACAGTAAAAAAAAAATGTTTTAAAGAATCATACACCATGGCCAAGGAAGGTTTATTGCTTGGATGCAAATCTAGTTCAATATTTAAAATCCCTTCAACAAGCTAAAAAAGAAAAAAAAAATCACATAATCATATCAAGTGATGCAGAAAAGCATTTGACAAAATTCAACACTGATTCCCGATAAAAATTCTCAGAAAACTAGGGATAGAAGGTAACTTCAACTTGATCAATAAAACCTACAAAAAAAAATACTTACAGCTTACATTATACTTATTGATGAAAAACTGACTGTTTCCCGCAAAGAACAGGAACAAAACAAGGATGTCTGCTCTCATCATCTTATTCAACACTAGTGACCCAGTGCATGAAATTCATGCACATTAAAAGAGAATTAATTAGAGGAAGTATTTTAATATTGCTATTTGCCCTTTCTCTATAATACAATAGAAGTGTCAGAGATTAAAGAAAATTAGTAAAATGTATATGAAAACCTTCCTCCTGTCAGAGTCTGGGGCGCACCACCAGAACCAGAGTCAAGTCCCCGCCCACCCACGTGTGTCTCGAAATCACAAAAGAGCCAGACCTGGCCAGCCCCATCCCCATTGGGCTAGATCCAGACCTGGTTAGCAATCAGGGCCAATATGTAGAGCAACCGATGGGGTGACCTGTCTTGGCTGGCCTGGGGCCTGCGGGCTGGGGGCAGCTCCTGCGTTGAGCGTCTGCCCCCTGGTGGTCAGTGTGCATCATAGTGACCAACTGTTCCACTGGTCCTTCCACCATTTGGTATATTAGGCTTTTATTATATAGGATGCCCCACATGTGTGGCTCAGTGGTTGAGCATGGACCTGTGAACCAGGAGGTCATGGTTTGATTCCCATTCAGGGCACATGCCCGGGTTGTAGGTTTGATCCCCAGTATGGGGCATGCAGGAGGCAGCTGATCAATGATTCTTTCTCATCATTGATGTTTCTATCTCTCTCTCCCTCTTCCTTCCTCTCTGAAATCAATAAAAATATATTTTTAAATCTATAAAATAACTCCTAGAGCTAATAATTTTGACAACGTCACAGGATACAAGATAAGTGTATAAAATAACTATTTTTATATATTAGCAATGAACACATGGACACCAAAATTTAAAATACAATACCATTTACAATCAGTAAAGAATAAAATAAAATACTTAGGTATAAATCTAACAAAGCATGTATAAGACTTGTATTCTTAAAAATCACAAAATACTGATGCAAGAAATACAAAAAGATCTAAATAAATGGAGAGTCTTTCTGTGTTCATGGATTAGGAAAGTCAACATAGAAAAGATTTTAGTTCTCCCCAAATTCCTGTACTGGTTTAATGCAATTCCTATCTAAATCTCAGATATATCAGGTTAATCCTCACCTAAGGATATTTTTCCATTGATTTTTAAAAAGTGGCAGGGAGGAGGAGAGATAGAGAGAAACATTGATGTGAGAAAGACACATCGATTGACTGCCTCAAACATGGGCTCCGACCAGGACTGGGTAAGGAATCTGTAACCAAGGTATGTACCCTTGCCTAGAATCAAACCCAGGACCCTTCATTCTGTAGGCCAATGCGCTATCCATTGAGCCAAACCAGCTAGAGCTCAATAATATTTTTATAGATGTAGACAAGCTTATCCTAATATTTACATAGAAAGGAAAAGGAACTAGAATAGCTAAATTAATTTTGGAAAAAAAAGAATAAAGTAGAAAAAATTTAGTCTACCTGATTTCATGATTTATTATATAGCTACAGTAATCCAGATTGTAGACATATAGACATAGGTCAGTGAACAGAATAGAAAATATAGAAACAGACGCACACAAAGATACACAATTGATTTTTGACATGGATGAAAAAAAATAATTCAATGGAGAAAGGAGAGTATTTTCATGAAATGGTGCTGGATCAATTGAACAGCCATCAGGCAAAAATAAATAAATAAACAAGCCTAAACCTGAACCTCGCACCTGATACACAAATGAACTCAAAATGGATTGTCGATTTAAATGTAAAATATAAAATTATAAACATTTAGGGGAAAAACAGAGGATAAAATCTTCAGGACCTAGGGCCACGCAAAGTGTTCTTTTTATTTTTTATTGATTTCAGAAAGGAAGGGAGAGGGAGAGAAAGATAGAAACATCAATGATGAGAATCACTGATCGGCTGCCTCCTGCACGCCCCCTTCTGGGGGATCTAGCCTGCAACTCGGGCCTGTGCCCTTGAACGAAATTGAACCTGGGACCCTTCTGTCTGAAGGCTGATGCTCTATCCACTGAGCCTAACCCACTAGGGCCAGGCAAAGTGTTCTTAAACTTAACATCAAAAGCACCATAAAAGGAAAAATGGGTAAAATTTTGCTCTATGAAATACCTTATTTAGAGCATGAAAAGTCAAGCTACAGACTGGGAGAAAATATTTGCAAACCACATATCTGACAAAGGATTAATACTCAAAACTCCACTATAGAAAAGCAAATAATCCTATTACAAAATGAGGAAAATACATGAACAGACATTTCACCAAAAAGGATATACAGATGGCAAAAAGCCCATGAACACCATTAGCCATTAGAAATGCAAATTAAAACCACAATGAGATATTATAGTTTTGTAAGATGTTACCATTGGGGGATATTTTGTAGAGGGTGCATGGGATATCTCTGTATGATTTCTTAAAACAGCATGTGAACTCATAATTATCTCATAATAAAGAATTTACTTTTTAAAATAAGATGGAACACAGAGAAAATGGTGCTTAGAGGGACATTTATAGCTTTAAATATTTATATCACACACACAAAAAATCAAATCAATAACCTGTGCTTCTATTTTAGGAAACTAGAAAAAGGAGAGCAAATGACACCCAAAGCAAGATAAGACATAATAAAGATTAGAACTGAAATCAATGAAACAGAAAACAGAAAAACAATAGAGAAAAATTTTAAAAACTAAAAGTTGGTTTGTTGAAAAAACAGACCAGGCTGAAACCGGTTTGGCTCAGTGGATAGAGCGTCGGTCTGCAGACTGAAAGGTCTCGGGTTCGATTCCGGTCAAGGGCATGTACATTGGATGCAGGCACATCCCTGGTGGGGAGTGTGCAGGAGGCGGCTGGTCGATGTTTCTCTCTTATCGATGTTTCTAGCTCTCTATCCCTCTCCCTTCCTCTCTGTAAAAAAAACAATAAAAAATATATTTGAAAAAACTGACAAAAAAAGGGGGGTGGGGGAAGAAAAGACACAAATTACCAAAATCAGGAACGAAAGAGGATACAACACTGCCCACACTGCAGAAAGTAAAAGGATTAAAAAGGGTTTGAACAAGTTTATGCCCACACATGAGACACCTTAGAATAGATGAAACGGACAAATTCCTGAAAAGACACAAATGATCAAAATTCACCCAATAAGCGATAGAAAATCTGAACACACCTACAACAAGAAATCCCATTACTAATTTGAAATCTCCGAAAATATAGTTCAAATCCAGGTGGCTTCCCTGGCAAACTGGTGAATTCTATCAAATATTTAAAGAAAAAATATTACCGATCCTTTACAAACTCTCAGAAAACAGCGGAAGACAGAACACTGCCCAATTCATTCTGTGAGGCTAGCTTTACCCCTTCCCAATACCAAACAAAGCTATCACAAGAAAAGTAAAAATCAATATCCCTCCTTAACATCAATGTAAGAATATTTAACAAACTGTCAACCAACTGAATGAAGCAGCATATGAAAAGAATCATACATCGGGACCAAATGGGATTTAGGCTGGGAATATAAATACTGAGGGAAATACGCAGGCCTAATGTTAGCTACAAGGAAAAAGAACGCCCTCCCTCACAGATCCTTGAGGTTTCTCTGTGGCTGACTCTGACCCTCCTCCCCTCCAGGCCCGTGGGCCTCCTGCTCTAGCTCTTGGCAGGGATTAGGGGGGCGGACCCAGAGGGGCTCAGGGACAGGATAACAGCGAGAGGCAGGGCCTTCCCGACAGCTGGAGTGGGTTGTACATTCGAGTGTGAACTGAACCCTTTTGTGACACATATATGGAGCTGTGCAGGCCCGGCCCCACCCTGTTCTGAAGCCCTAGCAGGGCCACCCCTCCCCACTGAGCCTCTGAGTTGGGGGAAGGGGGCTGCTGGCTCCGCCAGGCCGGCCTGGTTTCCTCAGAGGGTCTGTGGATTGACACTGGTTCTTTTCATAAAAAAATAGAATTTAAAAAGCAGCATGTCTTGCCCATTGTGACCAAGGCGTAGGGAGGCCCCGTCTGGCAAAGACTGCCTTCTCGCTGGAGACAGGCAAGGGGGGCCGGCGCTGGGGGACTGGGCAGGGCCACAGTTGCTCCCTGCCACCCACCCACAGGGCCTGCAGCTGTCAGGCCTGGGCACGTCTGTTTCGTTAGATTTCAAGCCCAGGTCAGGGTAGAGAACGCAGGAGGGGGAAGCAGGGATCCGTGGTATGATCTTGTGTAAAATATGGCAATGACCCACGCTCAGGGCCAAGAGGTGAGTGGGCAGTGAGGGTAGCTGCAGCAACGTTGTGTAAAAACTGTCCAAGTTCACCCTAGCTGGTATGGCTCAGTGGATAAAGCATTGGCCTGTGGACTGAAGGATCCTAGGTTCAATTCCAGTCAAGGGCACATGCCCAGGTTGTGGGCTCCACCCTCCTGCAGTGCAGGAGGCAGCCAATCAATGATTCTTTCTCATCATTGATGTTTCTATCTCTTTCTCCCTCTCCTTCCTCTCTGAAATCAATCCTATAAAATAAAAGGTTAATAGGCAAATAGACCAAATAGCTGAACAACTAAATGGTCGCGATGACGTGCACTGACCACTAGGGGGTGCTCACGGAACATGGTGGCCATCAGCCGCGCTAGGATGGTGGAGCAGATGAGCAGGGACACCAGACCAAGGTGGGGCACTAGTCACCGTCATCAGGGTGAGCCCCTGGTGGTTACTGAAAATTCTTTGCTACAGTGCCACTGTCCTGCCTAGTGCGGGCCCTGATAGCTCGGTGCCCCTATCACTCGGTGCCCTCAGTGTCAGCAGGATTGAGAGGTGGCTGACGGCCCCAATCGCCACTGAGGGCTTTTCAACCTCCCCCTGCTCCTGAGGGGTGATCGGGGCAGCAGCCACCACTCATACCAACGAACAGCACAGGCCCTGTTCCCACCCATTCACACCCACTGCTGGTGCCAGCCCCAATTGCTCAGCACTACCATCGGTGTGAGTGGTGCTGGCATAGTCAGCACATGGAAACAGTGGCAGCAGGAATGAGGCTGCGGCAGACAGGGGACCAGGGCCAAGGCAAGAGGGGCCACGTGGGGGTGCAGAAGATGGGCCGAGACCTACCCCCGTGCCCACTGCAGCCCATAGTTCCTTTCAACATGCACGAATTCGTGCACTGGACCCCTAGTAAAATATATATATATATATATACTTTTAAATACATATATTTAAAATACACTTTAAAAAAAACATATTTTATTGATTGTTTTACAGAGAGGAAGAGAGAGTTAGAAACATTGATGAGAGAGAATCATAGATCAGCTGCCTCTTGCATACCTCCTACTGGGGATGTGCCCGCAACCAAGGTACATGCCCTTGACCGGAATCAAACCTGGGACCTTTCAGTCTGCAGGTCGACGCTCTACCCACTGAGCCAGACTGGTTTTGGCTTAAAATGCACTTTTAAAATATATTTAAATACACTTTTTTAAAGTGTCCAAGTTTCGCCAAGACTGGTTTGGCTCAGTGGATAGAGCGTCGGCCTGCGGACTCAAGGGTCCCAGGTTCGATTCCGGTCAAGGGCATGTACCTTGGTTGCGGGCACATCCCCAGAAAGGGGTGTGCAAGAGGCAGCTGATCGATGATTCTCTCTCATCGATGTTTCTAACTCTCTATCCCTCTCTCTTCCTCTCTGTAAAAAATCAATAAACTATATATTTTTTTAAAAAGTGTCCAAGTTTCTATAGGCAAAGAGGACCATGGCCAGTATTTGGGCTTCTTCAATACTGGGGTGAAAGCTGCCCAGGAAGGCTTCGGGGGGTGGGGAGTGAGGGGGAGCAGGGTCTTCATTTGGTTTCTTGGTATTGTCAGTCCATTCCCAACTGGAGGGGCCTAGCTCCCCTAGTTCATGCTGTTGGTTGGGATAGACATGGGTGAGACCATGGAGATGGCAGGGGTGCCCGTAGTAAACTGGCTGTTGACCAGCTGGTGGGTGCTGGAGCCCCACCACTGCTGCCCTGGGCGCCAGAGGACCCTAAAGCAGTGGTCGGCAAACTGCGGCTCGCGAGCCACATGCAACTCGCAAGCCGAGGTTTGTCGCTCTGTTGACTAATGAGTTTGCCGACCACTTGGGGAGGGGCTTAATCACAAGGAGCAACAGCAGCCTGCAATTATTGGAATCGAGAGTCTAGGTCAGTGGTCGGCAAACTCATTAGTCAACAGAGCTGCAAACCGCGGCTGTGGCTCGCGAGCCGCTGTTTGCCAACCACTGCCCTAAAAGAATCTGGTTGTTGTGGCCCAAAGCTGGAGCCGTCTATAATAACATTGCTCAGGTCCGGGCAGTCAGCATCCCACTGCTGAGGTTTAGGTGCTGCCATGTTCCACGTGCTCTCCAAGTGGGTGTGTAGTGGGACCCCGGCGGGGGTGAGGGTGTCGCCCCTGTGTATCAGAAGAAGGGGTTTTGCAAATCCAGTAGGTGACTGGACTTGGAACCCGTCTGGTCTACCTGGGCCACAATCCTGATGTCGTAGCTTTGTCTCCGGTAGGAGTAAGCAGGCATGTCCCTGAGAGTGTGTGACAGCAACAGGCACCAGACTTGGTACCAGTGGCGCCTGGACAAGCCACACAGTTATTATAAGCTAATGAACATGACGTCAAACCAGAAAGCCAGACCCTGAACCAGCCCGGATTGCAGCATGTGGAATTTCTTTTTCCCCTTTTTTTTCTCTTACCACTCACCTCTCTCCTGCAGCATGTGGAATTTGAATGGGATTTCTTTCTTTTTTTACATATATATATTTTATTGATTTTTCACAGAGAGGAAGGGACAAGGATAGAGAGCTAGAAACATCGATGAGAGCCGGGACCGGTTTGGCTCAGAGGATAGAGCGTTGGCCTGCGGATTGAAAGGTCCTGGGTTCGATTCTGGTCAAGGGCATATACCTTGGTTGCGGGCACATCCCCAGTAGGGGGTGTGCAAGAGGCAGCTGATTGATGATTCTCTCTCCTCGATGTTTCTAACTCTCTATCCCTCTCTCTTCCTCTCTGTGAAAAATCAATAAAATATATTTAAAAAAAAAAAAAAAAAGAAAAGAAACATCGATGAGAGAGATACATCGGCCAGCCGCCTCCTGCACACCCCCCACCAGGGATGTGCCTGCAACCAGTGTACATGCCCTTGACCGGAATCGAACCCGGGACCTTTCAGTCCGCAGATCAACACTCTATCCACTGAGCCAAACCGGTTTCGGCTTGAATGGGATTTCTATCCTGCGCAAGTCTCCATCTTTGGCTTCTAAGGAGTTAGTTCACCGTGTACTTGACAGGCCTGGCCATCAGCATCCGGGTGTCAAATGCGTCCGCTATAAGCTTCCAGAAATATTCGTCCACAGCGGCATCTCGGAGGGGCAACAGATGGCTGGAAGCAGAACCTGGCCTTAGTGAATTGCTCCATGGAGAGCAGTTCATCCATGAAGGGCACGGGGTGGGCATCACCAATGATAGGGAACATGTTTCCACCAGGCCTCAGGTACTTGGCATGTGGGTGGCTCTTGAACATGCACTCATGGAACAGCATGGAGCCCATGGGCTCTGAGATGGCGATGTACACTGGCTCAGGGCGCGAGACCTCTTCTCCCTTCCTGCAGGTGGCCACCATACAGTGGCTGATACACTAGGTGAAGTTGTTATTCTTCACCAAGACCCGCGAGTGCTGGGCCGCAGTGCTGCCCTGCACTGCCTATGCCTCCCTTGCTCCAGCTTGGGCAGCAAAAAGCAACAGGAGCCCACCTGGTGTGACTCAGAGGCTGAGCCTCGACCTATGAACCAGGAGGTCACTGATCGATTGCCAATCGGTCAGGGCCCAGGCCCAGGTTATAGGCTTGATCCCCAGGGTGGGGGGTGCAGGAGGCAACAGATCAATGATTTTCTCTCACCATTGATGCCTCTCTCTCTCTCTCTCTCTCTCTCTCTCTCTCTCTCTCTCTCTCTCTTCCTCTCTGAAATCATATATATATATATATTTTTTTAATTTTTTTTAAAGCGACAGGACCCAAGAGCCACAGCCACCATCAAGAACGACCTTGTCCTTGAAGTCCCTGGGGCTCTGCAGCGTGGCACGCTGCTAGGTGCTCCCCGGCACGTAGCCCTGCATCCTGTTCTGCCGCCGGGGCAGGTGGCCATAAAACTGGAAATACTGCTGAGATGGAGGACGGCTCCTCCCTCGCTCACAGAACACGGACCGCTCCAGGCTATGGCCCCTGCAGGTCTTTGGGACATTGCAGAAGGGATAGATTTTGGGTGCGGCGAACTGGATGAGGACGCCGCTGCAGCCCAGGGTAACGAGGGTGAAGGCCTGCTTGCCCACGCGGCTGCACTCCGTCTCGCGGGACACCGAGCCCACACACACACACACACACACACGCGCGCACGCACGCACACACACACACACACACACAACTACACGGCTGTAGAGGGCGATGCCCGCCCCGGCGGGGCCAGAGCGCATCGCCTGCGGCTCCGCGCGCCCCTGATCCCGCCGATCGCGTCGCCGATGGGCGCCAGGGAGCCCCGAATCGGCCGCGCGGGGCCCCGAGACGCCCGGCCCGCCACCCCCACCTCGCCCGCCCCGCCGCCGCCGCCGCTGCCATCTTAGATGCGGCTCCGGCTCCGGCCCAGGCCGCCGCCCGGATCTACAACATTTAACGCGATCCCTTCCCCGATCCCGGCAGGCCCTTCGGGGGGAGAAATGCACCAGCGGAGCCTAACGTGTCTGCGGAAATGCAAAGGGTTGAGAATAGTCAACACGATTTCGAAAAACAAAAGTTGGAGGGTTTCCATTCCCCGATTGCAAACCTTACTTTCCGGCGCCTGGTCTCTCCCGCGGCTCTCGGCTGCGGCTCCGGCTCTCCCGGCGGTCCGCCTGCTCCGCCCCGTGTGCCGGCGGGACCTCGGCGAGTGGTCCCGGCCCCGGAGCCTGCAGGGGGTGGAGGAGGCTCCGCAGCACCCGCCGCAGGTCGCAGGCGCCGGGGTGGAGGTAGACGAGTTGGGCAGAGCGCCGACGCCCACCCAGGCTGAGAACCGAGCCACTAGTATTGCAAGGGCCGGCCTCGATCTAAGTAAACCCTACACCTCGGTCTTGACAGACCCGGATGCTCCCGGCGGGAAGGACCCAAAACGTAGGGAATGGCACCATTTTCTGGTGGTCAACACGAAGGGCAGTGACATCAGCAGTGGCACGGTCCCCTCTGATTATGTGGGCGCTGGGCTTCCAAAGGGCACGGGACCTCACTGGCCACTGAAGTGGGAAGAAGAGCCCATTCTCAGCAACCGACCCGGAGGCCGCCCTGGCCAATTCAAGGTGGCATCTCTCCACAAAAATTAGGAGCTCGGTCCCCAGTGGCTGGCACGGGCTACCAGGCGGAATAAGGATGGTACGTGCCCAAGCTCTGTGAGCAGCTGTCTGGGAAGTGGGGGGAAAGGCAGGAAACAGAAGTCGCCCCCCGAGGCCCCAAGCAGTGTTCTCAAGTTCAGCGATGCATGTAGCTTTCTCTTCTGCCCTGTTCCCATTCTCCTAGGCGAGACCCGGGCAGATGGTGGTTTAGGGGGACTTTTCCTTCTGCCTGTCCTTTACAATTGTAAAGGGACAATGCTTTATGGTTTGACCAAACTTGAACTCCATTTTGGGGGATATTTTGGTACTAGGATGGGCTCCTCGTTAGACATTAGGAAAATGCAAATTAAAACCACAATGAGATACCACTACATATCCTCCAAAATTAGTGTAATAAAAGAAAGCAGACAATACCAAGTTTTGGAAAGGATGTGAAGAAACTGGAACTCTTTTTAAAATATATATATATTTTATTGATTTTTTACAGAGAGGAAGAGAGAGGGATAGAGAGTCAAAAACATTGATGAGAGAGAATCATCAATCAGCAACCAAGGTACATGCCCTTGACCAGAATCGAACCTGGAACCCTTCAGTCCACAGGCCGACGCTCTATCCGCTGATCCAAACCGGTTTCAGCAAAACTGGAACTCTTATACATTACTGAAGGGAATAGAAAATGGTACAGCCACTTTGAAAAACAGGTTAGCAGTTTCTTAAAGAGCAGAACACGGACTTACCATACAACCTAACATTCCACTCCCAGGAATCTACACGAAGAAAAATGAAAACATATGTCTACACAAACTTGAACGCTAATGTTCATAGCAGCATTATTCTTTTTTTTAAAAAAATATATATTTTATTGATTTTTTTACAGAGAGGAAGGGAGAGGGATAGAGAGCCAGAAACATCGATGAGAGAGAAACATCGACCAGCCGCCTCCTGCACACTGCCCACCGGAGATGTGCCCGCAACCAAGGTACATGCCCTTGACCGGAATCGAACCTGGGACCTTTCAGTCCACAGACCGACGCTCTATCTACTGAGCCAAACCGGTTTCGGCAATAGCAGCATTATTCTTAATAGCCAAAAAAAGTGGAAACAATCCTAATGTCCAATCAATTGGTGAATGGGTAAATGCGGTATATCTTTACAGTGAAATACTATTCAGCAATAAAAAGAGATAAATTGCCCTAGCTGGTTTGGCTCAGTGGATAGAGCATTGGCCTACAGACCAGTGTCCCAGTTTCGATTCTGGGCACTCCCCAGCACTAGGCCCTGGTCAGGGCTCATGCTCACATCGATGTTTCTCTCTGTCTTTCCCTCTCTTCCACTCTCTCTAAAAATCAATTTAAAAATATCCTCTGGTGAGGATTAACCAAAAAGAAAAAAGAAAGAAAGAAACAATGCTGAAATAAACATCATAAGCAAATATTTCTTTATGATACAGCAAGTATTTCTTTATAATCCACATGGGGGATTCTGGGTTAAAGGGCAAGATATTTTAAATCTTGTTGTAATCAAACTGTCTTCTTTAAAGAATGTACCTGTTTACATCCTCACCAACACTGACTGCTATAAAGTGTTTTAATTTTTGCCAATTTTAAAGAGTGAAAATGAATCACACTGTTACTTTTCACATTCCTTATTACTAGATAGGCTGAGCACTTTACAAATGTGTATTGGATATTTGTATTTCTTCTATAAATAGCCTATACATATTTGTGAGATGGGTTTTCTCTGTAGCCAAAAAGCTGAAGTCAGACACATTATTCACTAATGGTGCCTTATCCTCCAGAATACAGTGTGATTATTACACTGATGCCAAATGTTTGTAAAGGGTCCTTTAAATGCAAGCATAGTAAGAGGAATATTTGTCTAAGTTCTTCCTGAACAATGATATGATCTCTGAGTATAAAAGTACAATGGTTCATGCCGAAACCGGTTTGGCTCAGTGGATGGAGTGTCGGCCTGCAGACTGAAGGGTCCCAGGTTCGATTCCGGTCAGGGGCATGTGTCTTGGTTGCAGGCACATCCCTGGTGGGGGGTGTGCGGGAGGCAGCTGATCGATGTCTCTCTCTCATCGATGTTTCTGACTCTATCCCTCTCCCTTCCTCTCTGTAAAAAATCAATAAAATATATTTTTTTAAAAAGTACAATGGTTCAGCACAAAACTCATTTTCATGATCCCATAGACACTATCTTATAAGTCAAAACAGGCTTTTCCTGTTGTGGAATCTGAGGCACTAAGAAAACTCCATGGAGATGAGATGCAGCATATGCTCCTGCCTGTGGGACCATTTCACTGTCACTAACTTCTACATATGCCCAAACCAAATCAGTGTGCTCATGAGTCTATACAAGTTCTCTTCCTCTTAGTTTCTAGCCATCTAAAAAAAATGGAATATGGCCCTAGCTGGTTTGGCTCTGTGGATACAGGGTCCCAGGTTCAATTCCGGTTTAGGGCATGTACCTTGGTTGCAGGCACATCCCCAGTAGGGGGTGTAGAGGAGGCAGCTGATTGATGTTTCTCTGTCATAGATGTTTCTAACTCTCTATCCTTCTCCCTTCCTCTCTGTAAAAAAATCAATAAAATATATATTTAAAAAAAAAGAAATGCAATATATACACATATAATACCTTAGGGGGAAAAAAGAAATGCAGTATGTATTTTCCCTATTTTCATTCTATTTTTATATTACTGATTGATACTGGGAATATTAATTTTTCATATGTCATGTAAGTTTCAAGAATTTTTTCTCAACTTATCATCTTTTAAATCTGCAATATCTTTGGCCATAAGCTTTGAACTTTCATTTATTGGATCTGTCAACTTTTCCTTTATAACTTTTGGGTTTGTTTTGACTTCCTCATCCAAATTGCTAAAACAATCTCATAACTTTTTTGTTCATAATTTTGTCTCGATGAAATTTTATATAAGATTTTCAATAAGATATCTCTATCGGCAAATAGCCATTTGGACTAAAACACAGTCTATCTCTTTCTTCACTGACATAAAATGCTTCCTCTAGTATATATTATTAAAATTTTAGATCTAATTATAGTTTGTTCCAATGATTGCTCTCTTTCTGTATTCATACCATGCTTCTTATATTGTGGCTTTATATGTTCTAAAATGTGGTATGTCAACTCTCCCATCATAATTCCTTTTCAAAGTTCATTTACTATCATGAATTTACTTTTCAAAATCTTTACGTTTAGCTGAACAAGTTCTTTAAAGTCTTGATTTTTTTATTGCACTGAATTTATGGGAAAATATGGTAGTCATCTGTACAATGTTGAGTATTCCCATTCAAGAATATTGCCTATTTTCTTATTATTCATATCTCCTTTTTTGTCTTCCAAATGTTGGTTGTATTCATATATACATTGCATATTCTTTTTAAACAAAATATATTTTATTGATTTTTTTACAGAGAGGAAGAGAGAGGGATAGTTAGAAACATTGATAAGAGAGAAACATCCATCAGCTGCCCCCTGCACACCCCCTACTGGGGATGTGCCCACAACCAAGGTACATGCCCTTGATGGGAATCAAACCTATGACTCTTCAGTCCGCAGGCCAACACTCTATCTACTGAGCCAAACAGGTTTTGGCATACTTTGCATATTCTTGCCACATTTATACCTGGATAGTTTATAACCATTGCATTTTCTGATTTGTGTATTGTGAGTAAATTGTTTAGTAAACTAATAATTTTGGCATGTTTATCTTGAACTCTGTCACCTTACTAAATTCTCTTAGCAGTTCATAAGTTTTTCAGTTTCTGGGATGTCTTTTTAGGTAGATAACCTTGGGCCTAGTAAATAATGTTCTGTCACTTCCATTCCCAATAGTTATATCTCATGTGCTAAGCCCCAGAGAATCGTGTTGTAGAATTGAAGCGGCAGCTGACATTCTTGACTTGTACCTGGACTTGAGAATTCAGAAACAAAACAATAACATGAATTCTGGTGGAATGAAATTGATGACTGCTTCCCACCCTCTATATTTCACCCTAGTTATTTTATTAACCCCACAACCCCCCTTTCTACCCAAGTGAAACTTTTTACCAAGACGAAAATTTTTTCATCATTAAAAACGACAATTCTTATAGTTCTCTAAGTACACGAGTTAATAGTTTTCTTCTCTATATCACCTACGTTTTTAAATTTTTGAATTGTACCACAGGCATCTTCAAGGTACGCTTTTTTTCCCCCCCCCAACCAATAAAAACACTCAGGTGTACACAAGAAAGCATTATTTTTTAATATATTGCTGGACTTTATTTACTAATATTATAGTATGAATTTTAGAACTTTATAATGTCTCTAATGGTTCTGTTGCTTTTGGTAGTATTATTTCCAGGTTTGGACAGCAGGGATAGAATAATTTTAAACAATGAGTTAGGACAGTGGTCGGCAAACTCATTAGTCAACAGAGCCAAATATCAACAGTAAAACAACTGAAATTTCTTTTGAGAGCCAATTATTTTAAACTTAAACTTCTTCTAACGCCACTTCTTTAAAATAGACTCGCCTAGCCTAAACCGGTTTGGCTCAGTGGTAGAGCATCGGTCTGCGGACTGAAAGGTCCCGGGTTCGACTCCTGTCAAGGGCATGTACCTTGGTTGTGGGCACATCCCCGGTAGGGGGTGTGCAAGAGGCAACTGGTCGATGTTTCTCTCTCATCAATGTTTCTAGCCCTCTATCTCTCTCCCTTCCTCTCTGTAAAAAATCAATAAAATATATTAAAAAAATAAATAAAATAAAATAGACTCGCCTAGGCCGTGGCATTTTGTGGAAGAGCCACATGCAAGGGGCCAAAGAGCCGCATGTGGCTCTCCGGCCCCAGTTTGCCGACCACAGAGTTAGGATGTCTCCTTTTGTTGCCCCCTCTTCATTTCCTATTTTCTGAAACAATTTAAATATCAGAATTACCTATTCCTTAAAATTTGGCAGAATGTGAAAATTTTTGCAAAGCTTTTTTTTTTTTTTAACATTCTGTGTCTTGTTATCAATATTATAAGAGTGCCTGCTTCATTTTTGGTATTTTAAAAATGTTTTTATGCATTTCTAGAAAGGTATTCATTTCACTGGAAGCTTCACTATATTTTTTTCTAAAAATGGGATTGCAGAAATCTTATGAGTACACTTATTAGAAGGAACGTTCTTTTTCCTCTGTGAAGGCCAAATGTAAACACACACATCTTGGGAGGTTACACACAGAGTGAAATAGTGAATAGAGCTTTCTAGGCCAGCCTGGATGTCATTTGGATGTCACAGCTTCACTGTCCTTATGCCCCCCCCCCCCTTCTGTGAGACTAACTTTATAATTTATCAGAGTTGTTCATAGCATTCGCTTACAAAAAGGGTTCCTGCTTATGTTGAGAACAGACTGCAGTGGTGAAAGTGTGGAAGCAGGAAGGAGTTAGAGGGTTATTGTCGTTGCTGACTTGGACTAGGATGGTAGCAGCGGGGCTGGTGAGAACTGGTCAGATTCTGAAAAGATCTTGCTGATGAGGGCCAATAGAATTTAGATGCCATGAACTTTCATCAGCAACATCACAGTACAAGCAGATTCTCAACTAGGTATGTCTTTTGCTGAGAATTACTGTACCAACTTTAAGTTCTATGAAAATAAGGCCTAGGGAATTGGAATGGGGGGTTGAGGACAAATATGTGATACCTTAATCAATAAAGAAATTTAAAAAATATATATATTATATTGATTATATATTAAAATTATATCATTTGGACATATTATGTTAAAGAAAACATATTAAAACTAAAAAAGAAAGAAAGAAAATAAGGCCCATTGTTTTATTGGTATATTCCCATTTACACTAAGCACAGTGCTTTGCAGATTTGTTGAAATTCATGTAAGAGCCCTAACTGGTTTGGCTCAGTGGATAGAGCGTTTGCCTGCGGACTCAAGGGTCCCAGGTTTGATTCTGGTCAAGGGCATGTACCTTGGTTGTGGGCACATCCCCAATCGGGGGTGTGCAGGAGGCAGCTGATTGGTGTTTCTCTCTCATCAATGTTTCAAACTCTCTATCCCCTTCCCTTCCTCTCTGTAAGAAAAGCAATTTAAAAAATGTATTTTTTTAAAAAAGAAATTCATGCAAGAGACTTCTGGTTTCAATTCTGACATGAGATTACCGTATTTTTCGGATCATAAGACGCACCAGTTTTTAGAGAAGGGAAATGAAGAAAAAAAGATTCTGAAACAAATAGTGTCCTAAAATATTTTATGTGCATTAAAACCCAACATCACAGTCATAAACACATGTAATCAACCCTGTAAAGTAAACAGCAGCATTTAGAACCATTTTAGAGCCGGGCAAGCACACAGAGACCACACAGAGCCGGGCAAGTAAAAAAACTTTTTTTTTAAAGTATATGTGTAGGCTATATTTGGACCATAAGACGCAGGGACTTTCCCCCCCCACTTCTGGGGGGAAAAAAGTGCATCTTATGGTCCGAAAAATACGGTAATTAAATTAGTTGCACTGGCCAGTGTGACGCGGTTGGTTGGGCATCATCATCCTGTGCACCTAAAGGTTGCCAGTTCAATTCCCGGTCAGGGCACACGCCCAAGTTTGGGCTGGATCTCTGGTAGGGGGCATGCAGAGGCAGCCGATCAATATTGTGCTCTCATATCCGTGTTTCTCCCTCTCTCTCTAAAAATTAGTATGAATATTTAAAAAATCATAATAAATTAGTCAACTATTGCAAAGCTCTGGATGTTACGTCATTCCAGAATTTCTGGTAAATGCTTAGAAAACACAGGGGACATATTAGATATAGACTTCAGGTTTGGATTAGAACCTTGTTTTATTTCAATGTATTCCAGATGCTATAACACAACCCTTCAAAGTCAACCAAGTATGTAACATTAACATGGTTCCTCAAAACTTATACTTACATAACTCATAGGCATAGATTCTAAACTATGACACACCAGCTTCAATGCCCAAAAGAGCATACTATTATGACTATGGCATCCAATCCCACATTAAACGCAAATTGAAGGAAAGCAAAAGAGAATATTATCAGACTACCAAAACTCAATGAGATTCTGTGTTATCTGATACACCTACTTCTCAACTCTAAACTTGTTTCTCAACACTGGGGAGTTTTTAAAAATCATCAACGCCTCAGCTCCACCCCAAGCCAATTAAATCAGAATCTCTGTGGGGCATCTATCTTTTATTAAAAAACACATACGGTATTTTTATTGATTTCAGAGAGGGAGAGGAAGAGAAAGAAACCTCAATGTTAAGAGAGAATCATGGACTGGCTGCCTCCTGCATGCCCCCTATTGGGGATGAGCCTGCAACCCGGGCCTGTGCCTTGATCAGGAATTGAACCTGGGACCCTTCAGTCCACAGGCCCATGCTCTCTCCATTGAGCCAAACCAGCTAGGGCAGGCAGCTTTCTTTTTTTCAGGTTTTTCCAGCAATTCTACTGTCAGTCAGAGTTGAGAACCAGTGCTCTAACAGAATCTTTTTTTTTCTTTTCTAACAAAATCTTAAGAAATAAAAAATAAGTAAAATTAAAAAGCAAAATTAAAAAGCACAGCACATGTAAAGTACAGGAACATGGAGAATAAGTTAAAAATCAAAGGGCATGCCCTGGCCAGTTTGGCTCAGTGGATAGAGTGTCGGCCTGCGGACTTAAGGGTCCCAGGTTCGATCCCGATTAAAGGCCTGTGCCTTGGTTGCAGGTACATCCCCGATGGAGGGGTGCAAGAGGCAGCTGGTCGATGTTTCTCTCTCATTAATGTTTCTGATTCTCTATCCCTCTCCCTTCCTCTCTATAGAAAATCAATAAAACATATTTTTTAAAAAATCAAAGGGCACACCCCTTGGTTTCTAACATCTTTTATCTTGAAAGCTCCAAAGATTACTAATATTAAAGTACAACAGCCCTAACCGGTTTGGCAGAGTGGATAGAGTATCGGCTTGAGGACTGAAGGGTCCCAGGTTCGATTCTGGTCAAGGGCATGTACCTTGGTTGCAGGTATGTCCCCAGTAGGGGGTGTGCAGGAGGCAGCTGATCGATGTTTCTCTCTCATCGCTGTCTCTCTCTATCCTTCTCCCTTTCTTTCTGTAAAAAAAAAAAATCAATAAAATATATTTTTTTAAAAACTTTGCCCAGCCGTTTGCTCAGTAGTTGAACATTGACCCATGAACCAGGTCAGTTAGATTCTTGGTCAGGGCATATAACCCATTGCGGACTTGATCCCTGGTGTGGGGTGCGCAGCAGGCAGCTGATCAATGATTCTCTCATTACTAATGTTTCTCTCTCCCTGTCATCAATTAAGTATCTATCTATCTATATATACATAACAAATCCTAAAGATTACTAATATTAGAATCTCATAAGGCCTTGGAAGATCTTATTTAGAAGCACCTGATTTAACAGTATTTGCAATGGGGGAAGACTGTTGGGATTTCAGGCATCAACTAACACAATTATAGGATTTCATAGGGAGAGGGTGGGAACTTCTGACTCTAGTTTCCTGTATTCCAGCCCAGGAAAAGGGGGTAGGTAGGGTGCCTACAGTAACCAGCACTCATGCTCTAAAGCAAGCATGTCAAACTCGTGGCCCACAACTATTTTTGTGGCCCAGCCAATATAATGGTAAGAAACATTTTAATAAAAATTTTATAATTTGCCCTAGCTGGTTTGGCTCAGTGGATAGAGCGTCAGCCTGGGGGTCCTAAGTTCGATTCCGGTCATGGGCACATGCCTAGGTTATGGGCTTGATCCCCAGTGGGGGACATGTAAGAGGCAGGCAATCAATAATTCTCTTTCCCTCTCTCTTCCTCTGAAATCAATATATATTCTTTTAAAAATTTGCAATTTTTACAATATCCTGTTATAATTTTTAATAACTACAACATTCGCTGATTACTATAATCCTGTTGCACTCATTTCCCTTACTCGCCTTATGGGCAGGTGCACCATTTCTCTAATACCAGCAGCGAATATTTTAGCAGCCGATAGCCACACCATTAGTCTTGGATTGACTTGTTTGGTGTGCACAACAGGAAATATTTCACTTTTGGAGAACAAGAAAAATAGGTTTATCTGCGTTACACTTATTAATTTGTATTAACTCAGTTTGGTAAGTTAATGTTGAAGAAAAAATATTAATTTTTATTAAAATGTTCTATTATTTTATGTTAACAGTGACTCATTTATTTCAGCTTTGTATTGAAAATTGAAGCTTTTGTTTTTTTTTGCGGCCCACATAAACTTAAACCTTATTTGGCCCGTGTCAGCCTTTGAGTTTGACATGCTTGTTCTAAAGGATAAATTTATTTGAACCTATTCATTTCTGTTATTCAAAATTGTGAAGCTAAAGCAACATAAAATATGAGGCAAAGGGAAGCTAGTCTTTAAAAAAAAACTTGTATCTCCAAGTTTTTACTGATGTAATAATCCTTTCAAGCTGGAAACTACTCAAAGAGGAATCATGAAAATAAGAAGAAGAAATTTATTTCAAATAGGTTCCGTGATACATGTGCTACAGCAAAAGCTAGTTGTAGCAGTTTCCTTTCAAACCAGCAGTGATACGTAATTTAGACATTATTTGGGAATGAGCAGTTTCTGAGAGAATCAATCCAGTAATTTTTGCATTTATTATAGACCCTAATTTCAGTACTAGAGAGGTTACATTTGCATCACCAAAAAATGAGAATAATTGATACTACGGTGAAATTCACTCCCCAGCACTACTTTGAAAATATATCGCTAATTTGGTAATAGAAAATCTGATTTGATCCAAATTCTTCAGTCATCATCTACTGTTGGCTTGATTGTCACTCCTCTTCTTATTTGACCCCAACCAATTAAACTGCAAAATGAAAATGAAAGAAACTGTGAGTTTGGGGCTCTTTCATTATTACCACACAATCATTTGACATAACTGGTTTTACTTGCCTATCTGCTCAATCAGAATGTTTCTAAAACCTGCTCCTCCATATAGCTCACACTATCATCTTAGATTCTTAGACCCAGACAGATGGATTCCAGTCAGAATGAATGACAGAAGAAAAAAAAAATTGCTTCTACAAATATGCTCATCTTCACTCTATCAAAACTCATCTATTCCAGAATTGCCAAGAGCCTTCCCATCCACCTAAGGAATCACTGTTACAAAAACCCCTCCCTCTGATATTTTTAAAAAATCTCATTCTCTATCCTTTTCTCCATTCACAGCACCTCAGCATATCACAATGGCTTTAGCATTACCTTAGCTGGTAAAGGAAATTAAAAGGACTAGATAGTATATTATTGGCAGATTACTCTCAACAGCAGAGGGACCTCTGCTTCCTCTTCCAATGTCTGCTCTATTAAGTGACTAAGCTGGATTGCTAACTCAACTGTAGCTTCTAGAACAAAATCCACCTCCACATGGGTTAAAACCACAACTCCAAAGAATGTAACAATCACCTAGCCAGCGTAGCTCAGTGGTTGAACATCAACCCGGGAATCAAGAGGTTACTGGTTTGATTCCCAATCAGGGCACATGCCTAGGTTATGGGCTCAATCCCCAGTAGGGCAAGTGCAGGAGGCAGCCAATCAATGATTCTCATCATTAATGTTTCTCTCTCTCTCCCCCTTTCTTCTCTAAACTCAATAAAAAATATTTTTAAAATGTTAAGAATCATTCAGGTGCTCTCATTTCTTTGAACAATTTTAGTGATTCTCTAAGGAGACATCACCACCTATATAAGTATTCCAGCCAAGAATATAAAACCTGAATCTAATCTTAGGAAACATCAGATAAACCCAAATTGAGGAAGAGTCTATAAAGTAACTAGCTTGTATTCTTCAAAGCTGTCAATGCCAAAACAATGAAAGGTTAAGGAAGTTCCAGACTAGACATCAAAGAGACATGAAAACTAAATGCAATGCATGACCCAGTCTGGAAGGACATAGAGGACAATATTGGGACAAGCAATAAAACTGGAATATGGACTGTAGATTTTATTATTTTATCAATGTTAAACTTCTTTACATAGTTATATAAGAGAATATCTTTGTTTTTAGGAAATATACGAAGTATTATGAGATCAAGGGGCATGGTTATAAACAACCTAATCCTCAAACGGTTCAGAAAAAGTTTATTCATATTTATATATAAATATATATGCACACACAAAAAATAAATTGTGCATTTGGGAAAAGGGAATACAGGAGTTGTGTGTGCAACTCTTGTAATTTTCCTGATAAGTCTGAATTTATTTCCAAATGAAAGTTTTAAAAAGCCATAGACAAGGGAAATGCTGAACCAAATTCATTGGTTTTTCATAGGTGTCCATCACAAATCAGGGCTGGACACGCCCGGAGCAGCCAGGTTGGGAGCGGCAGTGGCCAGACCCGGAGCAGCTGGTTGTGGAACGGACCAGAGCAACAGAGGCCAGGCCCGAAGCAGCCAGGCCTGGAACAGCTCACTCCTCGCCTGCCTCTGCCCCACGGCTGCCTCTCAGACATGGCTGGAAACTTTTGGGGGAACTTGAGGGTCTGCTGAACAAATGAGGAAGGCTTAGATGCCTTGTGTGGGGCCTGGATGAGGTTGGTTGATCTATTTGGAAATGTCTTTTGTGTGATGTGTATCCTTGGGCATGTGGAGGTATTATTGATTTGAGAAAATGCTAAGTAACTGATTCACTATCTGAAAAATTTAAAGTTCTGAAAGTTTAAGGTCTCTTGCCAAAAAGAGGTTTTAAAGCTAACACCTTAATTTTAATGGAGAAAGGGAATGACAAGCCCTTCCCACCCAGAACAGGTAATCCAATTCCAACCAGCAGCTATGTTTAAACAATGTGTCCATTTATACTTGAATGGCTACACCTTTTGATAGCCTAAGGGCAAGTTTACATGTAAACAAGGTTGCTCTCAATTCCCAGGGCAGAAAAAAAACAAGGTTTAAAATTATTAGATTTTAAAATTTATTCTTAGAAGTATAAAAGTTTATTAATTAAAAAACAAAAACAAAAAAAGGAGATTGAAAAACCTGATGAATAATAGCGGTTCATTGTTGTAGAGTCCGCGATATGGGAGGGGAGTGGTCTGACTGTTGGGGGGGGGGGGGGGAGAGGAAGAGACTGAACATAAACTATGAATGAGGACAATGGGGGGTGGGAACCTGGTGGAAGGGGGAAGAAATGAGGAACCTTTGTAATAATATGAACAATAAAGATTGATTTAAAAAAACAACAACAAAAAAAACAAAAACAAATCAGGGCTAGAAATAAAGATTACAAAGTCATCCAAATAAAAATACAGTTTAAAGTTAAGCCGCAACAACTGTTGCATTGAAGGAAAAGTGTGTGTGAAAGAGTGTGTGCGTGTGCCCATGCACACCACCAAGGATCTAAGAAAATTAACTGTGTCTTCTTTATTAGATAGTGACAAAGGCTAATACACTTACCGCCAGTGTTTCTCAACCCTTCGGCTAAGGGCAATTTTTTCTCCTACTTCTGTGCACACAGGATTAGTCAGAACAATTTTGCCCAAATCGGCCTTGACTGCACTAACTCTTCCTCCAGTCGACAAGGATCCTATGTTCACCATGAGCACTTCATTCTTAGACAACTTTTGTACCTAGGAAAAGAAAAATAAACCTCAATATCAAGTAAATGTGTTCCAAAACTTGTTTTCTGACATCCTTGCCAACAACAGATGTCAGCAACTTTCTATCTCTACCAGAATAATCTTGAAACTAAAAATAAATAAATAAATAAATATCAAATGATGCCCTAGCCAGTTTGGCTCAGTGGATAGAGTGGGCCCGGGTTTGATTCCAGTCAAGGGCACATGCCTCAGTTGCAGGCTCTGGATGGGACACGTGCGGGAGGCAACGAATCTATTGAAGGACACACTGATGTTTCATTCTCTGTCTCTCCCCCTCCTTCCAACTTTAAAAATCGATGGGAAAATATCCTCAGGTGAAGATTAACAAGGAAGGAAGTAAAATGGATAACAGGACTATAACATTGTCACGACATACTTTTCCGTTTTGTTTGGTTTCACTTTAAACCGACTGCCATAGTGAAATTCTCCATTTTCAAGAAGTCAAATTTATTATTATTATTTTTTAATCCCATGTTAACTGTAAAACTGGTCTTTACATCACTGTCACTTTTTTGGAAACAGGAATTATGGAAAGCACTTACTTTTGCAGCTTTTTTGTCTCCTTCGGTGCGCACACCTAGAAGGCGTCTAAGCAGGAAATAGGAGATTTCCAATTCCGTGAAGATCTCAGGTAAAGCTCCAACTGCACCGAGGACCTGCCCCACCATTCTGTCAGCCCGGCACAAAGTGGGGTCAATTTTGGTTCCAACTCCTGATATGAAATAAGATATATCCTATGAAATAAAGAGCTAATATGCTAATTAGACGGAACAGCCAAACAACTTCCAGATCAAGTTGGACTGCGAGGGCTGAACCCTTGCATGATTTCATGCATCGGGCCTTTAGCGTTTGTGTGCGTGTATGTATGTGCGTGTACACGTTCCAACTTTTTTCCCTACAAAGCTGTTTACCCCAAAATGTACTCAAACAAGTATAGCACACACCTATACATTTTAATACTTAGATTTTCATAGTCATATAACAGCCACATAGGTTTGGCAAAAAATTCCATTTTACCTGAAGAAATAGAACTGTAAACTCCCAGGTTAGTTGTGTATTTGAAATCAGAAAGACTCTCCTGACTTAAATTCTAAACAAAGGACAAAGAGATAATAGACTAACTAAAAAATGAATCTACCCTTAATGAAGGCTAAAAAGATACAAAATTCATGAGTAGTGTGAAGAATATCTGCCTGCCATTTCTCCCCTAGGCGGGTAAAAAAGCTAGCTTGAAGATTTCATATACGATTCCTAGAATCCACTTCAAAATGTGTTAGCAGTGTATCTTTTGAATAGGAGAGAAATAAAGAGGAAGCAGGGTTGGAGAGTACATGAGTTGTCTCTCTCCCCACTCTGTCTCCCTTCTCCCCTTTCTAAAATTAATGAACATATCCTGGGGTGCTAATTAACAAAAGGAATATCTATAATATATCTTTTTGAGTAATTCATTTCCCATGAAAAGTGCCATGAATATCCACAAATGAAAACGTAGCCCTGGCTGGTGTGGCTTATTGGTTGGGTGTCATCCCATACACTGGAAGGTCCTCAGTTCAATTCTCAGTCGGGACACATGCCCAGATTGTGGGCTTGCTCCCCAATGGGGGACATGCAGGAGGTAGCCAATCGATGTTTCCCTCTCTCACATTAATGTTTTTCTCTCTCTCTCCCTCTCCCCTCCTGCCTCTCAAAAATAACATATGGATGAGAGGAAAATCCTTACCAATGAGACCCCCTGGAGCAGCGTACTGAAGATCATTATGTTCCGCAAACAGTGATACAATTTTGGAAAAGATTGGTTTACACATGAGTTTTCCTTCACTATCTTTGGAAACTATACCAGGTCTGACTTCTATCTCCTGGCCCACCTGTAAAAAATAAATTAATTAATAATTAGAATTACTGCATTTAGAATTAGGGACAACACAATTCCCATTTACACATAAAAAGTCCCAACAGAAAGACCACAAAACTGAAGAGGCAATCCTTTTTCTATTTCAAAGATCACAGCAATAAAAAAAAGTAAAAAAGATCTCCCAAACCAGAACCATCCAATTGTTCCTAACCAGCTACCACATAAGCCTATTTACACAAAAAATGTGGAGTACTAAAAGACATCTATATCAAGTACTAGGCACCAAGAAAAAGATTTTTGGCCTGGACGGGTAGCACAGTTGGTTAGTGTTGTCCCAATATGCCAAGGTTGCAGGTTTGATCCCCAAGAAGAGCACATACAAGAAGCAACTAATACAGAAATAAGTAGAACAAATTGATCTCTCTCTCAAATCAATAAATTCTTTTAAAAAGAGTTTCATGTCTTTCGAAAAAAATTTTTTTTTTCAATTTAAAATATTAATATACTGTTTTCCTGATTAAGACCTGGGAAGTACATGATTTTCTAAGCACTTTGCTGTACACCTGAAACAAATACAGAATAATACTGAATGTAAACTGTAACTGAAAGAAAAACAAAAAAACTAAAAAGACCAGGGGAAAACAAAGCAAAATCATAAAATCATAACCAATAGACTTTTGGTGGTGAGCACACATTGGAGTATAGAGACATTGTATTACAAAGTTGTAAAAACCTGAAATTTAAATGTTATTAACCAATTTACCTAACTTAAGTAAACACACAAACACACAATCACCAAAACCCAACTTACCTTTAACACTCCTTTTAAAATACTACCCCCAGCTACACCACCTTTAAGATCATCTACTTCACAGCCAGGTTTGTTGACATCAAAGGACCTAATAACTAAAAATAAAACAAATTAAAGCCGAGTCTGTACACTTTAATTTTATATGAAATATTATTTTCTAAGTTAACTTCCCTAAAATAGTACACACGTAAGATTTACACCATAGGGGTGAGTTTGTGACAAAATCTGATATTATTACTCCAACTAAGTTTATTGCAGTCTTATGAAAAAGTGGAAATAACATAAAAGTTCACTGACAGGAGGCATTTTATGGTCCATCAATACTAGGGATTGTTGCCAAAACTGGTTTGGCTCAGTGGATAGAGCGTGGGCCTGCGGACTGAAAGATCCCGGGTTCGATTCCGGTCAAGGGCATGTACCTTGGTTACGGGCACATCCCCAGTAGGGGGTGTACAAGAGGCAGCTGGTTGATGTCTCTCTTTCATCGATGTTTCTAACCCTCTATCCCTCTCTCTTCCTCTCTGTAAAAAGATCAATAAAATATATTAAAAAAAAAAATACTTGGGATTGTCATGCAGCCATTAAAGAATGTAGAACCATAGCCGAAACCAGTTTGGCTCAGTGGATAGAGCATCCATCTATGGACTAGGTTCGATTCCGGTCAAGGGCATGTACACTGGTTGCGGGCACATCCCCGGTAGGGGGTGTGCAGGAGGCAGCTGATCGATGTTTCTCTCATCGATGTTTCTACCTCTCTATCCCTCTCCCTTCCTCTCTGAAAAAAAAAAAAAAAAAAAAAAAATAAATAAAATATATTTAAAAAAAGAAAAAAAGAATGTAGAACCATATGTACTGGTCTGGAAGGATACTATTAAGGGGGGAATAAACTAGTTACTAAAATAACACACACAGTATTGATTCCACGTCCACAAAGAAAAATTGAAACTAAATACATGATGATGTGAGCAAAGAGAGGTATGGGAATAATATATGCCAATTGTTTAACTTTGGTTACTTCAGGGCTAAGGGGCTAGAAGTGGGAGGCAGGGACATTATGGACTTTTTTCTTTTCTTTATATACCTCTATACAACTTCTGAAATAAAAATTGAGTTTTAAAACTATAAAACAACTCTAGGACTATATGACCTTCACTTAGGTCCTGAGAGCAGTCAGTGTCTCTTAACAATGGGTATGCATCACAATGGCCCAAGAGAAGAGAACACTTCCCACAACACACAGGTGGCCCAAAAGGGCTCAAATGTGTTTTGAAAGGGCTTCTACATCTCTGTAAAAATCACAAGCTTAGCACTAGCTGGTTTGGCTCAATAGACCAGCAAAGTGAAGGGTCCTGGGTTCAATTTCGGTCAAGGGCACATGGCTGGATTATAGGCTCAATCCCCAGTAGGGGGAATGCAATAGGCAGCTGATCAATGATTTTCTCTCATCATTGATATATCTCTCTCCCTTCCTCTCTGAAATCAATAAAATAAGAAAGAAATCACAAGCTTTGATGATCAAATTATAGCAATACTGATATTTTAAACTTAAATGAAAGTGAAAGGGACATGAAAATCTTCATCAATGGTACAAATCTGTGTGAGAGTTCTAATATTCTCTTCCTTATTACAACATAATCCCATAGAGAATATTGTGTTATTCCATCTCAATCATGTAACATATATACAAAAAGGTTACATTTCTTCTGCATTCAGGACTTTGGCCCTGATTCAATAATGCAATCTAGCATTGCCAATAGGCTCTCAAAACTCAATAATTAAAAAACATTTTTCAATGGAGATTATATTTATTATTACTTCTGCAGGTATAGGAAATAGCAATAAATACTCTTAAGGGGGAATCACCAATGTAGAAAAGATCCAATTTAAGAGTTAAAGACAAAGCCTGTCACTTACCAATAAGTCGGGGTTCTGAAGTAAAATCTCTCGGCGGTACTGGGATTTTCTTTACTATGTACTCACACACAACTTCAATATTATATTTCAGCTGTGCAGAAATTGGAATAATAGGAGCACCTTCTGCTACCGTACCTATATGACAAAATTCAGAAAAATCAGAATTCTTCAACTTTACAAAACTTGTTCTATACACGTTACAGGAAACTATTAAGAAACAGATGCCTATACATATTCCCACACAAGTGCCAGCAACCAGTAGAAAATGATAATTTTGTTTAGAAAGGTGGCAGTATTCCGTTTGCGTTTACTCCTGAAAATGGGTACTATTCCCTTTAAGAGAAAAATGTTAAAATATATTTAATATACTAAGATGATAAAACGGTTTAAAGGAATAAAATACTAACACTCCTGGGAAAGAACACTTTACTAGTTGAAAGATTTCAGTAACATGTAATTAACTTACCAATAAATGTTAAAATTATAGACTCTTTGCTAATCAAAGACTACTGCACATATTAATATTTGCTCCTTATTAATTATATGTCAAACAGGCTGGTCAAAGAAATGGAACAAACAGAATTAATTTTAATCAATATGACTTATTCTTTTACATTATGAAAGAACTGGGTTCTGTGGAAAGTCAACCTTTTGAACAAGAAAAGCAAGGCTGAGAGAGAATCAAATGTCAACAATAAGATGTATCATGTCCTCCCTGATATGAAGAACATTAGCTGGTAGAGAAAGGGATGATGAAGTTTAAATAAATGATTGTCAGTTCCAATTCTCCAAGTAGCTACACATTTTAAGAATGTATTTAAGAACTATTTTTTAAGTGCTTTGTTCATTTTATTATCAGAGGATTTTTTAATTTATTTTTTAAAAAACATTTGTACTGATTTCAGAGAGGGAGAGGGAAGAGATAGAAACATCAATGATGAGAATCATTGATCAGCTACCTCCTCCATGCCCCATACTGGAGGTCGAGCCCACAACCCAGGCATGTGCCCTTGAAAGGAATTGAACCCAGGACTCTTCAATCCCCAGGCTGACACTCTATCCACTGAGCCAAACCAGCTAGGGCTCACTGAGGATTTTTACTAAACTGGTAGTTTCCAGAATACAACTTCATTTCTTTCAACCAGCAAAAATATATTTGTCTATTCATTCAGAAACATCGATTTCACCAGTGGTAGGTAGAGAAAAATAAGGCTTACCCTGTTTTATATAATCTATTAAGCTAACATCTGGTACCTGGATTAACTAGCTCTCCAAGTGATCCATAGATGTATTAGATATTACGGCTTCTTACCTTGTACAAATGCAAGGATCTGTTCGTATTGTTCTTTAGCCTGGCTTTCTTTCACCAAATCAATTTTATTTTGTAAAATCAAAATATGCTTCAGTTTCATGATTTCTATAGCAGCCAGGTGTTCAGACGTCTGAGGCTGAGGACAAGACTCATTACCAGCTAAATGACAAAGAATAAAATAGATGCATGAGAATTAGCTAGAAATATTTGTCAAAAGAGGCAAATTCATGAGACATAAAGCAGATTAGTAGTTGCCAGAGCTGGACTGGGGGAGAATAGTGACTGTTTAATGGGCATAGGGCTTTCTTTTGGGGTAATAAAGATGTTCTGGATCTAGACAGTGATGATGCTTGTACAACACTGTCAGTGTACCTAATGCCACCAATTTGTACACTTTAAATGGCTAAAATGATAGGTCTGCCTCCTGCACACCCCCCACTGGGGATGCGCTTGCAACCAAGGCACATGCCCTTGATCGGAATCGAACCCCGGACCCTTCAGTCCACAAGCTGACACTCTATCCACTGAACCAAACCGGTCAGGGCAAGTGAAAAGACACTTAATACAAGCTATGAATTTCAACTATTTATTCCCTAACAAAAAAAAGGGAAGAACACTAATAGTAAAGATAACCACCAGTGTATTAAAAAGAAATAGGCATGTTTTGTTGGGCACTCCAACGGTCATTTCTCTATGCAGTAATGTTTAGGTGTCCTATATTATATCCCTTGGCATGCTTTTTTTCATGTTTGGGGCTAATGTCACAGGAAAGTCATGGTATCCTGCCACCTGTGAAGAATAGGCCCAAGTTGCTGTTGGTGTGTTATTCACAGAGGAGCCATTCTTCAGGCGCTCTGCTCTCTTCACACCCACCTTGGCATACTTTTAAAAATAAAAGAAGTTATGTCATATGATGTGTGGAAAATGAACTATTGACTTTTAAAAATATATACTACCATATGAATTCTACAGGCCTTAGGTCTATCTTGTTTAATATTTTGTGATAGCTGGTAGGCAGGGATGTCATCTAGTATTTCGTGTTAATTTCCATTCATGTCACCCTTAGGTAATGGATATGGCCTTTAAAGGCCGTTCCCCTTTAAATATTTCATCTTGGATTTGCTCCACATTGATTTGTCCAAACCAATTCTGATGTTACTTACCTATCAACAGAAGAGCTGCATCCATCACTGCGGCACCGTTCAGCATAGTAGCCATCAAAATATCGTGGCCAGGACAGTCAACAAAGGAAACATGCCTGCCAATGAAGAAATAACAATCAGCCCTCCAATGCTTCAAGATACAAGTTATAGATTTCCCAAAATTAAATCACTTTAATGCAGAATATAAATGTTACATATGAATATGGAAAAAATACAAATACTTATTACTGCTATAAAGTCAAGTGGTGCGAAACCGGTTTGGCTCAGTGGATAGAGCGTCAGTATGCGGACTGAAAGGTCCCAGGTTCGATTCCGGTTAAGGGCATGTACCTTGGTTGCGGGCACATCCCCAGTAGGGGGTGTGCAGGAGGCAGCTGGTGGATGGCTCTCTCATCAATGTTTCTAGCTCTTTATCCCTCTCCCTTCCTATCTGTAAAAAAAAAAATAAAATAAATAAAAATAAATAAAGTCAAGTGGTTACAGGACTTGGTGTTTCTAGACCTTGAAAATAAGATTATCTACTCGCTGAGAGTCAAATCGCTGTAGATCATTACAAAGCGAATGAAATTAGCTATGTAGTAACTAGAAATAACTGAAGAGACAGAAATTCCCAAATCCAATGAAAATAAATACAGTATGAAGTGTATATAGGGAATTTCACCTATCTGAAAGCTAACAGTGTTAACAGAATGGACATTGCCATCTGAAAAAATAATTTGCCAAAAATTTCTCTAGCACTTTCAAAAGCTGGAATTGGCCCGGCTTTTGATAAAATTCTCTGCCCAGCTGGTCATGGTTCAATTCCTGATCAGGGCACATGCCTGGGTTGTGGGCCATGCAAAAGGCAGCCATGATTTTCTCTCATCATTGATGTTCCTATCTCTCCCTTCTTCTCTTAAAATCAATAAAAATATGTATTTTAAAAAAGAATGGCTTTGTTCTTCCCCTTAGAATAGAAACAACTATTTAAAAGCACATGTTAAGCCGACACCGGTTTGGCTCAATGGATAGAGCGTCGGCTTGGGGACTGAAGGGTCCCGGGTTCGATTCCAGTCAAGGGCATGTACCTTGGTTGCGGGCATATCCCCAGTAGGGGGTGTGCAAGAGGCAGCTGATTGATGACTCTCTCTCATCCATGTTTCTAACTCTCTCTCTCCCTTAGAACTCTGTACAAAATCAATTAAAAAAAAAAAAAAAAGCATATGTTAAAATAACAAAACCATTCAGCGATTAGGCTCTCTGTTTAAAATCCTGGTTAAGCCAAAACCGGTTTGGCTCAGTGGTAGAGCGTCGGTCTAGGGACTGAAGGGTCCCAGGTTCGATTCCGTTCAGGGGCATGTAGGTTGGTTGCGGGCACATCCCCGGTAGGGGGTGTGCAAGAGGCAGCTGGTCGATGTTTCTCTCTCATTGACGTTTCTAGTTCTCTATCTCTCTCCCTTCCTCTCTGTAAAAAAATCAATAAAATATATTCAAAATAAATAAATAAATAAATAAATCCTGGTTAATAATATACTTCAAAGAGCTCTAACCACAAAGCATAAAGTGTTTTTAGCACCAAAGAGGTCACCTGACTAATTTGAAGTTTCCTTTGGTCCCTGGAATGTCTGTAGGAAATTCATCAGGTGTGCTACTTCCACAGGATCTGTAACATTCTGGCCGAGGACAACTTGGGTCATCAAGTTTATAAATCTAAAAGTTTCAATGAAAAGAAGATTTAGATTTTGTTATCTGCACTTTCCAATTAAAGTTGATGTTTAGTTCCACAGTACAGGGCTCACCTTAGCATTAGCATATCCCAGCTTGATTGTAATATTTCTTTCTAGCTCATTTTTGAACCTTACAGTATGAACTCCGGAAATAGCTTTTACAACTGTGGATTTCCCATGAGCTACGTGGCCAATTGTACCTACAGACAAAATTCAAAAAATTAATTCACATGCACTTAATTCCACCAAATATTTTTTGCAATTAACAATGGACCAGAAAAACAAAGCCATAAACTCATTATAAAATATCAATGTAAAACCAACAGTGGCTTCAATTTTTTGCCTACACATTTCTTTAAAATACATTTTTATTGATTTCAGAGAGGAAGGGAGAGGGAGAGACAGAAATATCAATGATGAGAGCCTCCCCCCTCTCCCTTCCACTCTTTCTAAAACATCAATGGGAAAAACATCCTTGGGTAAGGATTAACAACAAAAAAAGCCATACTTAGCATACTAAAAATTATTCACCTCATGTTTTTAATCACAGGAAAGATTGCCTTCATTTAAAATAGACACTCAAGCCGGGACCGGTTTAGCTCAATGGATAGAGCGTCGGCTTGGGGACTGAAGGGACCCGGGTTCGATTCCGGTCAAGGGCATGCACCTTGGTTACGGGCATATCCCCAGTAGGGGGTGTGCAAGAGGCAACTGATCGATGACTCTCTCTCATCGATGTTTCTAACTCTCTATCTCTCTCCCTTCCTCTCTGTACAAAATCAATAAAATATGTTAAAATAGACACTCAAGGCCCTGGCTGGGTAGTTCAGTAGGTTGGAGCATCATCATAATATACCAAGGTTGTGGTTTCCATCTTGGTCAGGGTACACACAAGAAGCAACCAATGAATACATAAATAAGTGGAACAACAAATCGATGTTTCTCTCTCTTAAATCAATAAATAAAACTTTTAAAATAAGAATACTATTTGACATTGAAATTGGGACTCAAAAGAACTGTTGGGCCAAAACCAGTTTGGCTCAGTGGATAGAGTCTGCGGACTGAAGGGTTCCAGGTTCGATTCTGGTCAAGGGCATGTACCTTGGTTTCGGGCACATCCCCAGTAAGGGGGATGCAGGAAGCAGCTGATCGATGTTTCTTTCCCATTGATGTTTCTAACTCTCTATCCCTTTCTCTTCCTCTCTGTGAAAAATCAATAACATATATTAAAGAAAAAAAAGAAAAGAACTGTTGGCCCAGAAAGGAACTCACTACAGACTGATTCATTTGCCTCTCAGTATAACCATTATGGCTTGTTGCAGTCTAGGTTCTTATAAGGGTATTTCTTAGATCACAAGATCTCACACATCTAGAGGAAATGATGAACAACATAGGCTGATGAACAAAAACAGACTCAGAGAAAGAGAAGCACTGAACATACTTTCAAACCTCAGGGGGAAAGCAGGGGAGGGTGGGGGTAAGGGGAAGAGATCAACCAAAGGACTTGTGTGCATGCATATGGGCCTGGCCAGTGGCCATGGACAAGGGGGGGGGGGAGGGTAAGGGCATATGTGGGGAGGGGTTTGGGATGGGATTGGGGGGGATGAGGACAATTATGTGATACCATAATCAATAAAAAAAAATTAAAAAATTAAAAAAAGAATACATATATTCAGAAATTTGCCAGTATTCCCAGAGTAAAATAAATAGGTATGATAAGCCTAACCAAAAGGAATCCATGAAAATAAGAAAACCCAGGTTTAATGACAGTAATGATGTCAAGGACAGCATATATCTTAAAACTCCTTAATATCCTTACTTTTTAAGTAGGTTTTACTGTGCTGTTTGTACAGACTATCAAACAGCCCAAATTTACACTCAGTCAACATAACTTCTCCTCTACAGTTGTAGGTGTCAATTAAGGGGAAAAAAATACTGTACATAATAATAGCCTATATAGCAAATAAAACTTTCAAAAACACTCTGCCCTTGCAATAACTCTGTGTGACAAGTACAGCCACATTTTTATTTCTTACTTAAAGTGCTACATGACTACATACTGCCTTATGCTATTAAACTTCTCATATGTCTGTATTTTCCCCCCTCACCTAGTCTGTAAGGTAAGCATGGGTAACATGTGCTTCCCAAAGAAAACAAGGAAGTACTTTGCTCACAAGCGCTCACAGTCTGTTTGAATATCTGCCACCTTATATAATTCAGGTAATCACACAACGGGAGAGAAAATCACTTGCTGGAGATCAGGCAACTCAGGTCTCCAAGAAGTTCTTCTTATCTTACCTATATTAATCGTGGCTTGCCTGCTGATTACTTCGTGGGAAAGTGGCGTCAGTTTGGTAACGTCCTGCAATCAAACATTTTACTTTTACTTTTGATCACTACACATGAGGCAAGTCACAACTTTCCCCTTTCACTTTACACTTGACCCAAGTTCACCACTATGAGGACAGCTCTCTTCTGTAAGCAATCCTGCACTCGGATGACTGGCAAGTTTTCAAAGTCCTTCTCATCGCTCCATAGAACTATACTCCTCTGCTCTCTAGAGAACACCTTGACATTAGCACTGAAAACAAACTTTCAAAAGTGAAAGCCTTAATGACATTTAGATGTCAGGATCTCACGCCCCCGCTGCCCAGATCGCGGACGTGCGGAGATGCAGGTGGCGACGGCAGTGCCGGCAGCACGCCGGCAGCAGCGCGGCTCAGGACCTCAGGCTCCAGAGCCAACCACGCTCCTGCAGCCCGGCACTGCCTTGTCTCAACGCCTCTCGGGAGGCCCTGTCTTCCCCACTCTCGAGTTCTCTCCGTATTCCCCCAGATCGAAGCCTTACCAAAGTGGCGAGATCTTGGCGAGAAAGATGCGGCTGGCCGAGAGTCACGCCAGCCTCACCCCCCGCCATCTTGTCGGTAGAGGAAGGAAGTCGCCGCGGCAACCGCCAGAGAAACGCAGGGCGGGGGAGGAGGGGCGGAGCGACGAAAAGCAGGCAGGCTAGGACCCGGGCCGGGGCAAGGAGAACGACCGGTGCGGCGGGGCCTCATCCCTTGGGCTTCTTTCTGCTTCGGTTCATACAGTGCCTGCCGGCGGGATGACTAGAAAACGCGAGGCGAAACTCCGGGGTCTGTTCGTAGCGGGCCTGTCGGTTATTTGCGCAGGCAGAGCGGAGGGCAGCTCCCCAAAAGGCCCCTTGCTACGCGGGTGAAACTGACGGCGCGCGCGCCGGCTCCGGAGAAACCATTTCCGGTTTCCCGCGGGGGTGGCCGGAAGGGTTTCTCAGGACCTGGGAACTTTAGGTAGGATGTGAGGACAGACTGTGGGAACGGAGTTTTTTCACTCACTTCCGCAATTTCCGACGGCGAAGTCCGCGTGGGCCCCGCCCACCGGTGACGGAGCTAGAGCCGGGAGGAGGCCACGCGCTGAGCTGGCCACGTTCACGTCGCCTCGCGTCACAGGCGGACGGCGGGCAGGGCGCCCCCGCGCGGAGGTTCCGCGGCCGGCGGATGGGAAAAGCCAAGTGGAACTTACTCTCCGTCGTTTCTGGTCCGTAGTGGCGCTAGAATGGAGTTAGCATAGAATAAGAAGCTTGGTGGGAGTGGAAGGGGTGGGGATTGGTAAAATATGTACACATATAATACCTTAATAAAAAAAAAAGAGGAAAAAAAGAATTAGAAGCTGGGGGTCAGTAAGACCTCCCCAAAAGGTGTTTTTTTTTTGTTGTTGTTGTTTTAAAAGCTGATCCAAGAAAACCCACTTCTTTAATAGAAATATTACCAGTAAATTGATATTTAAAAATGTAAAGGTTGTTGAGATTTAACCCTTTTTCATCCAGTGTTAAAAAGAATGCAAGTTTTTTTTCCTCCCCCGTGTATTTCTAGGCTTTATAAATTTTGTCATGAACATGTTTTCACTTCTGGTCAGAAAAAATGTAAGGAGAGTTGAATAAGAATTTAGGTTATCTGTGTTCATTTAATGCTTAAGAAAGATGATAATGGGTATGTTTATAAGTTTTAGGTACAACGGTTTACCTAAAATGGGAAGATATATTTCAATAAATACATTCATTGGTTAAGTGATGGCAGAACCTGTACAATATTTTGTATTTAGTGGAGGCAATTAATTCTAAATTTAGGAACTTAGTTTATAAATTTAGAATTTATCTGACATTGTAAATAGTTGTATCACCAATTCAGAAAACCCAGATGATAACAATGTGTCAGTAGTGGTGATGGTTACATTACTTTGTGAATATACTAAACAATCAGTGACTTGTACATTTTATTTTAAATTTTAATTTGATTTTTATTGATTTCAGAGAGGAAGAGAGAGGGAGAGAGTGGTAGAAACATCAAAGATGAGAGAGAGCCATTGATCTGCTTCTTCCTGCGCGCCCCATCAGGGCACATAGCAAGGTTTTGAGTTCCAGCCCTGGTTGGGGTACATGCAGGAGGCAACTGATCAATGTTTCTTGCTCTCTCCTCCTCCCTCTCTCTCTAAAAATCAATAACAACATTAAAAAAATAGCCCTAGCTGGTTTGGATCAGTGGATAGAGCATCAGCCTGTGGACTGAAGGGTCTGAGGTTTGATTCCCTGGCCCTGGTAGGGAGTGTGCGGGAGGCAACCAATTGATGTGTCTCTTTCACATTGATGTTTCTCTCTCTGTCTCTCCCCATCCCACTCTCTCTTAAAAAGAAAAAACAAAATAAAAATATATAGTCCTGGCTGGTTTGGCTCAGTGGATAGAGCATTGGCCTGCTGACTGAAGGGTCCTGGGTTCGATTCCAGCCAAGGGTTGCAGGCTTGATCCCCAGTGGGGAGCGTGCAGGAGGCAGCAACATCAATGATTCTCATCATTGATGTTTCTATCTCTCCCTCTTCCTTCCTCTCTGAAATCAATAAAAGAAATATATATTTCAAAAATATATATTTAGTGTTTCTCAAAAAATGTGTACACACTTTGAATAATTTAATTCCAATGCTTAAATTTGAAAAGGAAGAGACATCAATTGAACTATCAGAAAAAGTTTATATACATTTTGGGGGATATATATATATATATATATATATATATATATATATATATAAATACAATACAGAATGTAATATATACTAGTGGCCCAGTGCACAAAATTCGTGCATGGGGGTGGGGACCCTCAGCCTGGCCTGCACCCTCTCCAATTTGGGACCCCTCGGGGTATGTGTCACTGCCAGTTTAGGCCCTCTCACAATTTGGGACTGCTGGCTACTAACTGCTTGCCTGCCTGCCTGATCGCCCTCCAAACTGCTCCCCTGCTGGCCTGATCTCCCCCTAATCACTTCCCTGCCGGCCTGATTGACACCTAACTGCTACCCTGCAGGCCTGATTGCCCACAACTGCCCTCCCCTATTGCGACCTGCCTCCTCCACTAGAACCCACCTCCTCTGCACAAGGCAGCAGAGACACTGGGACTGGCCTCCATGCCATGTGGAGCCACAGGACTCCCAGGCCTCACCACATGGAGCGGGTGCCAGGCCCTGCCTTCACTGTGCGTGCGACCATCTTGTGGCGGCCATCTTGTGACAACATCGCACACAACGGTCACCTAGGCCTTCATTAGTATAGATAATATATAATATACAATATATAGTACACTAGTGGCCTGGTGCACAAAATTCATGCACATTAAAAGGGAATTAATTGGAGGAAATATTTTAATATTGCTATTTGCCCTTTCTCTGTAATAGAAGTGTCAGAGATGAAAGAAAATTACTAAAATGTATATGAAAACCTCTCTCCTGTCAGGGTCTGGGGCACGCCACAGGACCTAGAGTCAAGTCCCTGCCCACCACCCACAAGTGCTTTGAAAACACAGGAGACCCAGACCTGGCTGGCCCTACCCCCATTGGGTGAGACCCAGTCCCCGTCGGCCCCACCTCCATCAAGCCACTCCCGGTTGGGGGCGCAGCCTCAGGTCCCCTGGCCTGGCACCAGGGTTGGGGGCACAGACTGAGGTCCTTCGTCAAGCCCCACTGGGCAGAGGGTATGGCCTGAGGTGTCCCGGCACAGCACTGGGGTAGGGGTGTGTGGCCTGAGGTCCCCATCAAGCCCTGCCGGGGGCACAGCCTAAGGTCCCCCATCAAGCCCTGCCAGGTGAGGGGGTGCGGCCTGAGGTCCCTCGCCTCAGCCAGGCACCATGCAGCCTCAGATCCCTGCTGTTCGGTTGTGACCTTATGGCATCCCAGCTAATTTGCATATTCCTCTATTATATAGAGATAATATAAGTAAATTACTTATTTATACACACACACACACACACACACACACACACCCTAATATGCAAATGGACCAAACGGCGGAACAACTGAATAACCACTCACTATAACATCTGCTGACCACCAGGGGGACGCATGTGGAACATTGTGGGCATTGGCCGCAGCAGGATGGTGGAGCAGATGAGCAGGGGCACCAGACCAAGGCAGAGTGCCAGTCATCATCATTGGGATGAGCTTCTGGTGTTTACTGAAAATTTTTTGTTCCCACATGCCACAGTTACACCCAGCGCTCACACCTACTGTCAGTGCCGGCCCCACTTGCACCTGCTGCTGGCGCTAGAGCTGCTGCTCGCACCTGCTTATGGCGCCGGCTCTGCTCGCTCAGCGGGAGCAGGGATGCCAGCAGACAGGGGACCAGCAGCTGCAGCAGGAGGGGCCAGGGAGGGGTGCGGAAGATGGGCTGAGACCTGCCCCTGTGCCCACTGTAGCCTCGTGGCCCACAGTTCCTTTCAAGGTGCACAAATTCATGTACTGGGCCCCTAGTATATGATTGTATGCTATATGTTGTATAATGTTAACCTATAATATACAATATATAATGCATAATGTATAATATGTAACACCCTACCTAATAAAAGAGTAATATGCAAATTAATCACCACTCCTCTCCACAAGCCACGCCCACCAGCCAATCAGAGTGAGTATGCAAATAAATACAACCAAGATGGCTACAGCCACAAAGAGCAGGAGGGAGGCGTTTCCCCGGCAACGGAGGAAGCCAAGCTTTCCGCCTGCCTTTGCCCACCTAAGCCTACACTCAAGGCTACAAAGTTTCAATTATTGAAGGTAAACAAATCCAAACAAATGGCTGATGCCATGGAGCAAGCAGGAGGCTTTGCTCTGCTCCAGGCTACAAAGTTTTAATTGTAGAAAGTAAATATATCCCAGATACCAGGGCCTCTGCTTGGGTCTCTGGGGGGCGTGGCTGGCCTGCAAACCACCACAGGCCCCTCGCTCAGGCCGCCCCATGCCCCAAGGGAACCCCCACCCTGATCCGAGTCACCCTTCAGGGCAAACCAGCTGGCCCCCACCTGTGCACCAGGCCTCTATCCTATCTAATAAAAGAGTAATATGCAGATTGACCATCACTCCAACACACAATATGGCTGCCCCCATGTGGTCAAAGAACCTACCCCTAAATGGACAGAAGATGCCCAGCAGGGGAGGGCGGTTGGGAGGGACCAGGTCTGCAAGGGAAGGCAGTTAGGGATGACCAGGCTGGCAGAGGAGAGAAGTTGGGGGCAAACGGGCTGGCAGGGGAGCAGTTAGACATCAATCAGCTGGCATGGGAGTGGTTAGGGGGTGATCAGGCTGGCAGACAGAAGCGGTCAGGAAGGCAGGCAGGTGAGCAGTTGGGAGCCAGCAGTCTTGGATTGTGAGAGGGATGTCCGACTGCCCGTTTAGGTACAATCCCACCGGGATCGGGTCTAAATGGGCAGTCGGACATCCCTGGAGGGGTCCCAGATTGGAGAGGGTGCCGGCTGGGCTGAGGGACACCCCCCTGCTCCCGTGCATGAATTTTGTGCACTGGGCCTCTAGTATAATATACAATATATATACTTATCATTGATAATAAAATATATGCTTCATTGTCTGAAACTTTTGGAAGTAGAAATGTTACAGGAAATAATGTCATTAATAAGTATAATAGTAGTTAACAAATAATGCACTGACTTAAGTGTGAACTTTATTTAATTCTTACAACAATCTGATGAGATATATACAATTTTTAAAAGATTTATGCTATTATTACCAAGGTGAGGAAACTTGATTCCTAAAAAGATTAGATAAGATTTCCATAATTCCACAGCTAGTAAGTAGCATAGATGGAACTCATAGGCAATTAATAAGCATGCTCTTTTTAGAAATTTGGGCTTTATCGAGGTAAATTTTGTATACCATATAATTTATCCATTTTAAGTACACAATTAAGTGATTTTTAGTAAATTTACAGTTGTGCAACTATCACCACAATCCAGATTTTGAATATCTCCATCACTCCCAAAGAGATCCTGAGTATCCATTTGCAGTCACTCCCCATTTCTACCTCTGGCCCCAGGCAACCATTAATGGTCTTTCTGTCTCTATAGATTTGCCTTTTCTGGACATCCTATATAATAGAAAGCTAATATGCAAATAGACTGAACGGCAGAACAACTGAACAACCAGTCACTATGACGTGTGCTGACCACTAGGGGACAGGCATGGAACATGGCAGGTGTTGGCAACAGGTGGCAGAGTGCAGAACATGATGGGCATAGGCCATGGCAAGACGGTAGAGCAGGTGAGTGAGGGTGCCAGACCAAGGTGGGAAACTGACTGCTGTCATCGGGGCAAGCCTCTAGTTGTTACTGAAAATTTTTTGCTCCCACATGCTGCAGTCCCACCTGGTGCTCTCACCTGCTTCTGGCCCCACTTGCACCTGCTGCTGACATCAGAGTCACTGCTCGCACCCACTGCCGGTGCCCAGCACTGGCCCCAATTGCTTGGCACTGTCAGCTGGTGCGAGCAGCAGCTGCTGGTCTTGATAGCCTCTCAGGGCTTCTCCACCTCCCCCTGCTCCTGAGGGGCAATTGGGGCAAAGGATCTGAATAGACATTTATCTTTTTTTTTTATTATTTGAGAGGAAGAAAGAGGGGGAGAGAGAGAGAAACACCAATGATGAGAGAGAATCATGGATCAGCTGCCTTGAGACTCACAACCCAGGCATATGCCCTTGACTGAAATCAAACCCGGGACCCTTCAATCCACAGGCCAACACTTTATCCATTGAGCCAAACTGGCTAGGGCTAGTAGATGTGGTTTTAATTTGCATTTCTCTAATGTGTAACGATATTAAGCATCTTTTCATGTACTTATTAGTCACTCATATATCTTCTTTGGCAAAATATCTATTCAAAGCCATTTTAAAATTGGGCAGTTTATCTTATTAAGAGTTTTAAAATATTCTGGAAACAGTGTTTATCAGCTACATGATTTGTAAATATTTTCTCCCAGTCTGTAGCTTGTCTGATTCATTTTCTTTTCATCAAAATATATTTTACTGATTTTTTACAGAGAGGAAGGGAAAAAGAGAGTTAGAAACATCAATGAGAGAGAAACATCAATCAGCTGCCTCCTCCTGCACACCTCCTACTGGGGATGTGTCCGCAACCAAGGTACATGCCCTTGACCAGAATCAAACTTAGGATCTTTCAGTCCGCAGGCCAATGCTCTATCCACTCTGCCAAACCGGTCAGGGCTCTATTCATTTTATTTTTTTAATATATTTTATTGATTTTTACATAGGGGAAGAGAGAAGGATAGAGAGTTAGAAACACTGATGAGAGAGAAACATCAATCAGCTGCCTCCTGCACACCTATTGGAGATATGCCCGCAACCAAGGTACATGCCCTTGACCAGAATCGAACTTGGGACCTTTCAGTCCGCAGACCGATGCTCTATTCACTGAGCCAAACCAGTTAGGGCTATCATTTTCTTAATGGTGTCTTTGAAGAAAGAGCAAAAGTTTTAAACTTTGAAGTCCAATTTATTTCTGCTTTTATGAATCGTGCTTTATACAATAAATATATATACTATTGATTTGAGATAGAGGAAGGGAGAAAGAGAAAAAGAAGGGGAGACATCAATTGGAACACCCGACTGTGGATCAAACCCACAACCTAGGTATGTGCTTTGACTGGGAATCAAACTAGCAACCTTTCAGTGCATGGGACAATGCTCAACCAACTGAGCCACACCAGCCAGGGCAACAAATCATGCTTTTGGCATCATATTTAAGAACGTGAAGATTTACCCCTCTGTTTTCTTCGGCAAGGTTTCTAGTTTTAGCTCTTACATTTAGGTCTATGATCTATTTTGAGTTAATTTTTATGTAGAGTGAGGTAGGAGTTTAACTCCATATTTTTGCATGTGGTTATCCAATTGTCCCAACACTATCTGCCGAAAAGAGAATCGTTTCCCTTTTGAATTGCCTTGGAACTTTCTTGAAAATAATTTGATCATAAAAGGGTTTATTTCTGGGCTCTCTGCTCCATTGATCTATTATCTCTATCCTTATGCCAGTACCCCGCTGTCTTGATTTCTGTAGTTTTAGATAGTATATCTGAAATTGGCAAGTGTAAAGTATAAGTCCTTTTAACCATATTCTTTTTAAAAGTTGTTTTGGCTTTTCTAGAGCCTTTGCATTTCAATATAAATTTTAGACCCTAACTTAGGGGTGTCGAACTCAATCAGAGAAGGGGCCAAAATCTAAAATCCAGCCTAAATCTCGGGCCGAATGGTTTACTGAACAGTCATAAACTGTCATTGTGATGGAAACGCAGCGGAGTGCAGTGATGACAGCGCGGTGCGGGCCACATTGCAAGGCCTGGCGGGACGGATTTGGCCCGCGGGCCTTGTGTTTGACACATGTGCCCTAACTGGTTTGGCTCAGTGGACAGAGCGTCGGCCTGCGGACTGAAGGGTCCCGGGTTCAATTCCGGTCAAGGGCATGTACCTTGGTTGCGGGCACATCCCCAATGGGGGGTGTGCAGGAGGCAGTTGACCGATAATTCTCTCTCATTGATGTTTCTAACTATCTCTCTCCTTTCCTCTCTGTAAGAAAATCAATAAAAGATATATTAAAAAAATAAATAAATGTTAGCCTGTGAATTTCTACATAAAAGCCTGCTAGGGATTTCTAGGGATTGTTTTGAATCTATAGATCAATTTGAGGAAAATCACCATCTTGACAATATTGAGACTTCTAGTCAGGAAGGCCATTCTGTCTCACCTATGCTTAGCATTTCAACACCCCCCACCACGACAGTGCTGCTTTTGTCCTAGGTCTCTGGACAGAGTGAAGTTCAGCCTTCCTTGAAGCCAGGCACGCCCCTTCCCCCCCCTTCCCGCTGCTATTCACGTGTGTGCACTTTCCCTGCTTTCACTAAAGCTACCCACCCCAAGCTGAGGCTGCCGGAGCTGACTTACCTGAAGTCCCTCTGTGCCCTGTGTCAGGACAAAGACATTTTGTCCTGAGAGCTATGTGATCACTGTTTTTCGAAGAATTTAGTTTTCGAACTAATAACCTCAGACCCTATATTCAATCCCGCCTCTCTCCTTAACCACGGCCTCCCAAGTCCTAAAGCTGTGCTTCTGGCTAAGCTCATTACTGGAGGCTTTTTTTTTCTCACTTCCTTCATGGTGCAAACACCATATATTAGCTCTTCACTGCTCCCACTCACCTCAACTCTGGGGCTCTCACTTAGAATGTGTGTGTTTGCATGCACATCTACCGAAATGCAGTACTTAGGAATATGTGGTTTGTATCTTGAGGCTTCTAAAGTATCGTGTTGCTTTGTGCTGGTTTAGAAAGAACATAAAAATTAACTCTGTGAGAAAGTGTTCTGTTTAGCATCTTCATTTATTTTTAAAAAATATTTTCATTGATTTCAGATAGGAAAGGAGAGGGAGAGATAGAAACATTAGTGAGAGAGAATCACTGATCCACTGCCTCCTGCACACCCCACACTGGGGATGGAGCCCGCAACCCAGCCATATGCCCGGACAGGGAATTGAACCATGACCTACTGGTTGATAGGTCTATGCTCAACCACCGAGCCACGCCAGCCAGGCAACATTCCCATTTATTGTAAGGGGACATTGTCTACAACGTGTTTCAAAGTAAATATATTTCATTACAATAGTGATATTAATTTCATCTTTGATGGGTGTTGAAGAACTTCCCATACTTTCCTATCTGGCATAGCATACCACACTCTTTGTTTTACTCTATCTCACGGCTCCTCCTTCTGTCTCCTTGGCAGTTCTCTATCTTCTCCCGGAGACTCCCTTCCTATGCTGCTGCCAGTCCTTCCTGCACGTACACTCAGCCCCTTGAAAGTCTCTTCCACACCTCATGAATATGTGGCTTGCATATTGTATTATTTTCTTTTATATATATTTTATTGATTTTTCACAGACAGGGATAGAGAGTTAGAAACATTGATGAGAAACATCATTCAGCTGCCTCCTGCACACCCCCTATTGGGGATGTGCCTGCAACCAAGGTACATGCCCTTGACCGGAATTGAACCTGGGACCTTTCAGTCTGTAAGCCAACGCTCTATCCACTGAACCAAACCAGTTAAGGCTCTATCATTTTATTTTTTAAATATATTTTATTGATTTTTACATAGAGGAAGGGAGAAGGATAGAGAGTTAGAAACACTGATGAAAGAGAAACATCCATCAGCTGCCTCTTGCACACCCCTTACTGAGAATGTGCCCGCAACCCAGGTACATGCCCTTGACCAGAATCGAACCTGGGACCCTTTAGTCCACAGGCTCTATCCACTGAGCCAAACCGGTTCCGGCTTAAATATACATTTTTATTGATTTCAGAGCGGAAGGGAGAGGGAGAGATAGAAACATCAATAATCATAGAGAATCACTGATCAGCTGCCTCCTGCCTGCCACCTACTGGAGATTGAGTCCGCAACCCGGACACGTGCCCCCACACCAGAATAGAACCTGGGGCCCTTCAGTCTGCAGGCTGACACTCTATCCATTGAGCCAACCTAGCCAGGGTGCATAGTATTATTTTCTATTGCTTCATAAGGAGCACAAAAATGATTTTAAAAAATTTGCCCATAAATGTTCAGAAAAGGCAAATCCACAGACAGGAAGTAGATTAGCAGTTGCTGGGGGGTAGGGGGGCGGGGGCTGACTGTGCTAAGGGATATGGGTCTGTTTTCTGGGGTGATGACAATGTCCTGAAATTGTGAATATTCTAAAGCCACTGAGTTGTACACATTAAATGTACAATTTAAATGTGAAAATAAAATAAAATAAAATCATTAGAAATAAAAATAATAATAAAAAAATAAAAAAAATTGTCCATAGATACAGAAAACAGTCAGCTGTCAGAGGGGATGGAGTGGGTCTGGGTTAAACAGGTGAAGGGATTAAGAAAAAAAAACCCCACCTCATAGACACAGATAACAGTATGGGGATTACCAGAGGGAAAGGGGCGTGGGGGCAGGTAGAAGAGGGTAAAGAGGGATAAATGGTGATGGAAGGAGACTTGACCTTGGGTGGTGAACACACAATATAATATGCAAATGATGTATTATAGAATTGTACACCTGAACCTATACAATTTTATTAACTTATGTCACCCCAATAAATTCAGTACAAATTTTTAAAAATTGTTCTTCATAATGTTATTTTTATTTTAAAGTGTTTTTATTGATTTCAGAGAGGAAGGGAAAGGGGGAGAGAGAAACATCAGTGATGAGAGAGAATCATTGATTGGCTGTCTTCTGCACACACTCCCCCTCCCCCCCCCACTGGGGATCGAGCCTGCAATGCAGGGCATGTGCCCTGACCAGGAATCAAACTGTGACCTCCTGGTTCATAGGTCAGTGCTCAACCACTGAGCCACACCAGCCCGGCAGTGCATCTTTTATTGATGGTGAATATTTAGTTCCTGCCTCTCCAGGGTACAGCATATGGCTCTCTAGCTCTCCTGGATGCCTAGACCAGGATCCAGTCCTTGTATCTTCTCCTTTCCCCTCCCTCCACCCCTGCAAACCTGTTCCCCTGGAACTCTCCCAGATCACAGGAAGTGATAAGTCCATACTTCCGGTCGTCAGGCCAGAAACCTGGGCGACATCCTTAACACCTCTCCTTCCTTCCTCCCTACATTCAGGAAATCCTGTTGGCTCTTCCTTCAAAATATTTGCACAGTCTGGCCACTTCCCCCGTCTCCATTGTAGCCTCTATTCCACTCCATTGATGGATTAGCTCCCTGCTTTCCCGTGTCTGCCTACATTCTTTTTTTTTTTAACAGCCTGTATTTTGTGTGTGTAATCTTTCCAGTGTTTTTTCTTTTAGTTTTATTGAGATGTAATTGACATACAGCACTGTATAGGTTTGAGGTATACAGCATAATTTGACTTACATCTACTGTGAAATGATTACCACAGTAAGTATAGTTAACATCTATCATCTCATACAGACACAAGGGGGAAAAAAGGTTTTTATTCCTTGTGATGAGAATTTCTGGGATCTACTATCTTAGCAACCTTCAAACATACAATAGAGCAGTGTTAACTACAGTCATCATGTTGTACATTACATTGTGCCTGAATTCTATTATTCATACAGCAGCCTGAGTATTAATCATATTGCCTCTCTTCTCAAAACGTTCCAATGGTTCCAATTTCTCAAAGGCCAAACACTTGGGGGGAGGGGTAGAGATGGAAGAGAGTATAGGGGAATAAATGGTAAATGAGAAAAAATAAAATAAAATGAAGGGGGAAAAAGGCCAAAGACTTTACAATAACCTACAAGGTTAGATGATTCTCGTCATTATGTTTCTATCAAAGGATCCCTCCTCCCCAAATCCTCCCAGTTAGAATTGGAACACCCTCCCCACCGGCATTCCTAATCTCTTTTATCATCCAGCTCTATTATTTCCCATAGCATTTGTCCCGTTATAGCAGGCCACATAATTTATTTATTTTGGTTATTGCCTGATTTATGTAATTTGCAAGAAGGCATGAATTAAAAAAATATATAAAATCTATACTAATAAAACTGTAATATGCTAACTAGACCAGATAGATAGGATGTCTTCCGAATGTCATTTTGGACCTCCTTCCTGACAAAGCCAGGGGTGTGGCCAGCTTGCAAACCACCCGTGGCCCCTTGCCCCGCTGGCCCTGCCCGCAGCGGGGACCCACCTGATCAGGGGCAGGGTCAGCCTACAAATCCTGTAGCCCACATGTGTCAAACACAAGGCCCGCGGGCCAAATCCGTCCCGCCAGGCCTTGCAATGTGGCCCGCACCGCGCTGTCATCACTGCACTCCGCTGCGTTTCCATCACAATGACAGTTTATGACTGTTCAGTAAACCATTCGGCCCGCGATTTAGGCTGGATTTTAGATTTTGGCCCCTTCTCTGATTGAGTTCGACACCCCTACTGTAGCCCCTCGCCCCAGCCAGCACCACCCCCAGCGGGGACCCTCCACCCCGATCCAGGGCTCCCTTCGGGGCAGGCCAGCTGGCCCCCACCCATGCACCAGGCCTCTATTCTGTATAATAAAAAGGTAATATGCAAATTGACCCTAATGGCAGAATGACCAGAATGACTGCTGGACCAATCACTATGAGGCCCACTGACCACCTCTTGGTTTCTTTCCCCAGCCAGCAGGCTCTGATCGCCTGACGGCCATCCAGCTTGCAGACTGAAGGGTCCTGGGTTCGATCCCAGACAAGGGCACATGCCCAGGTTTCGGGCTCAATCTCCAATGGGAGGCGTGCAGGAGGCAGATGGCTGATGATTCTCTCTCGTCATTATGTTTCTATCTCTCCCTCTCCCTTCCTTACTGAAATCAATAAAAAAAAAGAAACATCAATAACGAGAAAATTATTGATTGGCTGCCTCCTGCATGAGCCCACAACTGGACATTTGCCCTGACCAGGAATCGAACTTTGACCTCCTGGTTCATAGATCAACATTCAACCACTGAGCCACGCCGACTGGGAAAGGCATGGATTTTTATATGTTTGGTTGCTGATAGATTCCCAGTGCTTACAATGGGATTTATAGTAGTCATTCATAAATATATATGAATGATGTAAGTATTCTAGTATAGTAGATTAAACAGGAACAATTTATGGAATTAAGTAGGAGTAAAAAAAATGCAACAACGTGAAGATTATTTGCTATGTTAATCCCTATAACATGGTACAGTGGAAAGAGCATGGGGTGAGAGGCAACACAAGAGGGGAGAAGCCCTGACTGCCAAGGTCTACTATTACTAGACCCATGGTCGGCAAACTGCGGCTTGAGAGCCACATGCGGCTCTTTGGCCCCTTGAGTGTGGCTCTTCCACAAAATACCACAGCCTGGGCGAGTCTATTTTGAAGAAGTGGCGTTAGAAGAAGTTTAAGTTTAAAAAATGTGGCTCTCAGAGATGGAACCTGGATGTTTCTGAACACCTGCTGATTGGCCCCAGGTCAAAGCAGTTATTCTTTTTAAAATATATCTTATTGATTTTTCACAGAGAGGAAGGGAGAGGGATAGACAGTTAGAAACATCGATAAGAGAGAATCATCGATCAGCTGCCTCCTGCACACCCCCCATCGGGGATGTGCCCACAACCAATGTACATGCCCTTGACCGGAATCGAACCTGGGACCCTTCAGTCCACAGACCAATGCTCTATCCACTGAGCCAAACCGGTTTTGGCCAAAGCAGTGATTCTAACAACGGCCAGCAGAGGATTGTTTGCTGGAGCTTTAAGGAGGGAAATGAAATAGGAAGAAGCAAAGTTCCAGGACGAATCCCATAGTGGAGTCCACTTGGACTTGTAGATGTGTCATGTGATCAGTTCATTTTCCTTTAGGTAGTTTCATGGGTGTGGCGGGGGAGTGCCCTTTGAAGGGTTTTTGTTTATTTTTGCACTTACATCACTTTGTCATATTTAGGGATTTGGTATTCTTGTAGCTGAGCCCAGGGTGGGGTTTGAGAGGAACACGTGGTATGTATGCTCAGGAAAGGGTTCCCACGACTACAGATCATAGAGACAAGAAGAGAGGACTCTCTGTGTAGGGATCGCTAGAAGCCATGACTTGTTTATTTATTTATTATTATTATTATTATTATTATTATTTTATATATATTTTATTGATTTTTTACAGAGAGGAAGAGAGAGGAATAGAGAGTTAGAAACATCGATGAGAGATCGATCAGCTGCCTCTTGCACACCCCCACTGGGGATGTGCCCAGAACCAAGGTACATGCCCTTGACCGGAATTGAACCCGGGACCCCTCAGTCTGCAGGCGCTCTCTCTCCACTGAGCCAAACCGGTTTCGACATCATTCCTTGTTTAAAGAAACTGAAGTTTCCTTGTCTTTGCTTTGCTAGGAAAGTGGAGGGAGAGTCGTGTTAGTCAGGAAGTGGAGAGAGAGAGAGGGTGAGCGAGCGCGCTGGAGAAGTGTGGAGAGGTGGTGACAAACCAGAAGGCCAGAGGTGATGGGACAAACTAAGAGGAGCCACTGGTGACAGGTGACCAGCAATGACCAAGATGTGTATCAGCCAGGAATCCTCCAACATTCATGAAGACACCCGTTTCCTATCAGTCGTGTAACATAAAAGCTCAAGTCGCCTGGCCGGGTAGTTCAGTTGCTTAGAGCATCGTCCCAATAAACCAAGGTCGCGGGTTTGATCCCCAGTCAGGGCACATATAAGATTCCACTAATGTGTGCATACATAAGTAGGACAACAAATTGGCGTCTCTCTCTCTCAACTCAATAAATAAAAAATTTAAAACCTCGAGTTATTTTATTTGGCTGTTAAAGCAATAAACTTGAAAGCCTGGAAAATTTTGGGATCCTCCAATTGCATTTTGAAGGTTACATCAGGGTTAGGAACCAGGAATTAATACTTAGGACACATGTGTCAAACACAAGGCCCGCGGGCCAAATCCGTCCCGCCAGGCCTTGCAATGTGGCCCGCACCGCGCTGTCATCACTGCACTCCGCTGCGTTTCCATCACAATGACAGTTTATGACTGTTCAGTAAACCATTCGGCCCGCGATTTAGGCTGGATTTTAGATTTTGGCCCCTTCTCTGATTGAGTTCGACACCCCTAGCTTAGGACAACAGCTATCAGCCTGCGGCAATGTGTCAGTGGCCAGAGTATGGACCCACAGAAGTTAGTACTGATTTGGAAGATACTGGGGGACCCCCAGGGACTGAAATAGACTACTCGCCACAAGACCCCTTAAAAAGCCTCAAGCCATAGAGCATTTGGCACACAGTTTTCAAGAGAAAAGAGAATGCATATGGGGCTTTATTAGAGTTTGCTGAAGATATAACTCTTAGACTCCCAGAGTCTGGGGTGAGGCTAGTTACATGGAAAGTGATTACCAAGGTAAGTGGCACAGACTGGATGTCTGAAAAGCCTCAACTTAATTTTTTTTAAAAAGTGGGGCAGGGGAGACAATATCCTAAATCCTCAGAACTCCTGGGGAGGAATTTCTCCCAACTCAACTACCAGCTCTCTAACCTGTGGATAATCTGGAACCGCTAAGGTAGATACGGGATTTGAGGTCTGTATACTTAAGCTACAGGGCAAGGAAAATACTTTATCTGCCCTAGGAGGGTCTCTACCCACGAGAAAAAAATGTTCTCAGGGTATTTAGTACCATTGTTCCAGTAATTGGTGGGGAAAGTAATCGAATTACCTGGAGGAGTTAATTTTATTTATTTATAATATTGTAATTTTATTAATTTTTTTTTTTTTTTTTTTTTTTTTTTTTTTTTTTTTTTTTTTTTTTTTTTACAGAGAGAAAGGGAGAGGGATAGTTTGAAACATCCATCAGCTGCCTCCTGCACACTCCCCACCGGGGATGTCCCCACAACCAAGGTACATGCCCCTGACCAGAATGAAACCTGGGACCCTTGGGTCTGCAGGCCGAAGCCCTATCCATTGAGCCAAACCAGCCAGGGCTCATTTATTTAAATGACTTGGTTTTACTTTGCTTGGTGTTGGAGTAGCAAAATGCTTCTTATTGTATCAGACCCTTCTATAAAACACGAGAGAGAGAGAGAGAGAGAGAGAGAGAGAGAGAGAGAGAGAGAGAGAGGCATCCTCCATTAAAGATCACTATTTTTTTAGGGGTGGGCACTACATAGTAAATATATAGATTGGTGGAAAGACAGCCTGTTTTCAGAAACAGTTAAGTATATTCAAAAATTACATTTGGACATATCACAGGAGACCACATAATGTCAGAATAAGGCTCACGACATCACTGTAGGTATATTCCCACTGCACAAAACACACACAGTTCAGTTCCTGAATCAAGAACAGAAATCCCTTTCTAGACAGTTTAGTGTCACAATATGTACTATATAGCTCCAAATGTACGTTAGCTAATGTGCAAAAAAAAAAAAAATCAGCATTTTTAGATATTCAGGAATAATGTATGAAAACAAGTGTTCAAAATTGAATATATGCCATTTTAAAGTTTATTTGATGGCTCCTGGTTATTTTTAAAGCTTGTTTTACAGTTTAAATGGGAAAAGGGAAGCTTATTTCCTTATTTCCCGAAGATGTAGGTGCTTCTCTCTTCTCTCTTTCCCCCCCCTCACGAAGTAGTCTGTCTACTTCAGCAAAACAGTACACCGTGTGCTATTTTGGCCTCTTTAGGGAACAGGACGTGTTTAAGTTTGCTACAAGGAGATAATGATCGTTGTAGCAATATATGTATCTCACGGAAAGTACGTGGGGATATTGGTCTCGAGAAAATGGCGGCGGGGGGGTTGGGGGTGGGAGGCGGAAAAATTCCATAGTTTAGGATCTGAAGTGAGCAATGGATGACAATTTCAGGTTAGTAGTAGAACCACTGGCCTCCAAGTGTGTATTTCTCTCATCTACACTTTCCCCAAAAGGTTTCACAACAATGAAGCGACAAAACAGTCCTATAATGCTATTTTCTATTCTAAATCAAGAAAAAAGCGCTGTTTAAAAAAGCGCTTAGCTAGAGCTGATCTGTTAAAAAAAAAAAGGACACCTCCCCGCCCCCCAAATCACTGCGGTCTGCCGCTGCTTGGACGCAAAAGGAACAGAACAGCGTTTTTGAGATCCGGCATTTCTCTGCGTGGTGCAGACACGCCGTTTTCTATGAATCCCCCCACCTCTGGCAAATGTACTTCTGAAACGTGTAATCGCCGTGTACCCAGCCAAGTGGCACCGTGACGCAAGTATCCCCTGCAAGTTGCCTTACTAAACCATGATGTCATTTGCTGCAGAGGCAGTGGCTTCCCTGACACAGGTAGGGCTGGCCAAACTCCCTCCACGTCGTGCCCGATCCCCCCGCCCCCACGGAAGGCAACATGCAAAGCCGTTTCCCCCTCAACTTGTCGGGAGTGGGCGCACTGCGGTGCCCGGAGCCCACGGCTACCGCAGCCGAGCGGGGACCGCAGCGCGGCGACCAGAGCGCAGCCGAGCGCTGCCAGCCCCGACGGCGAGAGACGCCACGTCGGGCCGGGCTGCCGGCCACAGCGCGGGGCCCCCCGATCCCCGCCCCCCACCCCCACCCCCGCCGTGGGGCCCGCGGGCTCGGCCGGCCGGAACGTGGGGGGCCCCCGCGAGCGTGGGGCGGCCCTGCCCCCACCCCGCTCCCACCCCCGCTCCCGCTCCCGCGGCGCCGGAAGTGACGCGCGCCGGCTGAGAGATGGCGGCGCTGGCGCTCGACCAGGGGGAAGGTAAACACCCTCTGGGCCGCCGCCCGCACGCGGGGCCCCCTTGAGGCCCCGGCGGGGACTGGGGGCGCCTCCCGGGCCTCCTGTCCATCTCGCGGCTCCCCACCCCCTCGGCCTCCCTACCCACGTGGCAGGCTTCCGCGTTGCAGCGACCGCGCACGGAGCTCTCCCGCCGGCGGCCCCGCCTCCTCGGGGCGGGGCCCCGGGGCTGTCGCCGCCCGCAGGGGGCGCGCGGCCCGGAGAGGCCCCTGGCTCGCGGCCCCGCTGGCCCCGCCCCTTGCCCGCCCCCCGCCCGCCGCCTCCACCCCCGGCGTGGGTGATCCCGAGGCTCGGCGCGCTTCGGGGGAGAAGCCCGGAGACGCCGTCGTCGACGCCGTCCCCTCCAGCGCTCCCGCCGCTGCCCGCGGCCCCTCGGCCCCGTCCCCGCCCGCGGCCCCCGGCCGGCCCTTCCGCCGACCTCCTCGAGGTGCCGCGCGCCCCGGGCATAGGTAAGGCCGGGCGGCCCCGACGCCGCGCCGCCTCCCGACCGGCTCGACCGTCTCGACCGGCGACTCAGCGCTGTCTCCTCTCCCAGGACCGGTGCGAGGGGGCGGCAGGCGCGCCCTCGCCCCCCGCCGGAGCGCCCCGGCCCGGGAGCGGCCCCTGCTAGCCGGTGGAGGAGCCCGCCGCGTGCCGTCCAGGCGCCCGACCGCCCCCCGTCCGGCCGCCGGCCCGCTCCTTCCTGATGCAAACCGCCGTCTGCTAGGGATCGGACGGACCCCCGAGGTAAGTAGCCGCCCCCGGCCCTCCTGCCTGCGGGGGCCCGGGCTCCGGCCTCGGCCCCGCGCTCCGCACCCGTTCGGGAGCTCTTTTCTGCACCGACCCGAGTCCAAAACGTTGGGGAGATGCCGGGACCTCATTTGTCTTCGAGTTTACTTAATTGTTTGAATGTTCATTTTTTTTTTTCCCAGAGAGGAGGGAAAAAAGGAAGAAGCATAATTCAGCCATTTTTTGCAGCATACAGCTGCAGGTACCATGACTATTTTCGCCCCAACCCGTTCTAGCCCTTTAAAAACCCCATTTATGCCCGAAATAGAACGATAGGCAGTGCGAGGGATAAAAATGTGGAATCGGAAGGTCTGGGTTCCACTGGGGGACTCGGAGGAAATCGCTGAGCGAGCTTTGGTGTCTTATCTATGAAATCGAGTCACATCACAGGGTAGTGAGGGACTGCGAAGCCATATATATGAAAATAATCTGTAGCTATAGGGTGTGAAGGTAAAAAAGGCAAGGCAATTTTGGGAGTAACCTTTGCTGAAGCGGTTAATGTTGAAGTGGCTAACTGTTGCTGCCTCTTTATTTCTTTATTATGAGTATAAGCAATAAGTAGGGAATGTCGAAGCAGTGCTGTAAATCGACTGGATATATAATAGTCACGTTGCTTGGCCTTCTACAAAATGCCAACTGCTTATTTAAATAACGGTATTCTTTAATTCAAATTTAACGTGATTGTAGTGCTTTGCTTTTCATTTACCTAGGCCGCTTATTTCCTTCTTCTCACTCGCAATATGTAATACCTGACATTTGTCTGGTGTCTTCTATTTTCGGAATTGATATTTTCTTTTGTTAACCTGATTAAATTGTCATTCAGAAGATGCTTTTAACATGACTACCCTAATTTGAATGCCTTTTTTCATATCTAGGAAATGGGAGGCATGAATATTTTTTGAAGAGCTTCTAAATGCATTTGGATGTCTGTAATGCTTAATATATCTAGAAATGTATAGAAACTGTCAACTTTCTGACAATATTTATATCATTTAATTCTCGCTTTCAACCACCACAACATTTAGGTGATTAGAAACAGTTTTTCAGTGGTAAAGGATGTTAATTTGCACTCTTTATTGCTGATTAACTGGGGGAAAATAATAGGATAGTAAATATTTGTGGCTTGAAAATTGCACTTATTTGTCAGAATTTATAACATGTATGTGTAACAGATATGTATGGGATCATTCTTACTCGACACATCAAAAATGTAGTATGGTTTGGCTTTAAAAATGGTCCACAAAAAGTGAAAGAAGCATTTGTGTAGTATATTATTTTTAGCTAACAAATGATTTTTTTCTTTTGAATGCTTATTCAATTTATAATCCAATACCAGTTGTCTTTCAGAGTATGCTTTTGTGTTTTGTGAAAAGGCAGAATAATAAAAGGCAGGCAGGATTCAATTCCCAAAGGAAGAGCCTACTTTATAATGTTAGGTTTTCTATATAGGACTTATCGCTTGTCCTGAAGGTAAAATTTTGGGAAATCACTGCTTTAGTGGAAATGTGAAGGTTTGACCTCTCTGCTTTGATTTGTGTTATCTGGGGCTAAAATCTTGGAACCTGGGCTAGCTTGGCTTCATATGTGTTCAGGGTCCCAAACTTGGTTTAATAATCTGCGTAAAACTTGTACAATATAAAGGTGAACAGTAAAGTTCATGCTAATAATTTAAGTTTTACATTTGTCTTTACTTAGAGTGAATTAAACAGCAAATAAACACCATGACAAGTGGAGAGAGACCATAGACGAAAGGAGAAAGCTTTATGTCTTAGTATCTTTAATGATACTTTCTTCCTGGTTTGAACAAGGGGCTCCGTGTATTCATTTTGCCCTGGACCCCTAAAATTTTGTAGCTAGCCTGTTGTCAAGGTTGCCCTTTCTCAGTGTCAATGTTTTGAGAATGAATAACATTACCTGTGAGGAGAATGAATCTTTAGCTAATGTGGGATTGAATTAATTTATTAGCATACATCTCTGAATTAAATGCTATACCTTGTGACAGAGTGGTGGTGGTTTTTATTGAAGAGATATGAAAGACAGTCATTGGTAAAACATTGTAGGAAGGATGGCTCTGATGTCAGGCAGACCCAGCTCTGTCACTTATCAAGAATTATAGCCGTGGGCAACTTAACCTCTGAGCTTTGGTTTTTATTCTCTTTAAATCAGTGGCAGTTACAGAATATGGAGGGTTGTGAGGATTAAATTTATCTATTCGTTCAACAAATATACACTGAGTGGCCAGATTATTATGATCTCTGAACGCATAATAATCTGGCCAGTCAGTGTGTGTGTGTGTGTGTGTATTACAGGCCTGATGCACAAATTCGTGCATGGGTGGGGTCCGGCCAGCCTGGCCAGGGGGAGGGGACATGGGCAGTTGACTGGCCAGCCTGATGGTCGAATTCCTGGTTGAGGGGACAATTTGCATATTAGCCTTTTATTATATAGGACAGTGGTCTGCAAACTCACTAGTCAACAGAGCCAAATATCAACAGTACGATGATTGAAAATTCTTTTGAAAGCCAATTTTTTAAAACTTAGACTTCTAACACCACTTCTTCAAAATAGACTCACCCAGGCCGTGGTATTTTGTGGAAGGGCCACACTCAAGGGGCCAAAGAGCCGCATGTGGCTTGTGAGCTATGGTTTGCCGACCACTGATATAGGATATACACTGAGTGGCCAGATTATTATGTGTTCAGAGATCATCATAATCTCGCCACTCAGTGTGTGTGTGTGTGTGTGTGTGTATGCATGTATGTGTATTATTGATTTCAGAGAGGAAAGGAGAGGGAGAGAGAAACATCAATGATGAGAGAGAATCACTGATCACCTGCCTCTTGCACACCCCCTATTGGGGATCTAGCCTGCAATCCAAGCATGTGCCCTTGGTTGGAATTGAACTTGGGATCCTTCAGTCCTCAGGCCGGTGCTCTTATCCACTGAGCCAAACGGGCTAGGGCTCCAACAAATATTTATTAATCATTTATTATGTGCCAGGTGCTGTTCTTTCTAGGTTCTGGGGACACAACCGTCAAGGAAACAAAACAAAAATTTTAATATACTAAGGAAAAATTAATCAGAAAAAGAATGTGGGGATTTTCTGGTTGATGGGGCATATAGGAGGTTTTCTTATTTTCTTTTTTTTTTTTTATATCTTTTGTATTGATTTGAGAGAGAGAGAGAGAATGAGAGAATCATCGATGATGACGTGAGAGAGAAAGGTTTCCTAAAACAACTTCTGTATGCATCCTGCCCAGGGATCAAACGTGCAACCTAGGTGTGTACCCTGACCGGGAATCAGACCCATAACCTTTCAGTGCATGGAATGACACTCAACCAACTGAGCTACACTGGGCAGGGCTGGGAGGCTTTTTAAAAATTAAAAAATATATATTTTATTGATTTTTTACAGAGAGGGGGAGAGAGCCAGAAACATTGATGAGAGAGAAGCATCCTCCTGCACACCTCCCACTGGGGATGTGCCCGCAATCAAGGTACATGCCCTTGACCGGAATCGAACCTGGTACCTTCCAGTCGGCAGGTCTACGCTCTATCCACTGAGCCAAACCGGTTTTGGCTTTTTTTTTTTTTAATTTTAAAGAGGGGATAAGGGGAAGGCTTCACTGAGATGACACTGAAAGAAAAACCTGAATACTATCTGGGAATGGAGTGATTCAGGCAGCGGGAAAGGCAGAGGTCTTAAGGTGCGCTTTGGCTGGTTTTCGAGAAACAGCAGAGGCCAGTGTATCTGGAGGGAGGGGGGGTAAGTAATGGGAGATAATTATTATTGATGTTTTAGGAATCATTCACTGGAGGGGCTCTCATTGTTCCTCTTTGCCTGGGGCATATCTTGTGCTGCTGCTAGTCCGACAGGGGAAGGCCTTGTCAGAATTCGAAATTCTAACTTCGGAATAAAGAAACTGGAAAAGGCAAGATATTTCCTCAGATATTTTCCTAATATAAGACCTCTAAAACTCATCTGGCTAAATAATTAAAGCAAATAAGAACAGATTGAAAATTTGTTGTCTCCGATAAGATCATTGAATTTAGTTAATGGTTTTTGCGTCACTGAAAGATTTGCAGGATACTCAGATCATAACACTGAGACCTTCAGAAAGATTTAATTATTGCGGAGAACTAGAATGTTCACATTACCGTTTCAGTGATTTCGAGTTAGGATGTAACTTAGAAGATTCAGGGTTTTATTCCCCAATAGAGGTTTTTCCTAGAATCCGCACTGGATCCAGTCTCTGAAGGCTGGGGAAGCTGTTTTCCATGACATCACCCTTGGATTACTTCTACTTGTAGTGAGGAATGAGCAGAGGAGCATTAAATTAAAATCTTCTGATGAAAAAAATAGCATTGAAGCAGGAGTGGGTTTTTTTTTTTTTTTTTTTTTTTTTTTTTAACAAGGCAAGGTTTCGTGTGTTGCAGGATGACTAAATGCTAAACATACCTGAAAAGTGAAGTAATTTGGGTAATAGGTGCTAACCTGGAGGCTGGAGGGCCCAGCCCCCTCCCTAACAGCTTAGTTAAACCGTCATTTGCAATTTGGTCTTGAGCTATAAAAACATTTAGATGGACAAGGAAGAATTTAGTATGAAACAAATGAAAGTTAATTCACACAGCCTTCCCTCCCATATCAAACATATTTCTCAATTTAGAGTATTGTAACTGAGGGTAAACTGACTGCTAACAGAGCGAATGAAGTTAGTCTATTTCCAAATTTTTCTTTCTTTTTTTTTAAAAAAAAATATATTTTATTGATTTTGTACAGAGAGGAAGGGAGAGAGATAAGAGAGTTAGAAACATCGATGAGGAGAGAGATAGAGAGTTAGAAACATCGATGAGAGAGAGTCATCGATCAGCTGCCTCTTGCACACCCCCTACTGGGGATATGCCCGCAACCAAGGTACATGCCCTTGACCGGAATCGAACCCGGGTCCCTTCAGTCCCCAAGCCGACGCTCTATCCATTGAGCCAAACCGGTCTCGGCATATTTTCAAATTTTTCTATCCTTTTAGATTGAGAAGCTGGCCTCTTTGAAATTGTTCAATTTAAACATGTTACAATCTAGGTTACAGAAATTGTGAGAAATTGTATGAACCAGAAGTTAATTCTGCTTTATCTGTAGTAATTCTTGCATTTTCTTTTTAGTATGAAAGTATGGCATTTTGTGCCTAAGCATCAACTTGGGTAGGCTAAAGTTTGAGGATGAAGGTAATATGAAGTACCGTATTTTTTGGACCATAAGACGCACTTTTTCCCCCCACTTCTGGGGGAAAAAGTCCCTGCGTCTTATGGTCCAAATATAGCCTACACATATATTGTACTTTAAAAAAAAAGTTTTTTTACTTGCCCGGCTCTGTGTGGTCTCTGTGTGCTTGCCCGGCTCTAAAATGGTTCTAAATGCTGCTGTTTACTTTACAGGGTTGATTACATGTGTTTATGCCTGTGATGTTGGGTTTTAATGCGCATAAAATATTTTAGGACACTATTTGTTTCAGAATCTTTTTTTCTTCATTTCCCTTCTCTAAAAACTGGTGCGTCTTATGGTCCCGTGCGTCTTATGGTCCGAAAAATACGGTAATTTAAAATTTTCATCGAAGATAAGTATATCAGCAACCTCTGAGAATCGAGCTTTTGTGCTGGATAATGTAGGGTTTGTATGAATTTTCAAGCAGCTGTTGGGGACTGTGAAAGCATTACATTATTGCTGATGGCATAAACATGGAGGTTAGTTAATTTTGAAACATCTATTGAATTGTCTAGAGTTTTGCCTTCAAATCAGAAAATCAGAATGGCAGCCTTCTAACTGAAAAGGAAGCATTTAATTCCTTTCCTTTTAATTTCCTGTCCAATTTTACCCCTACCAGACTTTTTTCCTTACTGGTCACTAGAGGGTTTGAACTGTTCGAAATTTCTGTGATATAAATAGCAGTAATAGTCTTCCAGGGCAGACTATTGGTGTAAGTGTGTGTGTTGTCATTTATCCCTTATCATTGTAACTGTCAGTGGTACTCACAGCTTTTGGTCTCAGTAACTCGTTATTCTCTAAAAAATTATTAGTGTTCCAAAGAGCTTTTGTGTATGTGGGGTGTATCTATATTTACCATAATAGAAATTTAAACTGAAAAATAAAAGAAATCTCATTTGTAGTTCATTTAAAAAAAAAACCTACTCATTTATCTAAATAGCATTTTTTAATGAAAAATAACTATTCTTCAATAGAATGAAAAACTTGGTGAGAAGAGTGATATTATTTTATTTTTGCAAATCTCTAATGTTTGGCTTAATAAAAGACAATGGGCTTCTTATGACTTCTGCATTCAGACTGTTATGGTATTACACACATAGCCTCTTGGAAAACAGAGAATAAGTGAAAAAGGCAAATAACTTTAAAATTATTATGAAAATAGTTTTGACCTTGCACAGTCCTCTTAGGGGACTAAGACCTCAGTTGTCCCTGGACCACACTTTGAGAATCACTATACAGGTATTAATCGTTCTTTTTTAAAAAAATATATTTTATTGATTTTTTACAGAGAGGAAGGGAGAGAGATAGAAACATCGATGGGAGAGAAACATCGATCAGCTGCCTCCTGCACCCCCCTTACTGGGGATGAGCCAAACCGGTTAGGGCTTAATTGTTCTTATGTGTAGAAAAATGCGAGACTTGCCGAGTCCGGTTTGGCTCAGTGGGTAGAGCATCGGTCTGCGGACTGAAAGGTCCTGGGTTCGATTCCGGTGAGGGGCATGTACCTTGGTTGCGGGCACATCTCCAGTAGGGGGTGTGTAAGAGGCAGCTAGTCAATGATTCTCTCTCATGGATGTTTCTAACTCTCTATCCCTCTCTCTTCCTCTCTGTAAAAAAATCAATAAAATATATTTAAAAAAGAAAAAAAAAAGAAAATGCGAGACTTTTTTTTTTTTTTTCCCCCTCTAGTCAGTTGCAAGTTTAGGAAATAAGGCAAACTCTTCTGTATTTCTTTCCTAGTAGTGTAAGTATACCTTGTCACCTAGTTTAATTTGATTTGGTTAACCCTTTTAGAAAAACCTACCATTTCAAATTCTGAAGGCCAAATATAGAATATATACATACACAGGTTTATAAACCATGATTTCCCTTAATCCGATGATCTATTTTGAAAAGCGAGAATACAGAATTTCTGTACATTAAACATTTTATATATTGGTAAATATCTTTTCTCAAAGTTCCTTAATGGATCTCCCCTCAGCCCTTATTGAGAGAGTTCGTTTTCCCCCGTTGCTTCCCAGAGTGGAGGGGACGGGGAAGGGGGGGGGGAGAGAAATATGGATGTGAGAGTCATGGGTTGGCTGTCTCCTGCATAGTGACCCATCCGGGGCTGGGGATCAGATGGAACTTGCATCCCAGGTATGTATGTGCCCTTGACTGGGAATCAAACCTGAGACCCTTTGGTACTGGGGCCGACACTAGCCATTATACAACACCGGCCAGGGTGATTGATAGAGCTCTTATTTGAGTTTTGTTTTCATTGTACAATTAGTTTTTATTATGTATTGCTATAACTATTTAGAGAATTTCAATGCATAAGGTTTTGTATGTTTTTCTTTTGGTATTCACACCTTTTCCTTTTTCAAGTTCTTATTTTTTATTTGCTTGTGTTATTTTAACTGCATCTTCACTTTTTCCCCTTTTCTTTATAGCTTCCAGGGTTTGTATTGTGAACACGTTGGTTTTGTTTCACGTGTGCATCTGTAAGTTGGGTTGTTTGATGTCTTAAAAATTGATGTTATAGATCTGTGCTGTCCAACCAAGTAAAATGCAAGCCTCAAAGGTAATTGTAAATTGTCTCATAGCCACAGTTTAAAAAAGTAAAAAACAAGTGAGTTTCATTTTAATAGATTTTATTTGACCAAGTATATTCAAAATATTTCAACATGTTTTCAGTATAAAAATTTGTATAATGAGATATTTTACATTCTTTTTTTTGGGGGGGGGGATAAGTCTTCAAAATCTGTTGTCAGTTTTTCTTTCTTTCTTTTTTTTTTTTTTAGCTAAGTGTTTTATTTATTTATTTTAATATATTTTATTGATTTTTTTACAGAGAGGAAGGGAGAGAGATAGCCAGAAACGTCGATGAGAGAGAAACATCGACCAGCCGCCTCCTGCACCCCCCACCCCCACCCACTGGGGATGTGCCCGCAACCAAGGTACATGTCCCTGACCGGAATCGAACCGGGGACCTTTCAGTCCGCAGACCGACGCTCTACCACTGAGCCAAACCGGTTTCGGCTATTGTTAGTTTTTCAATTTGGGCTAGCCACATTGGCTTCCATATTGAACAACACTGATATAGAGGAGAGTAGCTACTGTGATTAGGGCAGAAAAGCCCGAGGAGCTAAAAAGCTAGAAAATTATATTTATATGATGAGAAAAAATGGAAAACAATGTCACTGCAAAATGAGGCTGTGTTTTGACTACCAGTACATGTCCTAATCTCTTACAGACGTGTATTGTGATAAACTTCAGGGAGGTGTGGGGTCTACAGAGGGAAATTGGAGGGGGGTCAAGTTACTATGGTCTTGTGGGTGATAAAGAACATTAGGCAAGAGTTGGAAAGGGAAGCCAGCATTGATTGACCTCCAGTGGGTATCCTCCTTGAGGCTAGACATTTAACTTAACGTTAATTCATTTAATTACTACCTCAACTGAAGATGATGATTATTATTCCTAATAAATGGAGTTAACTAAGTTTCTCCAGGTCACACAGGTGGTAAGTACTAGTAAGCTCTCTGATTTCAAAGCTTTTGATGTAACCACAGTATTTTGTGTGTGTGTTTTTTAAAAAAATATATTTTTATTGATTTCAGAGAGGGAAGGAGAGGGAGAGATAGAAACACCAACGATGAGAGAGAAATCATCGATTGGCCGAAACCGGTTTGGCTCAGTGGATAGAGCGTCAGCCTGCGGACTGAAAGGTCCCCGGTTCGATTCCGGTCAGGGGCATGTATGTTGGTTGCGGGCATGTGCAGGAGGCAGCTGATCGATGTTTCTCTCCCATCGATGTTTCTATCTCTCTCCCTTCCTCTCTGTAAAAAATCAATAAAATATATATTTTTTAAAATCATCGATTGGCTGCTTCTGACATGCCTCCCACGAGAGACTGAGCCTGCAACCTGGAACGTGCCCTGGCGGGGAATGGAACTATAACCTTCTGGTTCATAGGTCAGTGCTCAGCCACTGAGCCACACCAGCCAGGCATGTGTTATTGTTTGTTTGTTTGTTTGTTTTGCAAATCAGATTCTAGTCTTAACTCTATTTCTAACTAGTTGTATGACCTTGAAGAACAGTGTCACCTGTGGACTTAGTACCTTCATCAGTCTAGTTAGAGTTGACCTGGGTCCCCGAGAGACTACTGAGAAGGTGAGCGTGGGTTATTAGTGCTGTTGCTAGGGAGAAGGGTTTCTCCACAGTTAAACGAACTGTTAAGGTAGGGGTGTCGAACTCAATCAGAGAAGGGGCCAAAATCTAAAATCCAGCCTAAATCGCGGGCCGAATGCTTTACTGAACAGTCATAAACTGTCATTGTGATGGAAACGCAGCGGAGTGCAGTGATGACAGCAAGGTGCGGGCCACATTGCAAGGCCTGGCGGGACAGATTTGGCCCGCGGGCCTTGTGTTTGACACATATGTGTTAAGGCATCAGGTTTATTATCTTGGTATCAGCACCATGAAGGGGGCTAATAAGCCCTAATGCTATGGAGTATTTAAGGGCCATATACTGTTCTGTCTTTACATGTATTAACTCATTTAATCCTCCCAGCCGCATATAAGGTGGTAGGTTCTATTAATATTAGTATTTCCTGCCGAAACCGGTTTGGCTCAGTGGACAGAGCGTCGGCTTGCAGACTCAAGGGTCCCGAGTTCGATTCCGGTCAAGGGCATGTACCTTGGTTGCGGGCACATCCCCAGTAGGGGGTGTGCAAGAGGCAGCTGATCGATGACTCTCTCTCATTGATGTTTCTAACTCTCTATCCCTCTCTCTTCCTCTCTGTAAAATACCAATTATATATATATATATATATATATATATATATATATATATATATATATATATTAGTATTTCCTTTTCCCAGATGAGGACAGTGGAACACAGAGAGGCTAAGTAGCTTGCCCCAAGGCCACAGAGGTAATACGTAGCCGACTACAGACCTGAACTCTTTTTAAAAAAATATATATTTTATTGATTTTTCACAGAGAGGAAGAGAGAGGGATAGAGAGTTAGAAACATCGATGAGAGAGAAACATCGATCAGCTGCCTCTTGCACACCCCCAACCACTGGGGATGTGCCCGTAACCAAGGTACATGCCCCTGACCGGAATCGAACCTGGGACCTTTCAGTCTGCAGGCCGACGCTCTATCCACTGAGCAAAACCGGTTTCAGCTGGACCTGTACTCTTAACTTTACTTATGATCAGAGACTTATACAAGCAGTCCTCTGGTTACGTTGGGCTCGACGTACGTAATTTTGTGGTTATGTTGCGCCCTCCCATTTACAGTATTTATTAACAAACAAAAAAATTCCGTCATTTCAACGTATGTACATATGTGCTTTTTGTTTTTTATTATTTATTAAGGTCAGGAATTGTTATCTTAAATTTTTTTTTTTTTACCGTTACACTTTATTACTGCTGTGTATGTGTCCATGTGTGACGTAGGTGCTTATGTAGATGGGTTGACTTAAAGCGAAAATTTCCGTTAACGCTGGATTGCTGATGTAATCCGGCTATACCATGTTGGTTAGTCACTGTATATTTTATCACTTTCTACTTGAACACATACTTCCCATAAAAGTGTAAAATACTACACTAGCTGGTTTGGCTCAGTGGATAGAGTGTTGGCCTGCAGACTAAAGGATCCCGGGTTCGATTCAGGCCAAGGGCAGATGCCCGGGTTGTGAGCTCCATCCCCAGTAGGGGAGCATGCAAAAGGCAGCTGATCAATGATTCTCATCATTGATGTTTCTATCTACCCATCTCCCTTTTCTAAAATCAATAAAAAATGTATGTATGTTTTATATATTTTATTGATATTTTACAGAGAGGAAGGGAGAGGGAGAGAGAGCTAGAAACATGCACACCCCCCACTGGAGATGTGCCCGCAACCAAGTTACATGCCCTTGACAGGAATCGAACCTGGGACTCTTCATTCGCAGGCTGGCGCTCTATCCACTGAGATAAACGGGCCAGGGCAATAAAAATATATTTTTGAAAAGTGTAAAATACTGCCGCTGCTCTAAAGCTATGTTTTATTGATAGATGCACAAGCTTTTTCATGTAGAAAATAAGTTAGTGCGTATGCCTCAGCTGCTGGTGTTGCTCAGTGACGTGTCCTCCGTCGCACCAAAAAACGAACCGGTTTGATCTCAGTCAGGGCACAAGCTTGGGTGGCTGGTTTGGTTCCGGTTGAGGTGCTAATAGGTGAGGCAACCGATCCATATTTTTCTCTCACATCGATCTCTCTCTCTCTCTCTCTCTCTCTCTCCCCCCCTCCCTTCCTCCCTCCCTTTCCTTCCTCTCTTTCTAAAATCAATTAAAAAACATAAAAATTAGTTTGTGAAGTTAATTTAGATCAGATAAACTCGACAAGTGCATTGCTAAGACTTTAAAAATAGCTTTAGTTTTACTTTGCATATCTATATAAATGCCTTATATGGTTGTAAAATCATAAAATTGATTAAATTATAATTTTGATATTATGTTGAATGCTGTAATTTTATAGATGGGAAGATAATACCAAGAAAGTAGAGCTATTTTTGTTCTAAAACTATATTAGGAAAAACCTACCTAAGGTAGTAAAAAGACTGGATTTATTGTAAGAATGGAAGGATTTCTTTCACAACCCAAAGGCAGAAATAGAATAGGCCTAGGAACGTTAAAAATGAAGGTGTTGACGAGCATTGCCTGTCCTCACAACTGTATTCTGAGTTCACTGATTTTTTTTTATTAAAAATTAACTCAAGAAGAAAACCCGTTTTAAAATGGCATTCTCACCAGACACACACACACACACACACACACACACACACACACTAAGGTGAGCAGACGTCCCGCTTTTGAACAATTTGTCCCGCGTCCCACGGCGTTTTAAAAACAGTCGTGATAAAAAGCATCTTTCCAAAAATCGGGACTGTTTTAAAACGCCGCAGGACAAATTGTTAAAAATTGCGACACTCCGCCAAAAGCGGGATGTCTGGACGTCTGGTCACCTTAACATACACTCACACTCACACTCTCCCCACTTAACGTGGTTCTACATATATTTTAACTTTCGGATGGCGCAAAAGTGATATCCCTTGGATCTCGGTTTCTAATGCCTCTAAGACCTCGTTCCTTTCCATTGCGTCCGCCATCTTGTGCGCCGCCAGCGTGGGCAGCGTCGTCTGCGTCCGCCATCTTGTGCGCCGCCAGCGTGGGCAGCGTCGTCTGCGTCCGCCATCTTGTGCTGCTGCCCTGTGTCGGGTGCGGAGGCAGCCTGTGCGGAGCTACCGCCAGGGAGACACGCGGCACTGACCCGGGCGCCAGCGACCTTGTCCCTCCGTCCCCTGTGGTGAGTGCGGCCCGCGGAGCCCCTGGCCGAGGTCCCCGAGGAGGCAGCCGGGAGCTGGCGGTGGGAGCGGGGCGGGGGCTCGCTCATGCTCAGCCACGTGGCGGCAGGAGTTCCCGTTCCCGTTCCACACGGGGCCTGCCTTTCTCTTTCCCCGTAATTTCTCCCTCTTACAGGTTTTTGATGAAGGGATGTTCGTCTTAATCCGTTTCCCCCCTGGGTGGTCCATGTGCGATCAGGGTCGGTGGGGAGCGCAGGTGGAAAGCGGTCTGCTGGGAGCCCCCGTGGTGGGCTGTGGGTGCGCTGAGGGGAGTGGGTGCTGTGCTTCCATATTTAGGACCAAAAATTCACTCACAGGTGACCAAGCCTCCCCCCTTTTCGTCTTGCTTCATTGCTGTATGGAACCTAGAGCGGTTTTTGTCTTTTGGTCTTTTGTGAGAAAGCGTAATCCTCGCCTTCAAGTTCTCACCTGAGGATCTCTTTTATGGATTTTAGAGAGAGGAAAGGAGGTAGAAAGTTCGTTGTAAGAGATAAACATGGATGCCTTACTTCCTGTACACACCCCGGCGGCACCGAACCTGCAGCCTGGCCCCAGCGGTTTGGCTCAGAGGATCGAGCCTCGGCCTGTGCATGCCCGGTGCGGGCTCGATCCCCGGTAGGGGGGTGTGCAGGAGGCAGCAGATCATGATCCCATCTCTGATGTTTCTGTCCATCCCTCTCCCTTCCTCTCTAAAATCAATAAAAATATATTTTTAAAAGTGTAAAATACTGCCGTTGCTCTAAAGCTGATAGTCGTACTGATAGATGCTCAAGCTTTTTCATGTAGAAAATAAGTTAGTGCGTATGCCTCAGCTGCTGGTGTGGCCCAGTGGCGTGTCGTCCGTTGCACCAAAAAGCGAACCGGTTTGATCTCAGTCAGGGCACGAGCTCGGGTGGCTGGTTTGGTCCTGGCTGAGGTGCTAATAGGTGAGGCAACCGATCCATATTTCTCTCTCACATTGATCTGTCTGTCTCTCTCTCCCCCCTCCCTTCCTCTTTCTAAAATCAATTAAAAAACATAAAAATTAGCTTTTGAAGTTAGTTTAGATCAGATAAACTTGACAAGTGCATTGTTATGACTTGAAAAATAGCTATAGTTTTACTTTGCATACCTATATAAATGCCTTATATAGTTGTAAAACCATAAAATTAAGTGATAATTTTATGATAAACATTTTTGGATATTGTGTTGAATGCTCTAATTTTATAGATGAAAAGATAATACCAAGAAAATAGAGCTTTTTGTTCTAAAATTGTATTAGGAAAAACCTACCTAAGGTAGTAAAAAGGGAGAATTTATTGTAAGAATGGAAGGATTTCTTTCACAACCCAAAGGCAAAAATAGAGCTAGGCCTAGAAATTTTAAAAAATGAAGGTGTTGGCGAGCATTACCTGTCCTCACAACTGTATTCTGAGTTCACTGATTTTTTTAAATTAAAAATTAACTCAAGAAAACTAACAACCCGTTTTAAAATGGCATTCTCACCACACACACACACACACACACACACACACACACACACAAAGGTGAGCAGATGTCCCGCTTTTGAACAACTTGTCCCACGTTGTTTTAAAACAGTCCCGATTCTTTCCAAAAATTGTGACTTAAAACGCCGCGGGACAAATGGTTAAAAATTGGGACTGTCCCGCCAAAAGCAGGACGTCTGGTCACCTTAACATACACTCACACTCTCCCCAACTTAACGTGGTTCCACATATATTTTAACTTTCGGATGGCGCAAAAGTAATATCCCTCGGATCTCGGTGTCTAATACCATCCTTAGGGCTCTGAGGAGATTCCCGCCTTTAAGACCCCGTTCCTTTCCGTTGCGTCCGCCATCTTGTGCGCCCGCAGCGTGGGCAGCGTCGTCTGCGTCCGCCATCTTGTGCGCCGCCAGCGTGGGCAGCGTCGTCTGCGTCCGCCATCTTGTGCTGCTGCCCTGTGTCGGGTGCGGAGGCAGCCGGTGCGGAGCTACCGCCAGGGAGACACGCGGCACTGACCCGGGCGCCAGCGACCTTGTTCCTCCGTCCCCTGTGGTGAGTGCGGCCCGCGGAGCCCCTGGCCGAGGTCCCCGAGGAGGCAGCCGGGAGCTGGCGGTGGGAGCGGGGCGGGGGCTCGCTCATGCTCAGCCACGTGGCGGCAGGAGTTCCCGTTCCCGTTCCACACGGGGCCTGCCTTTCTCTTTCCCTGTAATTTCTCCCTCTTACAGGTTTTTGATGAAGGAATGTTCGTCTTAATCCGTTTCCCCCCCTGGGTGGTCCATGTGCGATCAGGGTCGGTGGGGAGCGCGGGTGGAAAGCGGTCTGCTGGGAGCCCCCGTGGTGGGCTGTGGGTGCGCTGAGGGGAGTGGGTGCTGTGCTTCCATATTTAGGACCAAAAATTCACTCACAGGTGACCAAGCCTCCCCCCTTTTCGTCTTGCTTCATTGCTGTATGGAACCTAGAGCGATTTTTGTCTTTTGGTCTTTTGTGAGAAAGCGTAATCCTCGCCTTCAAGTTCTCACCTGAGGATCTATTTTATGGATTTTAGAGAGAGGAAAGGAGATAGAAAGTTCGTTGTAAGAGAGAAACATGGATGCCTTACTTCCTGTACACACCCCGGCGGCACCGAACCTGCAGCCTGGCCCCAGCGGTTTGGCTCAGAGGATCGAGCCTCGGCCTGTGGAGCGAAGGGTCCCAGGTTCCATTCGGGCTAAGAGCAGATGCCGGGTGTCAGCTCGATCCCTGGTAGGGGGTGTGCAGGAGGCAGCAGATCGATGATTCCATCATTGATGTTTCTATCCATTCCTCTCCCTCTCTGAAATCTATAAAAATAATTTAAAAAACAACAAAAACCCTGCAACCTAGTTAAGTGTCCTGACGGGAATTAAACCCGCAACTTTTTGGTGTATGGGACAAGCTCCAATCCAACCAAGCTACCCGCCGCATAGTAACATCTTTTTTTTTTTTTTTTAAGCTGACTTTAAATGGAAAAATATATATTTTATTGAGTTTTTACAGAGAGGAAGAGAGAGGGATAGTCAGAAACATCGATGAGAGGGAATCATTGATCAGCTGCCTCCTGCACACTCTCTACTGGGGATGTGCCCACAAGGTACATGCCCTTGACCAGAATCGAACCTGGGACCTTTCAGTCTGCAGGCTGACTCTCTATCCACTGAGCCAAACTGGTTTCGGCTAGTATCACTTTTTAAATATTTCCTTTAGATGGAACTTTTTTCCAGAAAAGTGAATATTAGCTGTTTGAGACCTTATAAGATAGTGATAACTGTTGAATACAGAGGGTTACTTTCACAAGAAGTGAAATATATGGTGTGAAGTACTGATGAAATAGATAAATGAAACAACGAAGTCTACTCTCAAGTAAATGAATGCTGATGTGTAGCCTTCTATTATTAAATCTCTATTAAATGTGACCAGTACATCTTGATGAGTCAGAGCAGTAATTGGTATCCATAATGATGCTGAGAAAGATAATGAAATATTAAACTTTTCGTCCAATTTAATTTGCTACTTTATTCTAATTATTTTGGAAATTAATAATTAGTGAGATGTTGATAGCCAGAATGTGTGATTATTCAGACACTACCTTTTGTTCCTGGTACTCATTTGTGTGCAATGCCTCATATCACTTGGAAAATTCTAAGCTCATTAAATTTTACCTTTAAAAACAATTCAGGGGGAAAAGTCCTATAGTTTAAGCTTTAGTATTTTAGTAAGGCAGTTAATCTGAAGGGCTAAAATATTTCATACTATTTTCCAAATTATAGATAGCTCTTGCTCTACCTTTCCAGAATGAAAGTATATAGCTTTTGGATTAGTGGAGTACTAATTAAAAGGTTTGATATTAATTTCATCTTGTGAATAGTTTGCTGTCAAGTAAGTGAACATATGTGGTAAAATCAATAAGACTTCAAGGTGAATTAAGTGACAAATGGGGATAAAGAGGTACCAAGATTGCCTCTTGGTAAGATGGAAAATACAAAAGAACTGGTTGGGGGAAGATATAATTATGATTCAGTTTAGAAATGATGATTTTGAGATCTCTGTGGGGATCCAAAAGTGTCTGACAGGCCATTTTCGATCTAGAGTACTGGTAAAGGATGGAGATTGTCAAGGTAACAGTAAAGATAGGTATTAGTGAAAACCATGGGTTTAGATGAGACAGTGCTTAGATGAGATGAAGAAAAAAAGAAGAAAAAAAAAAGGTTTAAGCTCTAGCCGGTTTCGCTCAGTGGATAGAGTGTTGCTTGTCATCCGAACTGAAAGGTCCCAAGTTCGATTCCAGTCAAGGGCACATGCCCGGGTTGTGGGCTCAATCCCCAGTTGGGGGACTTGCAGGAGGCAGCTGATCCATGATTCTCTCTCATCATGGATGTTTATATCTCTCTCCCCTGCTTTCCTCTCAGAAATTAATAAAAATATATTTTTTTTAAAAAGAAAAAACCCCTGCAAGAACAGAATCTTAGGGAACACCGGTGATTAAGGAGTGGCTCAAGGAATAGGGTAGCTCAAGGAAAATGAACTTAGGAAAGATAGAAATAAGCAGCTCAAGAATAGGAAAAGAATCAGGAAAATGGTGTCAGCCCAGTGTTGCTTAGTGGTTAAGCATTAACCTATGCACCAAGAAGTCACTGGTTCAGATTCCCTGCCAGGGCACATGCCCAGGTTGCAGGCTTGATCGTCAGTTGTGGAGGAGGGCTGGTGTGCAGGAAGCAGCCCATCAATGTTTCTCTCATCAGTGTTTCTATCAGTTCTTCTCTCTCTAAAAAAATCAATTAAAACATTTTAAAAAGTAGTGCCATGAAGCTGAGTGATGAGCTATGTATGCTGTGTTGCGGAAGGTTTCTGAGAAATAGGGACTGGGATATAACTATTGAATTTGTCACTTAAGGATTTTTAAAATTTTTAAAAATTTTTTTATTTTTTTAAAATATATTTTATTGATTTTGTACAGAGAGGAAGGGAGAGAGATAGAGAGTTAGAAACATTGATGAGAGAGAGTCATCGATCAGTTGCCTCTTGTACACCCCCTACTGGGGATATGCTCACAACCAAGGTACATGCCCTTGACTGGAATCGAACCCGGGTCCTTTATCCATTGAGCTAAACCGGTTTCGGCAGGATTTTTTTTATTTTTAAAAAATGGACTTTTACAAAATAATAATATACTTTGCAGATAAAAAAACAAATTAGCAAAAAGGGGGGAAAGGTAAAACTTACTGATACTCTTCTATCCCAAGATAACAATTTTTAAAAATATATATCTTATTAACTTTTTACAGAGAGGAAGGGAGAGGGATAGAGAGTTAGAAACATCAATGGGAGAGAAACATTGATCAACTGCCTCCTGCATACCCCACACTGTGCCTGCAGCCGAGGTACATGCCCTTGACCGGAATCGAACCTGGGACCTTTCAGTCTGCAGGCTGATGTTCTATCCACTGAGCCAAACTGGTTAGAGCAGAGGATGGGTTTTTTTTGTCTGAGTGAAAGGCCATGTTTTAGAAAAGGGTCTGTAGAAAGATAAGAGAAGGCTTAGAAGATAGGTTTGTAAGCTATAGGAGAACACTTTGTTCTATGAAGAATATAGAAAAGTATTTTTCTTATTTTAATCAGATGAAACTTGATGTGACCAGCATGAGCCTATAGGGGAGTTTGTTTACACTGATGCAAGGTTCCACTGGGCACAGTGGAAAGGGTTGAGAGGGAATTGGGATGGGAAAATGGGTCGTTGGGGAGGATGCTCAGAGCTGTGTGAGGATGAGAATTGAGAGGATAGATGGTCTGGGTTGGGGTTCTGTGAAAAGGAGAAAATTCATAAACAGTCTCTAGTAGACTGGCTTAGTTTATTCGGCTTTACTTAAGAGATCTATTTTAATTTCACTATCTTGGCTTCATTTCTCTGATACTCGAAAATGTGGTTTAATTTCCTTTTACTATTCATATTTTAAATATATATAGCAATGATCATTTTAAAAAACAATGTTAATGAGGTAAGTAAAAGGGAAAAGTTAAACCTCAATAATTCTTGAACTCCTATCCAGGGACATTATTTTGGTATATATTCCTCTGGACTTTTTCTCATCTAAACATATACATGTGTATTTAATTTTTGAAAATATATTGTGTATATTGCAGCTGCCTGCTTTTTTCCAAATAACAATACCTAATAAATATCCTTTGTCAGAATAGGTAGTTGTTATAGTAATCCATTATAGGACTGTACCATATTTAATAATCTTATTATTGGGCTTTTGAATGCTATCCAATTTTTTATTATAAATAAGGCTAGAAAGAAAAATCTTGTGTAGACAACTTGGCATATTTATGTGAGTCTTTCCTTTGGTTCAGTTCTAGGAGTTTTCAAGGTCAACAGTGTAATTTTTTATTTAATTTTTTTCTGTCTCTTTCATAATTTAGTATTTGACTAAGACATCCTCTATGTATTGTTAATCTGGGGACATGTTTAGATACATTTGTCGAGCAGTGTAAAAAAATCAATGGAATAAGCATATTATTGTTTTTAAGTTAACAATTTACCATTTAATAAAAATTTTCCACAGGTAGGGAAGCCAAAATCATTAGCCTGCAAATCTTTAGCTTATCTTCTCCCAAAGGGCTTGTACATTTAGGACTTAGACAGTGGAATTGAGACGATAATTATAAAAAATTGTTTAAGCTCTAAGTTAATAATGTCTTCAGAATGCATGGAAATGATTAACACAGTTTTCTTTGATTACTTTTTTTCCAGGCGATTCATGGCAGGGGAGATGGAAGGATTCTGTTCCTCCCTCCATGACACCAGTGTCTCTGCTGGGTTCAGAACACTGTATGAGGAGCGACTGCTGCTTGATGTCACTCTGGTTATTGATGATCATCAGTTCCATGCCCATAAAGCACTTTTGGCCACGCAGAGTGATTACTTCCGAATTATGTTTACTGCAGACATGAGGGAGCGTGATCAGGACAAAATTCACTTAAAAGGTCTAACTGCTACTGGCTTCAGCCACGTACTTCAGTTTATGTACTATGGAACTATAGAACTGAGTATGAATACTGTTCATGAGATTCTTCAGGCTGCCATGTATGTTCAACTTATAGAAGTGGTGAAGTTCTGCTGCTCTTTCCTGTTAGCAAAAATCTGCTTAGAAAACTGTGCAGAAATCATGAGACTCTTAGATGATTTCGGTGTGAACATCGAGGGAGTTAGGGAGAAGCTGGAATCCTTTCTGCTAGACAACTTTGTGCCACTCATGTCCAGGCCTGACTTCCTGTCTTATCTGAGTTTTGAGAAGCTCATGTCTTATTTGGATAATGATCATCTGAGCAGGTTCCCAGAGATAGAGCTGTACGAGGCTGTGCAGTCTTGGCTGCGGCATGATAGAAGACGCTGGAGACATACCGATACCATTATTCAGAACATCAGGTTTTGCTTGATGACCCCATCCAGTGTTTTTGAGAAGGTTAGTGCATTTGAAAGCAATAGATGGTACTCATTTAGTTAAGGCAAGATATCTTTATAGATAAGATTCCCAGGCTTGGTCAGGAGCCAAAAAGAGAATGAATGGTTGATAAGAATAGTTTTATGTCTAAGAAGTCTAATTTGTTTTAGCTTGTGCATTTAGGTTTTTAAAAACATTTTGTGGGTGAAAGAAGAATTAGGTAAGTAGTGGAGTGGTTTCATTTTAAAAGTTCTTTTAAAGTTGAAACACAATTATTTAGTCCAAAATATTACGAGCTTGCTTTGGCTTTTCTTTCTTCACTAAGTACCGGTAATGAACTCTGAATCGTGTGAGGCTAGTTCCCAATGAATTCATCTCTTTACTGCATATTGCTATTTAAAAAATGTATGATTTCATAACACATACATTTTTTTCTTTAGTTCTCTTTTTTTAAAATTTAAATATAGAGTTGAGTTTTTTAGTTCTGAATGGTGCATTAATACAGTTTCATATTCCTCTAAAATGTAAGAAAACATAAAATAGCTCTAGAAAACCAATAGGTCCTAGTGGCAATTTCTGTCCCCTGCTCTTACTTGGTTCTGTTTTCCCCATTTCACTGTGCATGCTAACTACATTTAACCATTAAAATTATATTTACATCTAAAACCATTGTTTTCTACATTTCTAAACAAATAGATTATAAATCTTTCATCTACATTGATCAAACTGTGTACTTTTTACCATGAATAGTTTTGCTATCGTAAAAATAGTTTTTCTCCAAAGCAGCCTTGGCCTTTTTGCATGTAAGCATTTTTCATTTTTATATTAGAGTCTCACTTGTGATCTTTTCTTGCCCAAAGGAGAGAAAGCAGTTTCAGTAATTGCTTAACTTAATTGGTTTCTAATCACGTGGTTTACCTCTGGGGCTCTGTTTATCTTGTGTCTTCTTTCTAGAAAGCACTTGTAAAGCTTTGGTCTACACCCTTCATGTTAAATAGTTATTAAGCTTTAGTTAACCAAACCAGGTGATAAAAATATAATATTTGTAAAAGAAGGCCATATACACCATTTGAAAAATAAAACAGATTTGCGCCTTCCAATAATAGCAGCCTGGCATATTCTTTTCCCTGTGAAATTTCATTAATATACTTTTATTTTACATGAAAGAGAAGGGAGGGTAAATGAATATTTATATTTTATAATAATACAGAACTCAGTTTTTTGGATTTTATTACCTTTATTCTCAATGTACTGATAAGGCAGAAATAATTGAAACTAAAGAATACATTTCTTAATTATTTTTGTTCAGTGATAATCATAGTACACCAACTACGTAAATCTTTTGTCTCTGTTTTGATTTTTTCCTTCTGTTTTTATCCCTCTCTTTCCCTGGGGGAATCCTGTTTTGGATTTATATATCAAACTAGAGGCCTGGTGCACAAAATTTGTACATGGGGATGGAGGGGTCCCCTCAGCTCAGCCTGCACTCTCTCCAATCCAGGACCCCTCAGGGGATGTCCAACTGCTGGCAATCAGACATCCCTCTCACAATCCTGGACTGCTGGCTCCTTATTGCTCACCCCCTGCCAGCCTGGTCATCCCTCACTGCCTCTGTGTGTCAGCCTGATCACCCCCCTCTGGGCTTGGTCACCCCCCAAAACCCCCCTTCTGCTGACCTGGTCGCCTCTCACGGCTCCCCCCTGCTGGCCTGGTCACCCAACACAGCCTGCTGTTCAGTTGTTTGGTCGTCCCTCATTAACTCCCCACCAGCCCGGTCATCCACATAACCTGCTTGTTCAGTTGTTTGGTCGTCCCTCACTAACACCCCTGCTGGCCTGGTTGCCCCATGCAGCCTGCTTGTTCAATCATTTGGTCATACCTCACTAACCCCCCTGCTGGCCTGGTCATAGGCAGCCATCTTATAAGGGTGTGATGGGTAATTTGCATATTACCTCTTTATTATATAGGATACAAATGCTTTTCCATTACTGCAACAAATAAAAACTCTCCAACTAGATGAAAGTACTTGTGAAATAGAAAGTAAAATTTTCCCTCTTGTGAGACAATATGGTGGATAATTAATAGTGATTTAAAAATATATATATATTTGCCGAAGCCGGTTTGGCTCAGTGGTAGAGTGTCGGTCTGCGGACTGAAGGGTCCCAGGTTCGATTCCGGTCAAGGGCATGTACATTGGTTGCGGGCACATCCCCGGTAGGGGATGTGCAAGAGGCAGCTGGTTGATGTTTCTCTCTCATCGAAGTTTCTGGCTCTCTATCTCTCTCCCTTCCTCCTCTCTGTGAAATATCAATAAAATATATTTAAAAAAAAAAAAATATATATATATATATATATATATATATTTTTTTTTTTTTTTACAGAGAGGAAGAGAGAGGGATAGAGAGTTAGAAACATCATGAGAATCATCGATCGGCTGCCTCTTGCACGCCCCCTACCGGGGATGTGCCCGCAACCAAGGTACATGTCCTTGACCGGAATCGAACCTGGGACCTTTCAGTCTGGTTTCGGCAGATAATTAATAGTGATTTTTAAGTGCTGAGCTACAAAACCTTTTTATATCCAATTATCAGTTCAAGCTGGTCATTAGTGACAGTGGCTGCAAGTTATTACCATCAGATAGTTTTGTAAATCATATAAAATACCAGTTGTACCTTCTGATGGATTGTTTGCATAGGAGGTGATTATTACCCATTGGCCAGGGATTGGGAATCTCATCTGAATGAAAATGTTGTAAGGCTTCCTTCTTGAGTTGATTTCTTAGGAAAACTTAATAAGGCCCTGGCCACTGAGAAATCTTTGTTTTATTTTATAATACTGGTAAGATAAATGGAAGGTAGTCAGTGATTCTTGTCTTAGTGTATGAGTTAATGATTATCAAAAGAATATGGTTTTCAAAATGTTGCAAAACACTAAGTTAGCTAGATTTGAGACTTTAGTAATAAAACTTCAGAAACCAAACTAAACTGGAAAATTTGCTTAGGAAGTAAGAATTTGGACTATTTCACACCATTATACAGGGTGGGGCAAAAGTAGATTTACAGTTGTGAGTACATGAAACACTAGAGTTTATTTTTGTATTTATTTTATTGTTTTCCATATGAACAACTGTAAGCCTACTTTTGCCCAACCCTATATTTTGAGCTTGAAAATTGGATCCATCTATTTTCCCTGTGCTTAGCAACTGCAGTTTCAAACAAGGTGGTTTTAATATCCATTATATATGCTCAGTGCCAGAAAGGGCACAGAAATAAAAACATGTTACATCTGTGCTGGTTCTTTTTTACTATGAGAATCTATGTGCGGAAATGTATAGGCAGTTTTGATTTGTAGTTTTATCCCATCTGCTGAAATTTAGAAAAATGGAATATTGATACGCACTTTTTTCTTTTAGGTTTAATTTTTTAAAAGTCTTTGTATTAGACTTTCTAAGCATGTAAAAAAGCTGAAAGAATAGTAAAATGATCACTCATAAATATATCTTGTAGGTTAATAGTTGTTACTGTTCTACCACATTGGCTTTAGCTACCTAGATAGGCTTGTCATATTTGCCTTATATAGATTTGTTTTGCTGAATCTCTGAAAATAAGTTACAAACATCATGACATCTTATTCCTAAATACTTAATGTTCTGCTCCTCTGAATAAGGACTTTTTTCTACCCAAGTTCAATACCATTTCACTAGGAAAATTGACAGTAACACCCTAATATCATCTAATAGATAGTCCATAATAAAATTTTCTCAGTTGTCCCCAAATTGCCCTAGAATCTAGTCATGGTTTATGCATTGCTTTTTATTATCATATCTGCCTAATATTTCTTAATCTAAAAGAGTCCCCCACTTATTTTGTTGTTAATCCTCACCTGAGGATATTTTTCCATTGGTTTTTAGAGAGAGTGGAAGGGAGAGGGAGAGACAGAGAGAGAGAGAAACATGGATGCGAGTGAGATACACATTGATTGGTTGCCTCCCACATGCACCCTGACCAGGGCCAGGGATTGAGCCTGCAACTGAGGTACATGCCCTTGACCCGAATCAAACCTGGGACCCTTCAGTCTCAGGCTGATGCTCTGTCCGCTGAGTCAAACCAGGGCACTTTTTTTTTTTTTTAAGATAAATCACTGATTGTCTGAGTGTGTTCCAAATTCTGGACTTATCAGATTATTTCCTTGTGTAGGTGTTAATTTAGTTCCTCTATTCCTTATATTTCTTGTTAACACATCTCCTTATTACCACCATTTTTTTTTCAGGAACAATTACAGGAAAATATTTCAACGCCAGAGTTAGTTTTGGAAAACAATTTAATAACTCTGACCAAACTTGGAATATAACCTTGTTTTTTTTTATTTTTTTATTAGGAGGCTAACTAATCCAATCCTATGAACTAAAATCATCAAAATTTTATTTACACTATTTTGTGTTTCGTTTAAATTCATAAAATTTCTCTCCCCATTTAATTTATTGGGGTTAAAGCCAACTAAAGAGTTAAAGTTAAGATTATTTATTCTTATATAAAAATTAGTGTGTATCAGTGACTCTAGAACTGTGCTGTTCAATATGGTGGCTGCTTGTGGCTATTGAATAGTTAAAATTTGACAAGTCGGAATTGAGATTTCAAAGAACAGTGACAAAAAACAGATGTATATTACCTTCTTAGTAATTTTTATGTTGGTCACATGTCCAAGTGATATTTTGGATATATTGGGTCAAATAAAATACCGTATTTTTCGGACCATAAGACGCACTTTTCCCCCCCTGAAGTGGGGGGAAAAAGTCCCTGCGTCTTATGGTCCAAATATAGCCTACACATATACTTTAAAAAAAAAGGTTTTTTACTTGCCCGGCTCTGTGTGGTCTCTGTGTGCTTGCCCGGCTCTAAAATGGTTCTAAATGCTGCTGTTTACTTTACAGGGTTGATTACATGTGTTTATGACTGTGATGTTGGGTTTTAATGCACATAAAATATTTTAGGACACTATTTGTTTCAGAATCTTTTTTTCTTCATTTCCCTTCTCTAAAAATTGGTGCGTCTTATGGTCCGGAGCGTCTTATGGTCTGAAAAATGCGGTATATTAAAATCAATTTCATTTTTTTTTTTGGTTAATCCTCACCCGAGGATAATATTTTTCATTGATTTTTTAAAAAAGGAGTCTGAAAGTTATTTTTAATTTTTAATTAATGCTCATTTGAGGATATTTTTCCATTGATTTTTAGGGAGAGTGGAAGGGAGAGGGAAAGAGAGAGAAACATCAATGTGAGAGAAACACATTGATTGATTGTCTCCTGTAAGAGCCCTGACCAGGGAGGGGGTCAGGGCCAGGGAAGAGCCTGCAACTAAGACACATGCCTTGACTAGAATGAAACCAGGGACCCTTTGGTCCATAGGTCAACACTCTATTCCCTGAACCAATCTGGCTAGGACTTTTTCCATTGATTTTTTTTTAAGGAGAGTGAAAGGGAGGGATGGGGGGAGAGGGAGAGAGAGAAACACCAATGTGAGAGACACATCAATTAGTTGCATTTAGCACATGCCCCAACCTTTTAGTTTGAGGGCTGACAACCATTGAGTCATGCCGGCCAGGGCCAGGCTATCTCCATTTTATAAATAAGAAAACAAGCTCCAAAAGGATAGGAATTTTATCCCAGAACAAGTGGCACTGCCCAGACTGAAACCCAAGTCTGTTTGTTTCTCTCAGTCTAAGGATTTCCGATTATAGCTGCCAGAGGTGCAAGAAGCATACAGTTAATTAACCCTGTGGCCCAGCTTGGGTTGTTTTAGAAGTTGTTACGGAGATGTGAAAATTCTAAAGTATTGTATTTGCATGAACAAAATATAGCCTAAGAAATTTAATGGTACTGAAAAAAGTAAAAGGCAGGAAAAGATCTGAAAGCACAATTCTGTGGTTTTCACTGTATAATCAAAGCTGTAAGTAAATGTAAGGATCATGTCCTTTTGATGTAGTTGTTTAAGAGTTCTTTTGATTACTTTTATCAGTAGTGGATTCCCAGTTTTAAAATTAAACTTCAGTGTCAGTTTTTACATATGTAAATGTCTGTGCCATGTATTTTTGCTAGTTTCAACAGAGGTCTTAGCCTCTCATAATTCTAAATTAAGAGACATCATAACCAAATGCATTCTATGGACCTTGATTAAATCCTAAAAAAATGGCTAAAAAAGACATTTTGGGACAACTGAGAAAATCAGAAAATGGGGTGGGTATTACATGATATTAAGGAATGACTTAATTTTTTAAAAAGATCTTATTATTTATTTCACAGAGGAAGAGAGAGGGGGAGAGAGAAAGAAACACCAATGATTTGAGAAAAACGTTGATGGGCTGCCTCTTGCATGTCCCCCATTGGGGATCAAGCCCACAACCCAGGCATGTACCCTGACTGGGAATCGAACCTTGATCTCCTGGTTCATAGGTCGAGGCTCAACTGCAGAGCCACACTGGCTGGGCGGAATGACTGTTAATTTTAACAATGATATGGGTAAGCAGAGACTACCCCTTCTAGGAGTTGAGATGTTTGCTGAAGCAGTTAGGAATGAAGCATTATGATGTCTACAACTTGGTTTGAAATGGGTTCTACACCCTCAACCTATCTAGCTAGCTAAAGCCAATATGGCAGAACAGTAACAGTTATTAACCTACAAGATATGTTTAAGAGTGATCATCGTATTAGTCTTTGTTTAGAAAATTCATAATAAGGTTTTAAAAAATTTAAAGCTAAAAGTAAAAAGTATATTAATGTTCTGCCTTTCATGTATAAATGTAGAGTGCTCTTACTTTTCTACCTTTGACTCGTATTGCTCCAGGTTCACAGGTTCCTGAAGAGTGCTGGTGATCTAGGGTGTTGACTACTGTTAGATCCCCTGGCAAAGAGATGATCTCATAGTATATTTGCTTATTTTCATTTTAAATAAAAAGGAGATGAAAACAAAAGCATAGAATTGGAAACTAACTATGAAGTTAAAGGAAAGGAAGATATGGAATGGGAATAGCTATATTGATTTTTAAAAAGAGAAAACCTTTTTTAATTTTTAAAATTAAATTATTATCTGTGTACATATACCACTGCCCCCCCCCCCCATACATGCCCTCCCTCCCCAGAGAAAACCTTTTTTAATAAATTGGATAAAAAAGAAATGATAACTAGAAATAAAAAAGGAAGGATCAGAGAAGTCAGAAAGATGGATAAAAGTTTAGGAGTAGGAAAGAAGTCAGGAAAAATACTAAGATTTTAGGCTTTAAAGTTTTAGTTCTCACATTAAAAATTTACTCAGGAAATGTTACAAAATATAAGCCTTCGTCATTCAGAAGCTTTATTTTTTATTTTTAAGTTTTTCTTAATACCATCTACTTTTACTTATTTATCTATTTTTTGTTAATCCTCACCCGAGGATATTGTTCCATTGATTTTTAGAAAGAGTGGAAGAGAGAGGGCAAGATAGGGCCTAACCAGAGCCCACCTGCAACCAAGTTACGTTAATCGAACCTGGAACCCTTTGGTCCACAGGCCGGCACTCTGAGCCAAATTGGTTAGGGCCACAAATTAGTTTTAGATTAAACCTTTGATTTGGCTGTCTTTCTACCCTACCATAGTTACAGATAAAATATTTACATGATTGAGCATACTTTCATAAATAGAAAAATTCCACCTAAAGCATAAATTCTAAAACTTCCTTGTATTACCTAAATATTAATATAATCAGATAATAAGGTAATCTTAAGTTTTTTCCCCCCTACCTTTTAGGCTTGTGCACTTATTTAATTTCCAGTGATGCTCTATTACCATTGCACCAAAATTGGAAGGAGCTTAGACTTTCTAAGTACATTTTAGAAGTTTATTTTTAAGATATATTTTTATTGATTTCGGAGAGGAAGGGAGAGGGTGAGAAAGAAACATCAGTGATGAGAGAGAAGCATCAATCAGCTGCCTCCTGCAGGCTCCACACTGGGGATTGAGCCTGAAACCTGGGTATGTGCCCTGACCAGGAATTGAACCGTGACCTTGGGGTTCTTAGGTCGATGCTTAACCATTGAGCCACCCAGGCCAGGCTAAACACATTTATTTATTTATTTATTTATTTATTTAACAGAGAGGAAGGAAAAAGACAGAGAGCTAGAAACATCGATGAGAGAGAAACACTGCTCAGCTGCCTCCTGCACACCTCCTACTGGGGATGTGCCTGCAACTAATCTTGACTGGAATCAAACCTGGGACCCTTCAATCTGCAGATTGACGCTCTATCCACTGAGCCGAACCGGTCAGGGTAGCACATTTATTTTTGAATTAAATAGTTTTCACTTTATAGAAAAGTTGAAAGGCTAGAGAACTAACCAGATTGTGCTGAAACTTATTAGAATACTAGAGGCCTAGTGCACAGATTTGTGCACTGATGGGTCCCTCGGCCTGGCCTGCAGGGATTGGGCAGAAACTGGCTCTCCTGAGGAGGTTCTGGATTGCGAGAGGGTGGTTTTTGGGTGACACCCCCCAGAATCAGGCTCCCTCCTCTCTGGTTCCAGGTGCATCACCCGAGAACCATAGCTGCCAAGTCACCGCAAGCTCGGCAGTTCCTGTGTTGAGCGTCTGCCCCCTGGTGGTCAATGCACATCATAACTACTGGTCATATGGTTGGATGGTTGCTTAGGCTTTTATATGTATACTACCGTGTTTCCCCGAAAATAAGACATCCTCCGAAAATAAGACCTAGTGCATGGAAAGATAAGACATCTCCTGAAAATAAGACTTAGCGCAACTTTGGGAGAAAAAAATTAATATAAGACACTGTCTTATTTTCGGGGAAACAGGGTAACACCACTTCAAAATATGTAACATTTTGACAGTGAAAGTAGAGACGTGGAATTTTTGCTCAGTGATAATGGCTAGTTATTATTTCTTAGACTTAATATATATTTACAAGAACCACATTAAAAAATATCTCAAATTTTCTCTAACTACATGCATATGAGCATTACACAGAATTACATTAAACTAAAAGAAGATTAAAAGAAGAAATGACCAATTTAAAATGATCAGATCTGTTTTTAAAACATAATATATGCTTTCATTTTGTATTCAGAATAAGACAAAATGCTTTTTGTAATAATTTTAAGGTATCAAAGCAAGAAAAATAGTAAATAATAAATATAGTCTTTTCAAGTTTCTAAATAAGACAACTTTTTAATTCCTATGAAAGGAAAAGAAAAGTAGTTCAGAACATGAAAGAAATGTCATTCTTTCCATATCTTTCTTTTTGAGAGAACCTGATAAACAGTGTAACTGTTATATGAGGAGCAAACGATGGCAGAAATGCTTTCTCTATGAAAAAATGAGCCACATGTTCCTTTTTGGATAGCTCCTTTCATCAATGCATTTTGAACGATTCCATTCACATAGGTTTTTAGCCCTCCCGTATTTTGTTTTGAAGCAGAGAATATCTGTAATTATGCTGTGCAGAATTATCAGAGAGGCATTAATTCTATGTTTCTATAATGAAAGAAGAAATCAGTTATGCTTATTGACATTTGTGGTTTTAGAGGAAAGCTGCAGCAATACATAGCTCTGGGAAAAGGACAAGATAGATCTAGAACTTCTGACATTGTTGGGGAGAAGTAGGAGCTACATTCCTTTGCTTAGATTTTTTTTATGGTACAAGCAGCTATCTCAAATGGCACAACTTCCTTTATCAGAGGCTTAGCGGTAGGACAGACTGGATGCAGATATGTAGCTTCAGTTTGGACTTTAGCATAGAGGTGAAGTGAATCTTGGAAACTCCTTGGAATCCAAGTTTCAAAGGAGCACATCGAATGAGTGGGTAAGAGGAAAAGGAACCAGAAGATTGGGTATAAATGAGAGGGGAAACTAACTCTGAGAAGCAGTTAAACTGACCTAGTTTGATGGGATCTGCAAGACCCTGGAGTTGGAAGGTGGAAGGCCAGTACAGGCCATTCTCCTGGACCTTGTGTGACACTGGAATCCCTCTTTAGTGCTCCTGATATGTGGTCACACTTGGACTACCTCCAGTGGCAGGATGCTCACTGACTCTGGAGGTAGATAGTCCCTGACTTGAGAAAATGTGTAGCCATACTTTTTATTAATGTAGCCCTTGTAGAAAAGCTAAGTACAGACCTATATGGAGTCTAAAAAGGGCAAGTCTCCAGCAGCTCACCGATGAACGTTATCCACGTATACATGTTTTCCCCTGCATGTGCTGTGAACTGTGTAAAACAGCTCATTTTTGTTTTTTGAGAATACTATATTCTTTTCTGCAGTTTTTGTCATTTGACATTTTGAATGTCTGCATTAGTGCATATGGATTAGCCTAATTCTTTTTAATGACTACCGCATATGGTGTATACCAGAGTTTATTTGATGTGTTTTTAAAAATATATGTATGTTTTATTAATTTCAGAGAGGAAGGGAGTGGGAAAGAGAGCTAGAAACATCAATGATGAGAGAGAATCATTGATCGGCTGCCTCCTGCATGCCCTTTGCTGGGCATGTACCCTGACTGTGACCTCCTGGCTCATAGGTCAGTGCTCAACCACTGAGCCACACCAGCCTGGTCAACCAAGGTCTTACTGATATATATTTGAGTTGTTTCTAGTTTTTGTGCTCTTAGAGATAATAATGCAATGAACATTTATTATCTTGACAGTTCTAAGTACAAAGCTTTTTTTTTTTTTTTTTTTTTTTGTACTGGCCAAACATCTTCCTCCTAACTTTACTTACTGGTTGTAAAAGCAGTTGCCATCTTCTTCAGCCATGGTCTTTTTTGCCAATGTCTAAAATGTAGTAGTGATGGAACTGAACACTTTTAATTGTGGTTTCACCCAAATGCAGAACATGGGATTGTCTATTATTTTATTATTTCTCTTAAATGTTTTTTATTGACTCCAGAGAGAGGAAGGGAGAGGGAAAAAGGGATAGAAGTGTCAATGATGAGAGAGAATCATTGATTGGTTGCTCCCTGTATGCTTCATGATTTTATTACCTCTTAATCCTATCATGTCACACATTGTTAGTTCATGTTGAGTATAGAGTCAGGTAAATGTTTGCATTTCGAGTTGGTGGATCCCTGGAGTATCTGATAAAAGCTGTGGACTTGTCACCACTTCACCCTACCCCCCAAATGCATTAACACAATTATTGCTGCAGTTTCAGGTGGTTCTTGGGTCTTCTGTGTTTCTAATTTCTTTATGATTGCTTTGCTGAAGTCATAGATTCTCTCATCCTCTATCAGTGCTGTTACATAGTCAAAAATTAAACCAGAGTGCTCACTTCAGCAGCACATATACTAAAATTAGAACGATACAGAGAAGATTAGCATGGACCCTGTACAAGGATGGCATGCCAATTAGTGAAGCATTCCATATTTTTTAAAAAGAAACAAATTAAACCAGAAATGGTCAGTTTCGCATTTTTTAGTGAGGCTTCTATTGTGTAGTAGTTTATTTGCAAGTGCTGTTTTTATTTATTTTTTAAACAATCCAGGATCAGCCTCAAGCTAACCAGTCCGTAGTTGAGAAATCTGTCTGGCTTCTAGTCCTCTCCCATTCTTCACGATTCCACACAGATTACAGAAAGCAATTAAGCAGCCTTATCTGTGAAGCCTCTCAGGATCCCAGGATGTGATTTGTGAGATCAAATGACTTGAACTCAGTGAGAATATCTAGCTGGTTTTCTTTTTTTTTCTCAGCCATCTTGGATTTAAGTTTCTTCTTAGTCATTGTATTTGATCTTCAGATTGGAAAGAATAAAACATTCTTAGCTGAGAATGGAAATAAAATAGGAGTAAGGCTGTTTGTCTTTGTTAATATTATATTAACCACCTCATCCAGAGGAGACTTCACCTTTCCCTCTACTTTTTACTTTAACCTCTAAACTACCATTTATTCAGTATCTGGCACTTTATACAGTCACAATTCATTCAGAGGCTTTAGCCTTGTTTACAATTTTCTTAAAATTCCATTCCACTAATACTTATTTTATGTGCCTGTGTGTGTGTGTGTGTGTGTGTGTGTGTGTGTGTGTGTTTACCATCTGTTGTAAGTAGTTTTTTTTTTTTTTCTTCTTTTTTTTTTCTTTTTTTTTTTTTTTTTAATAAGTTTTTATTGTTCATATTATTACAAATGTTCCTTTCCCCCCCCCCCCCACCATTGCTCTCCTCCACCAGGTTCCCACCCCACCCTCTGCCCTTTCCCCTCTCCCCATTGTCCTCATCCATAGGTGCACAGTTTATGTTCAGTCTCTTCCCACGCCCCACTCTCCCCTTTTCCCCAAGAATCGTCAGTTCACTCCCCTTCCATACCTCTGATTCTATTATATTAAACAGTTAATATTGTTCATCAGATTTTTTTTTTAATTTCCTTGGTTTTTAGATTCACTTGTTGATAGTTACGTATTTGTTGTTCATAATTTTTATCTTTGTTTACCTTCTCTTCTGAAAGAACCCCCTTCAGCAATTCATATAATTCTGGTTTGGCAGTGATGAACTCCATTAGCTTTTTTTTATTAGTGAAGCTCTTTATCTGGCCTTCGATTCTGAGTGATAGCTTTGCTGGGTAGATTATTTTTGGCTGTAGGTTCTCGCTATTCATCACCTTGAATATTTCTTGCCATTCCCTTCTGGCCTGCATGGTTTCTGTTGAGAAGTCAGCTGACAATCGTATAGGTGCTCCTTTATAGGTTACTACCTTCTTTGCTCTTGCTTCTTTTAATATTCTCTCTTTGTCTTTTGCTCTTGGAATTTTAATAATGATGTGTCTCGGTGTGGTCCTCTTTGGATTCCTTTTGTTTGGAGTTCTGTGTGCTTCCTGGACTTGTAAGTCTAATTCTTTCACCAGATGGGGGAAGTTTTCTATCACTATTTCTTTCAGTATGTTTTCGATATCTTGCTCTCTCTCATCTTCTGGGACCCCCATAATTCTGATGTTGGTTCGCTTGAAGTTGTCCCAGAGGTTTCTTACATTATCTTCAATTTTCTGGATTCTCTTGCCTTCTAGCTTCTGTGGAGGAGTGTCTTCTGGCTCTTTATGTTCCAAATCTTTGACTTGATTCTTGCGATCTTCCCTTCTGTTTTTAGGACTCTGTAAAATATTTTTTATTTCAGACAATGTATTCTTTATTTCTTGTTGATCCCTTATCATTTCTTGTTGACTCCTTATTAATTCTAGTTGATCTCTTTTCATATCCTCATAGGCCTTATCCATCTTTTCTAGGAAATTCTTGAAAAACCTTGTAAGCGTAGATTTGAACTCTATATCCAGACGCTTTTTGTCCTCCATTTCTTTTGTTTGTGATCTATTTTGTTGTCGCATTTCGCAGTTACAGATGGGGCGGGGTTTCAGGGTGGAGCCTACAGCCTTGGCTTCTGTCAGCCCCGCCCTATGCGGGTCCTTCAGTGCTCGCTGCTGCCGGCGCCTCTGAGAGAAAGGTGCCCTCGATTTTCGCCTGCTGCCAAACAGTCTATGCTCTCCCCCAATGAGCCCGGAACTGGGGTTCAGTTCAGTTGGAAGTGGAGTTGGAGGTGGCGTTCAGAGCAGTCTGGAACCCCAGTCTCCTTCCCGTCAGGGCAATCCCGCGGCACAGCCGACCGTCCTTTCTCTGTGCGCAGTGTGCGCGCCGCCGCCGGGACCTCCTTTCACTGCTCCCCGGGGTTCTGCCTTACAGCCCGGCTCCCTATGGCTGAGCCTGAGTCCCCGGGGTCTGGCTTAAAACTGGGGATCAGAGCAGTCGGGGGCCCAGCACAGTCGGAGTTTTATCTCCTTTCCGCTAGGGAACGCCCGCCAGGCACTCGGCCTCCCTCCTCTCCGGCTCTGTCCTCTCTGCGCGCCGCGTCTCCGCGTCTCCGTACCTTGGCTTTTCCAGCTCCTCCGCGCCTCCTTCTGGTTTTCTCCTTGCTTCTCGCTGTAGAATTTCCAGTCAGTCAACCTTCCTGTAGTTCTGGGCAATGTCCGTTTTATATTTTAGTTGTATTTTATTGAAATTGTTGTGTGCGGCTGCGGCTAGGTGTTCACCTGGGCGCAGCCATCTTGGATCTCGTAAGTAGTTTTTTAACATCTGAATTCCAGAAAGCTCTGTGCAGCACATTAGATTTTTTAGATACTTTACTATTTTCTTCCCCTTATGCAGTCAACATTCATGCTTTTGAGAACCTCCAAGCTTTTGAGAGCCTTTACAGTTTCTGATCTTGGAATCTATCCTAATTTTTCTTTGAAAAATTTGAAATCTGCCTATCCAATATGTGCATCCTTCCCCTTCCTTTCTTGTTCTCCAAACAACACGGCTGCTGGCTGCTTTCTCCAAAGCTTCCTTCTACTGGTATATTACTAATCATGTATTACTGGTGAGGATTAGATCAAAGTAACAGTTTCTCTCATTTCTCCTCTACTTTCTAAAAGATTGAATTTTTACACAGACGGGAAGCACATCATCTGATGCATTGACTTAAGCTGAGTGACACTTCAACAGATGTACCCTGGTCAGTAAAATAAAGCTAGTAACTGCTATTATTTTTTTTTTGTACAGTACCCTTATGACAGACACCATACTAAGTTCTTTTCACTTATATTATCTTGCTTATCTCCTTTCTTAGGGTTATGAGGTGTAGGTACTATTGTTATCCAGTAATTCACATGAAGAAATGGGCTTAAGAATGTTGAATTGCCCAAGATTGCACAGCTTGTGAGTGCCAAAGTCAGATATTTCCTAAATCAGGTTTTGTTGTTGTTGTTAACCTCACCTGAGGATATGTATTTTTTCCCTACTGGTTTTTAGAGAGAATGGAAGGAAGCGGGAGCGATAGAAACATCGATGCGGGAGAGAGATCGATTGGTTGCCTCCTGCATGTGCCCTAACCGGGGCCAGGGATCAAGCCTGCATCTGAGGTGCATGCCCTTGACTGGAATCAAACTCCTGACTCTTCAGTACTTGGGACAACCCTTTAACCACCGGCTAGGGCCTAAGTCAGAGTCTTAATCATCATACTGGGCTGTTTGACATGGTACTTAATTACTATGCCGGACAAGATTCTTATACTTCAAAACCTGTGTAGTTCTCAGACCACTGGCTGTGCACAGTAGGCTCTTAAATATTTAATTGGAGGTTTGTTTCTTGTTGATTTCCAGGGTATTATTGCCTTTTAGCTCTTATAAATCAGTAAGAAAATGATGAGAAAATGAGTGAGGCACACTACACTATTAGGCAATTCATAGAAGAAATGAAAAGAAATATTCATTTTTTACTAATCAGATCTTTTTTTAATAATATATTTTATTTTTTTTTACAGAAAGGAAGGAAGAGAGATAGAGAGCTAGAAACATTGATGAGAGAGAAACATCGATCAGCTGCCTCTTGCACACCTCCCACTGAGGATGTGCCCACAACCAATGTATGTGCCCTTGACCAGAATCGAACCTGAGACCTTCCAGTCTGTCTGCAGGCCGACACTCTATCCACTGAGCCAAACTGGTTTTGGCTAATCAAATCTTTTGATGATTTTAGGAGATCCATTTTTTTTAAAAAACAAGTTTAAGGTGGTTTTTTAAAAATATATTTTATTGATTTCTTATAGAGAGGAAGGAAGAGGGATAGAGAGTTAGAAACATTGACCAGCTGCCTCCTGCACACCCCCAACTGGGGATGTGACCGCAACCAAGGTACATGCCCTTGATTGGAATCGACCCTGGGACCCTTCAGTCTTCAGTCTGCAGGCCGACGCTCTATCCACTGAGCCAAACCAGTTAGGACAGGAGATCCATTGTTAAAATACAAGACTCTTAGTGCTCTCCCTCTCTGGAGCACCCTTGCCTTTCCCTTCCCCATTTTGATCCTCTAGGTGCATTACTTTTGCCTTTGTCTTTTCCTCTTTTTTTTTTTTTTTTTTTAATAACTTGTTTTCTTAGCCCATTTCTTCTGTAGATCACTTTTACTACCTCTGTAACTTTCTAAATAAACTTCCTCTTACAAGTTGGAGAAAAAAGGCAAGACTCATTTTATATAAATATATAGGCTTTTTCTGATTGTCTTCAACTTCTTACTACTTTCATAAAGTACCCCTTGGGTGTTTAAGGCTAGTTTGATAATCTTTTATATCTAAAGTTCTATAGCACTCACTGATGTGCTATACAGCTTCATGCCTGTCAATTGCCTCATTTACTTATTGGTAAATGTGTATGTTTTCATTTCTCCAAATATTTTTCTAAATTCTCTGTTGAAACAGACCACACCTTATCCTTTAAATTTTTTCCCCCCCATTATTGATTTCTAGAGAGGAAGGGAAAGGGATAGAGAGATAGAAACATTATCGATTGGCTGCCTGATGCATGGCCCCTACTGGGGATCAAGCCTGCAACCTGGGCATATGCCCTGGACTGGTGACCTCTTAATTTAGAGGTAAATGCTTAAACATTGAGCCATACCAGCCGGGCTTACTCATATATATATATATTTTTTTTTTTATTATTTTTTTAATATATTTTATTGATTTTGTACAGAGAGGAAGGGAGAGAGATAGAGAGCTAGAAACATCGATGAGAGAGAGAGTCATCGACCAGCTGCCTCTTGCACACCCCCTACTGGGGATGTGCCCGCAACCAAGGTACATGCCCTTGACTGGAATCGAACCCGGGACCTTTCAGTCCCCAAGCCAACACTCTATCCATTGAGCCAAACCGGTCTCGGCTATATTTATATTTTTAAATCTACCTGTAGCATTATCACAATACTTAAAAAGTGTGCTTTATAAGATCTTAGTAATCATCTTAATTAGGTAGGTTTTTTTTTTTTTTTTTTTTTTTTTTAATATATTTTATTGATTTTGTACAGAGAGGAAGGGAGAGAGACAGAGAGTTAGAAACATCGATGAGAGAGAGTCATCGATCAGCTGCCTCTTGCACACCCCCTACTGGGGATATGCCCGCAACCAAGGCACATGCCCTTGACCGGAATCGAACCCGGGTCCCTTCAGTCCCCAAGCCGACGCTCTATCCATTGAGCCAAACCGGTCCCGGCTTAATTAGGTAGTTTTAACTTAAAAAAATTGACCTTTTCTTATCAACTGAATTCTTTTTTATAACTGAATTATTTTTTTTAAAATATATTTTTATTGATTTTTTTACAGAGAGGAAGGGAGAGAGATAGAGAGCTAGAAACGTCAATGAGAGAAACACCGACCAGCTGCCTCTTGCACACCCCGTACCGGGGATGTGCCCGCAACCAATGTACATGCCCCTGACTGGAATCGAACCTGGGACCTTTCAGTCCGCAGACCAATGCTCTACCACTGAGCCAAACCGGTTTCAGCTTAACTGAATTCTTATCTATAATAGCTGATGACACCAAGTCTTTATGTGAAAAACCTACTGAGAATTGTGTGTTTTTACTAACTCACTAATTTAATTCCCCAAAATTTTCAGTCATGGTTGTTCTTATATTGTTCCTTGTATTTAAGAAAACTATGGTCTTACTTTTCTCTTCTGTGACACCTCTATCTGTCCTTGTAGCCACCACTTGTAGCCCAGGGCCTGACATATAAAGATGATTAATACATTTTAGAGGAATTTAGGTTGTGCCTGGAAAGTAACTTTTTTACTTTTAAAAGTTTGGAAATGTGCATAGGTTATTACAATTATAGATTGCAAAAAACAAATGATAAAAGCTTTAAAAAAAGTTTGTGATCTTAACAGGAAAAGCAATTTCAGTAAAATAGCCTAAAATCATATACTAACCATCTTAGTGGGTTTTGATATGTGCCATTGATGTTGTTTTGGTTAAATTTTATTACTTTTTTCTTAGGTTAAGACATCAGAATTTTACAGATACTCTCGACAGCTGCGCTATGAAGTTGAACAAGCATTGAATTACTTTCAGAACATTCACCATCAGCCTTTGTTGGACATGAAATCGAGCCGCATCCGCTCTGCCAAACCCCAAACTACAGTATTCCGAGGAATGATCGGACATAGCATGGTTAACAGTAAAATACTCCTCTTAAAGAAACCAAGAGTCTGGTGGGAACTAGAGGGCCCCCAAGTACCCCTGCGCCCTGACTGCCTTGCTATTATCAATAACTTTGTGTTCTTGTTGGGCGGGGAAGAACTGGGCCCAGATGGTGAATTCCATGCTTCTTCCAAAGTGTTCAGGTATGACCCCAGACACAACTCGTGGCTCCGGATGGCAGATATGTCTGTACCACGTTCAGAATTTGCAGTTGGTGTTATTGGGAAGTTTATTTACGCCGTAGCAGGCAGGACCAGAGACGAGACTTTCTATTCAACTGAGAGATACGATATCATCAATGATAAATGGGAATTCGTGGATCCTTATCCAGTTAACAAATACGGACACGAAGGGACAGTGCTCAATAACAAGTTGTATATCACTGGTGGAATCACCTCATCGTCCACCTCCAAGCAAGTGTGCGTTTTTGACCCCAGTAAAGAAGGGACCATAGAACAAAGAACCAGAAGAACCCAAGTTGTTACCAACTGCTGGGAGAATAAGAGCAAGATGAATTACGCGAGATGCTTTCACAAGATGATCTCTTACAACGGCAAGCTTTATGTCTTCGGTGGTGTCTGTGTGATCTTGAGGGCCTCTTTTGAATCTCAGGGCTGCCCTTCCACAGAAGTGTACAACCCAGAGACTGACCAATGGACCATCTTAGCCTCCATGCCAATCGGTAGAAGTGGCCATGGTGTGACTGTGCTGGACAAACAAATAATGGTTCTTGGAGGCCTTTGCTACAATGGTCATTACAGCGATTCCATTCTCACTTTTGATCCAGATGAAAACAAGTGGAAGGAAGATGAGTACCCACGGATGCCCTGCAAGCTGGATGGTTTACAAGTGTGCAACCTGCATTTTCCAGAATATATATTGGACGAGGTCAGACGTTGCAACTAATGACATCTTTCTCACTTCAAAGCCAAACAAAAAAATTGGTTTGTGACAGAGTAGTTAATTGAAAACATATGAGAAAAACCTCACCAGTTTTACTATCAAAGCCATTGGTCTAATAGCATACAAATTTTTCATTCTGTGCTAGCATCCGTTGTTTTCTTTTTTAGTGGCCTCAAACTCATGCAATAAGTTAGTTCTAAGCACTAGCTCTTGAAACTACTTCCTGAGTCAATTTACTAGAATGATACACTTATCTGGGAAGCTGATTTTATGCTTTAAACATTTCTCTCAGATGTCACTGTAGGAGTCATGCATCTTCTAAGAGAAGACCTGATAAGTGTCACTTGTAATTTCTGTTCCTACCTTGATCTGAAATCTTTTTGAACATTTATTTCTGTCCGTTAGACCTTTTGGTTTTATTGTTTAAGTTTAAAACCCTTGCCCTTTTTTTGCATGGCTTTTTGCTGAAAATGCAAAAATATAAATTTTCTACAAAGTTAACTTTTTATATTCAAAACACTATTTCTAAGCTGCCTTCTCTTATCTGCATTGTGTTAGTGAAAGCGTACCCATACGTGCATACATCTTATGAATATATAAGGCACATCCTCTTTTATGCGTGGTTAGTATTCTATATTTTTAAGCTAGTGCACTTGCACACACACGGTTTGCCATACTTGTTGAATTTTAGATGTAATGTCTTTTCATGTATTAACATTTTTAGGAAGTTAAAATAACTGAAGTCCTCATTTGGTGTCAAAGTAGTCTATCTTCAGTCCATACTGATTCAGTAATATTTGAACTCCTCATATTCCTGAAACATGTATGGGTTTCTGAAAACTAACATTTTATATTTTCAAAAGTAAACGTTAGTGTTCCTTATCGATATATGTCTTCTTTTTGAACATGTTTTTCTTTGCAGTCTGTTTAACGTTGCCCTGTTTTTAGTGAGAATTGGAATGATATATGACAAGCCCTGGCCCTGCAGCGTGCAAGCACTTTTAAAGAGAATTTAGGTAATACCAGACTTCTAAATAAAGGCCCCCTAAAAGTAAGTGCAACTTCCATTCTTTATATTCAGTGAGGCTACTGCATCTGTTATTGAATGGAAAGTAGCAACTTGTGGAAAAGTTGAGCTCAGTTTTGACTTAGAGGTAAGGAATAGAATTATAATCTAACTGGTCATATCTATTTGTTTATTTAGTACAAAAAATTTAGCGGCACTGGGATATAAGCCCTCAGCTTTTTTGTTTGTTTTTTCTGAAAGCTACTAGCATGAAGGACAGTAACCTCAAAGAGAATGGATGGAGAATAACTGTTTAAAAGCATTTATAGTAAGTGTTTTAGGATTAGCCGCACCTTTCAACTCGAAGGAAAAATAAATGGTTGAAAAAGTTAAGAATAACAACCAGGGAATGGTTCATTCATATTGATGCCATTTTTTCCCCGAGTAGAGTCTATAGCTGATACAGATTAGATCTACACTGGCGAAACTTGCCAGATCTTAGGATATTGGTGCAATATTGCAATGCCTTCTGTATGGCTGTTGTATAAATTGTCTAGTTTCACTTTTTTTTTTTTTTTTGCTGCTGCCACCACTGAACATGAGATAGAAGAGTGAAGTCATGGAAATGTGAAGACTTTTGTTTTGCAGTTAAATGAGACAACTATTTTTTTAATACTCCAAAATTGGAGGTGTTTGGGTTTAAGAAACAATCAGGTACACAAGTAGTTTTTGAAAAAGAAAAACATTGGCATTGGTTTTAGAAGTCAAATTAGTATTCTTTCGTATATGAGACTTAAATTTTTATTAGATGATTCATTTGCTTTTTATCACTGTTTTAAAAAATGAAACTCGATACCATTTTCATTTAAAAATCATTTCTACTCATTTTACTTTTGAAAGCTAGGATTAGCTAAGTCATTTAGTTATTTTTCTAATATAATAGCTTGTTTAGTGTTTTGTATGTTTGCTGCTTGCTTTATAGGAAATAACAATAATGTCTTCATTAATTTCCTCATTGTTGTCTTTTGCTGGAAAAGACCGAGACAGGGTACCCTTCATCAGGCTTTTACACTCCAGTGGTTCTCTTTAATTGCTTAGATATGACTTCATAGCCCTAGTTAAGGTGAGATCTGGGCAAACAGTTGAAGTTCTTGGTTTTCCATTCTAAAGTCAGAAGGCCAAGGTCAAAGCTCATGTTTTGGAAATTTTGTGAAATCGTAACTTGAAGTAACTTTGGGTTCAGCTTCACACTTAAGTCATGTCTGACCTGATGTTAGCTGTAATCAGTTTTAAGCTTTAAGAATAGTTGCTATTGCTTGGGTTCTTTATGAATGTATGAGAAAATTCTTCTGTTTATATGTAGAGCTAATTTAGGTTCTTTTAAATCCATGATAACTTACATTCCCTTTTCAAGTTATTGTTTAATTGCTGAAAGAGATTTATTTTTGTTATACTAAACTATGGAAAATTTTCATAGTTTTTTTTTCAAGTTTATTTTTTGAGTGCTTCATTTGGAACCAGTTTTGTTTGTATACATTATATGTGTTCAAGATAGTTCTTAAAAAATTCAGTAAGAGATTTGAAACTATTCAGTGCAACTGTTGTGATCTTTGTGTGTTATTTTTCACTTTACATTTTAAATGCCATACTTTATAAAACTAGCTGGTCTTCATTAGTTGCATCTTAATTAGAAATGTTTGTTCTCTTTCATGTTTTTGACCTAAGTTTTGACTTTAATCTGCTTAAAGAAAATTCTTGCACTACAACCTTTTCATAAAACTCAAGATTGTCTCATTGAAGGTTTTGTATTGGAAAAAAATACTACTGTTTTTTATTTTATTTTAAAGCAAAGCTTAATTAATAGAATTATTAGCTTTTGAGACAGCTTTCTCTGTGTCCTCATTACTCTGCTCTGTGTGAGTGTTACTATAATTTGTGAAATTTGACTGAGCCCTTCACTTATCTTTTCTAAAGCAGCACCTTTGGACACCTCATTCTGGGAAGCCTGCTCGAGTCATAGTAAAGGACACACATTTGTATGGGGAGAAGTAAAAATGGAGAGTTTTGTCTTAATTACAAGAAACTAAGCTTTAAAATATTTTATAACAAATTATTTGAGCTGCATAATCTAAACATGTCAAACGTTCAGTGGGACTATTTTTATATATGTATATGTGGTTGTAGGTCATAACATTTCAGTTTATAATATAAATTGTTATTTCAGTTTATAAGCTATCTCTCAAAAAAGGCTAGCTCTTTTGAGAATACATAATTTAAAGTTTTAGATTGAAGTGAAACACAACATAGATAATAGTGAAATTAGATATAATTGAGGGCTATATAGCAGTAAAACTGCTAGTGCCATTTTTTTTGTTTGCCTATTATACATTTTTTGATTTTTTTTTGTACTCTGAACATTTTTAGGGATCATACATTTGTTCGATTAGATTAGAGTTGGTTTGGGAATAAATATCTTCTATAAAGAGATTTATCTTAAAAACAAAAGTCCTGGGAAATTAGTTTGTTGAGAGTTTATAAAGTCAAATACTCAATAGACATAGAACGGAGTAAGTAAACTCATGATATCCTTTCAGTATATCAGTGTAACTTCAATATTACAGAGTAACACTAAAGAGAATGCCATCAGCTTGGTTTGTTCCCCCTGATATTCTTGGATTTTTTTTTTTTTACATCTTTGGGAACAACTGCGTTAAACATTTTTGTTCATCAGTATACCAGTAAGGATTAGGAGTTTGCTTTCTGAAGGAATGTTCCTGTGAGGTGGTTGGAGAGGTTATTTTCTACCTAACTTGTAGTATATGCCCTGTACCTCCTGGGCATACTTTGTCTATTAGAAAAATATTTTGACCTTTAGGTACATTTTGGGCCAACAGTCAATCCTAGGACAGATTTAAAAAAATCTTAGAATAATTTAAGGTTTGCCTTTTATACCTGTTTTGAAAGCCTTTACATTTTTGTCAGGTAATTTTTCCCAAGCCGTGAATATAATCTATTCAAACATGTTTATGCTATCCATTCTGTTTTTAAATTGAAAAAAATGTTAAAAGTGTTTATGAAGAAAAGTTTAAATAAAATATTTTTCATCTTTAAAACATACTTCTTTATCTCTTATTATTTACTATCTTTAATCCATCACTGTCAGAGTCACTCATGACTTGATTAGCATTTCCATTTTGTTTTCCCTTCAACGTGCCAAGGAAGTGCCACAAAGATGTGATCTGTACTGATGCTTTCAGCCACAGATTCAAATGAGAGCATTAGAGTGAATTATTTACACTTACATACTATGGAAATTTTATAATGAAGCCAAGTAATTAAAGTTCCACTAACAGAGTTTTCTAGACTGGAAATACAGAATTGAGAGAAAGCTTTTGCAAGCCTCAAGCCTTAGTTTGGTAATTTATAGGTTTCCTTTAGCATTTTTGATTCATTGTTCTTATAAAGGCATTTCTAAAAATAGAAAATAGGCAGGAATGAATCTGCTATATCACAAGCACTTGGATTTTCATAGGCCAGCGTGTGCCTCCTTTAAATGGCCTCCGGAGACACCTCAGCAGGATTCCCTGGATCCTGGCCCCACGCTACCTCTCCGGGTCTCCCCCCTTTCCCCCCCCCCCTCACTTCCTACATGCACTCCATTATGTTGGGATCTTTGTGTGTGAATTTCCAGTCTCAAATTACTTGCTTTCTTTCCCTTCCCCTGCTTCCAAAATGCACTTCTTTTTCAAAGCCCAACTCAAATGCTTTCCTCCCCTCTTGCAACCTGTTCTCTCCCATTGAATTAATTGCTTCTTCTACACTCAATACATTTATAGTTCTTATTTCATTTTGCATAATAGCTGGGTATAATTCATTCTCCACACCTAGATCATAGTCTCTTTGGAAGAAAGGACCTTTTTTATTCCTCTTTGTACCCTCATATCTAGCATGACACGTTTTTTACACGATAGGCACGGAGTTCTAAATATTTATTGCAGCATGTGACAAACTCCATGTGAGTTCCAGGCAGATGCTATAAGCATCTGAAAGAGGGAGTTAAATTTCTTTATTGATTAAGGTATTTCATATTTGTCTTTATCCCCCAATTAGCTTTTCACTTACAACTTTTACTCTGCTACCTGCCAAATCTTTTATTTCTCAACTCAGAGTTCCAACCATCGAACATTTCCCACATGTTTTATTGGAATTTCAAACTGAACAAGTGTAAACCTGAAATCATCATCTCCTTCCAAAACCCCTCCCCCTTGTCCTGTATTTCCTGTATAATGATGTGGTTTTACCATTGTCTGGGACTATTTAAGTTGAAAACCTGGCAATTGTGTACTAATGCCTTTTTCCCCCTTCACCCCAACATCGTGGTTCATCCAGTTCTATCAGTTTAAGCCCTTACTTGCCATCCCCTGTCCATTCATACTTCCCTCATTCAGGTCCTTGTCATTCTTGCTGGCCTCTGGGAACTTGCTTTCTGATCTTCTTCCTCCACATTTCATTTTCTCCACTGCTGCTAGAGGGAGCTTTATTTATTTATTTATTTATTTAAATGTATATTTTATTGATTTTTACAGAGAGGAAAGGAGAGGGCTAGAGAGCCAGAAATGATGTTGAGAGAGAAACATCGATCAGCTGCCTCCTGCACACCACCTACTGGGAATGTGCCCACAACTAAGGTACATGCCCTTGACCGGAATCCAACTCGGGACCATTCAGTCCTCAGGCTGATGCTCTATCCACTGAGCCAAACCAGAGGGAGCTTTCAAAACATAAATCAGATTCTGGGATTCAGCAGCCTTTAATAAGCGCCCTTAATTTTGAGAATAAGATCCAAACTTTCTAGCCTGCCACAAAAGGTCCTTCATGTTTTACTCTCTTTGTACCTATTCAGTCTTTTTTATCCCATATTCTAGCGATGCAAGCTCCTTGGAGTTCCCTGAATACACCACATCCTCTCTAGCTTTTCTGTCTTTGTGCCCTTCCCCTCTTCCTTTCCTGGCCTAGCCTTTCTTGGCCTTCAAGAACCAGCTATTCATTTTCTTCACTATGCAGCCTGGTGTTGCGATTGGTGACTGATGGCCAACTGGGCTGCGCTTTCCACAGTGGCTTCGTGGTTCTTCGGGGAGATGTTGTGAGCAATCTCAGCACAGTGAGATTTGTTGCACATCAAGCAGCACTCCAAGCTGTTGTGTATGTTGTGGACCAGAAATTTCCGAAAGCCACTGGGCAGCATGTGCCTTGTGTTCTTGTTGCCCCCATAGCCACTGTTGGGCATCAAGAGCTGGCCCTTGAATCTTAAGCGCACCCTGTTGTCAGTGCCTCTGGGTTTCCACCAGTTCCGCTTAATTTTGACTTATTGGACTGACTGGTGCCTGATGAACTTCTTGGCCCTCTTTTTTACTGTCTTGGGTTTCATGAGTGGTCTGAGGGCAGCCATGGTGCCGAGTAGGAGATGGCTGCTGCCTTCATAGGCAATGCTGAGGAAGAGACTTGATCAAGTCTTCCTTAAACCTCTGGGCCAGATTAATGATGCCCTTGATCTTACCATAGTGCCTTGTGGATACTTAGACCCCTGCCTCCTCTGACACTTGATTTCTCTATCCCACCTTTCACTGTACTCTTTGAGGGCAGATACTGTGTCTTTTTATCTTGATTTTCCGTCTGGCACATGGCAAATCCTCCTTAATAAAAATAGAACCCAGAAACTTGGAAGGTCACCAATGAAATGCTTCTGGTGAGGAGGGGCAGCTGTATTAGAGAGCTTGATTGCCTGCCAACATTGACCTCCCTGAGGAATTCCCTCTGCTCGTTTTTACTGCCACTGCTCCCCCATCTGGAAGGCTGATGCATACAGCTATCCCAGTGGTCAACAGATCCTTCTTCCCTCAACATCTCAGTGTTTCTGAACCAGGCTGAAATTTTCAAGTGAAATAGGCCAAAAGCAAATCATTAATCCCATGGAATGCTCTATGACAAAAAAATGTTCAGTGGTCACAGTAATTTTAAACACTACATAAAATTTATTTTTCTTACAGAATCTCAACAAATAGCTTATTGAAGTCTCTTAGAAATCCTGATGTTAATTTATTTTGATGTTTAGCTCAGTGTAAACCAAACATGTGACCACTGAGCTCTTTTTGACATTGAATATACATTGAGTGGCCAGATTATTATGATCTCTGAACACATAATAATCTGGCCACTCAGTGTATATTCTATATAATAAAAGGCTAATATGCAAATTGTCCCCTCCAGGAGTTCGACAACCACCCATGTCCTCTCCCCCTGGCCAGGCTGGCCGGATCCCACCCATGCACGAATTCATGCACCGGGCCTTTAATACACACACACACACTCTGAGTGGCCAGATTATTATGCGTTTAGAGATCGTAATTGCCCACTCAGTATATATGATCCAAGAATGTTCTTGAAAAAGCCAGGCTAAGGAGTAAGTAAAAGAAAAGAAGGACCACTCATTCAGATACTCTTGTCTACAAAATAGGACTGCCTCCTGTAGGGCCAGTTAGTTTCCAGGCTGAAGTCAACATTTAGCCAAGTTGACATTACCCTGGGGTTTTCACATACCAAAGAACGTACCACCTTCTCAGGAGTTGGATGAATTTATACAATTATTTGTACAACTTCTATAGTTTAAGGAGCGGAGCAGGACTTGCAAAATGGCCACAACTTCCAGCAAATCCTCTCCCTAAAAAGTAATGATAAAACTGAGCAAACTTGTAAAAAAATATAAACTGAAAATTGACCATAGGCATACAAATTGAGCAGCATTTAAGAAAATGCACTACCTTATATAATAAAAATAATATGCTAAGTGTCCAACCAATTGGTTGACTGGTCGACCAGTTGCTAAGATGCACACTGACCGCCAGGGGGCAGGCGCTCCCACTGGTAGGTTAGCTTGCTGTTGGGGTCCAGCTGAGTGGGACTGGGCAAGAGGGTCAGACATGTCCTGGAGCCCTTCCTGTGGTCCTCCCTGGCTGGCCAACCTCTTGCAGTCCCTCTCTGGCTGGCCAACCTCCATCAGCCCCAGTCCCCCGCCAGGCTGAGGGACCCCACCCATGCACGAGTTTGTGCACCAGGCCTTTAGTACCTCAATAAGAACCATGGGAGTCTCTGATTTTTGCTTGGGGCTTTTCCCATCCCAACTCTCCTTCCCCTGCTCTGTGGCACGGAAGTTCTTCCAGGACTATTGCAGGGATCTGTCTGTATTTGGAGTGGAGTGTGGAGAATCCCATAGGTCACTATGGTGACATTGCAGCTAGCTTGAGGCATCAATAGTGATTGTGGCCCTAGCTGGATTGGCTCAGTGAATAGAGCGTCAGCCTGCGGACTGAAGGGTCCCGGTTCTATTCCGGTCAAGGGTATTAAAAAAATAGTGATGTGTTTAGTAATAGATTGGCAGACCAGCCAGAAATTTGACAAGTCGGAATTGAGATTTCAAAGAACAGTGACAAAAAACATGTATATTACCTTCTTAGTAATTTTTATATTGGTCACATGTCCAAGTGATATTTTGGATATATTGGGTCAAATAAAATACCGTATTTTTCGGACCATAAGACGCACTTTTCCCCCCCCAGAAGTGGGAATGAGATAGCCTACTTTACCCCTGGGGGTCCAGAAGTATGTGCTCATGGACAAGGCTGTGCACGTACAGGGAAGCATAAGAGCTAAGACTTGGGCCATAGTAAGGTACTTGCCCCTGGCTGGACGTGAGGCCTTGCAAACACATAACATCAGGAATAGGCTTGGAAACTGAACTTTGAATTCATTCCCCAGGTCACGTAGCTTTCTTTATCAGCAAAGGGCAGAAGGAAGCTTACTGCTTCAAGGTGTTATGTATAGCTTCTGACCAATCACTGGCTGACCACTAAGCTATGCTGACTCGGTTGTTGCCTTGGAATTTTTGAAAACAAGCTGATGAGAGAGATATCAGTGGCCATCCACTAGGGTGGGGGAGAAAGGAAGTGAGTGGAGAATAAACTGCACAGAATTCCTCCAGGAAAATCACTAAGCAAGCATACCACACCAAAAAACAGCAAAAACCACACAGAATCTAGACTTGCTACAATATAGTAGCAAAAATGTCATTTTAAAAAAAAATTGAGACAAGCAAAGAAATAGGAAAATGTGATCCATACCCAGAAAAATAAGGACTAAATATAATAGAAAACTGTCTAAGAGGGATCAGAGTGTTATGGAGAGCAGAATATTTATAGTTTTGTATCCTGTATTTCACAAGTCATTTCAATTTCTTTGAGAAAATATAAAAGTGAATTGATTGTGATTCACTTTTAAAAAAAGTATTTTTATTGATTTTTTTTGTTAATCATTTGAGGATATTTTTCCCATTGATTTTTAGAGAGTGGAAGGGAAGGAGGGAGGGAAACATTTATGTGAGAGAGAGACATCAATTGGTTGCTTCCCACATGCACCTAAACAACCGATAATCAAGCCCACAACTGAACTGGCAACCTTTCAGTGCACAGGACAACACCCAACCAAGAGCCACACCAGCCAGGGCTGAAAATAATACCTTGAATGATTGCTAAGTGTTTCATATGGCTACATCATAATTAAACATAGTCCTACTGTGGGCATAACTACATTTTTAAAGTAGTTCGTTCATTTTAAAGTCCATGACAGATACTGCTAGTTTAAGCTTCAGGGAAGTTGTATAATATTAGACCCACATCAGCATTGAGTCTAAATTGTCACCACACCCAATCCAAAGTTGTATTTTCATTTTTATTTGTTTGATTTTAGTGTTGAGTAATTTTTTATGTTGATTTGTCAATATGTTCTATGAATTCCTGTTTGTGTCATTTCTGCATTTTTCAATGGTATTCTAGTGTTTTATTATGGATTTGGGAGGATTCCTCGTCAACTATATGTGCCACACTTGACCATACTATCCCAAACTAAGTATCTTTAATATTGGGTCAATTTTAAAAATCATACAAATTCCATTAAATGTGGAGAGCGAATGAAACAATTTAGAGAAAACAAAGGGGTGGGAATTATTCTGATGGAGCAAAATGATTTAAGAATCACATATTTAAGAGATAGGCACAGCTGATAAAGACATTGAGAAAGGTATGGTACACATTACAGGGTCAAAAAGATCCCTATTCAAAAGTTAACAGCATTCTCCTTAGACCTGGGCTATGAGAGGTTTCTTTAATGCAGGGGTCCTCAAACTTTTTAAAGTGGGGGCCAGATCACGGTCCCTCAGAGAGCTGGAGGGCCGGACTATATGAACTACTAATTCCTACTGTAACACCTCGGCTGCGCTCACTGCCCAAAAAACCTGGCGGCCGGATCAGACTCCTCTGCGGGCCGCATGTGGCCCGCGGGCCGTAGTTTGAAGACGCCTGCCGGAAACGTGCGTTCAAACTTTTATTGAATACCTGCCTTGGGTACTAGTGGGAGTGAAGTTAGCTGGTAGTGGAAAAAAAAAAAGACCCCTCTGCTCTCAATCTAATGAGGAATCATAAGTAACTAAAAATCACTGAAAGCAAGAAATAAAAGTAAAGAAGGTGAGAGAGGAAAAAGCAGGGTGCTGCGGAGCTCTGAAAGTTACAATTACCATTGATGACAATCAGGAAAAGGTTCGTGGGAGAATTGGCATTTCTACTTGGTCATGGACATTAAGCAGGATTTCTCTATAGAAAAGGGTTTTCAAGAAAGGATGTACAAAAAAAAACGCAGGAAGTGCTGACCCAGGCATGCACACAGGTCTAATCTGTCTTCCATTCAAGCGTGTTCTAGCACTGGTGGAAATAAGCAACATAAAACAGCACCTAGTAAAACTTTTTATGAATGAAAAAAATAGGTGGAGACCTATTTTAGCTCATTAAAAATGTATGTAAAATACAAACCATGGAAAATTTAGACTCCATAAAAACAACAGTAAAACTGACAATGGCAAAAACTTTATACAATTAAACTTGTCTCGGGCTCCCTGGAAGTTGACTCCAAAATGAGAATGAAAGTGTAATTTTTTTACTTATATTTATTTTTTATTTGTTGTTCACATTATTACTGATGCCTCCCATCCCCCCTTCTGTTTTGCCCACCTCTACTCACCCTCCACTGCCCCCCTAGTCTTCACACTGTTGTCTTTGTCCATAGGCTAGGCATATATGTTCTTTGGCTAATCTTTTTACCTTTTTAAAAAAATTGATTCCAGAGAGGAAGGGGTGGGGGGGAGAGAGAGAGGGAGAGAGAAACATCAGTGATGAGAGGATCATTGATCCATTGATCAGTTGCCTCCTATACACTCCCCTACTGGGGATCAAGCCCAAAACCTGGCATATGCCCTGACCAGGAATCGAACCGTGATCTCCTGGTTCATGGATCAACGCTCAACCACTGAGCCACACCAGCCAGGCTATAGTTTTAATTTGCATCTCTCTGATGATTGGTGATGAGCATTTATATTTTCTTGTTTATTGGCCATCTGCATATCCTCTTTGGAGAAGTGTCTATTTAGGCCATTTGAGAATTTAAGTTATTTGAGAGGTCATTCCAGAAAGCATCAGCAGGGACTGGGGTACTGGGATGAGCCAGTAAAGGTACTTCACCAAGCAGTTTTCTACTGGGGGCGAATGGGTTCAATCTCTTTTCCACAGACAACTGGGGCGAAAAGATATAGAACATACCTCAGAGTAATCCCACCAGAGGATGAGGAAGCTGGAGTATTTATCCTCCAACTGCCATCTATCATGGGAACATTAGCTCCCAGCATTTCTGGGTGACTAGTCTGACAGTCCAGGATTGGGGCGGGAGTTGCAGGTTTTTGCATTCAGAAGCCAAAACCACCATTGTGTACTGAAGAGTGAGTGTCAGTGGGGCATGGGTGGGCCACCACCGCTACCTGCTACATTTGTTGTTGACTCAAAACTATCGAAGGGTCATGGATTCAATTCCCAGTCAAGGGCATGTACCTCAGTTGCAGGTTTGATCTCCGGCTCTGAACATGTTCAGGAGGCAACCAGTTGATATGTCTCTCTTACATTGATGTTTCTCTCGCTCTCTCTACCTCTCCCTCCTCTCCCTCTTCCTCTCCCTCTCCCTCTCCCTCTCCCTCTCCCTCTCCGTCTCCATCACCGTCTCTCTCTGTCTCTCTCCTCCCTTCTTCCCTTTCATTCTCCCAAAAATATAGGCCCACAAAATTTGCATCACATGAAATTGGTACACATAATGGCCATAAAAGTACACTCACTTATAAGAGGTTAACATTTTTTAAATAAAATTTAAAACAAGTTTTCATAGTGATATTTTTATGAATTAACATTTTCAGATGAAAATCATTTCAATAATTCTTAATGCCTCCACAGGAATAGTAAGAATAGTTACATTGATATAAAGTACAACATAGGAAATATAATCAACTAGAGGCCTAGAGCACGAAATTTGTGCATAGGTAGTATCCAAAGCCTGGCCTGCAATCAGGGCCGATCATCCCTAGCTGCCGGCAGCTGGCCCTGCCCCCTGCCACTGCAGCCACTGGTTGCCCTCGTATGTGGAATGACCGGCAAGGTGATTGGGGGCTGGGGGCAGCTCCTGTGTTGAGCGTCTGCCTCCTGGTGGTCAGTGCAAGTCATAGCTGATTGATGCTGCTGTCTGGTCTATTTGCATATTATGCTTTTATATATATAGATAATATTGCAATAATTATGTATGGGTTCTGTTGGCTTCTGGCAATATTAGTGGGAACACTGTGTAAAGCATAGGATTGTGTAATCACTATGCTGTACTCCGAAAACTAATACAAAATAATACTGAAAGTGAAAAATAAAAATTGGCCAAAACCAGTTTGGCTCAGTGGATAGAGTATTGGCCTGCAGACTCAAGGGTCCTGGGTTTGATTCTGGTCAAGGTCATGTACCTTGGTTGCGGGCACATCCCTGGTGGGTGGTGTGCAGGAGGCTACTGATCAATGTTTCTCTCTCGATGTTTCTGACTCTCTAACTCCCTTCCTCTCTGTAAAAAATCAATAAAATATGTTAAAGCCAAAACCGGTTTGGCTCAGTGGTAGAGCGTCGGTCTGCGGACTGAAAGGTCCCAGGTTCGATTCCTGTCAAGGGCATGTACATTGGTTGCCGGCACATCCCGGGTAGGGGGTTTGCAAGAGGCAGCTGGTCGATGTTTCTCTCTCATCGATGTTTCTAGCTCTCTATCTCTCTCCCTTCCTCTCTGTAAAAAATCAATAAAATATATTAAAATAAATAAATATGTTAAAAAAATAAAAATTATAAAAGCAAACAAAAATAATTTCAATAAAATAAAAGCCAATAAAAATACTAGAAACATTTAATCTAGATTATAGAGGAATTTGATATCAAGGGATTAAATTGATTTGAATTTGCTCAGGAAAATATGTTCTTTGTAAAATTTCAGCCATGCTGGCATGATTCTGATTAGGGTGTTTTTACTCACAAACATGGAGTCACAGTGTCCTCAGGCTCAAAACAAGAGGAGGATGGAAACATCCTGTTCTTGAGTTACTAGAGGCCAAAAAATGAAGAGGATTTGTGCCAGGGGAAATTGCATGGGTAAATGCAGAGTGGAAAAGCATATGGAATGCTTTGAGAATGATGAATTCCTCACTGACAGAGCTATGGGAGCAGATGTTAAGCAAAATAAATAAATAAATAAATCAAAATCATTCATGAATATTCTGTGGATCTGCAGATTTCTTTGTTGAAAGAGGATAAGAAAAATTGGATCTTACAGTCTTCCAGTGTAACTTCACAGCTTGTCACTAAAATATCCCATGACCTTACAGGAAAAGAACAAAAACCCATTAAAAATAATGAAAGATTGACAGGCAGCATAATATAAAATTGTGAACAGCCTTGTAAATAATCTTAAGGCAAATGGAGTTTGAGTAAAATAGACCCGCACTTTTTCACCTTATGTAATATTCAGGCTTTCCTCATGAAAGAAAGCAGCTAGAGAAATATTTTTTAAAATATACACTGCTTTTGCTCCACCCACCGAATCCTGACTCAGAGATTCAGGCCTTTACTAGCCTGAGGACTGGGTATGCGTCTCTCTTGATCCCAAGATATATGAGGAGGCAGATTTATTCTTGTGTTTTCCCCTTTTCTTGAAACCTCGCAGTCCCCCCTTCTCGCCAGCAGCCCTCATTGCCCCCCCCCCCCCCCGCAAGTGTACTCATTGTCTTTTTACATTGAAAAAGGACCACAGTAATCAAGTAGGCAGGAAGTAGGGGCTGACTGGCCGAGGTGTAGTGTATATCCTCCCCATTACTCATCCACTGTGACCGCAGACATAGGAAGAGCTATTTCACTGCCATTGGCTTCCAGTACCAGAGTAGACAACGTGAGGAGGTTGATAACCACCAGAGTACAAAAAGGTACAATAACAGACAACCCATTAGAAACTAAAATGTAGACTGGAAGTTGTGCCCAACAACTCACCTCCTTTCCAGTTGCAGACTTATGAAAGGGGTGACACTACTACCCAGATGGATAGAAGTTGGGATGAAAGGCAATGCACATGTTCTGTTGACACACTGAGTCTGGAAGGGTCTTTCCTTGTTTGTGTATGAATTAAGACAAAAAACAAATTGGGATCTACAAACAAAGACTATGATCAAAGAAATGGAAGACTTGGGGAAAAGGAAATAAACTTGTGGGAAATTATGTGCTTTCAGAGCCAGGAGAAAAAGTCAAATTGTTAGGCATCTTCAAAAGATTGCAGGAGAAGCAAAAGATCATAGGTAGAAAAAGAGCAAAAGTGTAAAAGGTACTTGACTCAAAGAAAGACTAAGAACATTCCAAAGGCAGCAGCAGAATTAAAATCCATAGGCAGTAGAGATGGCGTAGAAAATTCACCTGCCAGTGTGAAAGGTGTCCTTGAGGTGTTTCCCGGAGTGCAGGTGAAAAGGACAGATTCAGTTCTTCACCACATGCTTCATGAACACCTACTATGTGCTAGTCATGTGCTAGGTGCTGGATCTAAAGGCTTGCACATTATCCTCAGAGTATAAGAGGCAGTCAAACCCTTAAACACAAATCTTATATAATAAAAGTCCCATATGCAAAGTGACTAAACGGAACAGCCAGTTGCTATGATGCACACTGATCACCAGTGGGCAGATGCTCAATGCGGGAGCGCTAAGGATATCGGACTACTGGGAGCAGGCGTAAACTGGCAGCTGGACATCCCCCAATGGCTCCTGAACTATGAGAGGGCACAGACCAGGCTGAGGGACCCCACAAGTGCACAAATTTCATGCACTGGGCCTCTAGTTAATATAATTGCAAATCTTGATGGTTGCCTCAACTGAAAACTGGCTCTATAAGGATTGCCTGTGTAGGAGAAGCCAGTTCTGATTGGGTGATTAGGGAAGGTCTCTGTAAAGAACAGATAGCTGGAAAGAGAGAGGGTGAGTGGGAGAAAAGAGATTATAGAGAGTGGACAGGGGTGTGAAAAGCATGTGCAGCAGAGACTGAAAGAGGCCCAGGGCCTCTGGTGACGTGAGGGAGGTGAGGAATGTGGTGCAAGGTGTGTAATGGGAGCCACTATGGCCATACCTCACAGGGCTAAGGCTGGGTGAGGAGGTAGTATTTCATTCTAAGGCAGGGGTCTTCAAACTATGGCCCGTGGGCCACATGCGGCCCGCAGAGGAGTCTGATCCGGCCCGCCAGGTTTTTTGGGCAGTGAGCGCAGCCGAGGTGTTACAGTAGGAATTAGTAGTTCATATAGTCCGGCCCTCCAGCTCTCTGAGGGACCGTGATCTGGCCCCCACTTTAAAAAGTTTGAGGACGCCTGTAAGGGAAGTGGGAAGTTCCTGAAGGCTTCTAGGTAGGCGGCTGATGTGATGTATGTCTTAAAAGGTCATCTGGTCCTTGAATCAGGGTAAGGAGGAAAGCTGACTGAGGGGCCAGGGAGTATGAAGGGTGATGACGATTTAGACCACATGTGTCAAACACAAGGCCCTCGGGCCAAATCCGTCCCGCCAGGCCTTGCAATGTGGCCCGCACCGCGCTGTCATCACTGCACTCCGCTGTGTTTCCATCACAATGACAGTTTATGACTGTTCAGTAAAGCATTCGGCCCGCGATTTAGGCTGGATTTTAGATTTTGGCCCCTTCTCTGATTGAGTTCGACACCCCTAATTTAGACGGTAGTGGTGGCTGACACTGCAGACAGAGAAGTGAAGGGATTTAGGATGTGCCCTGGAGGCTACCACTGGCAGAGCTTGGGAATGAATTGGATGGTATAGGAGAATGGATGGCCCGTAACAACTCCAGGGTGCACTGTAAACACGGGGCCTATTGGCATTAATCATGATGGAAAAAATGGGTAGAAGAGTGGTTTGGGAAGGGACCAGTGGGAGCACAGGTTCAGGCTCTTTATTTTTTTAAAATATATTTTATTAATTTTGTACAGAGAGGAAGGGAGAGAGATAGAGAGCTAGAAACATCGATGAGAGAGAGTCATCCATCAGCTGCCTCTTGCACACGCCCCACTGGGGATATGCCCGCAACCAAGGTACATTCCCTTGACTGGAATCAAACCCAGGACCCTTCAGTACGCAGGCCGACGCTCTATCCACTGAGCCAAACCGGTTTCGACAGGTTCAGGCTCTTTAGGTCTCAGATACCTGTGAGGTGTTTAAGCGTGAAGAAGTGAAAAATATCACTGGATATGAATCTGGATGAATCTCATGCGAGAGGTCCGAACTGACAGTATCCACTATTACAGATAGTATTTACTTGGGTTTTATTTGATTATGTTCCCTTTAAAAGACACAAAAGTAGACCAAATAGCATACTGAATCTCTGTGTCCCCATCATAGTACAAATGATATTTTGCCATGAAAATGCCAAGTCACCTAAAAAAAAGAAAAATCCCAACTACAGCGCATATAGGCCTAAACCTATGTTTTAACTGTAAAATTAGGGGGTCGTCTTATATGCCGGAAAATACGTACTCCAGTCTGAGCTTTCTCATCTGACAATGGGTACATTCTGACATCATGGAGTTCTGGTGAGAATTATATCAGATTAACCATGTCAACAGTGCATGGTAAGCAATGTTATCCATTAATATTTGGTTATTTTGGAGTGGGAAATGTCAATCCAATAATGGAGAAGGAATATATATCAGGGTTAGTGACTGGAAACAAATTGAGTTAAGTTTATAAGTTCAGTAGGAAGTGTTCAAATTATTGAGCTTTTATGGAGAGAACAAAACAAGCTGGTGGACACAACTATAGCACATTCTGGAATTCTTGCGAGCTGAGGACACAGCAAGAGCAAGTAGACTTAAGGTTTCTATATGAGTCCCTGGTACCCCCACAATGGAACCCCCACTTTATGGTCATTATATTCAGGGGAAATTCACATAAAAATTAAGTAAGTACTCAAGTGTCAGAGCATTACATGATCTGGTCTGGTCATTTTGGGAAGATTTTTGCTGAAAAGAATGACCGTGAGAAGATCCAAAAATGGATTATGAACAAAAGGCTCAAACTGATCCTGTGCTCTGGAGCAGAGCTTCTCAAACTTTATGGGCCAGAAAGCCCTGGGGACGTGAAAAGGCTCCTGATGAGGACGGGGCCTGAGAGCCTGCATTTCCCACGAGCTCCAGGGCGCCGCGGAGGGAGCAGGGCTCTCTGGGGTCCTCACTCTGAAGTCTGTCACTGGGGAATCCTGCAGCGCAGACCCTGCCACTAGGAAGACAGTGGGCCAAGGACAAGGCAGGAACCCTTTGGGGCCGGACCTGTGGCAGCCAGTGGCTAGAGTCCTCCCGTGGGCACGGTGTGGCCCAGCAGCAACAGCTCGTGGCATGGATACTGCATCACCCACGTCCATGCCCCTGGGAACTGGTGCTCAGATGTGGAGGAGAAGGAGGAGAACGTGGACACGGGGACAATGATCAACAAATCACAGGTGCGTGATGTTCCTGGCCAAGACATACATGATGAAAGATGTTTTATTTTATTTTTTTTAATGTTCATTTATTGGTGAGAGGGAGGAGAGAGAGAGAGAGAGAGAGAGAGAGAGAGAGAGAGAGAGAGAGAGAGAGAAGAGAGATTTGTTGTTCCACTTATATATTCACTGGTTGATCCTTGTGTGTGCCCTGACCGGGAATCAAACCAGCAACCATGACATACTGGGACAACGCTCTAACCAGTGGTCGGCAAACTGCGGCTCATGAGCCACATGTGGCTCTTTGGCCCCTTGAGTTTTTAGCAAAGGCCAGCTTAGGAGTACCCTAATTAAGTTAATAACAATGTACCTACCTGTATATGCTTAAAAAATTTGGCTCTCAAAAGAATTTCAATTATTGTGTTGATATTTGGCTCTGCTGACTAATGAGTTTGCCAACCACTGCTCTAACCAACTGAGCTAGCCGGCCAGGACATGAAAGATCTTTTAGGTTTTTCTGAGTTTAAGGGCGATCTCCACGTGTAGACTGAAGGAAGGAACTTGCCCCATTTCAGGGAGGATTATCTAATCTCACACACACACACACGGCAATACGTTTTAGCTCCAAAAGCAAAGGGCCTGGGACCCTCAGGACAGGAGAAAACATCATTTGTTCTGCGCCCTTGGTGCCCTGCGTGACTTCTCTCCTGTGGCCTTCATACATTCCAGACCAGGGTGGTGCTGGCCTTTAGGTGACCAGAGTCAGGAACTCCAGCTATGCTGTTGGGATCCCTTTGCTCTCCAGCTGCCTCACTCTCATTCCTCCCGGGGGCCCACGGGCTGCCTCCAGACAGCCCAGCAGCTCCTGCTCACTTATCAGAGCTCAGTGACACCAGGAGAGAGGGAGTCTGTCCTGGTTTCACCAGAGAAGGTCTCTTTTTGCCTTGTGCTCGCCCTGGGATCCATCACAGTGGCCAAGGGAACGGGGTGAGAGAACTGGCCAGGGGCTGCGGGTCCTGTGATTCGAAATCCCCCCAGAATGAAAAGGGCGGAGCGAGAAAAGTAAGCGAATCAAAGAGAAGCTTGGCCAACAAGCACCAAGGGCACACATGGGGAGGGGGGTCTAGGAGTAGCCCCGCTGTGCAGATGCTGGCAGTAAGGTTAGAGGTGGAGACCTTTGCCCAAGGTCACACATCCATGTAAACTGAGGCGGTCAGAGTGCAAACCAAGGCAGTCCGACCAGCGTCCCTCCCCACTCTGCTCCCAGGCAGCAGAGGCCATTTGGGTTCAGACTCCTGCCACATCAGCTTTCAGAATGAATGCTTTGAAAATTGTTGTTCAGCTTGAATATTTGTTACCAGTTTTCTAAATAGAGCTGGTGCCTCCTAACTGGTTTGGCTCAGTGGATAGAGCTTTGGCCCATGAACTGAAGAGTCCAGGGTTCGATTCTGATCAAGGGCACATGCCCAGGTTTCAGGCTCAATCCTCAGTAGGAGGAGTGCAGGAGGCAGCCGGTCAATGGTTCTCTCTCATCACTGATGTTTCTGTCTCTTCCTCTTCTTTACTCTTTGAAATATATAGATATAGATATAGATATAGATATAGATATAGATATAGATATACAATAGATATAGATATATATTGCCTGAGCTGGTGTGGTTCAGTGGTTGAGCATCCACCTATAAACCAGGAGGTCATGGTTTAATTCCTGGTCAGGGCATATACCCGGGTTTTGGGCTTGATCCCCAGTGTGGGACATGCAGGAGGCAGCCAATCAATGATTCTCTCTCATCGTTGATGTTTTCTCTTTGTCCCTCTCCCTTCCTCTCTGACATCAATAAAATATATTAAAAAATATATATATATAAATACAGCTGGTGCCATAAACTCCTCTATAGGAGAAAAAAGTATTTTTTAAAGAAAGGTAGTATTTTTAAAAATATGTTTTTATTGATTTCAGGGAGAAGAAGGGAGGAGAGAGATACAAACATCAATGATGAGGAAGACTGATTGGTGCCCTCCTGCACGCTCCATCCCTCACTGGGGATGGAGCCCACAACCCAGGCATGTGCCCTGACTGGGAATTGAACTGTGACCTTCTGGTTCATAAGTCGATTCTCAACCATACCAGCCAGGCAAACTGGGATTTTGTTTGTTTGTTTGTTTTGGTAATATGAACTCAAGGATTAAAACTTATTTGATGTGTATAACCCATGTAATTATCTTTACTGATGCTCAAATGATTCTAACTGTGACTAGCTGAAACTTTAAATTGAATTCTGTGTCCCTTTACCATGACCTAGTAATCTCTGAAAGCTTTATTGCTATTAAAAAGCTTGTATGTGTCTTTCCCCAGATCCACAGAATGCTTCAAGGTCATACAATTTTAAAAGAATATATATATATATATATATATATATATATATATATATATATATATACACCTTCCAAAGCAAAGAAGAAGATACAAGCAAAGAAAATACTTATAAGACAGAAAACAAATCATAAAGCAAAACAAATGGCAAAGAAAAAGATGGCTGTGTCCAGTCTTGCTCAGTTGGTGGATCATCATCCTGAGCATCACAAGGTTGCTCATTCCATTCCTAGTCAGGGCACATGTCCAGGTTTCAGGCTTGATCCCTAGTGGTGGGCATACAGGAGGCAGCCGATCGATGTTACATTCTCACATCTATATTTCTATCTCCCTTCCCCTCTCTTTCAAAATCAATAAAAAATCCTTTTTTAAAAAGATAAACTGCCCTGGCTGGTTTTGCACAGTGGTTGGAGTGTCAGCCCATGTACTAAAGTCTTCGGTTTGATTCCCAGTCAAGGGCATGAACCTCATTTGTGGTTTTAATCCCCAATCCAGGTCAGGTGCATGGCGGAGGCAACTGATCTATGTGTCTCTCTCACGCCGATCTCTCTCTCTCTGTCTCTGTCTCTCCTTTCTCCTTCTCTTCCACTTTCTCTGAAAATTAATGGAAAAATATCCTTGGGTGAGGATTAACAACAACAACAAAAAGATGAAACATGATACACTAAATGTATTAGTTATAATGCTAAATCTAAATGGAACCTACTCTCATCTATATAATAAAAGCCTAAGTGACATTATGGCAGAATGACCTGAACGACCAGTCACTATGACACACACTGACCACCAGGGTCAGACACTAAATGCAGGAGCTGCCCTCTGGTGGTCAGTGTGCTCCCACAGGGGGAGCACCACTCAGCTAGAAGCCGGGCTCACGGCTGGCGAGTGCAGATGCCATGGGTGGTAGCACTACCGAGCTGCAGCGGGCCGGGATGAGTGTGAGCAGTGCAGCACCTGGCCCTAATTCAGGTTCCTCTCTGGCCGCCTGCAGCTTGGCGCACTGCTACATCCCTCAGGGGATGTCCGACTGCTGTTTAGGTAGTCAGACATCCCCCAAGGCGTCCCCGGACTTTGAGAGGGAGGTCCAGTTGCCAGCTTAGGCCCAATCCCAGTGCCGTTCTCTCTAGAAAGCAGACAGTCTGAATAACTCAGTGCCTCAGAGAAGCGCAGGAAACTCAGGGTGAGCCCACCTCCATGCTTGACTCACCCACTCGATGGTGTTCGCAGGACAGACTGTGGTGGCCCAGCCCGCACACGTGCAGCAGCTGCTGAAGCTCAAGCAGCAGGCTGCGCAGCAGTAGAAGGCCATCCAGCCACAAGCCGGCAGTCAGACATCCCCCGAGGGGTCCCGGACCGCGAGAGGTTGCAGGCTCAAGCTGAAGGACCCCCCCGCCCCGAGTGCACAAATTTTATGCACCAGGCCTCTAGTATACAAATAAAGTTTCCCAGACTGGACTTAAAACAATTATTTCTATGCTATTTACAAGAATCACAAAATGACACAAAAAGATCAATGCAAGAGAATCAGGGAAATTGCAAAACAAACACAACGAAGGGAAACAAAAGATCAAAATACTTGTGAGTAGAATTTGAGACAAAAAACTGAATAAAATGGCATTGAAATGTATAAAACCAAAATAAGAAGGATAGAAACTCAATAATTCAATCAATGTCTTATTTAATAGTTTCCCAAAAAGAAACATGAATATTAGACAAATATACCTTTTTCCCATGGAACACATATACAATTTGAATATATAGCTGCACTCACAGTGGCACTTCAGCAGGGTTCCTTTGCTGAAGAAGACTCATGGGACCTAAAAGACAAAGCTTTCAAATGTAGTTTATGATAGAGAAAGGACACCCTATAGCAAGAGCCTAAAAATCAGAATAAACATCACAGGAGGGTTCTGGAGAGGCCACATGCAGGCTCTGATTGTCCCTGGACAGGGAACCCCGGATGTGAGCACAGATCACTTCGGAACCAGGGAGACAAAAATGAAGCCTTTGCTGAGGGTGTTTATATTTTGCTTGTTACCTAGGTGTACCCCTGCTGCAGACCCAGCAGAACCTGGGGCAGGGGGCGCTGTTGAGCATCACACCCAGACCAGGTACAACTCTCCAAGCTTATTGTTTGTTGTTGTTGTTGTTGTTTTTGTTTTGGGTAATCCTCATCTGAGGATATTTTTGCCTTTAAAAAAATATATTTTATTGATTTTTCACAGAGAGGAAGGGAGAGGGATAGAGAGTTAGAAACATCGATGAGAGAGAATCATCAATCAGCTGTCTCCTGCACACCCCCTATCGGGGATGTGCCCGCAACCAAGGTACATGCCCTTGACTGGGATCGAACCTGGAACCTTTCAGTCCACAGGCCAACGCTCTGTCCACTGAGCCAAACCAGTTAGGGCCCGAGGATATTTTTTTCCATTGATTTTTATAGAGAGAGTGGAAGGGAGGGGGCGCGACAGAGAGAGAAACATCGATGTAAGAGAGACACATCTCTTGGTTGCCTCCTGCATGCACTCTGACCAAGGTGGGGATCAAACCCACAACTGAGGTACGTGCCCTTGATCAGGAATTGAACCCACGACCCTTCAGTCCGCTGGCTAGGGCCTAGCTCATTGTTATTAATAAGCAATGCTGACAAGGTGGGTCGAATTCCCCTGAAACTCTTTGGACTCATAGTTACATGGACACATTATACACCAAAGCTTTGTGCTTTGACCAGGAACCACATCAGGCAGGAGCTTTAATTTAACCAAACAGCTCAGGTTGCTTGTAGACCTGCGATGAATAAGCTTTATAGCACAATAGCAAAGCACAAAGTCTATCTTAATAATTTCCAAAACACTGCAACCATACAAACTAGTTTTGGATCACAATTCAAAAAATATATATATGATAAAACAAAGTAATCAAAATGCAAATTTAAAACAAGGCATTTTTCTTTAGATTATAAGTCTAATGAAAATTAATAAGAATGATCATATCCAATATCAATAAGGATCTAGGGGAACTGGGCCTCTTTGTTCATTGCTCCTGGAAATATAAATATGTACAATCTTTGTCAGGTACATCTTGGTAATCTGGATCAAAATCCTTAAAAATGTACATCCTCTTTGCCCAGAAATTACTTATTTGGCATTTCATCATGAGGAAATTATTGAGGATATGGGCAGGAAAAAATGCTTATTGCAGCATAGTGGATGATAGCAAAATGTCCAGCAAAATGGGGAGTGTTTCAGTAAGTCATAGCCATAGCCAATGATTCAAAATAATTTTGTAGCGGTCTGTTAGTGGCAGGCTCTGTTAGTTGCATGTCTACAAAATTTCCCCTCTTCTATAGTAATAGAACCCAGATACTCTTCAGGGCAATGATGTTCACTGCTCCAGGCATAAATCATGACAGTCCTATTCCCACTTGCCAAGTTTCCCTTGCAATCAGGAGCGGCCATGTGATCCAGTTTTATTTTCATTAAATATTTTTTTATTGACTTCAGAAAGGAAGGGAGAGGGAGAGAGAAACATCAATGATAAGAATCATTGATCAGATGCCTCCTGCATGCCCCCTACTGGGGATTGAGTCGACATGTGCCCATGACTGGAATTGAACCTGGGACCCTTTAGTCTGCAGGCTGATGCTCTATCCACTGAGCTAAACCAGCTAGGGCGTGATCCAGTGTTTAAAAAATGTATATTTTTTATTGATTTTTTTTTTTATAGAGAGGAAGGGGTCGGGGGAGAGAAAGAGAGAGAGAGAGAGACATCAATGTAAGAGAAACATCAATCAGTTGCCTCCTACACCCAACCCGACCGGGTATGTGCTCTGACCAGGAATCAAGCCAGCGACCTTTAGGTTCATGGGATGACACTCAACCAACTGAGCCACAGTGGCTGGGCTGTGATCCAGTTGTTGTCAATAAAAATGTAAGAAGTCTACTGGGAGTTTTGAGAAAGTTTTGCTTTCCTAGTAAAAGGGAAAGATGCTGTTCATGCCAGCAATCATCTACTGCAGACCTTACATTAAGTGAGAAAAATTAATTATTTGTTAAGCAAGAGTTGTTTGGGGCCCAAAGAGTCCCTAACTCTTTGGATACTATAATGTGCCTCTCCAGAACCTCCTCAGGACTCCCAGACACTGGGAGTGCTATAGGCTGACAGTTTTCACCTGCCAGCTATATCCAGGAATTGAACTCATTGAAGTCAGCTGCCTTGCCCAATTTCACATCCCCTTCCTGGGAGGCAACCCATCCTATATAATAAAAGGCTAATATGCAATGACAGAGCAACTGGAACAACCAACCAGTCACTATGATGTGCACTGACCACCAGGGGCCACATGTGGAATATGGTGTGAGCTGCGGTGGGATGGTGGAGCAGGTGAGCGGGGGACTGGGGGGGCCAGACCAAGGCGGGGCACTGGTTGCTGTCTTTGGGGCGAGCCTCTAGTGGTTACTGAAAAGTTTGCTCCTGAGCGCTGTGGTCCCACTTGGCACTTGCACCTGCTGCTGGTGCTGGCCCAGATCGCACCTGATGCCGGTGCCTGAACCACTGATCACACCCACTACCGGCACCTGGCACTGGCCCTGATTGCTTGGTGCCGTCAGTGCGTGCAAGCAGAGGCTGCCGGCCCTGATTGCCCCTCAGGGCTTCTCCACCTCTCCCTGCTCCTGAGGGGCGATCGGGGCAGCAGCCACTGCTTGCACGCACTGACGGCACTGGCTCTGCTGGCACCCACTGCTGGCGCCGACCCCAATCACTCCACTCCTTCAGCAGGTGAAAGTGGGGCAGGTGCTATGAGCGCATGGGAATGGCAGTGGCGGGAGCAGGCCTACCAGCAGATTGGACTGGGGGCCATAGCAGGAGGGGCTGGGTGGGGGCATGGAGGATGGGCCGAGACCCACCCTGTGCCCACCGCAGCCTTGTGGCCCACAGTTCCTTTCAAGGTACATGAATTCGTGCACTGGGCCCCTAGTATTATAGGACTATAAAGGCTCGGCCTTCTTTCTTCAATTTGGGACAACTCTGCAGGTCCTCCCAGCTCCACAGCCGGAGCCCTTCTAACCACTGCACCATTGCCTAACTTCCCTTTGTGCTTAATCCTACTTTATTCCCTTTCACGATGGTGTTGATCTTAAGAGCACTTCTTAATACATTTCCTGCACTCAAATCTCTTGTCTCAAAGTCCGTTTCCTGGGTAACCCTACCCACGGCATCACTGACATTTATTCATGTAAAAAGGTATTTAAAATATATTGCTAAATGACACAAGAACATGTTATAAAGCAGCATGCATGGTGTCTTCTTATTATACCTATTAAACAGAGGTGGGCAAAAGTAGGTTGATAATAAAAAAGTACAATACTTAAGAAATAATACAAAAATAAACTCTGTGTTTCGTATAGTCATAACTATAAACCTACTTTTGCCCTACCTTGTATATCTGCATAGTAAAAATGCAAAGGAAAAGACGAATATTTTAACACCAGGATTTGTGTTTCCAACAATATCCTGGCCAAATGTTTAGAGAAACTCTAGTTTAGAACACATTAAATGCCAAAAAATAAGTTTGAATATTTGAATACAGAGTTGTAGTGGAACTCCAAGGGTGGTGGTGGTGGTGGGGGCACAGAAATTAGAGAGAAGCACAAATTCACAAGAGCTAACGATCACATTTGCTCTGGAGGTAGCTGCTGATTCCTGATGGCCTAGAGCCAGGTTTTCATGAGCATTGCTGGGGGAGACGGGAGACAAAGCCTAGAGTGTGAGCAGGATGGAGACCCTTGCATTAAGGCAGAAGAGCCTAAGAGCAACAACCTTAAGAAGTTCAACTGAAAAAGATGGCATCTGGAGATGTCAACTCCATGGGAACAACCAGGTATGAGCAAATAACCGATATAAATATGGGGAAAATATTTGACCAGACACTTCGTCAAAGAAGATATAGGAATGGCAAACACATGAAAAGATGTTCACCATCACTGAGCCTTAAGGGAATGCACAGGGTTGGGGCAAAAGTAGGTTTACAGTTCTGAGTGTGCGAATCAGAGTTTATTCTTGTATTGTTTCTTATTATTTTTAAGATATATCTTTATTGATTTCTGAGAGAAAGGGAAAGGGAGAGAGAAAAATATCAGTGATGAGAGATAATCATTGATCAGCTGCCTCCTGTACACCCCTACTGGAGGTTGAGGCCACAACTCCAGTATATGTCCTTGACTGGGAATCAAACTGTGACCTCCTGGTTCATAGATCAGCGCTCAACCACTGAGCCATGCTGGTTGGGCTACTTATTAATTATTGTATTATTTTCTATATGATCAACTGTAACCTACTTTTGCCCCACCCTGTATTAAATCACAGTGGGATGCCATTTCACACCAATCAGAATGGCTAAACTTAAAAAGATTGAGCATCTGTTCTCTGAGCATGCCCACGCCCCCCTTTTCTCAGGCAGGCACTTTGCTTCTATCCTAAGCTTTAAGGGTCCCAATGAGATTTGCACCCAGGGGAGCAATTGTGCAGCAGCAGGTCATCCCGGGTTTACCCCTAATCCTGTCTCTAGGAGCCCTTCCTTTGCCTCACTATCCCAAGCTTTAATAAACGTACTCTCACTTTCACCAGAACTTGTGTGTGTGCTGAAATTTTCCCTGCATGAGTCAATAACCTGAAGGTGGCCTGAAAGGTCCTGGACCTCATCTGGGCAAGGCCAGCTCTTGGCACGGAAGTGGTCTGGTAACATTTTTGCACCTTAAGATAAATACCTTTGAAATGTCAGTAATTTCCTTTTCCAGATTACTCAGGGCAAAAAAAAAAAAAAAAAAAAAAAAAAAAAAAAAGAAAGAAAGAAAGAAAGGAAGGAAGGAAGAAAAAGACCAGGCAGTTCCAATATATTCCTAATTTGCTGAGAGTGTTTATTATGAATGGGCATTTAATTTTATTAAATGCTTTTTTGGCATTAATTATATTATCGTGTGATTATTCTGTTATCCTGTTGATATGATTGATTATACTGATTGTTTTTGAAAAATATTTATTGTTGAGAGTATTACAGATGTCCCACTTTTCCCTCGATTGTCCCCCTCCATGGGGTTCCCAACCCGCCCCAGGCTTCACCACCCTACTATCTGTGTCCATAGGTAAAATCTTTGGTTAATATCTTCCTGCCCCTTCTCCCCCTTCCTTCTGAGATTCATCAGTCTGTTCCATGCCTCTGATCCTATTTTATTCATCAGATTTCTTATTTGTTTATTTTGATTTTTAGATTCAATTGTTGATAGGTGTTTGTTGCCATCTTATCTATAATAATAAAAGCATAATATGCTAATTAGACACAATATCCTTCCAGACGAAGGACTGTTAGGGAAGCCCGGGTCCTGGGTGCGAGAGGGAAGCCGGTGCCGGCAGCTGGGGGAAGGACCGCCTACTCTTGCACGAATTTTGTGCATTTGGCCTCTAGTTGTTCATATTTTCTATTATTTCTCCTTCTTCTCCCTCCTTCTCCCCCTTCTTCTTTTTCAAGACTACCCTTCAGAATTTCATATGATAATGGTTTGGTGGTGATGAATTCCTTTATCTTTTTCTTGTCTGTGAAGCTCTTTATCTGACCTTCAATTCTAAATGATAACTTTGCTGGGTACAGTGATCTTGGTTGTAGGTCCCTGTTACTCATCTTTTGAGTATTTCTTGCCACTCCCTTCTGGCCTGCAATGTTTCTGTTGAGAAATCAGCTGACAGTCGTATGGGTACTCCCTTGTAGGTAACTAATTGCTTTTCTCTTGCTATTTTTAAAAAAATATTTTTTATTGGTTTCAGAGAGGAAGGGAGAGGGAAATAGAAACATCATTGATGAGAGAGAATCATTGATTGGCTGCCTCCTGCACAGCCCCCCACTGGGGATCAAGCCCACAACCCAGGCATGTGTACCTGACCGGAATTGAACCCGGGATCCTTCAGTCCATAGGCCAATGCTCTATCCACTGAGCCAAACTGAGCAGGGCTCTCTATTTTTAAGATTCTACCTTTGTCTTTAACCTTTGGCATTTTAATTATGTCTTGGTGTGGGCCTCTTTGCATTCCTCTTGTTTGGGACTCTCTGCGCTTCCTAGACTTGTAAGCCTGTTTCTTTCACCAAGTAGGGGAAGTTCTCTGCCATTATTTCTTCAAATAGGTTTTCAATATCTTGCTCTCTCTCTTTTCCTTCTGACATATCCATAATGTGAATTCTGGTACACTTGAAGTTGTCCCAGAGGCTCCTTACACTTTCTTCATATTTTTGGATTCTTTTTTCTTTTTGTTCTTCTGACTGGGTGCTTTTTGCTTGCTCATATTCCATATTGTTAATTTGATTCTCAGAATCCTCTACTCTACTGTTGAATCCCTGTAAGTTATTGTTTATTTTAGTTAGTGTATGCTTAATTTCTGTCTAGTCCTTCTTCATGAGTTAGAAATTCTCACTAAGATCTTTGAAAGTCTCACTAAGTCCCTTGAAGCTTTCATTAAGATCTTTGAGCAACCTTATAACCATTGTTTTGAAGTTTGTATCTAGTAGTTTGCTTCCATTTCATTTAGTTCTTTTTCACAAGATTTCTTCTGTTCTTTCATTTGTGACATATTTCTTTGTCTCTGCTTTCTTGTGTTTGTTTCTGTGTATTAGATAGAGCTGCTATACATCCTAAAATTGGTAGAGTGGCCTTGTGTGGTAGGTGTCCCATAGGGCCCAATAGTTCAGCCTCCTCAGTCACCTGAGCTAGGCGCTCTAGGTGCACATCTGTATGGACTGTCTGCAGTCTTGTAGTTGAACCTTGATTGCTGTTGGTGTCTCTGGGAAGAGTTGACCTCCAGGCCAATTACCTGTGAGGACCATCTGTGACTACAGTGGGAGAGCTGCTGTGCAGGAGGCAAGGCCCAGCTGTGAAGCAAGGAAGGCTGGTGCTAGTGCTGGGTCTTGGGCCTTTTATTGACAGGTTTAGGGCGTGCTGTCACCAGCTGCAGCTTATTTGAGAAATTTAAGCAAAGCCTGAGCCAGGACAGGCCATTCATTTGGAAAAGCTGCTGCAAACAGGTTGGGTGGGGCTGTAAATTGGATGGGCGGGGCCTCAGGGAACCACCAGGGTGGAGCAAACAGAGTGAGCCATGCTGATATTGCTGCCAGTCAGCGATGGTACAGGGGAGGTCTTGGCATAGAAACAATGACCCTTGTGAGCACCTCTGTCTGGGAGAAAGCTGCTCCCAGGTTCCTGCCCCGATGCTAGACAGTCCAGTTCCTCCTATGTGTTCACCCTGGCACTGGAGCTCAGAGGAAGCAGGACCTTGTAAGTTCAGTACGTACGCTGGCCCTTTAAGGGGGACACCTGGGCCCCCAGCAGCCACTGTGCCACTGAGCCCCAATCTCTGTTGGTTTTTACAGCCCATAGTTATGGGGACATCTTTTCCCAGCTCTGAGACCCTGGACTAGGGGTCTGGTGTGGGGCAGGGACCCCTTGCTTCTCATGGCAGCCTCCATATGGATGATCTCCCTCCAGGTTAAAAAAGTGGCATGTGTGTGTGGGACCAGCCAGTTGACACCTCCACCCCTCCTTCCAGTCTCAGTGTGCTTTCTTCTTTACCTCTCTAGTTGTAGGACTTCCATTCAGCCAGCTTTCCAGTGGTTCTGGATGATGGTTGTTCTGTATTTTAGTTGTAATTTTGATGTGGTTGTGGCAGGCAGTGAGTGTTTACCTACACTGCCCTCTGGGTTCTGATTGTTTTGAATACCGCACCTTTACATCCTGAAGCAAACCTCACTTGGTCATGATATAAACTTTGTATATATTGCTGAATTCCATTTGCTAAATATTTTTGAGAATTTTGGTGTCTAAATTCATGAGTGACGTTGTTTTGTAGGTTTTTTATAGTGCTTTTGTCTGGTTTGGGTATTATATTGTCCTCAAACTGAGTTGTAAAGTACTCTCTACTATTCAATTTTCTGGAATAGTTTCTGTAGAATTATTGCTAAAACTCATAGAATTTTAAAGCTGGAAGACACCCTTGAAATCACTAAGTACTGACCAGAAACTTGATTCGACTTTAAAGATACCTTTTTATTCTCTCCAGGTAGCCAGATTCAATTTAGTCTTCTATACCTTGGAGGATTAGCAGAGAAATTTAATGATTTTTCTTTTTAAAATATTTTTTTATTGATTTCAGAGAAGAAGGAAGAGAGAGAAACATCAATGATGGGAGAGAATAATTGATTGGTTTCCTCCTGCAGACAGTCCATACAGATGTGCACCTAGAGCGCCTAGCTCAGGTGACTGAGGAGGCTGAACTATTGGGCCCTATGGGACACCTACCATACAAGGCCACTCTACCAATTTTAGGATGTATAGCAGCTCTATCTAATACACAGAAACAAACACAAGAAAGCAGAGACAAAGAAATATGTCACAAATGAAAGAACAGAAGAAATCTTGCAACACAGGCATGTGCCATTGGCTGGAATCAAACCCAGGACCCTTCAGTCTGCAGGTGGACCCTCTATCCACTGAGCCAAACCAGCTAGGGCAAATGATTTTTCTTGATACGGTGTAAAAAGAAGAAAGTATACTCAGAAAGGAGCCAAAAAGTCATTTCCTAAAAAATTGACAGTTACTCTCTTCATTGCACTATAAAACCAGGAAATAGCCCTGGCTGGTTTGGCTCAGTGGATAGAGCGTCGGTCTGTGGACTGAAAGGTCCCAGGTTTGATTCCGGTCAAGGGCATGTACCTTGATTTCGGGCACATCCCCAGTGGGAGGTGTGCAGGAGACAGCTGGTCGATGTTTCTCTCTTATCAATGTTTCTAACTCTCTATCCTCTCCCTTCCTCTCTGTAAAAAAATCAATAAAATACATTAAAAAAAAGGAAAAAAAAAAAAAAGAATAGGTGTTCAGGGGCTGGTAAATTGGAAATTAGGGAATATGGGCAGCACATCTACCGCATCTGCCACAGCTTGGGAGGAGAATCACATTTAAGACACAGAGAAATTACCTTCCAGAAAAAGATTGGTATGATTTTAGAAAGGAAATATAAATACCTCGATTTAATTTATTCCAAAATTACTCAAACTATAGAGATCTATTCTTGGGGATGACACTGTAAGAACTTTTTTAAAATATATTTTTTATTGATTTCAGAGAAGGCAGACGGAGAGACAAAAACATCATCATGAAAGAGAATCACTGATTGGCTGCCTCTTGAATACCCCCAACTGGGGATTGAGCCTGCAACCGGGACATGAGTCCTTGGCTGGAATGGAACCCACGGCCCTTCAGTCTGCAGGCCAAAGCTCTATTCACTGAGCCAAACTGACTAGAACTAAAATTTTTGTCAATTATGATACTCGTTTGATGCTGTGCCTTCAAAAATAATTTGTGAAGGCAGAAAGGAACTGGTAATGTATGGTCTTTGCATAGAGCATTTGACTCACTTTAAATTAATGCAAACCTGGATATCATCATCTGAACCTATTTTCTCTGGCATGTTAAAAGAATTGCATTAACTTATTTGTGCTAAATGAGAAAGTACTCTGAATGAGAAAAAAAATAATGGATTGCATGCTGAGAATAACCTATGGATTAATATTTAAAGTTTCTCAAGAGAAGTCATAATACAACTCCCTGGAACAGATAGTATAATGGTATTAGTCATAGATTTCTGGAAATGCTGATCCAACCACTTTTAGCACTGGAAGCTTTTTATTTATAGAAACCCATAATAATTATTGATCCAAAATAAGCTCGGTTGTATTTGATTCTTTCTTAATATTCTGTGGTGGAGTGGTATAATTTTTGAATTTATTGTTTTAGTCTGGTCCATAAGCATCGTGTCTTGATTATTTCACTTTTAGAAGTTCCTCGGAACTCTGCAAATGTTGGAGAATTTTGGAGACTATAATTTGACAGGTTAATTTTACTGCCAAAGATTGTCATAATTTAATATTACCAGGGAGAAATGAATATTCACTTTTCCAAAAATACAGGAGGAAATGACTTACTTTTGGACAACTTTAAAAAAAAAATGACACACATGAATATTTTAAACTTAATGTCATTTCTATGAATCATAGCTGAATATAATGCTGTAAATTTATAGCGCAGGGCTGAAAATTTTTCAGGGGCCATCTTCATTCTCTCATATCTCCCTGGTTCACAAATCTGAGCATATACCCTTACTTCCAAGGAAGTAAATAATAATAGAAGTGCAGTTAAGTTATTGTTACTAGAACTTCATTAATTTTATAAACATTAGGGGTGACTTAAATGTTTGACCAAATATTGCAGGCTAATTTTTAAGTGGACAATTTTGTCTAGCCCATGAATAATGCTATAAAGATCCAAATGGCTCTTGGCAGAAAAAAGGTTTCCCACCCCTGTCCTAGAGAAAACCTAAAACACAACAACAAGGCTTATCAGAATAATTTATGTTAGCTACTGTAACAAACAACCTCTACAATTGCTGGGGCTTAACTCCAGGAAGTTTATTTCTTGCTCACATATCAATCCATCAGGTCGGGTTGCTGCTCTGGCTGTCACTCTTTCATTCGGTGACATAGGAATCTGGGATCCTTCAATCCTATACCATCTTGGAGTTCTTTGTCTCTAGACACGCACACAGAAGATCATGGATGACGTTTTTGTCACGCCTAGAAGTGGTATACCTCACTTCTGCCCACATTCTTCTGGCGGTACCAATGGAATTGCAAAAAGAGCTGGGAAATGTAGGCCTGTGTTTCCAGGAAGAGGAAATGGAATTAGTGAGCACTCAGGCAGTCTCTGACACATGAAAAGGTTAAAAATAAGAAAATATGCAGCCCTAACCAGTTTGGCTCAGTGGATAGAGTGTCGGCCTGCGGACTGAAGGGTCCCAGGTTTGATTTCAGTCAGGGGCATGTACCTTGGTTGCGGGCGCATCCCAGTGGGGAGTGTGCAGGAGGCGGCTGATAGATGTTTCTCTCTCATCAATGTTTCTAACTCTCTATCCCTCTCCCATCTCTCTGTAAAAAATTAATAAAACAGATCAACCGAAGGACTTGTATACATGCATATAAGTACAACCAATGGACATAAAACTCTGGGGAGGGAGGGTACGTACGGGAGGGGGGTCATTGGTATATGTACAAAAATATAAAAAAATCAATAAAACATACTTAAAAAAAGAAAAGAAAATATGCAAAATATGCCAGTCAGATGCTAATCAGAAGAAAGCTAAAGTAGCTTTGCTCATAATGGATAAAATAGTCTTCAAGGCTAAGTGCATTATACTATCTAATAAAAGAGTAATAGCAAATTGACCATCACTCCAACACATAAGATGGCTGTCCCCCATGTGGTCAAAGATACTGCCCCCATGTGAACACAAAATGGCCACCACATGATGGCTAGCAGGAGAGGGCAGTTGGGAGGGACCAGGCCTGCAATAGAGGGCAGTTGAGGGCAATCAAGCCTACAGGAGAGGGCAATTAGGGGTGACCAGGCCAGCAGAGGAGGGAAGTTGGGGGCGACGAGGCCTGCAGGGAAAAGCAGTTGGGGGGGTGGGGACCAGGCCTGCAGGGGAGGGCAGTTAGGGGGTGATCAGGTTGGCAGGCAGAAGCAGTTAGGGGCAATCAAGAAGGCAGGCAGGCGAGCATTTGGGAGCCAGCAGTCTTGGCTTCTGAGAGGGATCCCAGAGAGGAAAGGATACAGGCTGGGACACTCCCCCACCCTCCGTGCATGAATTTCATGCACCGGGCCTCTGGTTAGGAATAAGGATAGTAGCTACAAAAAGATAACAGATTCAAATCACCTGGAAGAGATGCTAATTTTGAAATTATATATGTACCTAATGATATCTTTAAATAACAAAGAGCAAAAACTGACAGAATTTGAGGAGAAACTGAAAGTCCACTGCCGTAGAAATTAACATATACCCTTCCCAGTAATTGATGTCACACAGCCTCCAAATTAGTAGCAATAGAAAATATAAACAATAGAATAACAAGCTGGATCAAAAAAAGGACATGTATTGGGGAAAATTTTTATTTAGTAATAATTGCACCTTGGATAAACCTCCTTGGCTGTGATAATGCACTGAGCAATGCTGAAGAAAGGACAAGTATAGAATCTTGTATCCAGTGGCAGACAATGCACATTTTTCTTTTTCTATCCTGGATGCTTTCTTTCTTTTCTTCCTTAAGAGTGCAAAAAACGTTTATCCAACTGAAGATGTACTTGGCTAGAAAGCCAGTCTCAACCAATTTCCCAGAATCAGTATCATACAAATCATGTTCTCTGATTACAGTGCAATTAGGTTAAAAATAAACAACAAAAAGATAAGCAAAAGAAAGAAAACTGTGTATGATGGTGTTTACTCTAGTGTTAATTACCTACAATAGTGAAAAATTAGAATCACTGAAATATCCAATGATATAGTACGGTTACAAAAATTATGCCTCATCAACCCAATGGTTATCATGTGGCCATTAAAATTATTTTTAAATGGATTATGTTTAAGATACAATATTAAGTGAAAAATTTAAATCTACAGGGGTGGGCAAAAGAAGGACTACAGTTGTAATACAAATAAATAACACAGTAATTGCCCTAGCTGATTTGGCTCAGTGAATAGAGAGTTGGCCTGCAGACTGAAGGGTCCTGGGTTTGATTCCGGTCAAGGGCATGTACTGAGGTTGCAGGCTCCTCTCTGGCCTGGACCCTGGTTGGGGCACATGCAGGAGGCAACCCATCAATATGTTTCTTTCACATCAATGTTTCTCTCTGTCTTTCCCTCTCTCTTCCTCTCTCTCTAAAAACCAATGGAAAAATATCCTTGGGTGAGGATTAAAAAAGAAAAAAATACAAGAATTAATAAATAATACAAGAATAAACTCTTCACACAATTTTCTTCCTTTTGCTTATCTTTGTGTACTCACAATTGTAAACCTTTGTTTTGCCCACCTTTGTATGTTACTTATGATTATAACCATGTGAAAATATGTGTGCATTTAGACAGATTAGAAAGATATGAGCAAATTAAAACAATTGTTGTATTATAGCAATGAGATTATGTGTGATTCTACTTTTAAAAGGGTTTTCTATGATGTGGTTATATTGTTTAATGTAAGTTAAAAGAATCAATAGAAGACATTCTCTGGCAGCTGATGGTATTTATGTCTTTTTTATGCTAGTTATGTCTTAATATCTATTATCACTTTCTTTTATAACAACTGAATTTTAGTATGGTACAGAATTGCCCAAAACAAGAGTACATTTCCCAGCCTCCCTTGCAGCTAGGCGTTATGACAGGACAAAATCGTAGCTAATAAGAGAAGTGGCTGCTCTTAAACGTAAAGAGTCTGTCCTTCCTTTGTCCTTTTCCTTCATCTTGTTACCCTAAATCTCCCTTAGCTTTTGTTTTTGCACATACTATGGGTCGACTGAATCTGATATGCATTTGATTGAAATAGGAACTGTTTCATAATTTAACAAATGAGAATATACATGACTCATGAGGTATGTGTTTTCTATTGAACCAGTGTCCAGTACAAACGCTGAAAACAAGGGGATTATCTGTCCCATTTCTGGAGATCAAATGAGGGTATATTAATATTGAAGAGTGCATGTTTAGTGCTCTCCCTCCTGGGAGCAGGCCTGTGCCTTTTCCTCCCTCTATTCTTCCCCCACAGACATGCATCTCCTAAACCCTAAGGGTCTCCACAAGACTTGTAGCCAGGGGAGCAATGGGCAGCGGCAGCTCGTCCTGGGCTAACCCCCTGAACCTGTCTCCAAGGCCCCCTTTTCTCTGGCTTCCCAGGGAGCCTTTTTCTTGCTAAGCCCTCCCTTGTTTCACTGTCCCAGCTTTCATAAATGAACCCCCCCCCCAAAAAAAAAGAGTACACATTTTTGTTAAATATATTCTAGTGGGAATCATACACATTGACTCCAATATTCCTTGTCATTTAAGGGAGTGTTTTAGCAGAGAATGAGATCCATGTATAGGCTGCTTTGTCTGAGTTAGAGCAGCAATCAGCTTCCACATTTTAAATGTTAAGCAAAATAAAAAATTGTATTTTTAAAGTTAACTAAATAATGCCCTTTGTTTAACTATCATAGCTGCTGGTAAGGTTTGATATCATCTGATAGCCTGGATCACAAAAGATCAATACTTCACACTATATCAGGCATGAGAATTTATCAATTCAAAAGGAAATTGATGAATACTACTGAAAATAGTCTTCATACTTGGAAAACAGCCAAAGTGCAACATGAAAGCAGATGCAACATTCTGTCCCAACTGCTTACAATGCTCAGTAATGATTAGGTATGCTATGTCACACCGACTGTAGCAACAAATGCATTATTAATTTTATTATAATTGAGAGTAGGTCAATCACAAGCTGTTCTGTAAAAACAAAATGCTACTGAAAAAAGACACTGGAGGCTGATTCCATAGCAGCCTTTTATCCTGCGAATTCTAATATTTATGCTAAGCCTGGCCTGTTCAGATATTTTTTAAAATGAAGGAAAATCAAAATTGAATAAAAGTGCTAGGGATTCATATATGTACCATTTCTCAAACAAAACTGTATATGCTTAGTTTGAGGGCATCTAGTTGAAATAATTTGTTCAGATTAAACTTCTGCCAGCAAAAAAAATATTTGCACCCCTGGTATTACAAAAAGGGCTTAAAAATCTGTCGCGCATTTGGTTTAGAGAGCATACTGAGGCCTTGTTTATATTTTTTTCTTTGATATTCATATTCATCATTTATAGACAGACAAGCAATTTATTAAATCACTTGGTTTTCTTTCAATTAGCTGCACATTAAAATGGTGGATCACGATGAACATACAATTTTTGACGCCAGAAAAATGGTTCCTTTTTGTCTTTTTCCGATTTTTCATCTAAGGTGGGGTCTTTAAATTTCACAATTTCAAAAGTTGAGGTGGAGAAGACAACCTTTCGCTGTTGCTTTGTTTCTGGTTTGTCTGTCTGAGGTTCCTAGGTAGATTATAAATGAAAGCAGAAAGTGTTTTATATTTGCTTTTTATTACTTTATCATTGACTTTTTGTACTTAGCCTCATCTCAATAAATGTATAACATATTAACAATTACATAGCAATACATGAATACAGGTGCATTATAAATATGCCTATGGTGTAGAGTATACTGAGGCAGAATTTACACAGTATAGCTTTTTTATTTTCTAAATATGTTTTTATTGATTTCAGAGAAGAAGGGAGAGGGGGAGAGAGAGAAACATCAATAATGAGGGAGAATCGCTGATCGGCTGTCTCCTGCACGCCCCCGCACTGGGAATGGAGCCTGCCACCTGGGCATGTGCCCTGACCGGGAATCAAACTGTGACCTCCTGGTTCATAGGTTTATACTCAACCACTGAGCCATTCTGGCCAGGCAGTGTAGCTTTTTTAACTTTATTTTTATTGTTGACACTATTTCAGATGTCCCCCTCCTCACGACCTAACCCCCCCATCCACCTCCACCCAGCCCTGCCCCTCTTCCCTCTGGCCAACACCACACTGGTGTCTGTCCATAGACTGTGCATACATGTTCTTCGGCTAATGTCTTCACCTTCTTTCACCCAGTCCCCCCCCCCTCCTCCCCTCTGTCAGCTGTCAGTCTATTTCATTTCTGTATGCCTGTTTCTATTTTGTAATCAGTTTATTTTGTTCGTTAGAATCACAGTATAGCTTTTAAGAAGTTCATATAGAAATGACTTCCTCTGAGAAAAGCACCATTAAGGATGTGCTGATTCATCAGTATAAATATACAGAGTGGGGTTTTTTTGTGTGTGTGTGTGTGTTGTTTTTTTTGTGTTTTTTTTTTGTGTGTGTGTGTGTGTTTTGGTTTTTTTTTTGCCAGTTCATACCAGCCTGTTATTAATCAGGTTTAAGAATTTCAAAAAGGCCGAAGCCGGTTTGGCTCAGTGGTAGAGCGTCGGCCTGCGGACTGAAGGGTCCCAGGTTCGATTCCAGTCAAGGGCATGTACATTGGTTGCAGGCACATCCCCGATGGGGAATATGCAGGAGGCAGCTGGTCGATGTTTCTCTCTCATCGATGTTCCTAGCTCTCTATCCCTCTCTCTTCCTCTCTGTGAAAAATCAATAAAATATATTAAAAAAAAAAGAATTTCAAAAAGATGTGTTACCAAGAGAAATGTAGCTTTATACTATCTAAAATATTTAACAGGGTTTTCAGCATTGAACTTGTAGATTAGGAAAACTCGACTCGTAGAAGTACTTGCAGTTTGCATATTGCTCAAAACGATGAATTCAGTACAAGTTAAACTTACACTCTTCGCAGAAGTGCTTGCTTTTTTCTCCTTCTCATAAGCTTTTTTCATTTTTTCATTTTTCAATCGCGCTTGCTTGGATCGCCGACCCAGATGTTTAAATTGACTTTGCTGTTGGGCGGGCCGAAATAAACTTTGGCTTTTCAACAGAGGTAAGTACCTAGGAAATATTTGTATTACCGACAGAAAAATGGAACAAAATAAAAGTTAAACATACAGCAAGTTCCAAATTTTATTAAAGCATCCTCTAGCAAATATATCATAGATCTCAGTACTTGTAGCAATACTGCATATATATATATTTTAGGCCAAAGTTATCATTTCTACTTGAGGTACATAGCATGGTTCTTTAAATGCCATGATGACATTGATGATAATGATAAAAATTATAAAACGTGGTATCAATTGAAAATCATTTTTCCCCCCTGGAAAATACTGTATAGTAGCCATTTGAATATTTTTAACCATATACTAATACAAAAAGGTATTAAATTTCATAATAGCTGGGAGGAAAACCCCACAAACTTTTTATTTTAAAATTTTTTTTATTTTTTTAAATTTTAATTGATTTTTTACAGAGTGGACGAGAGAAGAATAGAGAGTTAGAAACATCAAAGAGAGAGAAAAATCAACCAGCTGCCTCTTTCACACCCTCATTTGGATGTGCCCGCAACCAAGGTACATGCCCTTGACAGGAATTGAACCTGGGACCCTGCAGTCCGCAGGCCAACACTCTAGCCACTGAGCCAAACCAGCTGGGGCCCCCAAAAATGTTTTAAATGTGTTGGGTTCAGACCTAGTGTGTATTATGCCCATAGTCCCCTGGCTTTACCACTGCAGGCACACCGCCCCAACTTCCAACTGCTAGCATTGCCCTCCCTCAGCCTGCAGCTCTCTTGTGTAAACAGGAACCCATGTTCTGGGAAACTGCCCGAGAACTAATACAGCCCCTCCTAAGCAATCCTTTTTTTTTTTTTTTAAATATACTTTATTGATTTTTATACAGAGAGGAAGGGAGAGAGATAGAGAGTTAGAAACATCGATGAGAGAGAAACATCGACCAGCTGCCTCTTGCACCCCCCCCACTGGGGATGTGCCCACAACCAAGGCACATGCCCTTGACCGGAATCGAACCCGGGACCCTTCAGTCCCAAAGCCGACGCTCTATCCATTGAGCCAAACCGGTCCCAGCCTAAATGGACACTGGTGGACAAATATCCCAACTCCTTTGCCCCCTGTGGGGTAACTTGAGTTGCATATTCTATATTTGCTCAGACATTTTTCAGCTCGTTACCCATAGTGGTAGCTTGCTTGCTAACCCACATTGTTTTGGCGCCTGCCCTTCCCCATTTCACTTCTCTACCGCCTCTTATCAGTAGCCCCTGGTATCACCCCCCCCCCCCAAATAAACTATACTCAAATCTTTGTCTCATGTTTTGCTAAGACTACATTCGAGAAAGCCTTTAAGCAAATCCTTTGCCCTCTCCAATTGATTTAGCGTTTGGCTACTTATCTGGTTAAAGCAACTCATTCTTGGATAATCAGTAGCATGAGCTCAAACAGCTAGGAGTCTAGGGTTATATATGGTGGCAAAGAAAATGACATCATGTATTTGACCTTGGTGCTAATAGGGTTAAGTTCTATAGTCAGTGCTTATACGGATGAGTGAGAGAAAATCTATTTTACGATGACAGACTGTGCCCTGCACCAGGCCATCTGTCTGGCAAATGTATAGTCTTGATCATAAAAATAAATGGGCTAAATTATGTTATTGGGTCAGCACCACTCATCTCTCCTCCTGAAGAAAACAACACCCACACAGAACAACAAGACCCAGCATGTCTGCGTGACAATGGGTCACCGGTGTTTTCTTCAGGTATTAAAGGAGGATTTTTCATTTCCAATATGACAGTGTGAAAATAGGTCCTCTTCGGTCTTATTATCTTTTTCTTAAGAATGCAAGCTTAATCTGTAAACAAGGTGGGTTTAGGTGAGACTTGGTAATGGAAGGGAAAAAAGCGATAATTGGAGTAGGCATATTCTGTTCATGTTGTTCGGCTCATAATACAGTCCATTTTGCTACAACAGGCATTTCTATAATGTGAATTGGCTCGCATGCTATTGGTAAAGAAGGGAATAATGTAACTGTGATTTATATGCAATTTATCTACAGCAAGGCGAGGCAGAATAGCAAGAGCAGAATCATAACCTTCAGCAGAAAGGAAAAAGTCTTGTGCAGCATGGGCAATGGGAGCCCTTCCGGCTGGATTTATCAAAACAACAGTTAGCACCTCACCCCCACAGTCCACCCTTACGTAAGGTGACCAGACGTCCCGATTTCTAACAATTTGTGCCGCGTTGTTTTAAAAAAGTTGTTTTATAAAAAATTGGGACTTTAAAAAAATATATATTTTATTGATTTTTTTCAGAGAGGAAGGGAGAGAGACAGAGAGCTAGAAATGTCGATGAGAGAGAAACATCGACCAGCTGCCTCTTGCACACCCCCTACCGGGGATGTGCCCGCAACCAAGGTACATGCCCTTGACCGGAATCGAACCTGGGACCTTTCAGTCCGCAGACCGACGCTCTACCACTGAGCCAAACCGGCTTTGGCAAAATCGGGACTTTTTTAAAACGCCACAAATCGTTAAAAATCGGGACTGGCCCGCCAAAAGCGGGACATCTGGTCACCTTACCCTTAATGTCCTCCACCCACTCCCCACCTTGGGTGGCTCTCGGATCTTGGCAAGTGGTACTGCCTCTCATGTCCACTTGAAAGGCAATCACGCTGGCTCAGGGCTCCACTTCTCTCTGCACTATTTCGATGCCCACTCTTGCTCTAATTAAAGAGTTGCCAACATCTCTACCCTACATTTTTATATTCGCTCTGGTGGCCTCCAGCCATCCTAAACCGCCTGTCTGGTGAGTCAACTTACCTCCCTAGGTAGCAATTGTCCTTTTGGTTGGTGCTCTGTTTACGAAGTTGCATAAGTTCTGAGCCATCTGCCTCAAACCTGCTATTATATTGTGTGAACTATTGGGCGGAATATGAACATTTCCAGAAACGTCTCTAGTATCCTAACTCTGGTAAGGGTCACTTTTACCTCGTTTCGGTAATAATCTGCAGCTGCTTTCGACGCATCTCTTCAGTTCGTGGTTTCTGTAACAGGTACTTCATTTCTTTTTGCAGACGTTTTGTGAGTACTTTAGACTCTGCATAATCAAGTATGTCATACATTATCATTGTCTTGGGAATGCTGCTGAGGGTCAATCTTCTCCAATAGTTATTTCTTCCACCAGAAGATGCAGGTGTCTTATCCAGAATACTGGAATACTGCAGGGGTGGGGGACCAAAGTAGGTTTACACTGGTGAGTAGTCGAAACACAGAGTTTATACTTGTATTATTATCTATTAATTATTATAGTATTTTCCATACAAACAACTATAAACCTATTCTTGCCCCACCCGGTGGAAAAAAACAACTAAGAATGATTGGTTGTGGTGCTCCAGAATGGTTTTAGACACATTTCCCACGGTTCCACTCATTCAAAAGGCATTCCTTGAACATCTCTGATTTTATTGGTATCTCTCTTCTATGGCTCTGATTGTTGACAAATTGATGGTTTAGCTATCTGTGTGTATCTTAGCTCCCCTACTAGAAGGCAGAATCCCTGTCACATAGAATCATGCATAGGATACCACACTCACTACATATTTCTTTAATGTATAAACATTTTAATGGCAGCTGAAATCGGTTTGGCTCAGTGGTAGAGAGTCAGTCCCAGGTTTGATTCTGGTCAAGGGCATGTACATTGGTTGCGGGCATATCCCTGATAGGGGGTGTGCAAGAGGCAGCTGGTCGATGTTTCTCTCTCATCGACCTTTCTAGCTCTCTATCTCTCTCCCTTCCTCTCTGTAAAAAATCAATAAAATATATTTTAAAAAGACACACAACATTTTAATGGCAAATAGAACTCACAGAAGAGTCTCTGATGAAAAATGGTAGCAGAGTAAGTGGAAGCCACACTGACACTGTCCTAGGACCAAACTGGAAATACAACTAAAATACAGAAGAACCACCTTGAGAAATCAACTGAAGACTTGCTGGAGAGAACCCTAACCCAGAATGGACAGTGGCGACCGCACCGAGACTGGTGGAAGGGTGGAGATGCAAGAGGGTGGACCACAGGCAGCAGATGAAGGTCTGGAGCAGGGGTCCTCAAACTTTTTAAAGTGGGGGCCAGATCACGGTCCCTCAGAGAGCTGGAGGGCCGGACTATATGAACTACTAATTCCTACTGTAACACCTCGGCTGCGCTCACTGCCCAAAAAACCTGGCGGCCGGATCAGACTCCTCTGCGGGCCGCATGTGGCCCGCGGGCCGTAGTTTGAAGACGCCTGTCTGGAGGGATATCGCAGCTGTGGGGGCTTCCCAGTGAGAACCCTGGGGTCTAAACCCCAAGCTGGGCTTCCCAGCCCAGGGCACCAGGACTGAGAAAGGCGCCCACATAAAGCTCAGCTTAAAAAGCAGCAGGGCAGTCAGAGACTCCTGGAAAAGCAGGTACCCTCTTAAAGGGCCAATGCACACAATTTTGTGTGCAGCCAATTACACTGGGCTCTGGCAGAGGGAAGGAAGAGTGGACTGGAACTGTGTGAGGAGAGTCCAGGGTTAGGGGCTTTGGGGTAGGAGCTTGGATGGCAGCCAGCCCAGTTTCCCGCGTTGTCATTCCCTCACTCTTCGGGGAATGTCTTTCTCAGCAGACCTTAGCTATCCAGGTGGTTTTAGCCTGGGGGAAGGCAGTTACCACACCCGGTTGAAAGACCTCTATCGTCCTGTGTTCCCTACCCCGAGGCTAATCAAGGCTGATAACATTCACACTGCAGATAGAGACGGAACCCTGGAGGCTTTGAGTCTTTGCCTGATATCTGTCTGGGCCCAGGGCGAGGAAAAGCAGACCCAGGTGCACGTCTTGGTCTTTGCCAAAGGCACTCGGCTCCAGCAGAGGGGCCCGCAAGCTGGGGCTTTCTGGGAGTCCCAAACAGGGTACTCAGGGCCAGTCAGAAACAGCATCTGATATTTTCCTGCAGTAGAGGTTGGCAGTTGTAGCAGATCTACCCAATACTTAGACACAAACCCAAACAGACTGCCAAAATGGGGAGACAAAAACAAAAACAAAACCCAAAACAAAAGAGCAAGAGAATTCTCCAGAAGAGCTAAACGAAATGGAGATAAGAAATTTATCTGATACCAGAGGCCTGGTGCATGAAATTAATGCACAGGTAGGGTTCCCTAAGCCAGACTGGTGATCAGGGCCAATCTGTGGGCTGACCAGCAGGTGATTAGGGTCCCCCGTTCACATCTGCCTTGGCTGGCCTGTTGCTGCCCACTCACTAGCCCCCTACCCCCACCGCCTGTCTCCTCCCTCTGTGGGGCAACCAGGGGACCCCTGCTCACATCTGCCTGGGGCCTGTGGGCTGGGGGCAGCTCCTGTGTTGAGAGTCTGCCCCCTGGTGGTCAGTGTGCATCATAGCGACCAGTTGTTCTGCAGGTCATTCCACTGTTCTGTTGATTTGCATATTAGGCTTTTATTATATAGGATAGAGTTCAGAATAATGATGGCAGAGATGCTCAACAGCATGAGAAAAGATATAGTAACTATAAAAAAAGGCCAGTCAGAAATAAAGAATGACATAGTATTAATAAAGAACAAATTAGAAGGAATACTCTGCAGATTAGGGGAAGCAAGGTTTGGATCAGTGAATTAGAAGACAGGGCAGAAAAAAATCACTCAATCAGAGAACCAAAAAGAAAGAAAAAAGAAGAAAACAGGACAGCCTACCCAGCATGACTCGGTGGTTGAACCTTGAACTATGAACCAGGAGTGTACAGTTCGAATCTCAGTCAGGGCACAGCCTGGGTTGTGGGCTTGATCCCCTGTGGTGGATATGCAGGAGGCAGCTAATCAATGATTGGAGAACATCATGCTGAGTGAAATAAGCCAGTCAATGAAAGAGAAACACCACATGACCTCATTCATTTATGGATAATAAAGAACATTATAAACTGACGAACCAAAAGATAGATTTAGAGACAGTAAAGCAACAAGTAGACTGTCAAATTACAGCAGGGAGGGTAGGAAGATCTCATCATTGATGTTTCTATCTTTCTCTACCCCTCTCCTGTCCTCTCTGAAATCAATAAAAATATATTTAAAAATAAAACAAAAAAACAGGAGGATAGCCTAAGAAAGCTGTTGGACAACATGAAATGTAACAATATTCACATAATTGGAGTGCCAGAATTAGAGGAAAGTGAGCAAGGGATAGGATAGAGAACGGATATAATGGCAGAAAATTCCCTAACCTTTTACTGTTTCACTTCATTACTGCTGTGTATGTGCTCCATGTGAGAGACGTAGGTGCTTACGTAGGTGGGTTCTGACTTATGGCGAAAATTGCGTTCTGTCCCACCATAGGAACGGATCTCCAATTTAACTCAAGGACCTACTGTATATAAAATCAGAAACCAAAGCGGAGAAGTAACAACTGACATCACTGAAACACAAAGGGCAACTATGTAAGAATATATTATGGCCAAAACCGGTTTGGCTCAGTGGATAGAGCATCAGCTTGTGGACTGAAGGGTCCCAGGTTCGATTCTGGTCAAGGGCATGTACCTTGGTTGCGGGCACATCCCCAGTAGTGGGTGTGCAAGAGGCAGCTGACTGATGATTGTCTCTCATCGATATTTCTAACACTCTATCCCTCTCTCTTCCTCTCTGTAAAAAAAATGAATAATTTTTTAAAAAAGAATATATTATGAACAACTATATGCCATCAAGCTGGACAATGTGGATGAAATTCCTAGAAAACTATAATCTCCCAAAACTGAATCAGGAAGAATCAGAAAACCTGAATAGGCCAATAACAACAGATGAAATAGAAACAGTAATAAAAAAAAATTCCCAGCAAACAAAAGCCTGAGTCCAGACGGCTTCACAGGGAAGTTTTATCAAATATTCAAAGAACTAACACCTATACTCTTCAAACAATTCAAAAAAATATATTTAAAAATATATTTAAATAAATCCAATAGGAAGAAAGACTTCCAAGCTCTCTTTATGAGGCCAGCATTATCTTAATTCCAAAACCAGATAAAGACACTACAAAGAGAATTACAGACCAATATCCCTGATCAACATACACTGAGTGGCCAGATTATTATGACCTCTGAATGCATAAAAATCTGGCTACTCAGTGTATATCTTATATATAATAATAAAAGGCTAATATGCAAATTGTCCCCTCAACCAGGAGTTCGGCCAGCAGGCAGGCTGGCCAACCACCCATGTCCCCTCCCCCTGGCCAGGCTGGCCGGATCCCACCCATGCACAAATTCATGCACTGGGACACACACACACACACACACACACACACACACACACACACACACTGAGTGGCCAGATTATTATGTGTTCAGAGATCATAATAATCTGACCACTCATTACATATGCCAAAATCCTCAACAGAATATTAGCAACTCAGATCCAGCAATATATGAAAAAGATTATACACCAAGACCAAGAGGGATTTATTTCAGGAATTCAAGGCTGGTACAATATTTGCAAATCAACACATGTGATACATCACCTAAACAAATTGAAAATAAATTCACATGATTATACCAATATATGCAGAAGAGTATTTGACAAAATCCAATACCTATTTTTGATGAAATCTCTCAGTAAAGTGGGAATACAGGGAGCATATCTCAACATAATAAAGGCCATATATGACAAACCTACAGCAAACATTATACTTAGTGGGGAAAAATTAAAACCATTTCCCCTAAGAAAAATAACAGGACAGGGATGTCCGCTTTCACCACTCTTATTCAACACAGTACTGGAAGTCCTAGCCACAGTTATCAGACAAGAAAGAAAAGGAATCCAAATTGGAAAAGAGGAAGTAAAACTGTCATTATAAACAGATGATATAATACTGTACATACAAAACCCTAGAGACTCCACCAAAAACCTATTACCGGTAGATATAATAAATGATTTAGGTAATGTAGCAGAATATAAAATTAACAACCAGAAATTGATAGCATTTTAAAAAAATATATTTTATTGATTTTACACAGAGAGGAATTGAGAGGGACAGAGAGTTAGAAACATCGATGATAGAGAAACATCAACCAGCTACCTCCTGCACACCCCCTACTGGGGATGTGCCCGCAACCAAGGTACATGCCCTTGACCGGAATTGAACCCGGGACCCTTCAGTCTGCAGGCCGACATTCTACCCACTGAGCCAAACTGGTCCCGGCTGATAGCATTTTTATACACCAACTAGAGACCCGGTGCATCATACAACTTAACAAAATTCAATTTAAAATGGGCAAAATAGACACTTCTCCAAAGTGAACATATAGATGGACAAGAGACAAAAAGTGCTCAAAATCACTGATCAGCAGAGTGATGCAAATTAAAATGACAATGAGGTATCACCTCACACCTGTCAGAATGACTACTATCATCAAATAAACAAAGGACAAGTGCTGGCGAGGATGCGGAGAAAAGGAACCTTAGTACACTGCTGGTGGAATGCAGACTGGTAAAGACATTATGGAAAACAGTATGGAGTTTCCTCAAAAAATTAAATATGGTCCTAGCTGGTTTGGCACAAGTAGATAGATTATTAGCCTGTAGACTGAAGGGCCTTGGGTTTGATTCTGGTCAAGGGCACATACCTCAGTCGCAGGCTCTGGTCGAGGCCTTGGCAGGAGGCAACCAATCATTGTGTCTCTCTCACATCAATGTTTCTCTTTCTCTGCCTCTCTTCTCTTCCACTCACTCTAAAAATCAATGGAAAAATATCCTCTGGAGAGGATTAACAAAAAAAAAATTTTTTTAATTTATATATAGAATTGCCATTTGACCCAGTGATCCCACTTCTAGGAATATATCCTAAGAAACCTGAAACACCAATCAGAAAGGATATATACACCCTTATGTTCATAGCAGCACAATTCACCATAGCTAAGATCTGGAAATAGCCCAAGTGCCCATCAGCAGATGAGTGGATAAAAAAGCTGTGGTACATCTACACCATGGAATACTATGCAGCTGTAAAAAGAAGGACCTGTTACCCTTACAGACAGTATGGAGGGACATGGAGAGTATCATGCTAAGCAAAATAAGCCAGTCAGAGAAAGACAAGTATCACATGATCTCACTCATATGAGGAATCTAATGAACAAAATAAAATGATGAACAAAATAGATCCAGAGACATAGAAACATGGCACAGATTGTTGAATTTCAGAGGGAAGGTGGGGGTAGGGAGTGGCGTGGGCCGGGAGAAATTAACCAAAGCACTTATATGCATATATGCATAAGCCATGGACACAGACAGTGGGTTGGTGGAGGCCTGGGGTGTTGTGTGGGGATGGGCTAGGAGTCGATGGGGGGGAAAAGGGGACTTATGCAATATTTTCAATAATAAAGTTTTAATTAAAAAATATAAATCTAAATTAAACTCAGGATGAGCCTAACATTTGGTAATAGCTATGTGATCTGCATACCTGGTAGTGCTCCTTCATGACATGCTTGATTTGAGATGACATTTGCATAAAGCTTTTTAGAAATAATGAGTTTGTATTTGGTACTAAGTGGCAAATTTCACTATAGTCATTTGAAGAATTTATAGAAACCCCACTTTTCTTTTTACAATATGTAAAATATAAAATTAGGAATTTTAAAAGTGCAAATATATATTATCAATTCAACGTTATATAATAAATGCTCATTTAAGGGATAGGAATAGGGAAGCAAGATCTATGATGCTAGGAAATGGAATAACAGCAAGACAGGGTATATACACACACACTCACACATACAGGCCACTCTCCCTTTGTATTATTTAGGCATGCATGAATTTTAATTACCGCTATTTAGTTGAATAAGCCCAGTCCTCTAACAACATGGATCAAATTTCAGTTACCACAGTATAATTGAGTAATTGCATCAAGTACAAACTCTGCTGCTCGCTCTTCAGTCCATAAATCACTGTATAAATAACAGATGTGTATGGTGATTATGACAAATCATGTCACTTCTTTCAAAGTGTGTCAATGATTGGTCGCAATGGGTCTGTTATTTAATTCACACACAGACAGCAAAGTAAATAGTTGTGTTGCCTCTTTGTCCCCTCGTAACAACAACAAAATCAAAAGAGGGAACAGGCCAAAAAAGTGATAATGCTGGAAGTGAAATTCAAATCCCATGTACATGGACTTTTAGAAGAAATAGGTGACTGTGGGGATGTTGATGCAGCCATCATTCAAGAGACTGCACATAGGCAGCTGGGGGAACCTGGAGAGAGTGAAGTTATCAGCATAAGTGAGGAGCGAGGCTGTAACAAAAGGGACGAAGCTGTCCCAGAGGAAGTGACCCTGACAAAAAAGACACTTCACAGGAAAGGAACTCTGAGATATCTCACAACATTTAAAGTCCAAAGGATAAGCCCTGGCCAGGTAGCTCAGTTGCAAACACCAAGGTTGTGAACTCAATCCCAGGTTAGGGCACACACATGAAGCAACCAATGAATGCATAAATAAGTGGACCAACAAATTGATGCGCATTCTCTCTCTCTCTCTCCAATAAAAAAATGTTTTAAAATATATTCTATTGATTTTTTTTTTTTTTACAGAGAGGAAGGGAGATAGAAACACATCCATCATCTGCCTCCTGTACACCCCCTACTGGGGATGTGCCCACAACCAAGGTACATGCCCTTAACCTTTCATTCCGCAGGCTGATGCTCTATCCACTGAACCAAACCAGTTTTGGCTCCAATTAAAAAATTTAAAGGATAAAATGTTGGTGGGTAATCCAAACTTAAGAGAAGTATGACAATTTTCCAAGACATAGAGAAGATGCATTGTAAGTTGCATAAGAACAAGAAGGCAAGCACTTTAAACTACTCTAGCTAGCTAAACTTTTTTTTAGTAGCTTTATTGAGATTCACATCGCATGCAATTCACTTATTTATTTATTTTTAAATATATATTTTTATTGATTTCAGAGGGAAGAGAGAGGGAGGGAGAGAGAGATAGAAACATCAGTGATGAGAGAGAATCATTGATCAGCTGCCTTCTGCACACCCCCTACTGGGGATCGAGCCCGCAACCCAGGCATGTGCCCTTGACCATCCGCACGCTGATGCTCTATCCACTGAGCCAAACCAGCTAGAGCCAATTCACCTATTTAAAGTGTATAAGTCAGCCGAAACCGGTTTGGCTCAATGGATAGAGCGTCGGCTTGGGGACTGAAAGGTCCCGGGTTCGATTCTGGTCAAGGGCATGTACCTTGGTTGTGGGCACATCCCCAGTGCGGGGTGTGCAAGAGGCAGCTGAGTGAATGATGACTCTCATCAATGTTTCTAGCTCTCTATCTCTCTCCTTTCCTCTCTGTACAAAATCAATAATATATATATATATTATATAGTGTATAAGTCAGTGGTTTTCAATGAGTTCAAGTTTTTATTTATTTTTTACAAAGATATAAACACTTTACAATGAAATAAAACACTCTGCTGGTACAGTGAGGACTGCCTGTATATTTTATTTCCCGAGGGTAGAGTAGTAAAATGGGTAAACATCTCACCACTGTCAATGATGTGCTCTGCACTTATTAGCTATGTGACCTTGGGCCAGTTTTAGAAAAATCTCATTAAACTTAATTTTTTCCTCATCTGTTAAAGGGTCACATAATTTATGAACGTGAAGATGAAAGGAGATAATATGCATATAAAGAGCTGAAGTCTGTGCTGTGTCCATAAAGGGCTCAATAAATATCAGGAATCACCATATCTCTCTCTTCCAAAATGTCAATCTGGGGACTTTTTTCCTATGACCCCAATCCTTGGCATAGCTACGATCTGCAAGTACGAGACCCATGTCCTTAGCAAAGACAGTTAGCATCCTGAAGCTCTAGTCATTTCCTGGTGCCCTAATCTTCTAGGTTAAGGCTTTGAAAGAAAGCAGAAGTGGGAGTATCCAAGGCAGTATATTAATTTCATGTTTCACACTGAAACAACTGAGTGAGTAGTTAAGACCATGTGCTATTATTATGAGCTAGAATTTTGGGATCCCTTAGTCTTTTAAAAAATATATATTTTATTGATTTTTTTCCAGAGAGGAAGAGAGCGGGATAAAGAGTTAGAAACAGCAGTGAGAGAGAAACATCAGCTGCCTCTTGCACACCCCCTACTGGCGATGTGCCTGCCACCGAGGTACCTGCCCTTGACCGGAATCGAACCTGGGACCTTTCAGTCCGCAGGCCGAGAGGAAGGGAGGAAGGGAGAGGGAGCGATAGAAACATCAATGATGAGAGAGAATCATTGGCTCTATCCACTGAGACAAACCAGTTTCGGCTCCCTTAGTCTTTAGAATGTGTGAAATAGGGTAATAATAATACCTATCTTTTAGGGTTATGAGAATAAAAGGAGTTGGTATTACAGATATGCGCCACATAATGATGTTTTGGTCAACAACACACCACACAGATGATGGTGGTCCCATGAGATTATAATGAAGCTGAAAAATTCCTTTCACCTAGTGACGCCATAGCCATTATGACATCATAATGCACTATTCACATGTTTGTAGTGCTGCTGCTGTAAACCTACAGTACAAAAAAAGTACAACACATACAATTATAGTAGCAACTACACCATCTAGACTTGTGTAAGTGCAATCTGTGATGTTCGCACAATGCTGAACTCCCTAATGATGCATTTCTCAGAATGTGTCCCTATCGCTAAGTGGCGCATGACTGTACATTGGCATTTGCTATTATTGTTATTTAGGTATCTAGTGTAAGTTCCCTGATTCAGCACTGCTGTCCTATTAGTTATGCAAACCAGAAGACTTGGAGCCATGTTAAGGAAGGCTAGGACACCTTCCTTTAACTTACCACCCTGTCACCAAGGCCAACTGCTTTAAAAAATTTTTTTTTTATTGATTTCAGAGAGGAAGGGAGAGGGAGCGATAGAAACATCAATGATGAGAGAGAATCATTGATTGGCTGTCTCCTGCACATCCTCACGGAATTGAACCCAGGACCCTTCAGTCTGCAGGATCACTCTCCTCTGAGTGAAACTAGCTAGGGCAAAGCCTACTGCTTTTATTCCCTAACTAGAGGCCCGGTGCACGAAATTCATGCACTGGAGGTGGGGGTGTACCCTCAGACTGGTCTGTGCCCTCTCATAGTCCAGGACCCCTTGGGGAATGTCCACCTGCCTGCTCGCTGCTCCTTACTGCTCAGCTCACTGCTCCTTAGTGCTGCCGTGGAGGCGGGAGAGGCTCCTGCCACCACTGCTGTGCTTGCCAACGGTGAGCCCGGCCTCTGGCTGAGCGGTGCTCCCCCTGTGGGAGCACACTGATCACCAAGGGGCAACTCCTGCAGAGCGTCTGCCCCCTGGTGGTCAGTGTGCATCATAGCGACCAGTTGTTCTGTCATAACTAGGGGTGTCGAACTCAATCAGAGAAGGGGCCAAAATCTAAAATCCAGCCTAAATCGCGGGCCGAATGGTTTACTGAACAGTCATAAACTGTCATTGTGATGGAAACGCAGCGGAGTGCAGTGATGACAGTGTGGTGCGGGCCACATTGCAAGGCCTGGCGGGACGGATTTGGCCCGCGGGCCTTGTGTTTGACACATGTGGTCATAACAGTTGCTTAGGCTTTTATTTATTTATTATTATTATTTTTAAAAATATATATTTTATTGATTTTTTACAGAGAGGAAGGGAGAGAGATAGAGAGCCAGAAATGTTGATGAGAGAGAAACATCGACCAGCCACCTCCTGCACACCCCCCACCGGGGATGTGCCCGCAACCAATGTACATGCCCTTGACCGGAATCGAACCTGGGACCTTTCAGTCCGCAGACCACCGCTCTACCACTGAGCCAAACCGGTTTCGGCTAGGCTTTTATTATATAGATTATCCCTTGCATCTCCAGCCTCACTGCCCTAAACCAATATGCCACTCCTATGATAAAATACTGTGGGAACCTCCAAACTAAAAGGCTGTTACTGTGCTCCATTCTATATTCTACATTGTGACTGCATGGATCTCCTCACTCATCAGATTCTGTCACCTCATTTCTTGAAACACTGTACCAGCTTCTCATTGTACACAGAATCAAGAAAACAAATATCCCTCCAAATAAAAAACAAAAGAAAAAAAAAAGAAACACCTTACTATGGTTGAAAGCCCTGCATGATGATCTTAGTGGCTCTCCAGCCTGACTACATACCGCCACACTCTGCTCTCTCTACTCCAGTCCCACAGACCTGCCTCCAGGCCCCACAGCCCCTCCTGCTACAGGGCCTTTACCTTGGGTATGCCGCCTGCTCAGCCCCAGACCGAGGCTGTGACACATTATTGATTGCCTACCCATTTCTCTCTTGCTCCTGGAGCCCTGGTTGTTTTGGTTTTTCCAGGTATGGACCAGCAATATACTCCGGGAAGGAGAGTCCCAGCACACAAACCAATCGGTGATTGGTTTAGGGGGGAACACGTGATCTGATTCTGACCAATGGGGCCTGAGGGGAAGTCTGTGGGGGTCTTCTGGGAAAGAGTTTTCTTCCTGAGATAAAAAGACTCATGGGGTCTCCTTCTTCCCGCTAGTGAATATAGTTGAGAATGTGATAGTTATCTTGCTCCCGTGTGAAGGAAGCCAAGAGAACTGTAGAGAAGCTGACCCAGAACCCTAATGTCTTTGAGCTGCCACATTCGCTAGTCCAGGACTTCTTGCACGGGACAATAACATGTCCTTTTCGTTTCAGTCTCTTGTGGCTGGAAATATTCTGTGACTTGTAGTAGAAAGCATCCCAACAATAAAAGAATCCTTCTTTATTCGGTCAAATCCCCATGCATTCTCTTAGCACCATGTATTTATTTTTGTTTTTTAATTGAGATAACATTTATATAAAATTCACCATTTTGTAGTGTACAAGTCAGCGGTTTTTAGTAAATTCATGCCATATATCACCACTCTCTAATTCCAAAACATTCCCACCACACCAGAAAGAAACCCTACATTCCTTAGGTACTACTCCTTAGACACAAAAAGCCATACATTATATGATTTCATAAGTATGAAATATCCAGAATAGGCAAATTCAGAGACAGAAGGTAGATCGGTGGTTGATAAGGGCCGTAGTGATGGAGGAATAAGGAGTGACTGCTTAATGCACATGTGTCAAACACAAGGCCCGCGGGCCAAATCCGTCCCGCCAGGCCTTGCAATGTGGCCCGCACCGCGCTGTCATCACTGCACTCCGCTGCGTTTCCATCACAATGACAGTTTATGACTGTTTAGTAAACCATTCGGCCCGCGATTTAGGCTGGATTTTAGATTTTGGCCCCTTCTCTGATTTTGTTCGACATCCCTAGCTTAATGGATGAGAGGTTTCCTTTTGGGGCCCCCAAAAAGGTTCTAATACTAGATGGTGGTGAAGTTTACACAATACTGTGAATGTACTTAATGCCACTGAATTGTTCACTTTCAAAATGGAACATTTTGTATTGTGTGTGTTTTTAAATAATATTGATATTGATTTATTTTAGAGAGAGGGAAGGGAGCAGGAGAGAAACATCGATGTGAGAGCATAACATCGATTGGCTGCCTCCTGCACACCTGCTACCAGGGATTGAGCCTGCAACCCGGGCATGTGTCCTGACTAGGAGTTGAGCCAGCAACCTTTTGGTGTATGGGATGACGCCAAACCTACTGAGCTACATCAGGCAAGGCTATATAGTGTGTATTTTACCATGATAAAAAAATGTATGGTTCTTGGAAAATAGGGTAAGAAGGCTTTTTGTTGTTGTTTGGTTTCAATATCTAAATCTAAATTCCTTACTGTCACGTAATCTTGCATGGTGACAATATCCACTTCATCAGTTATTTTGAACCTCTGGAAAAGATATTCATCTTCTATAATTTGTTCATGAAACTTCTTCTTCCCCATAAGTTTATAAGCATCATATGAGGCCTATAAAAAGAATAGAGCATAGACTTAAAATAATATAATAGCAATAATAATCAGCACACACTTTATGTATTTTTCTGACAAATACATAAAATATTGTTCCTTTCTTCTAACAGCTTTTATTCAATAAAAGCGCAGTATTTAAAAAGAAAATATTATATAGGGATTTCTAAACTACCTAAAATTTGTTCCCATAACCATATCTATATAGTTTTAAAATGCAGCTAGAAGAGCTGAGTTTACAATTCTCAGAGAACCAGTTTTTAATTAAAAAAAATTCTCATCTGAGGATATGATTTTAGAGAGAGAATAAGGGAGAGAGAGAAACATTGATGAGAGCCATCTATTACGTGCCCCAACTTGGGATCGAACCCGCAACCTAGGTATGTGTCCTGACTAGGAATTGAACCTGCAACCATCTTGATTTACAGGATGATGCTCTAACCCAGTGTTTTTCAACCTTTTTTGGGCAAAGGCACACTTGTTTCATGAAAAAAATCACGAGGCACACCACCATTAGAAAATGTTAAAAAATTTAACTCTGTGCCTATATTGACTATATGTAAAGTAATTCTCTTGAATAGGAATCAAATAAACACAAAGAAAGTATTTTATAATTACTTTATTATGAAATATTAAGTAAACAAAATAGTGAAAAATTATAAAATTCTTGTCTTGTCTGCACCTACGGCACACCAGGCAACATCTCGCGGCACACTAGTGTGCCGCGGAACAGCGCTTGAAAAACGCTGCTCTAACCAACTGAGCCACCCAGCCAGGGCAAGGACCATATTTTGTTTTTTGAAAAAAAAATTTATTGATTTTTTACAGAGAGGAAGAGAGAGAGAGATAGAGAGTTAGAATCATCAATGAGAGAGAAACATTGACCAGCTGCCTCCTGCACACCCCCTACCGGGGGTGTGCCCGCAACCAAGGTACATGCCCTTGACCAGAATCGAACCTGGGACCCTTCATTCCGCAGGCCGACGCTCTATCCACTGAGCCAAGGACAAGTTATTAAAGGACCAGTTAGGGCAAGGACCAGTTATTAAAAGATGTTTTTTACCCCTTAAAAACACATTCCTTTCCCTTAAAACAAAACAAAACAAACCTATAATGCCATTCATGTTGTCCATGCAGGAAAAATTTATCTAATTATTAAATAGGTTGGCCTAGGAACTGCAATAAAAGGTATCACTGGGCCAACTATCTTTATGTGTTAATACAGTATATAGCCCCCAAATGGAGACATGTACGTTTTATTTTTATTTATTTTAAAATATATTTTATTGATTTTTTTTTTACAGAGAGGAAAAGAGAGAGAGAGAGAGAGAGAGAGAGAGAGAGAGAGAGAGAGAGAGAGAGAAACATCAATGAGAGAGAAACATCAATCAGCTGCCTCCTGCACACCCCCCACTGGGGATGTGCCTGCAACCAAGGTACATGCCCTTGACCGGAATCGAACCTGGGACCTTTCAGTCCGCAGGCTGACGCTCTATCCACTGAGCCAAACCGGTTTCGGCGACATGTATGTTTTAGATTGCTCAGACTTCTTTCTCCCTCAGACTTCATTCTCATTAGCCATAGATTGGCAAACAAAGGGTTTTTCACATTTACTGCTTAAGGAAAGCACCTGAGAGGGCAAAGACAGAAAAATCACAGAAAATACTGATGCTCAAATCCTGTCTGGCCCTATTGATACCAAACTCTTCCATGCACATTTCTCCTTGTTCTAAGAGCTATACACAGACTGTGAGGAGAGCCTTAAGTAGCACCCACCCTCTTTCCCACTCCCCACAGTATGTGCCGCTGCTTCGAACACATATTTGTATTATGCATCTGTGCTTCTGGCCACAAAGGGTACGCTTATGTGAAGGGAGAGTAGCGTAGATGAAGATTTCAATATCTTTTGATTCCAGATCAGTCTCAGTTTTCTTTTGCATCTCACAATGTGACGCTGGTGAAAGTATGGGCGCTCTGTGTTATATAATGCTGATGTAAGCCACAGAGAAGTCACTGAGATAGGATGGACTCAGAATCTGTTCTTTTTACTTACCACACAAGACAACAGCCAGCTTTGATGTATTTTCTATTTCAGTTCTCTTTTGTTGTCTAGAATGTTGCTTTTTAATTTTCTGAGCTTAGAACACAGATACATATGAAAAATAAGAGAAAACACAGGGTGGCCCGGCCGGTGTGGCTCAGTGGTTGAGCATCGACCTGTGAACCAGGAAATCACAGTTCGATTCCTGGTCAGGGTATATGCCTGGGTTGAGGACTCGATCCAAAGTGTGGGACATGCAGAAGGCAGCCAATCAATGACTCTCTCTTATCATTGATGTTTTTGTCTTTCTTTCCCTCTTCCTTTGTCTCTGAAATCAATACAATATATATATTTATATATTTATAAAGAAAATAGCCACAGCTGGTTTGGCTCAGTGGATAGAGTGTCGGCTTGTAGACAGAAGGGTCCCAGGTTCAATTCTGGTAAAGGGCACGTGCCTGGGTTGCAGGCTAGATCCCCAGAAGGGGGCGTGCAAGAGGCAGCCGATCAGTGATTCTCATTCATCATTGATGTTTCTATCTCTCTCCCCCTCTCCCTTCCTCTCAGAAATTAATAAAAATATATATTCTTAAAAAAAAAGAAAAGAAAATACACAGTGAGGTAAAAGTAGGTGTATAGTTTTGAGTATGCAAAACGCTGTTTATTCTTGTATTATTATTTATTAATTATTGTATTATTTTTTTTCTTGTGCAGATTGTTTATTTACTTTAAAAAATATATTTTATTGATTTTTTTACAGAGAGGAAGGGAGCGAGATAGAGAGCTAGAAATGTTGATGAGAGACAAACATTGACCAGCTGCCTCTCGCACACCCCCTACTGGGAATGTGCCCGTAACCAATGTATGTACATGCCCTTGACCGGAATCGAACCTGGGACCTTTCAGTCCGCAGACCGACGCTCTACCACTGAGCCAAACCGGTTTCGGCTATTTATTTTTTAAAATAAATCTTTATTGTTCATATTATTACAACTGTTCCTCATTTTTCCCCCCTCCATTGCTCCCCTCCACCAGGTTCCCACCCCACCCTCTGCCCTTTCCCCACCCCCCATTGTCCTCATCCATAGGTGCACAGTTTATGTTCAGTCTCTTCCCACACCCTCCACGCCCCTTTTCCCCGAGAATCGTCAGTCCACTCCCCTTCCATACTTCTGATTCTATTATATTCAACAATTAATATTGTTCATCAGATTTTTTTAAATTCCCTTGGTTTTTAGATTCACTTGTTGATAGTTACATATTTGTTGTTCATAATTTTTTAAATATATTTTTTATTGATTTTATACAGAGAGGAAGGGAGAGAGATAGAGAGTTAGAAACATCGATGAGAGAGAGTCATCGATCAGCTGCCTCTTGCACACCCCCTACTGGGGATATGCCCGCAACCAAGGTACATGCCCTTGACCGGAATCGAACCTGGGACCCTTCAGTCCCCAAGCCGACACTCTATCCATTGAGCCAAACCGGTCCTGGCTGTTGTTCATAATTTTTATCTTTATTTTCTTTCTCTTCCGAAAGAACCCCCTTCAGCAATTCATATAATTCTGGTTTGGTGGTGATGAACTCCTTTAGCTTTTTTTTTATTAGTGAAGCTCTTTATCTGGCCTTCGATTCTGAGTGATAGCTTTGCTGGGTAGATTATTTTTGGCTGTAGATTCTTGCTATTCATCACCTTGAATATTTCTTGCCATTCCCGTCTGGCCTACATGGTTTCTGTTGAGAAATCAGCTGACAATTGTATGGGTGCTCCTTTATAGGTAACTACCTGCTTTGCTCTTGCTGCTTTTAATATTCTCTCTTTGTATTTTGCTCTTGGAATTTTAAATATATATATTTTATTGATTTTTTACAGAGAAGAAGGGAGAGAGAGATAGAGAGCTAGAAACATCAATGAGAGAGAAACATCGACCAGCTGCCTCTTGCACACCCCCTACCGGGGATGTGCCCACAACCAATGTACATGCCCTTGAGCGGAATCAAACCTGGGACCTTTCAGTCCGCAGACCGACACTCTACCACTGAGCCAAACCGGCTTGGGCTGCTCTTGGAATTTTAATTATGATGTGTCTTGGTGTGGTCCTCTTTGGATTCCTTTTGTTTGGGGTTCTGTGCGCTTCCTAGACTTGTAAGTCTAATTCTTTCAACAGGTGGGGGAAGTTTTCTGTCACTATTTCTTTCAGTATATTTTCGGTATCTTGCTCTCTCTCTTCTTCTGGGACCCCCATAATTCTGATGTTGGTTTGCCTGAAGTTGTCCCAGAGGTTTCTTACATTATCTTCAACTTTCTGGATTCTCTTGTCTTCTTGCTTCTGCGGAGGAGTGTCTTCTGGCTCTTTATGTTCTAATCTTTGACTTGATTCTTGCGATCTTCCATTCTGTTATTAGGACTCTGTATACTATTTTTTATTTCAGAGAATGTATTCTTTATTTCTTGTTGATCCCTTATTATTCCTAGTTGATCCCTTTTCATATCCTCATAGGTCTTGTTTATTTTATCGGCCTTTTCTAGGAAATTCTTGAAAAACCTTATAAGTGTGGTTTTGAACTCTATATCCAGTTGCTTTTTGTCCTCCATTTCTTTCGTTTGTGATCTGTTTCCTTGTCTCGGCATTTTCACAGCTTCCCTGAGTTGGTAGCCTTAAAAGTCTCTGTGTTCAGCTTGGATGGGACAGAGTTTCAGGGTGGAGCCTACAGCCTTGTCTTCCGTCAGCCCCGCCCTATGAGTCTCCTGAGTCTCAGTGTTCCCCAGGGTCCCCCGGTACTCACCGCAAGCACCTCTGAGAGACAGACGCCCTTGAGTTTCGCCTGCTACCAAACAGTCTAGGCTCTCCCCAATGAGCCCAGAACTGGGGTTCAGTTCAGTTGGAAGTGGAGATGGAAGTGGGGTTCAGAGCAGTCTGAAGCCCCTGTCTCCCTCCCGCCAGGGCAATCCAGCAGCACAGCCAACTGTCCGTTCTCTGCATGCAATGTGTACGCCTCTGGGACCTCCTTTCTCTGCTCCCCCGGGTTTCCGCCTTACAGCCCAGGCTCCCTCTGTATGAGCCTGGGTCCACAGAGTCTAGCCCAGAACTGGGGCTCAGTGCTGTCGGATCTGGGGTTCAGCACAGTCTGGAACTTTTATCTCCTTCCCGCTAGGGAACACCAGCCAGGCACTCAGCCGCCCCCTCCTCTCTGCACGCGCAATGCGTCTCCGTACCTTAGGCTTTTACAGTTCCTCTGCTTTTCCTTCTGGCTTTCTCTTTCCTTCTCATTGTAGAATTTCCAGTCAGTCGACTTTCCTGTAGTTCTGGGTAATGTCCATTTTATATTTTAGTTGTATTTTATTGAAATTGTTGTTTGAGGCTGTGGTTAGGTGTTTACCTGTGCAGCCATCTTGGATTCTCCTCGTTTCTATTGTATTATTTTTTATATGAACAAATATCATCCTAGTTTTGCCCCACCCTTTATTCAAATGGTTGTAGTTTTATTCCTAAGGCAGTAAATTAAAGGGATAGAAATAGTTTACTAAACATGTGATAGAATGTTCCTTTGGGCAGATTATTTTGCTTTTCCATTTCATTAGTTTCTTTCTACATCTAACAAAAGGCAGTATTGGCACGTAACTCAATTGTGCTTTCTTACAGAGAGGAAGGGAGAGGGATAGAGAGTTAGAAACATCGATGAGAGAGAAACATCGATCAGCTGCCTAGGTACATGACCCTTGACTGGAATCGAACCTGGGACCTTTCAGTCCGCAGGCCGCCGCTCTATCCACTGAGTCAAACCGGTTTAGGCTCCATTGTGCTTTCTTGCAATTAATTTTCTGAGCGTCCTAATTAACCATTCTGACAGTGACTCTAAAGGTAAAAGCAAATAGTTATATACTGAACAGGTCTGAAAAACCACTTAACTTCTGCTTTGAACATTTCTTTAGATACAGTTATATTTTATTTTAGAACAAGTTACTTGAAAAGGCATTTGTTGTTTCCTCCCTACTGTACTCCACTCTGCCACCACCACCAATCTCTCCAAGCCCTGGTTTCTTTATTGGTACAGGGCCTCAGCTGTGTGAGGCCCATCCCAGTCTCTCAGCCAAAACTCTCTATGCCTGGCAGTATACAGCAGGCCTGCTGCTCATTTGTGACAAGGATTTGAAAAAAGTTTGCCCTCCAGTGGCCAGGATGTTCTTTCTCATACCTCTGTCGTGTATGGCCAGATTCAGGAAAGTCCTTTTAGACAGAAAGAGATGGAAAGCAGAGCTCAGCCCCAAAAAGGAAGGGTAACAACTAGGCAATGTTCTAGCTTGACCCCCAGTGTGGGGTGAGCAGGAGGCAGCTGATCAATGACTCTCTCTCATCCTTGATGTTTCTGTATCTCTCTCTCCCTCTCTGAAATCAATAAAAAATCTATATATTTTAACGCCCTGACCGGTTTTGCTCAGTGGATAGAGCATTGGCCAGCGGACTGAAAGGTCTCAGGTTTGATTCCAGTCAAGGGCATGTACCTTGGTTGTGGGCACATCCCCAAGTAGGAGGTGTGCAGGAGGCGGCTGATCGATGTTTCTCTCTCATCGATGTTTCTAACTCTTTATCCCTCTCTCTTCCTCTCTGTAAAAAGTCAATAAAATATATTTTAAAAAATAAAATAACTCCTAGCTCTGGCAGGTTTTGCTCAGTGGATAGAGCGTCGGCCTGCAGACTGAAGGGTCCCAGGTTCGATTCCAGTCAAGGGCACATACTTTGGTTGTAGGCTCAATCCATAGCCCTGGTTGGGATGCATGCATGAAGCAACCAATCGAGAGGCACATCTCTCTCTCTCTCTCTCTCTCTCTCTCTCTCTCTCTCTCTCTCTCTCTCTCTCTCTCTCTCTCTCTCTCCCGTCCCTTCCTTCCAATCTCTCTAAAAATCAATCGGAAAACATCCTCCAGTGAGGGTTAATAAAAAACAATACAAAATAAAACAAAAAACTAGGCAAGGAGCCAGGACCGGTTTGGCTCAATGGATAGAGCGTCGGCTTGGGGACTGAAAGGTCCCGGGTTCGATTCCGGTCAAGGGCATGTACCTTGGTTGCGGGCATATCCCCAGTAGGGGGTGTGCAAGAGGCAGCTGATTGATGACTCTCTCTCATCGATGTTTCTAACTCTCTATCTCTCTCCCTTCCTCTCTGTACAAAATCAATAAAATATATTAAAAAAAAAAAAAACAAAAAAAAACTAGGCAAGGATTCCGGCATAGCCACCAATCAGACTAAGATTCAAGAGGCAGGCTCCATTCTTAGCGGGTGACTCAGAGGGTCAGAAGGGGGCATCTCTAAATTTGACACCTCCCCTGATACCCGGCATCAATGTGGCCCAGAACCCCCCCCCCTTCCCCAATCCCTGTGGTTACTTGCTGGCCTAGATCCATACTTGGGCTATCAAGTTACTGTACCATCTCAAGTCTCTTCCCTGCCTGGCTGGAAATTCTTATTCACGAAGGTAGTAATAACTAGTGTCTCTGCACGGGGACAGTTTATTGGTTTGAAACAGTTCAATTAGATACAGGCTCAGAATTAATAAAACCACCACAATGGCCACAAAAATGTGCCCAGTACACAGAGAAGTGTTCAAGTCTCGGTTCTGCCCCTGACAAGCCTCTGTAAGTTTCAGTTTCCTCACAGGCATATAAGAGAACGTGTTTAGTGGGATTGCTGACTAAGGAGTGGGTAAGAGCATGGACTATGAAGTCAGGCTCACTGTTTTGTTTTGATTTTTTAATATATATAATTTCAGATAGGAAGGAAGAGGGAGAGATGGAAATATCAATCATGACAGAGAATCATTGATCGGCTACCTTCCGCACGCCCCACACTGGGGATCGAGCCTGCAACCTAGGCATGTGCCCTGACCAGGAATTGACCATGACTTCCTGGTTCAACCACTGAGCACACTGGTCGGGCAGGCTCACTGGGTTTTGATGTCAGTTCCTTCACTTTCTAGTTATGAGGCCTTAGGTAAGTTACCTAGTGTCTTTAAAATGAAGATAATAACAGAATCTACATTGTAGAGTTTGTGAGAATTAAATAATAATGCACATAAAGTGTTATACATCATACTTGATAGTGTTCAATAAGGATAGTTATTATTCATATTAATGTTTTTCTTTTTTACATAAATACACAATCCTCAAAAAGATGGGATCTTCAATTTAAAATAATAGTGAATGGCCGAAACCGGTTTGGCTCAGTGGATAGAGCGTCAGCCTGGGGACTGAAAGGTCCCAGGTTCGATTCCGGTCAAGGGCATGTACCTTGGTTTCAGGCACATCCCCAGTACGGGGTGTGCAGAAGGCAGCTGATCGATGTTTCTCTCTCATCGATGTTTCTAACTCTCTATCCCTCTCTCTTCCTCTCTGTAAAAAATCAATAAAATATATTTAAAAAAATAATAGTTAGTGAATGTTAATGTTTAAGAGCTGTCAGTTACCCAGAGGGGTCCCAGACCATGTCATTTGGGCATCTTGTTAAGGGCAGATGCTGGTTCAGTGGGTCTTGGGTAGGGCCTGAGAGTCTATGCTTTTTGGTCAATACTAACCCGAGGATATTTTTTCCATTGATTTTTACAGAGACTGGAGGAGAGGTAGAAGCCAGTGAGAGGGTGAGAAGGTGGAAGAGGGAGAGAGGGATGCCGGGAGGGAGGGGGAAAGGGAAGAAAGGAAGGAAAGAAGGAGGGAGGGAGGGAGAGAGAGAGAGACATCGATTGCTTCTCGCATGCACCCTGACCAGGGCCTGGGATCGAACCTGCAACTCCAGTACGTACCCTTGACTGGGAATTGAAATCACAACCCTTCAGTGTGCAGGCTGACACTTTAACCACTGAGCACACTGGCCATGGCTAGGGCTAGAGATTCTGCATTTTGAAAAATATTTTTTAGTGACTTTAGAGAGAGAAAGGGAGAGGGATAAAGAGAAACAATGACGAGAGAGAAAACTATTGGCTGCTTCCTGCACACCCCCTCACTGAAGATAGAGCCCACAACTCGGACATGTGCCCTAATGGGGAATTGAACCGTGACCTCCTGGTTCATGGGCTGATGCTCAACCACTGAGCCACACCGGCTGGGCATGAGTCTGCATTTTTAGTAAGTTCCAAGGGATGCCAGTGTTGTAGGTCAGCAGGCCACACTCTGAGTAAGTCACAAGGCTTTAGAATATTCTAAATATAGTTGGTCAACTAACCAGAGTGACAACCCTCTGTAAATAAGTATTGCTCTGAAAATAGATCATGGAAGTAGGTAACTGCAATAAGATCTCTCTTTTTTTTCTACACACAACTATACAATTGTGTATTTTTTTTCTAAAAATATATATTTTTATTGATTTTTTACAAAGAGGAAGAGAGAGGGACAGAGAGTTAGAAACATCAATGTGAGAGAACCATCGATCAGCTGCCTCCTGCACACCCCCTACTGGGGATGTGCAGGCAACCAAGGCACATGCCCTTGACCAGAATCGAACCTGGGACCTTTCGGTCCACAGGCTGATGCTCTATCCACTAAGCCAAACCGGTTTTGGCAACACACAACTATACAACTGTTCTCGCATCATTTGAACTGTCTTGGCACCTTTGATGAAAATCAATTCGTCATCTATGGGTAGGTCTATTTCTGAATTCTCTATTCCCTCTCATTGATCTACATGTCTATATGTTATCACTACACTGCTGGGATTACTGTGGCTTTTTAAGTCTTAAAATCAGGTAGTGTAAATTTTCTAACTTTCCCTTCTCCAAAGTTTGTTAGGCTACTCTATACTCTTTCACTTGTCTTTGCTTATTTTTGGTGAACACATGAAAGATAAGGAAATGAAACTAGAAATGGCAACAAAAACAAGAGAAAAGCTGGAACAACAACCACCTGTGAAACGCACCTCCTTCATAAATGAACTTAGATTAAACATCTGAGTGGACTAAAATTGACTTCTTTCTTTCATATCCTATCTAGTAAAGAGAGAATATGCTAATTGACCCTCACGCATTGCAAAGATGGCAGTGCCCACAGCCAATCAAGAGACAATATGCCAATTGCTGCCATGCCTTCAAAGATGGCAGCACCCACAGCCAATCAGGAGGGAATATGCTAATTGACTGCCATGCCCTCAAAAATGGCGGCATCCACAGCCACAAGATGGCAGTGCCAAGTCCCTTCAGCCTCCTAGCCACCCTGGGCTGTTCCGAGGTGCAGGCAAGTCTTGGATGGTGGCTGCTCAGCTTCCCAGGGCTGCTTGAGGCTCAGGTAACCAGAGCCAGCTGAGGCTTGCACTGCCGGCAGTGGCAGCAGCAGAGGTGTGAAGGGGCGTCACCTTCTCCTAATTGCCGGGTAGCCTCCTGCCCGTGAGAGCTGCTGGACTGAGAGAAGGGGCAGGCTGGGCTGAGGGACACCCCCTCCAACGTATGAGTTTTCATGCACCGGGCCTCTAGTTAAGAAATAAGTCAACTTAGGAAGTTGTGCCACTTTGCTAAAGACACAATTTCTACATTCAAAGAGCAAAGGAGTTGAGTAAACTTACAGTGAGAAAAATTCCACTTCTATCAATCATTAATCCAAGTGTTACCAGAGTTTGTTTTGAAGCTGAACTGAAGGGAAACAGGAACCCTAAACTGTGCTCTCCAAACTGAGTATGCCATCGTCATTTAAAACCCGTATAGCCGAAACCGGTTTGGCTCAGTGGTAGAGCGTCGGTCTGCGGACTGAAAGGTCCCAGGTTCGATTCCAGTCAAGGGCATGTACCTTGGTTGCGGGCACATCCCCGGTAGGGGGTGTGCAAGAGGCAGCTGGTCGATGTTTCTCTCTCATCGACGTTTCTAGCTCTCTATCCCCCTCTCTTCCTCTCTGTAAAAAATCAATAAAAATATATATTTAAATCCTGTATAATGTTTAGTGAAAAACTCAAGCTGAATGATGTGATTGCATTTTTACAATAAGAACAAAAATGTTTAAAAATATATCTGTGTGGTCCTGACCGGTTTGGCTCAGTATATAGGGCGTCGGCCTTCGGACTGAAAGGTCCCAGGTTCGATTCCTGTCAAGGGCATGTACCTTGGATGAGTGCACATCCCCAGTAGGAGGTATGCAGGAAGCAGCTGATGGATGTTTCTCTCTCAGTGATGTTTCTAACTCTCTATCCCTCTCTCTTCATCTCTGTAAAAAAAAAAAAGCAATAAGCTATATATTTTTTAAAAAATATCTGAATGTGTATTAAAAAATAAATATATGTGTGTATATGTATGTATATATATATATATATATATATATATATATATATATATATATATAAAATTGATTTTTTACAGAGAGGAAGAGAGAGGGATATAGAGTTAGGAACATCGATGAGAGAGAAACATCGGTCAGTTGCCTCTTGCACACCCCCTACTGGGGTGTGCCCGCAACCAAGGTACATGCCCTTGACCAGAATTGAACCTGGGACCTTTCAGTCCACAGGCCGATGCTCTATCCACTGAGCCAAACTGGTTTCGGCATGTGTGTGTATTTTTATGGGAAAAATGTGAAGGGGTGATGGGAGCGGGCTAGAAGAGGTTAATGGAAGAAAAGGAGGACCTATGTAATACTTTCAACAATAAAGATTAAAAAAAAGAAAGAAAGAAAAACATGAAGGCTACAAAGCAAACTGTTAACATTAATCATCAGGCGAGTGAAAGTTGCAGTACAGAGGAGCCATAAAGGCACATTTCCCCTTTTTGAAAAAACAACTATGCTATATCCTTTTTAAAAACAGTGATTTTGTAATTTGAATAAAAACTGAAGTTGTTATACAGCATTTACAAGCTTTAATGTACACACAGTGCTTTCCAGTCACGGCGTCCAACGTTCTCATGCGCTCCAGCCTGGGGACAGTAGGGGCCTCCAGGAGCTGACCCAGGAGAATTGCAGTTCCTGGAAAGGCCCCATTATGTAACCTCAGAAAAGCAGCAACTGATGCTGTTTTCTAGGGCCAACTCTAAGCTAATTCTGTAGATAAATGTGGTATGCACATAAAGTAAACGTCCACTTTTGTGTTGGAAGTCCTCCTATATACTGTACATGAAAAATAGTAATGTTTCTGAAACACCATGTTCCATATGAAAACACATAATCCATTTGATACATTTCTGAAACGGACTTAAATTTTCTCCGACAGTGCCTGAGAACAGAGAAAAGCAGTCTCTTTTCCTCTTCTAATATTCTTGGGAGAAGAAATGGTACACATGTTGGAGCTGATCAGAAACTGCCAGGCTGTGTGGTCTTCTATCCTTAATTTATGCCTTTACTGATTACTTCAGGTGGCCCACACTTTTCATGTAAAATACTTCCAGAAGGCAATAGGAAAAGGACCTTTTTTTTTAAAAAAAATATATTTTATTGATTTTGTACAGAGAGGAAGGAAGAGAGACAGAGAGTTAGAAACATCGATGAGAGAGAGAGTCATCAATCAGTTGCCTCTTGCACACCCCCTACTGGGGATATGCCCGCAACCAAGGTACATGCCCTTGACCGGAATCGAACCCAGGACCCTTCAGTCCGCAAGCCGACGCTCTATCCATTGAGCCAAACCGGTCTTGGTGAAAAGAACCTTTTTTTTTTTTTTTTTTTAAATAGGATACATCTTTTTAAAAAAATATATTTTATTGATTTTTTACAGAGAGGAAGGGAGAGAGATAGTTAGAAACATCAGTGAGAGTCACTGATCAGCTGCCTCTTGCACGCCCCCTATTGGGGATGTGCCCGCAACCACAGTACATGCCCTTGACGGGAATCGAACCCGGGACCCTTCAGTCTGCAGGCTGACGCTCTATCCACTGAGCCAAACCAGTTTTGGCAGGAAAAGAACCTTTGATTTATGGTTTATAAAAGGCTAAATATGAGTCCTAGCTGGTTTTTCTCAGTGGTTAGAGCGTCGGGTTGGATTCAGGTAAAGGGCAAGTACCTTCGTTGCAGGTTTGATCCCTGTGGGAGGCAACCAATCTATGTCTCTCTCACATTGATGTTTCTCTCTCTCTCTTCCTCCCTTCCATTCTCTCTAAAATCAATGGGGGAAAATATGCTCAGGTGAGGATTAACAACAACAACAATAAAAAGCTAAATATTAGAATGTTTATTTTTTAAAACTCAATTACAGCTATATAAGGGTCAACAGAATAAAACATACATCACTGGCAGGGGAGATACCATGATCAAGAAGGCAGTTTTCCCAGGGTAAGCTTATCCATTGCACTCCGGATGTGCTGACACCTGGGACTACCCCAAATGTGGGGAACTTGACTGCATAATTTGGGGAGGCGGGGAGAAAAAAAGTATGGCCCATGGGCCCCAGCTGGTTTTGCTCAGTGGATAGAGCATTGGCCTGCAGACCAAAGAGTCCCGGGTTTGATTCTGGTCAAGGGCACAAACCTTGGTTGCAGGCTCCTCCCTGGCCCAGGCCCTGATTGGGGCTTGTGTAGGAGGCAACTATTGGATGTTTCTCTTTGTCTTTCCCTCTCTCTTCCACTCTCCCTAAAAAAATCAACGGGAAAATGTCCTCAAGTGAGGATTAAAAAAAAAAAAGTGTGATCCATGGGAGCTGGTGAGATTCAGGCCCCACTCCAGATCTACTGAATCAGAAACTGCATCTTTAACAAGATCCTCAGGTGATCCCTATGCTGCAGACAATTTTGGTGAATATTCATGAAACTTAAAAGTTAAGAACGCAGATTTTAAAAAAAAAGGATAAATATTTTAAAAGTTCATTTCCAATAGTCCAGCATGGCTTTTTCTAAATATGCTACCAGAATTGAAGAAACAACGATAAACTGCTATTAAGACAAAATTGAATCAAAGGTTATGAATAATTTTAAAGCACTGACCAATAGGTCACTTTAGTCCGTTACAGGGTTGGCAAAAGTAGGTTTACAGTTGTGAATATGCGAAACAGAGAATTTATTCTTTAAATTTTTTTTTTTTTAAATTTCCATGTCGGTGTGCCTCAGTGGTTGACGGTCAACCTGTGGACCTGGAGGTCATAGTTCGATTCCTGGTGAGGGCACATGCCCAAGTTGTGGGCTCGATCCTCAGTGGGGGGTATGCAGGAGGCAGCTGATCAATGATTCTCACTCCCTCTCCCTTCCTCTCTGAAATCAATAAAAATACATCTTATTGATTATATTTAAAATATGTATATTTATTGACTATATTTAAAAGGTGTTTTATTGATTATTAATTATTATAGTTATTATTAACCTACCCCTGTCTTAACAAACCAAAAATTTAATATTAAGAATAATGGTGTATATTTTCTAGAGCCTTATATAAGTAATCATTCCAAATATTTTTTAGCTAATAACCAGACACACTTTGAAACATATGCTTAAGAAAATACTAACTGCATGCTGGGATGTTTAATGGTGAAATAATAGTCTGTATAGTTAAGTGCAATCCAGATACTATTGATATTAAGATGTGTAAGAAGCTAAATAACAAAATATACAGTGTGAAACATTACCTTACTTGCCAGCTTTAACGTATTTCTTCCGCTGAAATACTTGTAGCCATGGCCTCCAGTATGTAGAAAAATTTTATACACAATAAAAGGTGGAAATTTTTCACCACTGAATCTGAAATAAAGACCAAAAATGTGTCATTTGGAATCAGGTTTGGGAGTCAGTTATGGCTCCCCCTTGTGGTTAAGATAGTTTCCTGCATGTAGGATAAAGGCTATACCAGAGCTAGAACAAACTGGTAATAAAATGGATTACAGGAGATTAAAGAGCCACACCTAGGAGGTGTGTATGCTCACAACTATTCTCATATCTGGCAGGCTGGGCACATCATGGGACACGAGCTACTCTCAAGGCAACTTTGGCTCAAGAACCATGCCTCAGTTTCTTTTCACAATAAATGTAAATAAAAACCTATTTACTTTGCAGTTATATACTGAGAAGGTATGAGGGCTTAAAACACATTTCTACAGTAAAATGTCTTCATATTCGCTCAGCACTTCTTGAAAGAAATCAGCACAGAAACATTACCTGAATTTAATTTTACAGTTCATGCCACGATCTTTAGCAAACTCAGCCTCCAAGGGGCTCACATTCTTCAGTATATCATATGTCAGACAATATTCCTGAAATAGACGATGGTGCTATAAATGGAAGGTGGTACCTTGCCCAGTTGCAATTTACTGAAAATAACAGGCGGCATGATAAAGCGAACGGTAGACCAGACTCGGGAGTTCTGAAGAACTGGGCTCTAGAGTTGGCTTCTCCATTTATCATCCGGGTGGCCTGGAGTTAGTGATTCACTCTTTTGGCCTCCAAGTTTGGGGGTGTTCCTCCTCAAGATCCCAGGCACTGTTCTTTCCCTATGCTAGCCCTTCTCACAATGTACTGTAATGAACTACAAACTCCTTTTTTAGCTTCTACTAGACCCGTGGTCAGCAAACTGCGGCTCGCGAGCCACATGCAGCTCTTTGGCCCCTTGAATGTGGCTCTTCCAAAATGTGTCTGGGAGGGTCTATTTTGAAGAAGTGGCGTTAGGAGAAGTTTAAGTTTAGAAAATGTGGCTCTCAAAAGAAATTTCAATCGTTGTACTGTTGATATTTGGCTCTGTTGACTAATGAGTTTGCCAACCATTTACTAGACTGTACAAGCTTAATGAAGGTAGGGGCAGTGTCCTTTTTCTTTATCACTGTATTCCCACCACCTGGAACACAGCAGGTGCTTCAAAATATTTGATATTGAATGAATCACTGTAAATGAGGATGATCATAGTACTGTTACTAGCTTTTAAGCACTTTCATATTCCACATACTACATTAGGTACCTTATACACATAACCTCATCTAATCCTTACAACTCAGCAATATTATTTGAATCCTAGAGTCCTGTTGCAGGAAGATTCCTGCAATTGGGCTTCCTGCTGAGGTCGCTGCCCCGCCTGCTTCCCTCCCTTCTCCCCGCCCTGCTTGCTTGCTTCTCTGCAGCTTCACTCCCTTCTGCAGCGCTGTCTTCAGTCTTCACTCTGGCCTGGATATGCAAATTAACCACCACCTTGATTGAGTTAATTTGCATGTTCACCCTGATTGGCTGGTGGGTGTGGCAAAGGTGTGGTCAATTTGCATGCTTCTCTTTTATTAGGTAGGATTATCATTCCCATTTTACAAATGAGCAGGCTGAGGCACTGGGAGTGTCTGTAACTTATCCAAAGGCATACAGGTAGTAAGTGGGGAAGCCAGGATTCAAGCTTCAACCTGTTTGACTTTAAAGCCCCCACTTCTCCCCATATGACCCTGTCCAACATTTATGCCTATGCCAATCACATACAAATATATGCCAAAGGGATTTAAAAATGACAAAGCATTTTTAATGTAAGGTATTAACTTGAAGTATTAGGATAACACGAAAAAAAAATGAATTTCCTTCTTTCTGTCACTAAAAGAATCTAAAATGATAACGAAACCAGAATAATCATACTTAAATACAAGTTCCATATGTGAAGATGATGGACAATGAACCTGCAATGTCACAAGTTGACCTGGGTGGGTTTTCTCTGAATTATTCTGCGGTCACTGACATCACAACCATGTCTGTGGAGTCAGATGGTGAACAGGTGTATACAGTGCTGAGACTTTGTGATTTTTTTCAAAGGGGCTAAAATTCCCTTAATATGACTATCTATAATAATAAAAGTGTAATATGCTAATTAGACTGGACAACCTTCCCGAAGAAGCTGGGTCCTGGGTGCCTGCCGGGGGGGGGGGGGGGGAGGGGGTGGAGGGAGGCCCGGGTCCCAGTTGCCAGCGGGAAGCCGGTGCCTGCAGCCAGGGGAAGGCAGGCCTACTCTTGCACGAATTTCATGCATCGTGCCTCTAGTTACTAATAATAGACTACTGTAATCATGGGTGATTTTATTAGGAAAGTATTTGGTACTGTGTGATGGAAATTCTACTACTCCGCTTGGGTTGACAGAGTTGTTCAATGCATTTCATTTTACTCAAATAGGACTTTATTATTTATACTGTTCTGCACTTGCCTTTTTTATTAGCACAATATCTTAGCTATCTTTCCACTGCAGAATTACATGCAAGGCTTTGAGGTTTAACACTATGAAAGCACCAACACTTACTTTACTTAACCATATAATTGATGAACATTACATGGTTTTCCTTCCTTGCTATTACAAATAAGACTGCAGTGAAACGGTACATAGATTACAGAACAGTCCTAGAAGTGAAATTGCTAGGTGGAAGGTAAGGGCACTTCTTTCCTTTTTATTGTTAATTCTCACTGAGGATATTTCCATTAACTTTTAGAGAGAGTGAGGGAGGGAAGGGGAGAAATAGGAGGGGAGGGTGGGAGGGAGAGAGAGAAATCTTAATGTGAGAGAGACACATTGATTGGTTGCCTCCCACATGCACCTGGACTAGGGTTGGGGATCTAACCTGCAACCCAGGCACATGCCCTTGACTGGGAATCAAACCCGAAACCCTTGGTGATGCTGAAATCACTGGCCAGGGTGAAAAGGGCATTTTTAATTGAGATTTTTATTGTTGGGCGATCACTGTCTCTCATCTTCAAATAAACTGAATTTAAAAATATTATGTGGCCGAAACCAGTTTGGCTCAGTGGATAGAGCGTCTGTCTGTGGACAGAAAGGTCCCAGGTTCAATTCCGGTCAAGGGCATGTACCTTGGTTGCGGGCACATCCCCAGTAGGGGTTGTGCAAGAGGCAGCTGATCGATGATTCTCTCATCGATGTTTCTAACTCTCTGTCCCTCTCTCTTTTTCTCTGTAAAAAATCAATAAAATATATTAAAAAATATGTGGGTTTATGTAATAAAAGGCTAACATGCAAGAAATAATAGTCACTTATGTTAAAATAAGTCCAGAAATATTCATTTAGCGCGTATCAAAGAAGCAATCTCAGAACCCTTAATATTAGATTTAAATAGGAGGGAAAAAGTTACATATTTTATCCTTAGTTAACAGATACTTTAGCTTGATAAGTAATTAAATCTGTCAGAGAAAACAGAAAGCAAGATACATACTGCTGCACAAATTATATGCTTTAGGAGTTGAAATATTGACCTGTCCATATAAGATAGCCAAGCTCTTTGTATCTTTAGAGCTGAAATATCTTTACGAGATCTGAGAGGAAAAAAAAAAAGAGGTTAAGATTTGTGAAGTTGTTTTCATTTTCCTAAAATCTTGGGGAACTCTGAATTAATGCTCCCTCTTTTCGGCACCTCCCCACTCCCACCCTAAAACTGACCTAACAAGGAACAGTTAGATGTGGTTCTTGGAACTGGTTATTTGCTGAATCTACCGTGTTTCCCCGAAAATAAGACATCCTCCGAAAATAAGACCTACTTACAGGTTTTCTTCTGAGTGAAATATAAGGCATCCCCCCGAAAATAAGGCCGCCCTAGGCTAAACATGAGAGATTTGGTCCACTGATTCTGAAAGAAATGGAGTCACAAGAAATTCACCAGGAAATTCAGGATTGGATTGTTATGATGATGTTCCAGAAGATGATGACATGATTGTCATTGAATAAATGAGTAAATTCTTGATACTGTAGGATTCACAGTTTGTCTGGTTTGTGTTGACAACTACCGTACTACCGTACCGTAAAGAGGTAATAAATTTCCTTTATTTTCATTTAACAATAAATGTGTACCGTATTCTTCTTCATGGAAAAATAAAACATCCCCTGAAAATAAGACCTAGCGCATCTTTGGGAGCAAAAATTAATATAAGACACTGTATTATTTTTGGGGAAACAGGGTAGTTAGAATGAGGATATGAAATACTTGAGAAGATTTTCATGGAGATTAAAAAATCATTCTGGCTAAAATTTTATCATCAAAAGGCATATATATTATAATAATGTGTGAGGAGACAAACTTGTTTTCTAAAAACATCCATGACCTAAAATGATTTTTGCTGTAGTTAGTTCTTAAAAACACTGTCCAACTGCCCTAGCCGGTTTGGCTCAGTGGATAGAGCGTTGGACTCCGGACCAAAAGGCCCGGGTTCAATTCTGGTCAAGGGCCCTGGCTGGGGTGCGTGCAGGAGGCAACCAATCGATGTGTTTCTCTCCCATCGATATATCTCTCTGTCTTTCCCTCTCTAAAAATCAATGCAGCCGAAACCGGTTTGGCTCAGTGGATAGAGCCTCAGCCTGCGGACTGAAAGGTCCCAGGTTCGAATCCGGTCAAGGGCATGTCCATTGGTTGCAGGCACATCCCTAGTGGGGGCTGTGCAGGAGGCAGCTGGTCGATATTTCTCTCTCATTGATGTTTCTGGCTCTCTATCCCGCTCCCTTCCTCTCTGTAAAAAATCAGTAAAATATATTAAAAAAAATAAAAATCAATGGAAAAATATCCTCAGGTGAGGATTAACAAAAAGACACTGCCCAACTAATTCAAGTGCTAAGGAAATACAATGTGGAATTGTTGAGGTTTATAGCAGGCCCAATTCTCTCCTGAGAGCCGATGACCAGCCCTAGAAAAGAAACTCCTTTGTGATCTATGCTTAAACCAGGTTCATCCCAGTCAGGCCAGGTAATTATTTTACTTTTGTTCACATCCCAGCACTGGCAGGTCACAGGGATCTCCTTCTCCCCAACCTCCCAACCCCACAGGGCTACAGGCACAAAGAGAGGTATTCCCTGTATAGCGTCACTGTTGGTTGGCAAAACGCAGGCTACAAGGTGTAGAGTGGAAAAGGCCCGGAGTATGGAAACAGTCCTTTGGCTCCGAGCCCATGCCATTTATTAGCCGTCTAACCTTCTGCAAGCCACCTACCTTCTCCCAGTTGCGGCTTCCTCATTTATAAAATATAACAAGACAGCTTTATAGGGTTGTGTTGGGATCAAAGAGATGTGCGTTAACATGCTTTATAAATTATGAAATACTATCCTATGTAATAAAAGGCTAATATGCAAATCGACTGAACGGCAGAACGACCGGTTGCTATGACGCACACTGACCACCAGGGGGGCAGATGCTCAATGCAGGAGCTGCCCCCTGGTGGTCAGTGCGTTCCCACAGGGGGAGCGCCGCTCAGCCAGAGGCCCTGAGGTGGGCTCACAGCTGGTGGTGGAGCCTCTCCCGCCTCTGTGGCAGCACTAAGGATGTCCAACTGCCGGCTTAGGCTCGCTCGCTCCCTCATCCGTGGACATCCCCCGAGGGCTCCTGGATTGCACAGGCCAGGCTGAGGGACCTTCCCACCCACCGAGAGCACAAGTTTCGTGCACCGAGCCTCTAGTAATTATAATAATTACCCAGTTCGAAAGTAATTTAAAAACACAAAAATCTATAATTTACAAAACAAGAAGTGTTTGCCGGGACTGGTTTGGCTCAATGGACAGAGCGTCGGCTTGGGGACTGAAGGGTCCCGGGTTCGATTCTGGTCAAGGGCATGTACCTTGGTTGTGGGCACATCCCCAGTAGGGGGTGTGTAAGAGGCAGCTGATCGATGACTCCCTCTCATTGATGTTTCTAACTCTCTATTTCTCTCCCTTCCTCTCTGTATAAAATCAGTAAAATATATTTAAAAAACAACAACAACAACAAAAAAAGAAGTGTTTGATGTTAGCTAAGTAAATACCATATGTAAACTGTCCAGTTGTGGAAAATGATACAAGGCGAAATTTGGCTACTTACGGTCGTACTGGCCTTGTCTTTCTAGTACGTGGAAAAGGATGTTTTTGGTGGCCTTTTACCATCGTTGGATGAACTGATTTTTCATTACTAGTGGCCTCTATCTTTGAGGAACTACTCATTTTTCTTATAATGAAGTAATCTGAAAGTATACAAATTAAGCATTTGAGATCATAATCTGTATTATTACACTATTTGGATGAGACTCAAGTGTCATTGACTGTTGTACTAATTCCAGAACCCTTAAAAAGGAAGGCATCATGTATCTCTTAATATTGCTTACAGTTTATAGTCTTTGTGTACTAAAAATATCATGAGGAATATGGGAAAGACAAAGGGATCTATCCAATCGCCTTCTAACTGGTTTCCCTGTCTCCAGGCTCTTCATCCTCCTATTCTGTACACCCTGCAGCTGGAGTTAACTTTCTGGAGCAATACCCCAACCTTATCACTCCCCAACTTAAAATATTTTAGGGCCTGGCCACAGTGGCTCAGTGGCTGAGCATCAACCTATGAATGGTTAGATTCTGAGTCAGGGCACAGGCCTGGGTTGTGGCCTCCAGCCCCAATGTGGGTTGAGCAGGAGGCAGCCAATCAATGATTCTCTCTCATCATTGATGTTTCTCTCTCTCTCTCCCTCTCCCTTCCTCTCTGAAGTCAATAAAATTTATTTATTTATTTTTATTTTTTAAAATATATTTTCTTGATTTTTTACAGAGAGGAAGAGAGAGGGATAGAGAGTTAGAAACATGGATCAGCTGCCTCTTGCACACCCCCTAGTGGGGATGTGCCCGCAACCAAGGTACATGCCCTTGACCGGAATCGAACCTGGGACCTTCCAGTCCGCAGGCCCACGCTCTATCCACTGAGCCAAACCGGTTTCGGCTGAAGTTAATAAAATTTATTAAAAAATAAAACAAAATCTTTCAGGGACACCTCATTTCCTCCAAGCTGAAGTCTAGACTCCCAAGTATGCCACTCCAGCCTTTTCACAATCTAGTTCCATTCTCTCTCAAACCTCAAAATACCAACTTTCATCAGCATTCCTCGCTACGCTCTGTGAGAACAGGAACTTCTTGCCCAAACCAGTCAATGTTTTACAACTCTGGACTGCTGATCAGGCTATGTCCTCTGCCCGAAATGACTTCCCCGCCAGCAGCAAACACCAAGTCATCCTTGAAGACCCCAGCTAACTGATGCCTCTTCTCGTTTTCCATCTTTTATTTTTTTTCACAGAACTTCTCACTCCGATCTTCAAGGTCCCATAGTGCTGTACATGTTTTTCTTTTATAGTACTTCTCATATTGCATTATAATTTGTTTTCTTGGCTGTCATCCCAAGAAGTTCATTGAAGGCAGGAGGCATATTGCTAACTATGGAATCCCCAATGCCTAGCAGAGTGAAGGGTTTTCACATGCTAGTCTAAAAAATTTCCACTCCGGGTTTGTCACGGAATAGCTGTGAAACTTTGGGCAAGTCCCTTAAACCAGTGGTTGCCAACCTTTCAGACCTCATGGATCACCAGTGGTCTGTGGACCACCGGTGGGTGACTGCTGCCTGAAACTCTCAGTTACACAGTTCCCAACTTGGTAAAATGAGATAGTGTACTAAATCAGTGGTCGGCAAACTGCGGCTCGCGAGCCACAGCCTCGGTTTGCCGCTCTGTTGACTAATGAGTTTTCCAACCACTGTACTAAATGACCTGATTCCATCTCTGATTTTCTATCCTTTGAAGCATTACTCCAGTTTGGATGAAGTTCCCAAATTCTTAGTCACTGCTTAGTCTTTTCTACTAAACCAGGGGCTCTTTATCTTTTCAAATCTATTTTACTGATTTTTTTACAGAGAGGAAGGGAAAGGGAGAGAGAGTTAGAAACATCGATGAGAGAGAAACATCAATCAGCTGCCTCCTGCACACCCCCTACTGGGAATGTGCCTGCAACCAAGGTACATGCCCTTGACCGAAATCGAACCCGGGACCCTTTATCCACTGAGCTAAACCAGCCAGGGCTCTTTATCTTTTCTTTGGTATTGTAAATCCCTATGGGCAGACTCCTTCCAAGAACTATGCTTTTTAAATTTATTTAAATATATTTTATTTTAAATATATATATATTTTATTGATTTTTCACAGAGAGGAAGGGAGAGGGATAGAGAGCTAGAAACATCGATGAGAGAGAACCATCGACCAGCTGCCTCCTGCACATCCCCTACTGGGGATGTGCCCACAACCAAGGTACATTCCCTTGACCGGAATCGGACCCGGGACCCTTCAGTCCGCAGACCGAAGCTCTATCCACTGAGCCAACCCGGTTTCGGCAGGCTAAGAACTATGTTTTTAAAAAGGCACAACATAATATATATATAGGATTCCAGAAAACTTCAATTATATTGAAATCATTGTCGCAATATTTTAAAAAAAACAAATTACAGAAATATGTGCCTTCTTTCTGCACTTAATAAAAGGAGAGTTCTAATCACTACTGTACTTATGAAGTGGTAAATGAGTAGAAATGATATCTCAAGAAATCTTCCATGACTAAAACATGATATGAAGACATCTGTGCTTTCTCTTAATGACCAAGTCACAGGTACCGTTGATATTACCGTGGTTTGTTGCCTGCACTATAATAGAAAGAAATGGTAAAGTTCAGTTAGAGGTTAGTAAAAATCAAGTTGTAATTTTCCCCCATCCAAGTTCACATACTTCCCAAATTAAAAACTCCTGCCCTAATTTATCACTATACTTCACATTTTTATATACATACTAGAGGCCCAGTGCATGAAATTCATGCAAGGGGGAGGGGAGGTTCTCAGCCCAGCTTGCACCCTCTCCAATCTGGGACATCCCTCTCACAATCCAGGACTGCTGGCTCCCAACCATTCGACTGCCTGCCTGCCTGCCTGATTGCCTCTAACCGCTTCTGCCTGTCAGCTTGATCACCTCCTAACCACTCCTCTGCCAGCCTGATCAACATCTAACTGCTCCCCTGCTAGCCCAATTGCCCCTAACTGTCCTCCCCTGCCAGCTTGGTCACCCCTAACTGCCCTCCCCTGCTGGCCTGGTCATCCCTAACTGCTCTCCCCTGTTAGTCTGGTCACCCCTAACTGTCCTCCCCTGCAGGCCTGGTCACCCCCAACTGCCCACCCTTGCAGGCCTGGTCTCCGACAACTGCACTTCCCTGCAGACCTTATCCTTCCCAATTGCCCTCCTCTGCTGGCCTGGTCCCTCCCAACTGCCTTCCCTTGCTGGCCATCTTGTGGTAGCCATCTTTGACCACTTGGGGGCAGCTATCTTGTGTGTTGGAGTGATGGTCAATTTGCATATCAGGCTTTTATTATATGTCATTCTACTACTAATGCAGAGCCTTCAGAGTCTTCTCAATATTTCTCTTTAAGTATGTGGATGGGGGTAGCTTGGAACATACAATTCACTTCAGAAGGAGAATAGCCTTTAACATCTGGGAACTGGCCTGGTACTCACAGCTGGGATTTGGTGTTACACTAGCTTCCTAACCATACCCAATCCAGAGCAAAGCCCCGTTTCCTTTAACTTACCCCCCAAATCACCCAAAGCTCAAGTCCTATAATAAATCTTTCTAACACCCTCTTACTGAGATGCCCCACTGTGTCCCAAAGTGTGCGTTTTCCTTGCAGCAATGAGAAATAGACCCAAGTTGTTAAACTATACTGGTGTTCCCAGTGGTCTTTGACTGGAGGGCAGTGACATGCCACCACACAAACCTCCCACATCTTTCAGATGGCTGCCTGGATGGCTTTACACTTTCTATGGGGTTAGAGCATGAAACACAGGATAAAATATGAACACACACCCCGCCCCATTATGACACATTATACCAATTATTTGTGTGAGATCACAGGTTTTAAAGGTAGACTAGGTTTGATCCTGGCTTCCCACTTTCCTTCTGTGTGGCCTTGTACAAATTACTTCTCTGTGCCTCAGTTTTATCATCTCTTAGGTTGGGAAAAACAATCATGCCCATCTACTTTGGTTGTCCAAAAGATTAGATAAGTATGTGTAAGTAGTTGAGGGCTGAACTGGGTACGTACCGTAGTAAACGCCGTGTGAGAGCTTACTATCCTTGTGCATAGGATATTACTTATTTCTACTATAGTATTAAGGGATTCCCAGTGAAGGGCATGCACTTAGTATATCAAAGAGAAAACAAAAGGTTAGGGCCTTTAGAGACGAAAGGACATAGCAAATTAGTTTAAGACTAAGGTGACCAGACGTCCCGATTTTTAACAATTTGTCCCGCGGCGTTTTAAAAAAAAGTCCCGATTCTTTAAAACGCCACTGGACGCATTGTTCAAAATCGGGACTGTCCCGCCCAAAGCGGGACGTCTGGTCACCTTATTTAAGACCTCAGAAACTCCAGCCAAGGTAAAAAAAATATATATATATCTAAAAACCTTTTGAGAGGTAAATCCAGGCGCCCCGAAGTCGGCGGTTCCGGGTCCGAGGCTTTCCGAGCTTCCCGAGCCGTTCGGGCGCCCTCGCCCGGAGGCCTCGCGCACAAGATTCTCAGCCCACGCCGCCGGGCATCCAATCAGGACGGCGAAAGCCTCGTCCTAGTGCCGCGAGGCATCCTGCGCCTCCCTCTGCGCTCCCACACTGAGCAGGCGCATTCTGGTCGCCTAGCAACCACCTGCTCAGGGGCGGAGCCTGCGGGAGGCGGGCTTAAGCGCGCCGGTCGCGCGACGCGCGACGCGCGACGCGCTGCAGCTTAGCGACGTCGCTTCTAATCCTCGCTTCCGAACTAAACTTTCGCGGGACCAACTTGGCTGTACCAAGACAACCACCCGCTCCGCGGCCGTCTGGCGGTAGGAAGAATCAGGGCCCTATCCGGCTGCCGTAGCCGCCTCGTTCTAGTGGGCGGGGCCTAGGTCGGGGTGACCCCGCCAGAGCCGCCGTTGCCAGCGACATGTTCAAGGTGAGAGCGTGGAGCCGGGTCACATCTGTCACCGCTCCCTCCCGGTGTCCCGGAGCCTCTCTGGGGACCAGGCCTACTGGCCCTGAGGTTTTTCCCGCCTCCGGGCCGGCTGCATCTTGGTGCCGCGGTTCATTCACCTGTCCGCTCGGAGCCAACGGCTGCCGGGCGGAGGCGTGAGACTCCGGGGAGGGTGGGTGGGGCCATTTGGGTCGTATTCTCGTGAATAAAACACTTTGAAAAATTAAAGTACCCCCCAAAGTACCCACCCTCTCCCCGCTGTGCCCTCCTGGGTTTGTGGGTAGAATGAGGCCAACTCGGGGCTCTGCGGGGTTCGGCTTTGGTTGCTTGGCAGGGTCAGATTTCAGAACCTTGTGTATGAATGGGGGAGGGCCACCCTCTTGAGAAGGATGTGGGGGTCGCTGGCCTAGGAGAAGTTGGGGGAGGGGGGAAGCCGGAGTTTTGCTCCCCTCCTTAGTGAACATTATTTAGTGTGGACAAGTCGACCTCTTTCTTGACATTTTATAACTTCGTGTCCTTTGAAAGAAATTGATTTGTACAGTGAAAACTTTTATCCAAAATCTGCATTTTAACAGTTATTATTCTATTTAAAAAAATAAATGATAGTCTCTATCTTGAAAAACAGATCACAAGGTACCAGAAATTTGTCTGCAAAAAGCATAACATTCATTAAATAATGCTAATGAAATTTCAGAAATACTGCTCAAAACTTATTGAGCTCCTGCAGTGTGCTTTGGGTGCATTAATATAGGCTATCAAATCAGAATAATAGATTTTGCCTTCTTACCCTGGCCTTGCCACTTCCCGGCTGTGTGACCTTGAGCAAGTCACTTAACCTCTTTGTACTTGTTTTTCTACTAGTGAAATTGGAATAGCGTGTGCCTCATAGGGTTGTTATAAGTTAGGGCAAAGCACTTGGAAGGGTTTCTGGCACATAGAGTTACCATCTAAGCATTCACTTTTATTTTGTCTTCAGGCAGCTCACAGTTTAATCAGGATGGCAGATCCCAGGCAACTTGCATTCATTTGATTACTCTGTGTTGAACACCTACCTATTATGTGCTAGAAGCTCAGCTCAGCTTTAGGGCTGCAATGACAAAGGATATGGCTGTGATCAGTTTACATGGGTATCAACAATGTACTGTGTGGTAGTAAAAGGGAGAGCAAGATCTATTCTGCCTAACCAGGGCTTCTTTTTTTAAAATATATTTTTTATTGATTTTTTACAGAGAGGAAGGGAGAGGGATAGAAAGTCAGAAACATCGATGAGAGAGAAACATCGGTCATCTGCCTCTTGCACACCCCCCACCGGGGATGTGCCCGCAAACAAGGCACATGCCCTTGACTGGAATCGAACCTGGGACCTTTCAGTCCGCAGGCCGACGCTCTATCCACTGAGCCAAACCGGTTTCAGCTAATCAGGGCTTCTTAACCATTGGTCCTCATCCCCTCAAAAGTGTTTGGATAGAATCTAGGGAGTCCCTGATGTCTGATGGGAAAATACTCTTTTTCACCACTTTCTGAAATTTAGCAACTTCTATTATGAATGGAGATAATTGTGTCATTTATGTATTGCTGGAGAATGATCCACTGCAAGCCAGTACCTTAAAACAACTGAGTTATTCTCACTGGGGGTTGGCCGGGCAGTTTTGCTGGCATGTGCCAGCGGATGAATTCAGTTGGTGGCTATATACAAGGTGGTCTTACTCCCATGTCTGGGGGCGCGGCACTCCTCAATGTGCCTAACTTGAGCCCATGGGTTGCTGGGTTACAAGAGGGCAGGTCTCAATGTACAGACTTATTGGCTTGCATCACATTTGCTGATGTCAAGACAAGTCACATGACCAACCCCAGAGTCAGTGTGGTGGGGGACTCCATAAGAGCATGGATATAAGGAGGTGTGGTTCAGTAGGAGCCATTACTTTATTAAGCTGCTATAGCAACAAGTCCCAGTAGTATTAGCAGTACCTGTCACCAGTAGAAGTCCAAAACCAATGCAAGTCCCAGACTTTCCCACATCACATTACAGTTTTTATAACTTGCAATATAATTAGCGTTTTATGCAGTTAGAGGCATTACTTTGAGAAGGGGTCCAGAGGGCTCGTCAGACAGCCAAAGAACTAGCACAAAAAAGCAAGGAACCCATGGGAATTTTAGGAGAGGTTTCAAAGAGGAGACGTTTGGCCGAAAGCGGTTTTGCTCAGTGGATAGAGCGTCAGCCTGCGGACTGAAGGGTTCCTGGTTTGATTCCGGTCAAGGGCATGTACCTTGGTTGCGGGCACATCCCCGGTAGGGGGTGTGCAGGAGGCAGCTGATTGATGTTTCTCTCTCATCGATGTTTTTTTTTTCTTCTTCTTTTTTTTTAATAAATATACTTTATTGATATTTTACAGAGAGGAGGAAGGGAGAGAGAGAGCTAGAAACGTCGATGAGAGGGAAACATCGACCAGCTGCCTCTTGCACACCCCCTACCGGGGATGTGCCTGCAACCAAGGTCCATGCCCTTGACCGGAATCGAACCTGGGACCTTTCAGTCCGCAGACCGCCGCTCTACCACTGAGCCAAACCGGTTTCGGCTCTCATCGATGTTTCTAACTCTATCCCTCTTCCTTTCTTTCTGTAAAAAATAAAAATAAAAATAAAAATAAAAAAAAATATATATATATATGTATAAAAAGAGGAGACATTTAAGTTTACTTATGAAAGGCTAGTAGGACTTCCTGAGTTGGATGAGTTGGGGAACATTAGCATTGGTATTCCCTTGGGGGCAATGCCAGGAACTAGTACTGCTGTGCCAAGGGAAATCCAGAGTGAGCTGAAATGATTCAAACGTGTAGCTCGAGTAGAAAAGATGCAAGAAACCTTGGAGAATACCAGAATACAAGGAGTAGGCAGAGGAAGAGGGGAGGCCACGGATATTGGAGAAGCAACTTTGGAGAAGTAGAAGCACAAAACAGTGAAGTTTAGAAAATTAAGGGAGGAAACTTTCGAGAAGGACAGGCTATGCTAGGGTACTTTCAGCTGGGAAAACCTGATTGTTTAAATAGCAAGGCAAGCCGAAACTGGTTTGGCTCAGTGGATAGAGCATCAGCCTACGGACTGAAAGGTTCCAGGTTCCATTCCGGTCAAGGGCATGTACCTTGGTTGCAGGCACATCCCTGGTAGGGGATGTTCAGGGGGCAGCTGGTAGATGTTTCTCTCTCATCGATGTTTCTAGATCTCTATCCCTCTCTCTTCCTCTCTGTAAAAAAATCAATGAAATATATTAAACAAATAAATAGGCAAGTTATCTCACAAAGTCCAGAGGCAGGGTGGACTCCTGTGGGTCACACATGTCATCGAGGACCCAGTGTCTTTGCTTGGCTTAGTAAGATTGGTTCCCCTATGGTTGCAAGATGACTTTAAGACATGCTTTCCCACTCACTAGAGCACATGTGTCAAACACAAGGCCCGCGGGCCAAATCCGTCCCGCCAGGCCTTGCAATGTGGCCCGCACCGCGCTGTCATCACTGCACTCCGCTGCGTTTCCATCACAATGACAGTTTATGACTGTTCAGTAAACCATTCGGCCCGCGATTTAGGCTGGATTTTAGATTTTGGCCCCTTCTCTGATTGAGTTCGACACCCCTACACTAGAGCAAGAGATGACAAAACTACCATGCTTGGATTATGCTCTTTCTTCAGTCCGATTGGACCAGCTTAGATCAGGTAGCTGCCCCTGACCTTTAGCGATCGCTAAGGGAATGCTGTGCTCTGATTGGCTTAGAGACAGGATCATCTCCGGATAGGGCCACTTTACCTTAATCACACAGGAGAAATGAATTCATGAACACTGTGCGGGAATGGAGACTGGATATGTAACCAGCAATGTCTATTGCAGAAAGATAAGCTAATTGGCTGAAACCCGTTTGGCTCAGTGGATAGAGCGTCAGCCTGTGGACTGGAGGGTCCCAGGTTCGATTCCAGCCAAGGGCATATACCTTGGTTGCGGGCACATCCCCAGTAGGGGGTGTGCAGGAGGCAGCTGAATGATGTTTCTCTCTCATCCATGTTTCTAGCTCTCTATCCCTCTCCCTTCCTCTCTGTAAAAAAATCAATAAAATATATATTTTTTAAAAAGAAAGATAAGCTAATTGAATTTGGAGAAGTGTTCATTGATTTGGGCAATTTGGAAAGCTTCCATGGTACATACAGGTTTACTGATGGAAGTGAAAGCTAGGTTAATATGGTTGATGCTTGAGAGATGTGTAAATGTGCACAGTGTTTGATAAGTTTGATTGTCAAGCTGGAGGGACATGTTGGGGCAGGATTCTAGAGTTGTCTTGTGGTTGTTGCAGTATTTAAAGATTTGGCAATGCTTATGGCAGAGGGAGGGATGTGGGGAGGAAGGTTTTTAAAAAGAGAATTCCTCAGCTTTAAAAGGAGAGATAATCCCTCCCTCCGGTGAGATGGAAGGATGACAGTGATTGCAGATCAGTAGTTCTCATCTGGATGGGAACTCTGCATACTTGGGTTGTTCCTCACATGTTTAATTTAGTTGCGTTGAACATTTATATACTGAAATATAATTCTTATAAATCTTTCCTTTTTGTTCCCCATTATTGTTATGAAATCAGTCTACTGGTCTCTTTTTTGGATTTGTGTGTAAGTGGGTGATTAATTTTATTTAAATTTTGTGCACAGGGTGGGGGTGGGAGGCTCTCAGCCCAGCCTGCACCCTCTCCAATCCGGGACTCCTCGGGAGATGTCTGACTGCCAGTCTAGACTGGCAGTTGTACATCCCTCTCACAATCCTGGACTGCTGGCTCCTAATTGCTCACCTGCCTGCCAGCCTGATCATCCCTAACTGCCCTCCCCCTGCTGGCCCGGTCACCTCTAACTCCCCCCCCCCCCCACAAGCCTGGTGACCCCTCTCTACTGGCCTGGTTGCCCCTAACTGCCCCCCCATAGACCTAGTTACCCCTCAGTGCTCCCCCCCCCCAGCCTAATTGCGCCCAACTGTCCCCCCCTATTGGCCTGTTTGTCCTCAATTGCCCTCCCTGTCAGCCTGGTCACCCCCAACAGCCCTCCCTACTGGCCTGGTAATCCCCAACTGCCCCTCCTGCCAGCCTGGTCGCCCCATGCAGCCTGCTTGCTCAGTCTTTTGGTCATCCCTTGGGCTGGCCCTGGGTGGCTGGGCAGCTGCCATCTGCGGCTTGCCTGCACCTCGGGTTGGCCCTGGGCAGCTGGGGGCTGAGGAGACTGGGGAACTCTGGAGTCTGGTGCGCAGAGCAGCCGGGCCTGCCCATGCTGCACATCTGCCGCCCTGGTGGGGCTGAGGGGACTGGGTGCCGCCATCTTTGAGAGCGTGACAGTCAATTAGCATATTTCCTCCTTATGGGTTGTGTGGTGCCACCATGTTTGTGAGGGTGTGACAGTCAATTAGCATATTCCCCTTTATTAGATTGGCTAGCAAAAGAATTACTTTGCCTAGCTGGCTTGGCTCAGTGATAGAGCATTGGCCTGCAGACTGAAGGGGTTTGATTCTCGTGAAGGTCATGTACCTCAGTTGCAAGTTCTTCCCCGGCTCTGGGCCCTGATTGGGGCACGTGCAGGAAACAACCAATCAATGTGTTTCTCTCACATTGATATTTCTCTGTGTCTTTCACTCTCTCTGAAAATCAATGGGAAAAAAACCCTGGGTGAGGATTTAAAAAATTACATTAACAATATTTGTCATAAAATGGTGGTGTTAGGTAGACATAATAGTGGAGAACCAGTGCTTCTCAAACTGTAATGTGCATGCAACTCTTCTTAAAATGCAGCTTCTGATTCAGTAGGTGAGGGCTCAGATTCTCCATTAAATAAATCCTCACCCGAGGGTATCTTTATTGATTTGAGAGAGAGAATGAGATCGATTGGTTGCCTCCGTATGGGCCCCAGCTGGGACCAAATCTGCAACCTATCTTTGTGTCCTGACTGGGAATCGAACCCAAGACCCAGCCAAGGCAGATTCTCTATTTTAAGCAAGCTCCTGGGTGATGTAGAGGCTGCTGGCCCCCTATCATACTTGAAATAGCAAGAACTGAGGCAACTTGGTAGATGAATAGTTGCTTGTGTTTTCGAGGTGAGTAACTTTATGACTAAGGTGGGGTTTGGAAGAGCACTGACCAAGGAGCAAAAGAGATAAGTGAGAGGCTGAGAGCTGCTAGGGCAGGTGTATCATGATTGTAGCCCGGCAGTGGGGACAGAGCACACAGTGGAATTGATTTGGGTTTGGGCGTTATCAGTTTGGGTCACCTAGGACCTGAGGGCAAGGGAGTGGATAGTATAGGTGTTGGTGGGAAAAGCACAGTGTGTGTGACTAGTTCCGTACATATACAATTAAATATTTGAACTGGAACCGGTTTTGATCTTGCTGTTCATCTTTAGGCCAGCAGAGGGCACTGGTGGATTATAAAACGTTTGAAAAGCTGCTCAGTATTTGCATTTTATTGCAAGAAGCAGCTTTTCAGGGTGCTGCTTCAGGAAGCTCAAATATGGAATACATACACCCAATCCCCAGATTCACATTACTAGATTTCATTCATTACACAAATGCTTATCATGGTCCACCAGGGCACTGTGCTGTACCCTGGCGGCTACAAATGAAAAGACCTAGTTCTTCCTGGGAGTCTCCAAATTTGGCCACACATCATAATTAGTCAAGGGACAAATAGTTTCCAGGGGCCTGGCCACAGATCATATTTAGTTTATAAGTGAGGTCCAGGAATCTCTCTCTAGTTTTGAGACAACAAAAATCCCCAGGTGACCGTGAAACTTCCATTTCAGGATCTCACAATGCTGTTAGCAGCACAAACACAAACAGCCCATTCTAATGCAGTTGAGTAAGTGCTCTAATGTAAAAGTGTTGGGGAAATACAGAGCAGTGGATCTCAGTCTTTTAAAAATATATATATATCTTATTGATATTTTACAGAGAGGAAGGGAGAGGGATAGAGTTAGAAACATCGATGAGAGAGAAACATCGATAAGCCTCCTCATGCACACCCCCCACAGGGGATGTGCCTGAAACCAAGGTACATGCCCTTGACCAGAATCGAACCTGGGACTCTTCAGTCCGCAGGGCAAAGCTCTAACCATTGAGCAAACCGGTTAGGGCTGGATCTCAATCTTGACTGCACATTAGAACCACCTGGGGGGCTTCTATAAGTCTCCTTGCCCCAGTTGCACCCAGACCAATGCCACTACCCCTGTTTCCCCGAAAATAAGACAGTGTCTTATATTAATTTTTTCTCCCAAAGTTGCGCTAGGTCTTATTTTCCGAGGATGCCTTATCTTTCCATGCGCCAGGTCTTATTTTCGGAGGATGTCTTATTTTCGGCGAAACACGGTAGAATCTCTAGGGTTCGGATCTAGGCATCTAGGTTTTAGACCTGCAGCCAACTTTGAGAACCACTGACTTAAGGAGCAAGCACCAGCAGGGGGCATCAGGAGACTTTGCAGAGGAGACTGTGCTTGCGTTGACCTTAGAGGCTGGGCAGACAAGGTCGGAAGGGCCTGCCAAGCAGAGCAGAAAAGTGCTCCCAAGGACACAGGAGTGGGAATTCAGCGGAACGTGGGCAGGGAACCAACGTTCTCTGTGCTGTGTCCTCACCCGTAAAATACCATGAGACTAGCGCCCACCTCAAATTGTTATGTGGATTAAATGAACTCAGGCCTAAAGCTTAGCATGGTCCTTGGTACAAAGCAAGTCTCAATAAATGTGAGCTTTTAGTAACCTTTACTTGGCCTCTTAACTTTTGATTGGCTGTAGGAGGTTGTCATAGCATTTTTCCCCCTTTTTTATTAAAAAAAAATAATATATATATATATATATATATATATATATATATATAATTGATTTTTTTTACAGAGAGGAAGGGAGAGGGATAGATGAGAGAGAATCATCAACCAGCTGCCTCTTGCACACCCCCCACTGGGGATGTGCCCGCAGCCAAGGTACATGCCCTTGACCGGAATCGAACCCGGGACCTTTCAGTCCGCAGGCCGATGCTCTATCCATTGAGCCAAACCGGTTTCGGCTCCCCTTTTAATTTACAGTAGTGTTATGGTGGTACATGTTCTTGATGCTTTCCAAAAGTATTTATTCAAAACTTGGTAGTTGAATGGATGTGGCAGAGGAGAGAGGAGGAGAATTTTCAAGCTTTTGGCTTGGAAAATTCAGTGGCTGCTAGAACCATTCGCTGACACGGGAGAGTGGAAGAAGGCCGAGTTTGGTTTGGGGAAGATGATACTTTGATTTTGAAGAAGTTGAGCTTATTGAAATACCTGTGGACAGTAAGAGGTGAGATTCAGGTGGCATGGAACCCAGAGGTACGGAGTTTTCATGAGAGAGATGTAAGCTAGAGATGGGAGAATCCTCAGATGTTTTGACTTGAGAAGAGGCAATCAGCGAAGGCTATATGTATCAGTTCCTTCGGTAAGGACAGAGATGTCACTTGTACTCACAGCACTATTCAGAGGAACCTGAGGTGGCCATGTTTTGGGCTGTAGAGCATTATTACCTCACATATTCTTTGTGGCTGTTTGGTCTTTTAAAATATATATTTTTTTATTGATTTCAGAGAGGAAGGGAGAGAGAGAGAAACATCAATGATGAGAGAATCATTGATTGGCTGCCTCCTGCACATCCCACACTGGCAATCGAACCCACAGCCCAGGCATCCCTAACCAGGAATCGAACCGTGACCTCCTGGTTCATAGGTTGATGTTCAACCACTGTTTGGTCTTGATGTAAATGCCTTTATTGCCTGTCTTACTTTCTGAAATTAATTTCCTTACCATGAATAATATGTTACTGGTACAAACTGAGGGGAGAATTACACTGCTAAATAGAAAGGAAAATCATCTGTAAACTGGAAAAGAAATACTGTAACTTCACTTTACTTGATTATTATTTTAAATGCCACATATTATGGGAGATAATATAGATATCCCCCCCTCCCCTTACAATTTAAGCATCTCTGAGGCGATTCTCCATGAGGAATTCTAGTGAATACATTTTTACTGACATAAATACCTATTTATGTGAAGAACTCATTGGATGTTTTTCCCTTTTTACCCTTCAAAGATGTTGGGCGGTAGATCACAAAGAAGAAAAAACAGTTGTAGTGTTTCTGGTCTCTGAGTGACCTTAATGAGGTCTCTTTATCTCGGAGTCCCTTTATCAAGGTACTGTGGGGACAGTAACATGCCCCTCCATATCACACAGGACATTTGGGAGGTTCACATGAGACAGTGTATGTGAAAAGCACAGTACACCACAAAGCACAGTATGAATGGGAAGTATTTTCAGCACGCCTGTCCACTGAAGTGGTCTGGAGTTTAAGGTCAGCACTGTGGCCTTAGGACTGGGTAAAGTAGACCAGCCCTGGCCAGTGTGGCTCAGTTGGCTGGAGTGTCATCATCATCATCATCCTGTGTACCAAAGGGTCTTGGGTTTGATTCCCAGTCAGGGCAGTTGAGGTTGATTCCTGGTTGGGGCACATGCAAGAGGCAACCGATTATGTTTTTCTCTCTGTCTCTGTCTCTATCTCTGCCTCTATCTCTGTCTCTTTCTCCGTTCCTACTACCTTCCTCTTCTTTCCTCCCCCTTCCTCTCTCTAAAACTCAATTAAAAAATAATTAAGTCACAGACCCCTTCTACCCTTTAAAAAAAAGTTGATCAGACTTGGATAAACTTACGTCTCATATGGAACTGACTTCTGCTTAGGCCACTGTAACACACTCTTCCATCTACTTCTTTTTTTAAAAAAATATATATTTTATTGATTTTGTACAGAGAGGAAGGGAGAGAGGTAGCAAGTTAGAAACATCCATGAGAGAGAGTCATCGATCAGCTGCCTCTTGCACACCCCCTACTGGGGATGTGCCCGCAAAAGGTACATGCCCTTGACCGGAATCGAACCTGGGACCCTTCAGTCCCCAAGCCGATGCTCTATCCACTGAGCCAAACCGGTTTCGGCTCTTCCATCTACTTCTAAAATGCAAATAGCCTCTCATGCAGCTAACACTGGAAGAGGATACAGAAGTAGATGAGTTATTCCTTAAAAGAATGGGGGAAGGGGCAGAGACAAAATGGAGAACAGTAGATAATACCCTAGACATTTTTGTTAAATGAATTTATTACCCCATGAGACCTATGCATATTTGTAGACTTTTATGATATAAAGGTTTAATTTATAATCTGTATGTATATGTGCTCCACACCCATGTCCTTTCTAGACTAAACTGGAACTTCTCAGAGGCTAGGAAATGAATTTTGATATTTATTTGTGTGGTACATTTAAAATTAATTGCAAGTAACTAGATTTATAAGAAATCTCTAAAAAAAAACAAACCCAAAAAACAAAAAAAAACCCCACCATAGCAAATATGTGTATCTATTTAAAAAATTTGAGAGCTATTTGTAATATGACAGAAGGTACCAAAAGGTTTTCTTAAAATGAAAGAATTAAAAGTGTTTATATCAGTTGATTTTTCTGCAATAATGCTTAAGTGGAATTTTAGAGTTAGTTCATATAACATGAAACTAGGCAGATATTTTCAGGGGAAATCTCAGTCTAAAGATATATCTTTGAACTTGGAAGTCGTTTGGTGTTTTTTTTTTTCCTGATTTTTTCTTAATTTTTGCATGGCTTCATGTCAGTTTTATTAGAAAGCTTGAACAGTACCAGTTTCTGCCTCCTGCATGCCCCACATGGGATGGAGCCCACAACCCACACATGTGCCCTGATTGGGAATCGAACCGTGACCTCCTGGTTCATAGGTCAGTGTTCAACCACTGAGCCACACCTGCTGGGCTTAATGTAGTGAGTTTTAAAACTTGTGTCCATTGTTCACAAAAACTTGTATACACAAGAATTTAGTGGAAGGGCTGCAGAGTTTTCAATATGCTGAGAGCCTGTGACTTTGAATATTAAGCTGTATCTTCATGATAATAGATAGGACAGTTGTGTTTTGAATGAATATTGTCTTAAAGGCACTTTAAGTACACTCACCCTTTGTTTGTCTACTTCTTTCTGACTCGTTAAAGCAATGTAGTATGTTTTATTCAGAGCCCCCCCACCCCACACTGGCTCCAACTTAAGGATGTCTTTAGTTGGGTGAGGATGAGGAGCCTTCTATGGGAGCTAGAGACAGAGTCACAAGTGCAAGTTCATTGCTTTAATGGGAGGGATTCCCAGTGGTCTGTTTTTTTTCAGATATGTCTATTCATTCCTTTGAATGGTCTTTTAAAATAGGATATATGAAAATAACAAGGTACATTTTTCTTTCCCCCCATTCCAGAAATGCCAGTCCTTTCTTCCATCCAAGTACTAACCAGGCCTGACCCTGCTTAGCTTCCAAGATCAGACGAGATCGGGCGCGTTCAGGGTGGTATGGCCGTAGCGTAGACAATGCCAGTCCTTTCTAAGTAACGGCCTGTCTCCTTTATGCTTGAAATGAACCTCCTCTGCCACTAGAGGGGCCACTTCACGTGTTGCATTGTGAACCGGGATAAACTGGTTAGTAAGTGAGCACCAAGCGATAGGGGAACTCCAACAACTTTACTTAAATCCTCTGATGATGGCTTGCCTCACTTGGCTAATATTTATTCTGAACCGGAATGGTTGTATGCATGCATATTAGCATAACCAATGGACACAGACACTGGGGCGGTGGGGGCTTACCCGGGGTGGGAATGGCTGGGTGGGGGGTGTCAATTGGGGAAAAAGGAGACATATGTAAGACTTTAGACAATAAAAAATAAATAAAGTTACTGAACATCTAAAAAATTGTTGTATATAGTACAAATACTGACTTGTTTTTGTTCCTATTTTATTTTTTAAATTATTTTTATTTCTTTTTTTTTAAAATTACCTTTATTGTTGAAAGTATTGTGATTGTCCCCCCTTCCCCTTCACAGATCCCCTCCCCCCTGCTCCCACCAAGCTATTGACTATGTCCATGGGTTATGTCTGTAAGTTCTTATTCTAGCAGTAAGTTTCATTATGAATCCAGATTACTGTAGCTGAATTGAGCCTAGCCCATGATTTATTTTTTCAAAAAACATTTAGGTTCTCTTTTCCTTACAGATGAAAAGCCAGTCACTGCGATGAGGTGGAAGGCAGTTGTGGCCAGTGACTTTGGCCTTCTCTGTGCGCACAGCGGCCTGCTAGGATACGAAACCAATAAGGAAACGCTCTCTGTACACTCAGCGATCTCTTAGGAAAGAACCCTAGATAGACTTCACTCTGATAGAATAGCTCTTCCTCTTTAGAAAATGTAGATTTTTTTTAGTTGCTTGAAAATATAGCAGTATTCGAAAGGCAAGCCTTGAAGTAAATGTTCCCTTGTGATTTTTCCCCCCTACCTATGTTCCCTCAACTCAGAAAAGAATGAGTGGATTTTGAGATGCTATTTCTATACACACACACACACACACACACACACACACACACATATATATATATACATATACATGTGTGTATATATATATATATATATATATATATATATATGAGATTTAAGTAAGCAGTGGTAAACTTTTGTCTGAATGAGGAAGTTCAAAAATATTTGAAACATGGTACATTACATGTCATCTGTGTTCCCATTGTGTGAAGCCAGTACAGCCTAACCAGATGACTCAAAATCTGTCTGAAGAAATAATTATCTCATTCTTTGCCCCTGAGGTTTCTTCCTTCCTGTTTATCAGACAACTTTATGACTTCTTGTGTGAATTTAATAAAATCTGATAAGTATTTTTAACGAGTAGGAAGTGGAATGATTACAGATGAAACATCATTTCTTTGCTTTGCGGACCTCATTTTGTGGAGAATTCTGCTTTCTAAAGATAAAATAGAAGTTGGTCTTCTGTAAGAAAAAGGTAAATGTTAATCTTGAAAACAGCCTCATTTTTTTTTCTTTAGTCATCTCTAGATCACACTAGGGAATATCCACTACTCTAGTACAGAATTGAAAGTTTGTCATAAAATACTTCCGTGTTTGTCATAGTTAGAACACGTTCTTTTTGTTAGTTCAAGTTTGAATTCTTAAAATGTTGGCTTCATAATCCCTTTACTGTGGAACAGATTGAAGTGACTGTGGTTTGTATTGTTGAAGTATAGGTGCTCCCAATTGTATACATTCAAATGAGTGTCCATTAAAACAGTTGTTTTGAGAGGACAGATTTAATTATTCTGTCAATATATTTCTTCCAAACACACTGTCACTGATCAATATAATTATTCCAAAAATATCATCACTGATCAAAACATTTTCCCCATCTTTTGGTGTTATTGTCATACTTTGTGGTAAATTCTTTCCTTTGAACCCTCACCTGATTTTTGGAGAGAGAGGGAAAGACAGAGAGAAATATCAATGTGAGAGAAACATAGCAGTTGGTTGCCTCCTGGCCCCTCCCCCCCCAAACCAGGGCCCAGGCAGGGGAGGAGCCTACAACCAAGGTACGTGCCCTTGAGTTGAATGGAACCCAGGACCCTTCTGTTTGCAGGCTTATGCTTTATCCACTGAGCAGAACCATCTAGGGCATAAATTCTTTATAATATCTTCAGGAGCCAGCCATTTTTGTTTTTTTGCATAGCCCAAACAAATCAATATTTATTGTAAAAACTTAAGGAATTATAGTCTCATTTTTACTCATTTCTTGGCATACTTTTATATTATACCCTCAGTTGGACATTTTTTTTAAAACCTCACAAATCCCCCCTTTTTAAACAAATACCATTTTCTCATTTTTATTTCAAATATATTGAGACAGATTTACTTATAAACTGAAAATTTGATCTGAAGGCATTTATAAATAGAAAACATATTTGATCACATATTGAAAGTAAATTTCTTTAAAAAAAATTTTTTTTATTATTATCTGTGTACATATTTTAACATTGCCCCCCCTCCCATACATACCCTCAAAGTAAATTTCTTTTACAAATTTGCTATATAAATACTTGCAATAAATTTTGACTCAATATATATCTATCAAGATTACTACTTTGAAGAAAAAAATACTTTTTTTTGAGGGGGCGTACTGTTTATTTTTCTTCCTGGCTGCGTTGACTTTTTTTTTTCTTCTTTTTTACCATTTTAACCTTTTTGTTTGTTTGTTTTAGTTCCATATATTTTTTTATTGTGCTAAAAACTTACATAAGATTTACCATCTTGGTCATCTTAAGTGTACAATTCAGAAGTGTTAACTATATTTACGTTGATGTAGAAAAGAGCTCCAGAACGGTTTCTTCTTGCCAAACTGAAACTCTATACACATAAAACAACTCCCATTTCCTCCTTCCCCCACTCCTAACCACCATTTACTTCCTGTTTCTGTGAGTTTTACTGTATTAAATACCTCATGCAGATGAAATGATGCAGTATTTTGCGTCTGGCTTCTTCACTTAGCATAATGTCCTCAAGATTCTAATATTCCATTGTATGTATATACCACATTTTCTTTACCTGTTTATCTTTCTGTGGACCCGGGTTGCTTCCCCCCCTTTTTTAGGCCTCACCTGAGGATATATTTTTATTGATTTGAGAGAGAGAGGAAGGAAGGTGGGGGAGAGAGAGAAATATCTATGTGAGAGAGAAACATCGATCCGTTGCCTCCTGAACCCACAACATAGGTATGTGCCCTGACCTAGAATTGAATCCACAACCATTTGGTGTATGGGCTGACTCCCAACCAACTGAGTCTTAACTTTGGAAACCAACCAGGGCTTGCTTCTACCTTTTGGCTATTGTAAATAATGAACATGGATGTGCAGATATGTCCTCGAGACCCTGCTTTCAGATCTTTTGGATAAATCCCCAGAAGTGGAATTGCTGGATCATATGGTAATTTTATTTTTACTTTTTGGAGGAAACTCCATGCTGTTTTCCAGCCCCACCAATAGTGCACGAGGGTTCCAGTTTCTATCCTTGTCAACACTTGTTATTTTCTAGGTGTTTTTTTAAGTATATATTTTTATTGATTTCAAAGAGGAAGGGAGAGGGTGAGAGAGATAGAAACATCAATGATTAGAGAGAATCATCGACTGGCTGCCTTTTGCACATCCCACACTGGGGATTGAGCCTGGGCATGTGCCTCCACCGGGAATCCAGCCGTGACCTCCAGGTTCATAGGTCAACAACACTTGGCCACTGAGCCATGCCAGCCACGCTGTTTTTTGTTGTTTGTTTTGTTTTGTTTTGTTTTATAGTGACCATCCTAAGGGATGTGAGGTGAGAAAATACCTATTTAAAAATTGTATAAGTAATACTGAAATAACTTTTCTTTGAAAAAAATTAAAACAGTGCAGTTAAGGTAATTATCAGGTTTCCATTGTCCGCTTCCCTCTAACCCCCTTCTCAGGGGAAGCTTGTTACCAGTCTGGCATGTGGCCCTCCAGATGAGACAGGCTTGTTACATAAGATGTAGGTCCTGTACTGAATGCTCCTTTTGAGGCTGAGGGCAAATTATTTCGGTGTATCAAGAATATGGACTCATTTAGTTTCTCTATTTTTAATTCAATTTATGACACGTTAGTAAGGACAACAATGTAGCCTGATTTGGGCATAATTGTTGATTGTTTGAATCATTTTTTTACCCTAAATTCTTTCACATAGTTTATTTTTGTTTTATGTTCTTTTTTTAGAACAAGAATAAACTCAGCTATATTGTTAGTTTTCAAAGACCTTTTTAAAAACAAATCCATTTCATACTTTTAATTATAACTGAAAAGAATCAGATTAAAAGCATTTTGTTTTTCTATGGAAATTATTGCAGAAAAGGTTGATTGAAGATCAGTGAACCAGTGTAACATGGTGGGCGATACATACTTGTGCCTCATTTCCTATAAATAGGGGAATATCTAATATTAGATGGTGTTTATTCTTAATATATTTTATTGATGTTTTACAGAGAGGAAGGGAAAGGGATAGAGAGTTAGAAACATTGATGAGAGAGAAACTTTGATCAGCTGCCTCCTGGGGATGTGCCCGCAACCAAGGTACATGCCCTTGACCGGAATCGAACCTGGGACCTTTCAGTCCACAGGCCAATGCTCTATCCATTGAGCCAAACCGGTTAGGGCAAATGGCATTGTTTAAAAATGTCCCCAAATACATTTATTTCCTAAAGAGGTAGATCTAAAAATGATCTTTTGCAATGACTTTGGAAACAGCTGTACATTTTAATGTACAGGTTTTATAAGAGCTAAAATGCAATAATTAAAGCATTAGATTGCTCTGGCCCGGTGGCTCAGTTAGTTGAGCGTCATCCTGTACACCAAAAGGTTGCGGGTTTGATTCTCATTCAGGGTACATACGTAGGTTGCAGGTTCAATCCCAGGTTGGGGCATACAGAAGGCAGCTGATTGATGTTTCTCTATTTTTGTCTCACTCCCTCCTTCCTTCCCTCTCTCTCTAAAAATTAATAAAAATTTAATAAAAGTATATCCTTAGGTGAGAATTTTTAAAAATTAGATTTATTTATGCAATTTTTGATACCAAAGTATTTTGAGTGGATTATCCTCGAAACCCTATCTGACCTTGATTATATATGTACAGTGGAACCTCATTTCTCAAACTTAATTCATTCTGGAAAGCTAGTCAAAAACCAAATCATTTTTTCCCATTAGAAATAATGTAAATTGAATCAATCTGTTCCAAGCCCCTCAAATAATTCCAAGTTTTAACCTTTCTTTTAAAAATATATATTAATTTTTTTTACAGAGAGGAAGAGAGAAGGGATAGAGAGTTAGAAACACTGTTGAAAGAAACATCCATCAGCTGCCTCCTGCACACCCCCTCCTGGGGATGTGCCCACAACCAAGGTACATGCCTTTGACTGGAATTGAACCCAGGACTCTTTGGTCTGCAGACTGAGCTCTATCCACTGAGGCAAACCGGTTAGGGCCTTTCTTAAGAAAAAAAAAAATATATATATATATATATATATATTTTTGATTTCAAAGAGGAAGGAATAGGGAGAGAGAGAGAAACATCAGTGATGAGAGAGAATCACTGATCTGCTGCCTCCTGCACGCCCCACACTGGGGATCAAACCTGCAACCTGGGCATTTGCCCTGACTGGGAATCAAACCTTGACCTCCTGGTTCATAGGTTGGTGCTCAACCACTGAGCTGCCAGGCTTAGCCTTTCTTATGTACAATACACGTCTGTTGTACTGTTAAATCTGTAAATAAACACTTTAAAGACAAAAAGGACATGAAATATAAATGAAAATTTAACAAAAAGGAAAGGAAATGTTCAGTAAAAAATGAAAATTTTCCAATAATTGTAAGCAGCAACAACAGCAAAACAAAAAACAAACAAAAAACTCACGAAAATATTCACAGCTCCCTATCCTGATATTTTAACAGGGGTAAACTGACTCATATTTGCACATTCTCTCCTTTGCTTGTCACCTGAGAGATGCATGACTCATCATACAGGTATCAGCATGAAAGAGTTGTGAGGTTGAGAAGCAAATTGTTGGAGATAAGAGATGCTCGAGAAATGAGGTTCCACTGTATATATTTTAATCCTCACCGGAGAATATCTTTTCTATCGATTTTTAGAGAGCATTGAAGTGACAGGAAGAGACAGAGAGAGAAACATCGATGTGAGAGAGACACGTTGACTGGTTGCCTCCAGCATGCACTCTGACCCAGCCGCAGGTCAAGCCTACAACCTAGGTATGTGCCCTTGGTTGGTGGTGAACCTGGGACCTTTCAGTCAGCAGGCCAAAGTTCTATCCACTGAGTCAGACCAGCCAGGGCTCTGGCCTTGATATTAAAAGGGGACTTTTTGATTACGAATGTACTTGATCTTAAAGTAGCAGCCATGGTTTATGATTGCCTATTTTTGCTCCGTAGAGCAATCGAATCTGCTCATGGGTGTAGCTGAACAGATTGTGGCGTGTCAGAAATCTTTTTGTTGCTCCTCTTTACAGCGGCTATTCCTGGAGACACTGAGTCTTGACATTGGTCTGTTGACTGCTAAAAAATAGAAGCGGGGGTGGCCGGAAGGCAGGCATAAACTTTCTGCTTGTTGATTCCGCCTTTTCTCAGCAGTTGTTTCCCAGAATTTCTAGTTGCGGCACATTATGCCCTTTTCTTTGTTACTCCTGCCCCTCGTCTGTTAGTGCATTTCCACAGGTGGTGTGATTATTTGTTTATCCGCTTTATTGGACTGCGGAGGCCGTGACCGCATCTTATTGTTTGTGAAGTTTGTTTTCATTAAAGAGTTGCTTTGATGCTGTCCTTTGACTGTGTGGCTTGCACAGCCGTTAGATGAGGTAGGGAAACTCAGAGAAAAACAGGTTTTGGAGAAAGAAAATTCATGTTGAGGAAGCAATTGAAAAACCCGGTGAAGATGTCCATGGGGAGTTAAACATACAAGCCTGAGACAGGGAGAGGCCCGGTCGGGAATACTGATTTAGGCATCAATAACATATGATTAGAGTTAAAGACTTAGATATAAGTGAAATTGGCTCTGGAGTGAGAAAAGGAGAGGGCTTGAGAAGAGGGTTAAGAACTCCTCAACCTTGAAGAGATGGACAGTGGAAGAAAAGGCCCAGAAGGAGAGTGAAAGAGTGCCCTACAAAGCTTGTGGAATGGCCCTACCTGGTTTGGCTCAGTGGATAGAGCGGCGGCCTGCGGACTGAAAGGTCCCGGGTTCGATTCCCATCAAGGGCATATACTTTGGTTGCGGGCACATCCCCAGTGGGGGTTGTGCAGGAGGCAGCTGATCAATGTTTCTCTCTCATCGATGTTTCTAGCTCTCTATCCCTCTCCCTTCCTCTCTGTAAGAAATCAATAAAATATATATTTGAGGAAAAAACAAAGCTAGAGGGGAATCTTGAAACAAAGCAAGAGAAAGTTTGAAGATGGTGGAGTGGTCACCCGTTTCAAGGTGCAAGCAAGATGCCATATGTCCACTGAAGTTTAAAGAACTGGGAGGCCTTGGCCTTGGGAAGAACAGTTTTAGGTGCCTTGAGTAGCGAAGGGAGGAAGGACTAAAGCAGAGAAAGCAAACAGTCTGCAGTCTGTCTTTCTGACTTGGTGTTGAAGTATACACACAGAAAAGTGCACAGCTCCTCAGTGAATTTTACAAATTGACCATCCTGGTGTATCTAGCACTCTAGAAGTCCTCGTCAATGTAAGAATCGTCCAAGCCTGTAGAGATTATTCATGATTTTATTTGAGCTAAACTGCGGGCAATTACTACTGGGAGGCGAAGTCTCCACAAATTGAGCAAGTGCTCCTGAAAATGGCAGTTTTAGCACTTATTTTATACATCAGCATCCGTGGGTGGTGGATTGGGGAGGCGGTAGGAAGCAAAGTGCTGCTTTTGCCTGCACACTTTCCTGAGGGTATCTCTGCACGTTTTAACAGCCTTTCCCTTTTCTTTTTTCTTTTTCTTTTTTAATATATTGTATTGATTTTTTACAGAGAGGAAGGGAGAGGGCGTCTCTGGAGATGACCTTTGTTTTGTTTTTTTGTGGAGAGCCTGTGGGAAGCTGGAGGGTGACTGCGGAGGGGTCTTTGTTGGAGACCTGATGACACAGTTCTTGCTGTTGAGTGGGAATGAGGGCGGACTCCAGGGATAGACTAACAGGAGAAGTGGAAGAAGAAAACAACTTGGGCAAAAAAAGGGGCAGGTTTAGCACAATATTAAAACAAGAACAGTGGGAAAGAGGGAGAAATAAAGTAGAAATTAATAATTAAGAATCCAATACAGCCCTGACCGGTTTGGCTCAGTGGATAGAGCGTCAGTCTACGGACTAAAGGGTCCCAGGCTTGAATCCTGTCAAGAGCATGTACCTTGGTTGCAGGTACATCCCCAGTAGGGGTTGTGCAGGAGGCAGCTGATCGATGTTTTTCTTTCATCGATGTTTCTAACTCTCTATCCTTCTCCCTTCCTCTCTAAAAAAATCAATAAAATGTATTAAAAATTTTTTTAAAGAATCCTATACATTGTTAAATTTTAAAAGTAAACAAGTTGAGATTGAAAATAAAAGATGGCTCTGATTGGTTTGACTCAGTGGATAGAGCATTGGCCTGCGGACTGAGGGGTCCCAGGTTCAATTCCGGTCAAGGTCATGTACCTTGGTTGCGGGCACATCCCCAGTGGGGCTGTGCAGGAGGCAGCTGATGGATGTTTCTTTCTCATCGATGTTTCTGTCTATCCCCCTCCCTTCCTCTCTGTAAAAAATCAATAAAAATATATTTTTAAAAAAGATGAACAGGAGCATTTAAAAAGTAGAAATCTGAATTAAAATGATAGGCAGCTGTGGGATGAAAAGTGAAATATGTGGAAAGTACATAGGATTAAGGATTGAAAGCGGGAATCAAGACTTAAGGAGGTCAGCATAAGACATTACACTAAAGGAGGATGGCGATAGGGGTCAGTATGAACCTCAAATGCTCAACGGGGAGCGAAAAAGGGGATGGCAGCTATTACCTAGGAGGGAGGGAATCAGAGACAAAGTCCAGGGCAGGGCTGCCCGGCTCAGTGGAAAGTCCCCACCTCCAGTAGTGTTGTTAGTATGTCTCAGACAGAGGGCAGAGAGCACGGAGCGCACACCTCCAGATACCAGCGGCCTAGGCCCTCTCCTGTGGGGCAGGGAAGGACTCCACTAACTGTGTCAGCAGTAGCTGGCCAACCTTTAACCTGGAAGCAAAAGAAATTTTTAAAATATATTTTACTGATTTAAAAAAATATATATATTTTATTGATTTTTTACAGAGAGGAAGGGAGAGGGAGAGTTAGAAACGTCGATGAGAGAGAAACATCGACCAGCTGCCTCTTGCACACCCCCTACCAGGGATGTGCCCACAACCAATGTACATGCCCTTGACCGGAATCGAACTTGGGACCTTTCAGTCCGCAGACCGATGCTCTATCCACTGAGCCAAACCGGTTTCGGCTATTTTACTGATTTTTATAGAGAGGAAGGGAGAGGGATGGAGAGTAAGACACATTTGTTTCACTCTATTCAATGAGAAACATCAGTCAGCTGCCTCCTGCACACCCCGTACCCCAAGGGGATGTGCCCACAACCAAGGTACATGCCCTTGACCGGAATCGAACCTGAGACCTTTCAGTCCACAGGCCAACGCTCTATCCACTGAGCCAAACCGGTTAGGGCAGCAAAAGAAATTTGTAGCAATATTTTCTTGAAATGAAGACCTTTCAAGATGAACACATAATACTTTCAGGATGTGTTAATTATTTTAAAAGCAGGTGAAGTAATAACCACTTAAAAAATAACTTCTAGCTCTTTATTTGCTTCTGAAATATGGGGATTTCCTTTTTGTGTGTGTGACTTTAGGCATGCATTGCCACAGGCATTTTTGTTCTGGTCTATTTGTGTTTTGTGAGTATTCAGAATAGCCTAGTCTTTCACATTACAGGCATTACAAATCTCAGCACTGTGATTCCCGTGAAGCTGAATCATGCCAAAGTACACAGAATAAGTTAACTACTTATTTATATTTCACCTCTCTTCTGTCCATTTAGGCAGGCAATAAACAGTTAGTCAGCATTTGGTATGTGTGAGGCAGTCCTGGGCCCTAGAAATACACAGTAAGACATGACCCTATCCCAAAAGGGCTTCCATTCTGGTAGAGAGAACTTGATAAGCATACATAAATGGACAGATAAGAAAAGCAATGAATCTCCCTGCTCTTAGACAAGTTGTGCCGAAAGATAAAGCAAGTAGAGAACATTCTAAGCAGAGGACTCAGCATGTGGGAATCCATGAAGCTGGGAAACAGCATGGGAGAAATATAAGGAATTCAAGATTTGTGGGAGAAGGCAGAATGAGAGAGAGCAGGTTAGAGAAGGTGGTTGGGGTGAAATTATAATGGATGTTGTTTGACCCACAAGCAAGTCCTAGGTGACGAGTTCCAAAGGATCTCAAATAAGGGTAGAAGATAATCAATCAGGTTTGTAGTTTACAAAGACCATTCTTTCGCAGTGCGGTGGTTCAAGCCATCAGAGGCCAGGTGAGCAGTGAGAATGCCACTAAACAATCCAGGAAAGAAGTGAGGGCCAATCTACAGGAGGGGATGGAGAAAGGGAATCGAGGTCATTCAGTAGGCAGAATTAAGAGGACTTAATGACCAGTAGAATGGGATGGCAGTGAAGGATGACCTCAGAGTTTCTGATTAGGTGTTCTGGCTGGGTGATAGCACCATTCCTGAGAAAGTAGAGAAGAGGTAAGTATAGGGGATTATTGCTATGTAAGTATAGGGGATTATTGAGAAAAAGCTTTCTGACTTGATTCCACAGCACACATCCACGCATCGGGCCTAGTGTGGACTGGAGGCACAGATAAGATCCCGATGAGTTGGTTTTGGACATTCTTCTTTTGTTTTTGTTTTTGTTTTTGTTTTGGACATTCTTGATCTGGGAAGCTTGTGTCCTGTCCGAGTGGAAATGTCCAGAAGTCATAGGTGAGTGAGTTGGTAGCTCAGGAGAGAGTACTGGCTTGGCATTGTATATCTGGAAGTCACTGGGCATGAGTGACCCCCCAATCAGGGAGAGCAAGGCACAGAAAGAGACTGAGTTTGGGAACTGAGATCTGGAAACCAGCTCTGGATGGGAATGGGAAGAGGGAGCTTCTGAGAGTTTGATTAGCAGAATTACAGGCATAATCTTCACTCTATTCAGTGAATTACTAGGTGAGATCATGAAAAACTCCTTCCCTTGTTGGCTGTGTGTGTGTGTGTGTGTGTGTGTGTGTGTGTGTGTCTAATTTATTTTATTTGAAAGGCCAAGTGGAAAAACTTAGAAACTACTGTCTTTGGGAAATCAAGATAAAGGTGACCTGAAATGTTAAGTCCATGAAAACATGTTTTTCAGACAGGAGTGGCTGAGGTTAGGAACATGCTTATGTTGTGCACATTCATTTCATAACATTGAGATAAGGCTCAAGATTGCTTCTGTGTTTCAGGTAATCCAGAGGTCCGTGGGGCCAGCCAGTCTGAGTCTACTCACCTTCAAAGTCTATGCATCACAGAAAAAGGACGCAACTCACAAAGCTACTGTGAAGGTTAATGAGGTGACATGCTGTTCATGTTGTAATATGTATATATATATATATTTAATATATTTTATCAATTTTTTACAGAGAGGAAGAGAGAGGGATAGAGAGTTAGAAACATCTATGAGAGAGAATCATCGATCAGCTGCCTCTTGCACACCCCCTATTGGGGATGTGCCCACAACCAAGGTACATGCCCTTGACCGGAATCAAACCCGGGACCCTTCAGTCCACAGGCCGACGCTCTATCCACTGAGCCAAACCAATTTCGGCTATTGTGATTTATTTTGAGCATCTGATTTACTGACCCCAGGAAGTATACAAATTGTGTGTCCGGAAGATACAACATTTTAGAGGATATTTAATAGGAAAACATACATCTCCTTATAGCTTATTATTCTTTGTGAAGTTACCTGGCTTTTTCAACAGGTAAATTTTAATTAATGGTCCTGAGTGTCGGGTATAATGTTTCCTAAATTTTTAGTGGGGAATCTGGTGTGTCCCAGTAGATTGTAAGCACAGTTTGCTTCTCAGTGATCTGCCCAATTCCAGACTGCTTATCAAGTCAAGAAAATATTTTTTCTTTTTCATCTAGAAAAAAAAAGAAAAAGAAAGAAAGAAATTAAAGACCTGGCCTCATTCTGCTTCTTGGCCAGATTAGAAGCTCATAGATGCTTAATGAATACTAAAGAAATAAAACAAGAAATCTCTCCGTTTACATCCTTTTTTTGTCTGTACTTGCCACTGATTATTTTGGATATTTGGTTTCTGTTGACTGTGAGTAAAGTGGCATAAACATCCACCTTCAGACAGGAGCAGGGTTACTTAAATGTGTTTACATAAAACTAAACAGCTTATCTCTTACCCTTTACTCCCTTCTTCTCAGGCCTTGGGGCAGTGGAATTATTAAGGTTGAGGTAGGCAGCCTGTAGTGACTGTAAAAAGTTCATTCTCTGGGTGGGGAACAAACCTGCTGTCATCCTGCTTTGATTAGCACCAGACTGATCATTTGAACTAAGTAACATGCTCTTTAGTTATGCGTGAGCTTCTTTTCCTACCCCCTCTAGTCTGTCCTTAGAGCAAGCGTGTCAAACTCGCAGCCGGCGAGCTGTATGCCCCGTTTAAATTAGTTTGACATGCTTGCTTTAGAGTAATACTATTCTTTTTAAAAATATATATTTTTAATTGATTTCAGAGAGAAGGTAGAGGAAGAGAGGGATAGAAACACCAATGATGAGAGAGAATCATTGACTGGCTGCCCCCTACACGCCTCATCCTGGGGATTGAGCCTGCAACGGAGCATGTGCTCTGACCGGGAATCGAACTGTGACCTCCTGGTTCATAGGTCGACGCTCAACCACTGAGCCACGCTGGCTGAGCTATAGTTATATTATTCTTTTCCCAAACTAAATCTAAGGTGGAACACCAAATTTCAGTATATAAAACAGATAAAGGGAGCTGCTTTGTCTGCTACCAGTAATGTGGGGAGGACAGTAAAACACCTCATAGTCCTGCTCTCTCGGCCTTGGCATTATTGATTAAGGAAATAAGATGCAGAGATCCTGTGAAGCAAGTTTAGGGCGCAGTTTATGAATTATTAAAAATACAATGCCTAAAAATTTGTTTTTGTTTGTTTGTTTTGAGCTACAAATCTGATCATTGATTATGTTCTCTTCGCTACATAGACATTTTTACTTCTTTTTGTTCTGTTTTATAATTTATGCAGCTTTCACTCTATTCTGTTCCCGAAGTTCAGTCTAAGTATGTGGAGGAGCAAAGGACTGAACTTGAAGAGAGCATCTCACATCTCCGACAGTATTGCGAGCCATATACAAATTGGTGTCAGGTACAGCTCTTCTGAAAACGGAGTGAACACATTTCTATGTCGAGTCAACAGTGAGAAGTCTGTATAAGCTGCCTGTTCTCAGAAAAAGGGTCCCAAGTTAAGAGTGCCCAACTTACAAATGTTCATCTGTGCCATCTATGGGGTGGGGGTGGAGGGAGCAGAGAGCTTCCTGGTGGTGGCAATGGCCATAGTTGCTCGGAGAATTTCCTTCCCACTGGGCAGGAGTGGAGGGCTGCGAAGTATCTTGGTCACAGCTATGAAAACACTATTGTCTACAGGGAGAGGATATGGAGTTGGAACTCTAGAGGAAGGAAAAGAATACAATGTAACCATTTCATGTCAAAATTGGGAAGTCCCCCCTAGAGATTCTACAAATCAGCACCACTTTAAACAGTAATGGTTACAGAACATGTTGAATGCTATAATAAGAGGGTAAATAACTAAAAAAGAGTAGAATTACGTATTTGAGTAATGAACTATTTTGCCCCAACAATCCAAGGACAACTTGTACAAATTGGCTTCTCCCACTGCTCAGGTTTTAGATCAGGCATTTGTCATTATGTTCACAAAGGCATTTCTGTGATTTTTAACATCTAAAACCGAAGTTTACAGTCTCCAGAATGCTTTTGTGGTCTTTGATACATATATTTGCTATACTTGATCTTGATTTTGAAAATTGATGGGAAATTGGTAAGAAGCATGTAGATATGTGTCACCCGGTCTAGATTTACTTTGCTTGAGACTTAGAAACTCAATTTTCATCCAGATCTTATTAAAAATTTTTAAATTTCCACTGTCTATGTCAGCACTGAACCAATTTAGAAAGAAAATAGTAAGCACAGACTCATCAACAATATAATTAGGCCATTATACTTGAGTATCATAACCATATTATTCTTATGAAATACCTAAAGACTATATATGAGTTGTAAAACACTTAGACTTTATTCTCTTGTTCTAGAAGATTTTTAAACCATCTGTTAGTAGTTAAGATAAGGTCAGCAAAGTTGTGCAAATATTATTGTATTATGTAGGCATGACTACCGTTAATTCATTCTCTCTCTCTCTCTCTCTCTCTCTCTCTCTCTCTCTCTCTTTTTTTTTTTCTTTGGTTATGAAAGTACTTTGTCTCTTACTTTCAATCTAAGGTTGCTTTTTGTTTTTTACTTTTTCATCTGTATATGATACTCAGTGCAGGAAAATAGCTCTGTAGATGATAAAATAGTTATCAACATGTTTATTTGCACTACTTATAAATAATTTTTGTGATTATAATCATCTTATTTTCCTATAGAATAAAGTCTTTATGAATAGAAATATCTTAAATTATTGGCTCCTTTTTGTCAGGCGAATAATTTCTAGCCCCTTTCTTCAAGAACTAATTTAATTTTTCTCCATAGTGAAAAGATTATGCCAGCAAAAAATGTGGGCAGTCACTCTAGACATTGAACTGTAGCTTTTTTTAATGGGCAGCAAAAATGAATAAGTTTTAATGAAGTGATAATCAGTCTTTAAGTGTTTTTTATGTCCCCCTTCAAATTTAGCATTTATTATTTAAGTCCATTTAACAAAACTAGAATAACTTGTTTTGATTTGAACTAAATGATATAAAACAAATTCTTTTCCAAGTGGCAACTGGCTCTGATACCTTCTGATACCCACACATCTCTTTTTTCTATCATCACTGGTAGACTTCTTGAAGGTGGGTACCTTCTAGGCCACATGTGTCAAACACAAGGCCCGCGGGCCAAATCCGTCCCGCCAGGCCTTGCAATGTGGCCCGCACCGCGCTGTCATCACTGCACTCCGCTGCGTTTCCATCACAATGACAGTTTATGACTGTTCAGTAAACCATTCGGCCCTCGATTTAGGCTGGATTTTAGATTTTGGCCCCTTCTCTGATTGAGTTCGACACCCCTATTCTAGGCAGTCCTTTGTTTTCTTTAGGATCATTTGATGTTCACATCCAAAGCCTTTTTACTGTCATTGTTAAGGAATATTTACACTTCATTTACTTTGCGACTAGGGTAAGTATCTTTTCAAACTTAGATATAGATTCCTTTGTCCTAACAAAGCTAGTCATTCCTGTTTCAAATGGGCAGTTTTTTAGACATAGGCTTTAAAATCACAGCAAGTCAGGTATTAGACTTAATGTGAAAGGACAGATTTAATCTCACATGGAAAGGATTAATTATTGAGGGTATTGATTTTTGTCCATTCTCTTCAGTTTTAATAGAGAATGAAAAGGCTGGGTTGTTGAAACCATTCTACTTGAAATCTTTGTTTCCTGTGGCAGTCATAAGCCATTCTGCTAAGCAATTTGTGGTGAAGGGGAAATTACAAAAGAAAATAACACAAAACCCCCCCACTATATCATTGTTTAAAAAGTGCTGATAACATGATAATTTATTCAGTAAAGGCAAATATATTTATTATTACTTTATTAATAAATTCTACTCATTCATTTTCTTTTCACCTTTTTAGGAAAAGTATTCCCAAACTGAGCCCAAGATAAAAAGTTTGGTTCAGTGGGGGTCAGGTAAGTTTATTTTTAATGAGATATAATCAGTTTCTTCATTAAAATTGGACCCTTTAACAAGGGTTCCATGGACGGCTCCAGGAAATGTGTGAGTTACTTAAAATTGTATGCAGAATTTTAGAGCTATGTAGGTTTTTCTGGAAAGATTATTTACTATTTTCATCAGATTTCAGAGAATTCATGTACCCAAACACTCAGGTAAGTCTCTTCAAGATCATTAGGGTTGTTGGGCTAGCAAATGCAGATATATTGGATTTTTTTTTTTCTTTAAATCTATTCCAGGTGCAATGTCCTTAACTCACATTAATCCATACTGACTCATCAATAGGTTTTCAGAATCAGGAGAGCTCTTTTGCATAGCTATTAATACATGTTATAGAAGTTTAAATGCAGGAAAGAAATGAGTTGATGTGCCTCAGAAAGCCCTTATTGCATAATTAGTAGTGTTTTTACATTTTTTATTGGTTCTTATTTTTTTCAAATTATAAAAGAAAGTTTTTTGAAAAAGTCACAGTTAGAAAAGGTGAGCCAGCTGGGCTGCGTGGGCTCAGGAAACGAGTTATGAGGCAAAAGAAGAACCCTAGAAGGGTCCTTGGAGCTGAGGAGAAAGGCAAAGGTAATACACCTGGGGAAGGAGAGGGGGAAAGGTTCAGAGAGAGAGAGAGAGAGAGACAGAGAGAAAGAGAGAGAAAGAGAACATCGAAGTGAGAGAGAAAGATCAATCAGTTGCCTCCCATATGCACCCAAACTGGGGATTGAGCCTACAACCTGGGTATGTTCCTTGACCAGGAATCGAACCCACCACCTTTCAGGGTATGGGATGACGCTTCAACCAACTGTGCCACAATGGCCAGGACTATTGCCTTCATTTTTTTAACCTCAGGAAACTAAAGAACTCTTGATCTTTTATCTGGACATGTGTCATTGTTACCTGTTATTTCCCATTGATTCAGAACAGTAGTCATTTGCAACATGTAGTTTTTTCTTCCCTTGAACTCATAGTTCAAGGATAAAGGTTCTTAAGAAAAATTCCAATATGAGTTGTGTTGTTGTCTGCCAAGGTAATTAGTCCATTCCCCAGCACTCAGAGCCAAGTCATGTTACCAGAAGCTACGCTTCAGCTTCAGTGCAGTCCTATAGCGTATCTTTTTCCCCATTTCTTTGTGATTTTACCCGCTTCGGCTCAGCTCACCAAAGCCATTTGGTTGTCCTATCATCTGCTCTGTGTAGAACTGAAAACACCATGCTGACAGGCAAAAATAAAGGGAAGTAGAAAATTGTCTCAGATGACCCATACAAAAAGATGGAAACTTAAAACTAGGTTAAAAGCCAAGTAAGCAAAAGGCCAGACAGGAACTAGTACCAACAACACAAGCCCTATAGTAATATTTAAAATGACCACATTTCCCCAAGAACCCAGGAAATGGAAAACTGGGATGTGTCTGCTATTATCCATGGGAGAGAATTACTCAGTATTCCAATTCGTCCAGTTTCGAATACGTCACCATAATGTCTAGCATTGAAGATCAAGGCTGATTAAGACAGTGATCCAACCACTGCTGTGTGTAACATTAGCGCGAACACAGAGGTGGCCACAGGCCACTGTAGAAGGTACGGAGGAAGGAGACTAGTTTAATAGAGATTGGGGAGCTCGAAGCAGTCAGGGAAGGATCTCTGGGACTAATCTTGAAGAAACAGAGGTAGCCACACCAAAACATGGGGGCAGGACTGGGCAGCATTCCACACAGCGGGCACGGCACCATCAAGGCTTGGATGTATGACTCAGTGTTGCGTGTGCCGGGAACTGGAAGCACATAGGGAATTCTGAAGATGAGGTCGAGAAAGAGATGTGAAGGCTTTTTAAGTCATGACCCAGCTAAAAAGCCATTTGTTAATTCATGCAGTATTCATCAATACCTGGCAGCGTTTTTATTTTTATTTTATTTTTTAATTTTTTAATATATTTTATTGATTTTTTACAGAGAGGAAGAGAGAGGGATAGAGAGTTAAAAACATCGATGAGAGAGAATCATCGATCAGCTGCCTCTTGCACAACCCCCACTGGGGATGTGCCCGCAACCAAGGTACATACCCTTGACCGGAATTGAACCCGGGACCTTTCCGTCTGCAGGCTGACACTCTATCCATTGAGCCAAACTGGTTTCGGCCCTGGCAGTGTTTTTAATAAATTATCTGTCGTATGAACATTCACTGTTACCACTGAGGAAAGCTACATAGAAATCTGAGCAATGCACCATTGAGGATTGTATGTCTTGCTTGTGGAGACATAAAATACAGCCCTGATTAATTAAACATAAGGTGCTTTAAAAGTAGTATCAAATTATGGTACAGAGAATAAATATGATGGGTCTTTAGAGGAAGAAGAACGGTGTAGACTGATGAGCATAGGAAAGGCTTTTCTGTGGAATTAGGACTTGAGCTGGCTCGGTGGAGGGGAGAGGAGATGTATCATCATGCAAGTATAAGGCATGTTCAGACATGGCAGATGGGCCTACGTGTTGCCTTTATTTATTTTTATCACCATCAACAGTGACTCTGCCACATATACTTGCGCTACAAGTTTCCTTCATTATCCAAATTTATTCTCTTCTGGAGTTTGAATAATAAGTTCAGATAGCAAAGGATGCTTTTCCCCCTGAGCCTAATGTATTTGCTTCCTTAGTTTCAGAGAGCAGGCAGCAAAGCTTCAGAGAGAGATAAATTTATCCAAATCTGTAGGCTTACCCCATTTTCTTGTGCTTTGCTTTATTGCATTTTTTTTCTTTTTCTTTTTCTTTTTTTTTTTTTTTTTTACAAATTGAAGATTTGTGGCAACCCTGCTGAGAGCGGTGCCATTTTTCCAACAGGCTTAGATGATGGTTAGCATTTTATGAAGCAATAAAGTATGTTGTAATTAAGGCATGCACATTATTCTTTTAACCCTAATGCTACTGCATTACAGTATAAACATAACTTTTATAGGCACTGGGAAACCAAAGAACTCATGTGATTTGCTTTACTGTGGTGGTTTGAAATCAAACTTTTTTTTTTAAAGAGTTCTTAGAGCCCTAACTGGTTTGGCTCAGTGGATAGAGCATAGGCCTGCGGACTGAAAGGTCCCAGGTTCGATTCCGGTCAAGGGCATGTACCTTGGTTGCGGGCACATCCCCAGTAGGGGGTGTGCAAGAGGCAGCTGATCCATGACTCTCTCTCATCAATGTTTCTAGCTCTCTATCCCTATCCCTTCCTCTCTGTAAAAAATTTAATAAAATATATATATATATTTAAAAATAAAAGTTTTTATATTTGAGATGAACAAATGGTTTGATGAAAATCTTTAGTTATTTTTTTAAAAAAATATTTTTATTGATTTCAGAGAGGAAGGGAGAAGGAGAGATAGAAACATTAATGAGAATTGTTGATCAGCTGCCTCCTGCATGCTCCCTAGTGGGGATCCAGCCTGAAACCCCCGACATGTGCCCTGACCTGGAATCAAACCGTGATTTCCTGGGTCACAGGTCAGTGCTCAACCACTGAGCCACAACTGGCCGGGATGAACCCAAACTTATCGTATCTCTAAGGTATTCCTGTGTTCTGTGTTTGGATAACAAGAGTTCAGATAGCAAGGATCTCTATTTGTATTTCTCCCCGTGTGAATAGTTGATTCTGGTCTGTAGCCTTTAGAAATATGACATTACTTTAGTAATCTGACATTTCTTTACTGTCAGTAGGTTGTCAAACCAAAAGTGTTTGGAAATTAGATACTTGGTATGTGAATAGTAAGTCATAAGGTATGTTCAGGCATGGCAGATAGGCCTACATGTTGCCTTTATTTCATGTTTATCATATAAAAAGAATGTGTTGAAAAGAAGCATATTAGCAGAAAGCCAAGAATACATTATTTAAAAAGCATCTGATACTATATATACTACTTATAGTTAAGATTTTTTTGGTTTGTTTTTTAATGAGCAATTTATGGAACTGTTTCCTGGTCTGATTCTGTTGTAGACAGCTATGAATTTCTCCAAAATGCTCCTCCTGGATTTTTTCCAAGACTTGGTGTTATTGGTTTTGCTGGCATTGTTGGACTCCTTTTGGCTAGAGGTAGGTATAATTTTGTGAAATTAAAAAAAAATAGTTCATAAGGGAGAGAGAAGATATATATTTGGTTCTTTCTTTTCATTTACCAGTTTTTAGAATGAGTTGGATCCTGAATATGGCCTTCTGAATATATAATTTATATGGTTGTTTTCTTCAATATATTTGATTTTAAGCATATATAGAAATTGTAAAAACAAAACAAAACAAAAACCCTGAAAAATTATATATTCTTGGTTGAAAAAAATTAGTTATCCTTTATAGGCACATTTACTTGATCAAGTTACTGTTGCTCTTTGGTACAGAAAGAGTGAACTTTTGTTAACCAAAATCTGTCATACCTGAGACACTGTTTTTAAATGTTTCACTCTTAAGAATAGGCTATTAACCACAGTGAGTAGAAAAGTGATTTCATAGAAAATTTTAAATTTTTTTGATTCATTGTAGCTTTAGTCCTCGAGGATATAAAATTTTTTAAACACTTAAAAGTAAACGCTAATAAATGCCAACATAAAACTATTACTACACTACACTGATGGACTATAAAACATTTATAGGAAACCAAGGATGAAAACATCCTTCACTGTAATGAAATGAATTTGTTATGAACTACTTGATGATTCACTGATTGTGAAATCCAGATTTTACAAAAGTTCCTAGAATAGAAAGTTTATGAACTCTGTAATCAGATCCCCATAAAAGATAACTATAGACAGTAGTTCAGTATCCATCCCTCCACCTTTAAAAGTCTTCGCTGTGCATGCCTTAATGGTAACTTTAGAATCTGGAGAAACGCTGCACTGGTGCCACTCCCCAACCTGTGGAATGAACTCTGGTTGGAGTTTCTGCGCCCTCTTCCCATCTACTGTATATGAGAATTAAATTGAGAGCCCTGGCTCAGTTGGTTGAGTAACATCCCATGCACTAAAAGGTCAAGGGTTTGATTCCCAGTCAGGGACATACCTGGATTTTGGGTTCAATTCCCAGTCTGGGTGTGTATGGGAGGCAACTGATCGGTGTTTCTCACATCATCGTCTCTCCCTCCCCGCTTCCTTTCTCTAAAATCAATAAAAAGCATTTCCTTGGGTGAGGATTTAAAAATGCACACACACACACACACACACACACACACACACACACACACAAAACCAATAAACAGCATGTATATGTTATCTGTGTGTTAATAATATACATTGCACTAGCATCTATATGCATCCCATGTAAAAATACGTGTCTCTCAGTGGAGACTTTCTCATGTCAAGTCAATTTCAAGTGTATTTTCCTGTTTCACCTTCTATATGTTTCCTTAACCTTATTCTCAGGTTTTCCCCACCTCTTCATCCTGCTCAGTTCCCCCTCTCCCCAGACTGCACATCCTCTCAGTCTGGACTGACATTCAGCACAGCTGTTGTCTTGGGATACGGCTCCACACACTCTTGGGTGTGACCCCCTTTTCCGGTTCCATGTCACCATCTCCTTGGTTTGCTCTGCCATGCTGTTGAACTACATGCTTAAGTCACTTTCAAAAAGCCTGTGTTGGAGGTAAAATTTCCAAGCCCTTGCAGGTCTGAATACTACTTTCTGCCCTCATACCAAGTGATAGTGTGGTTGGGCATAGAGTTGGTTTTCCATCAAAACTTTGAAGGCCACATCTTCTAGCTCAGGAGTTGCAGATGTGAGAGTCAGAAGCCAGGCTGGAAGGTTGTTCTTTTTGAAGTGATTCTTTTTTTTTTCCCCCCTGGAAGCTTTGAGGAGCTTCTCTTAATCTGCAGTGCTCTGAATTCCCATGGTGCTGTGGCAACATATAGTTGTTTCTGTCCTGGTTGGGCATTTTTGGTGGCTTGCAGCATTCAGCTGCAGGAAGGCATCTGTGGATCTGGTATTTCTTTGAAAATTTACTCTTTATCTTTTTCCTTCCTGGACCCATATGCATTTGCGATTGAGCTGTTTAAACTGGCCCTATATGTCTCTTAGATATTCTTGATTATTTTATTTTATCCCTTTTGATTTTTTTTAGTTGGTCATTTCCAAGACCTCTTTCTTGTTCTCTGAATGTTCCTTTTTCTTAGAACCTTTTTTTTTTTTTTTAAGTAGTAGCTTCTTGAGTTTATTTGGTGATACTTAATTACAGGTTTAGTTTTTTTAATTTCTTGTTTCATATAAGGCCATTTTTTCCTTCTTGCTTATCTCAGTTTTCTCTCTCTCTCTTTTTAAAAATATATATTTTGTTGATTTTTTACAGAGAGGAAGGGAGAGGGATAGAGAGCTAGAAACATTGATGAGAAACATCAACCAGTTGCCCCCCCGCACATCCCCTGCCCACAACCAGTGTATATGCCCCCGACCAGAATCGAACCTGGGACCCTTCAGTCCACAGACCGACGCTCTATCCACTGAGCCAAACCAGTTTTGGCTCAGTCTTCTCTTTTATATTGCAGGCCTTCCTCAAATGGCCAGTGATCCTTGGTTGTACAGTCATGTTTAAGAGCAAAGCGATTGAGCCGAAACCGGTTTGGCTCAGTGGATAGAGCATCGGCCTGTGGACTGAAGGGTCCCGGGTTCGATTCCGGGCAGGGGCATGTACATTGGTTGCAGGCACATCCCCAGTAGGGGGTGTGCAAGAGGCAGCTGATCGATGATTCTCTCTCATCGATGTTTCTAGCTCTCTATCCCTCTCTCTTCCTCTCTGTAAGAAATCAATAAAAATAAAAAAATAAAAATAAAAAAGAGCAAAGCGATTGAAATGCCAATAGGTACTTTTTGGGTATAGATGGGGCTTGCTAGCAGACAGGTTTTACCTCAGGATGAGCTGAATGGAAACTGACTTAATATGAGAGGTTGCCTACCCTTAGTGCTTGAGTGAGGAAGGCCTGTCTACTCTCAGGCACTTACACATATGTGCACACTACACCACATATCGTGGTTCTCAACAGACATCTATGGCATTTCCTTAGAGACAACTCATCCACTTTTTAAACTTTTAAAAAATGTATATTTTTAATGTTGATTTCAGAGAGGAAAGGAGAGAGAGAGAGAAACATCAGTGATGAGAGAGAATCATTGATTAGCTGCCTCTTGCACACCCCACACCGGGGAGCCCACAACCCAGGCTTGTGCTCTGACCGGGAATCAAACTGTGACATCTAAACCACACTGGCTGGCCCACCCCATCCACTTTTTAAATTTTTGCCTGGAGAGACGTCTGGCCACAGGCAATTTTGCGCTGGGCTGGCCTGAGGGAAGGAGAAGGTCATCTGGCCTGAGGGAAGGAGAAGGTCATCTGGTCCTTACACAGGACTTGGTTTATACCCCTGTCTTGTTTTGTTTTGTTTTGTTTTGTTTTGTTTTGTTTTGTTGTTCCTCACCTGGAGGATATTTTTCTGTTGATGTTTTAGAGAGTGGAAGGGAGGGGAGAGGCAGAAACATCCATGGGAGAGAGACACATCGATTGGCTGCTTCCCACACCTGCCTAGACTAAGGCCCTGACTCTGTTGGAGCTTGCAATCAAGGTACTGTCCTTGACTGGAATTTAACCAGGGATCCTTCATTCCCCAGGCTGATCTCTATCTATTGAGCCAGACAGCCCAGGGCTATACTCTTGTCTAATCTCTGGTTGCCCTTTCCCCCCTCCACAATGCCTGTCAGATCTGGGCCCCTGAGATCCTGCTCCCTCCATGCTACAGCCCCTCCCTCCTCAGAACTTCAGGGCTGTGTGTCTTCTTGCTTCCAGCCACTCTCCATTTTCTTTCTTTTTTTAAAAATATATATTTATTGATTGCAGAGAGGAAGGGAGAGGGAGAGAGAGATAGAAACATCAGTGATTAGAGATAGAAACACCAGTGATGAGAGAGAATCGTTGATTAGCTGCCTCCTGCAGGCCCCACACTGGGGAGCTCACAACCCAGGCTTGTGCCCTGACCGGGAATCCAACCGTGACCTCCTGGTTCATGGGTCGATGCTCAACCACTGAGCCACGCTGGCTGGGCACACTCTCCATTTTCTGAAAAGTGATTGATACTTCTTATCTGTCGGTACCCCCTCCACACATTTCCTCTTTATTGTGGGTTTATTATCTGTATTTTCTTATTGTGCTGTTATTACCACAGAGTTTTAGAAAGGAGAGGAGAGGAATGCTTGTGTTCAATATGTACGTAGGAATCCAGTTTACTACAAAAGGACACACACCTTAGAAACCAAAATACTATGTGGCTTTTCTTTGCAAAACTATCTTTTTTTCTGCTTCCTTGAAATTGGTGGTTCTCTTAAACATTGCACTGACAAAAGAAGCCAGTCACAAGGACCACATATTTTTTTTTTAAAATATATTTTATTGATTTTGTAGAGAGGAACAGAGAGGGATAGAGAGTTAGAAACATCCATGAGAGAGAGTCATCAATCAGCTGCCTCTTGCACACCTCCTACTGGGGATATGCCCGCAACCAAGGTACATGCCCTTGACGGGAATCGAACCCGGGAACTTTCAGTCCCCAAGCCGACGCTCTATCCATTGAGTCAAACCGGTTTCAGCAAGGACCACATATTATATAACTCACTTATATGAAATATCCAAGTAGGCCAGTCCTTAGAGAGAGAGAGTAGATTAGTGGTTCCCTAAGGCTTTGAGTGGTGGGGGAATTGGGGGAACTGCTAGTGGATGCGGGTTTTTTTGGGGTGATGAAAAGATTCTAAAGTTGATTGTGGTAGTTGTTGCACACTTCTCTGAATAACTAAAAGCCATTGAATTGTACACTTTAAAACACTTTGTGCAGGGAAGTTGTGTGAATTCTATCGCTCTGAAGCTGTGAAAATGCGGCGGTCCTCTTTTATATGTTTGATATTAATAGGCATATTCTCTGTCAATCTTAGGACTGAAGACGTTTTATTCAGTGTTATTGTAGATATACAGGCAATTTGTGATGGTAAAAGTGGACTCATCTGACAGTGTACATAACCTTTTATTTGCTAGGTTCAAAACTAAAGAAGCTGGTATATCCACCTGTTTCCATGGGGTTAGCTGCCTCGCTGTATTATCCACAACAAGCCATCGTATTTGTCCAGGTAAGTTAGACCCAGGAAGTTCAGCTGCCCCTTATTCTCGCTTATGTATGAATGGGTTTACTGCTTGCTTTCATCTTATAGCTTTTATAACGCCAGACTACAGTTTATTTGCACATATAAATGAATAGAGCAAATTTAAATGTTCTCCACTATGTACTTCAGCTCTGGCTCTCCTTCCAATCAACCCATTAGAAAATACATACTAATTTGAATATTAAAAAAAACCTTAAGATCCTTTTTTAAAATATTTTATTGATTTTTTTTTTTTTAATAGAGAGGAAGAGAGAGGAAGAGAGAGCCAGAAACATCGATGAGAGAGAAACATCTGTCAGCTGCCTCCTGCACATCCCCTACTGGGGATGTGCCCACAGCCAAGGTACATGCCCTTAACCAGAATAGAACCTGGGACCTTTCAGTCCGCAGGCTGACGCTCTATCCACTGAGCCAAACTGGTTTCGGCTTAACTGGTTTTTTAAAATAGTAGCCCACTGTGCCGATTGCTGCTAACACTCAGGGTACTGTTAAGGTCCTGGAGTTGGTATGAAGAGTTTGCACAAGTTAAATCGTACTTGATTCTGCTGAAGCACACCTGCAGCTGACAGTGAGAAAAGACAGAAGCTGTCATGTCATGTCTCTCCCCAGAGTCACCATAGGTTTTGGATTTGTTTTGAGTATTTTTTCTTTTACTCTTTTCCTCCATATGACCTTTGCTGACCTGGGAATACCCAGGGGACGCTCCCCCATCAGTGTAACTCCATAGACTTTGCTGCAGTTGTTGGTGTGGTTATCAAATTTTTGGGATAAACACATTCTTTTTTTCCCAAATTTTTAAAATTACTCTTTTTAAAAAAGTATTTTTTCCTGATTTTACAGAGAAAAAAGAGAGAGGGAGAGAGAGAGAAACATTGATCAGTTGCCTCCTGCACGCACCCCAACTGGGGATCGAACTTGCAACCTGGGCAAGTGGCCTGATTGAACCGGTGACCCTTTGGTGATGATGCTCAACCAACTGAGCCACACCGGCCAGGTCAAGAGAAACCCATTCTTTTGGATAAAAATAAATAACAAAGTGTTTTTAAAGTTAGAGAAAGAAATGCAAATTCTCAGGCTCCAACCCAGATCGACTGACTCAGACACTGAGAGTTAGGGCTAGCAATCTGTTTCAGTAAGCCCCGAGGGAATTTTCATCTTTATGCAGTTTGAGAACCACTGACAGAGACTAGATGCCTTTAGGGCAGTGATGTCTGAACTTAGTGGGACTCGAGACCTGGTGTTCCTTGGAAAATTGGCAGGAGCGAAGCAGGCTGTAGGTTTTGAGTTCCTGGACAGCAGCTGATGGAGACAGGGATCCGTTGCCAGAACTTCCATATCACACGGAGACTCTGTCCCAGGAGGAGGAGCAGGGCTGCCACCAGAAACGGGCGCTGGGGCCTCTGAGCCAGGCTGACGTGACCCTGAGCTCTCTGGGGTCCTCGTGACAGAATTGAGTGTACATTCCTGGATTGTGCTGCAGTTGTAGATGGGCCCCTAGTGGTTCCAGCTGTGGGAAATTAATGGTTTTGGTGGAAAATTCCAGTAAGATCTCTTCAGCATGGCCATGACATTGTTTATTGAAGCCCCGAAGGCAGACAGTTTATGTTCCTCTGTCTTTCAGCCCCAGCTCAGAATCAGAGTATCACTCTGTCTGCTCTAGGTCATAAAAATAATCTAACACCATGTCAGGCTGCTATGGTTTAAACAGTAAATGGATAGGGTGGGCCTGGCTGCTGATTGACAGGCACAGGTGGCTGCTCCCTGAATAAAAGACTTTAAAAAAATATATTTTATTGATTTTTTTACAGAGAGGAAGAGAGAGGGATAGAGAATCAGAAACATTGATGAGAGAGAATCATCGACCAGCTGCCTCTTGCACACCCCCTACTGGGGATGTGCCTGCAACCAAGGTACATGCCCTTGACCGGAATCGAACCCGGGACCCTTCAGTCTGCAGACCGACGCTCTATCCACTGAGCCAAACCGGTTTCGGCTGAATAAAAGACTTTTTAAAAATCCTATATGCTGCAGCATATGTTGAAAATATATATTTTATGTTCACAACCAAGATAGTAGGATGCAAATCTGAGTTGTATTCTAATTTATTTTTATTTTTTTAATTTATTTTTTAAAATATATTTTATTGATTTTTTTACAGAGAGGAAGGGAGAGGGATAGAGAGCTAGAAACGTCGATGAGAGAGAAACATTGACCAGCTGCCTCTTGCACAACCCCCACTGGGGATGTGCCCGCAACCAAGGCACATGCCCTTGACCGGAATCGAACCTGGGACCTTTCAGTCCACAGACCGACGCTCTACCACTGAGCCAAACTGGTTTCGGCTCTAATTTATTTTTAAAGTCAGTGGAAAGGAGTTTTGTCTTTTATTTGGTACCTAGGGTAAGCCAGAACAAAACAATTAACTTTATTTTCCCTAGGTATAAAACATTAGTGATCCTTTTAGGATGTTGAAAAAGTTCCAGAAATGGATAATGATGATGGTTGCAAACATTAGGAATGTATTTACTGTAATGCCACCAAATTATACACCTAAAATGGTTAAAATGGTAAATTTCATGTTATGCTTATTTTGCCTGGTAAAAGAAAACAAATATCAGTGATTGAGAAAGATTTTCTGATATTGTTTTAGTGTCATTTGGTTTCTATTTCACTCTTTAAATTTTTGTGTGTTTTTTACAAATAGTCTGACTTTGGACAGGCCTCCTAATCTCAAACATTCTGTTTTCTGTTCAGTAGTGTTTGGATAAAAGTACCATAGAAAACCCTTAAAGTGATGGTGAATGTTTTTCTCCTCTCAGAAATTTATAACACCGAAAAGTGTCATATATGTGTTAAATGTTTGACAGGTCTCCCTATGGGTCTGATAATCATAGTATATCATATTTTAAAAATGGTTGCAGCAGCTGGAAGAATGTAACTTGTAATCAGCATGTTACAACTACCACTTGATTTACTAGCACTGTATATAGAATAGATAATTCATGTGAATGTGCTTTGTAAACTAAAATGCTATATGTGGATAAATTATTATAAAAATTAGGAAGAGAATAGTAACTGTTATCTGAAAATTTTTAAAATATACTTTATTGATTTTTTTACAGAGAGGAAGGGAGAGGGTAGAGTTAGAAACATCGATGAGAGAGAATCATCGATCAGCTGCCTCTTGCACACGCCCCACTGGGGAAGTGCCTGCAACCGAGGTACATGCCCTTGACCGGAATCGAACCTGGGACCATCCACTGAGCCAAATCAGTCAGGGCTGAATTTTTGAATTACTGTCATGTGGAAGAGTAATCAGCATTCTTTGTCACAAACAGGACCAATGAATGCAAACTACTGGAAGCCTTTTTTTTTTTTTTAAAGAAAGCTCAATAATTAAAAAAAAAAAATTCCAACCATTTAATTTAGCTAGCCAAAGATGGACAAGTGCCTTTTAGGTAGTGAACTCCCTGACCCCCAGATATTCACTGACTCGGGAGCCTACGTCTTAGGATGTTGTAGAAAGGGTTTTGGATCAGGAGGCAAAATCCCAGTAGAAACTTGAAGACTTTCTATTTTGAGGGACCCAGCAAGACTGAGAATATCCTCATTGGGTTTGCTAGTTTTTCACATAAGCCTCTCACGTGAATGATGGATATTCATCTTGGCAGTGTGCCTTGATTGGCTGTTATGTGCTCGAAGTGGTAGGTAGCCTTCGTTCTGTGACTGATTTTCAGGAATTTCCCATGTCAGCAGTAATCTAGTTTTTCCCCCTTGAAATTATGAAAGTCTGGAATATACACCTAATTGATGTCAGATTATTTTAAATAACTAAACACAGCAAAGTATTTTTCTTCTTATTCTATCCCTCTTATTTTTATTTGCTCATGTTGCACAGTTTTAATGTGTATGTCTCCAGACTTCTGTAGTGATCATATGCTTAAATATTGTTCTATTGGAAACGGGAAAATTGTATTCCTTACCAGTCATGTACTGACTAGCAGTGGATCTTTTCTGTTTTGTTTCCAGGTCAGTGGGGAGAAATTATACGACTGGGGTTTACGAGGATACATAGTTGTAGAAGATTTATGGAAGGAGAACTTTCAAAAGGTAAAAAAGACCTTTTTCATTATCTTCCTTTTGGTTTAAACATGTGGTTTCTCTCGAGCGGGGGTGGGGAACATCCGGCCCGTGGGCTGTATGAGGCCCGCGAAATAATTTGGTCTGGCCCTGCCAAGGCATTAGGGCTGAGTAACTTAAAAGTGTGACCAAATATAACAGGCTGATTTTTGAGTTGGTAATTTTGTATGTCCATGAATAATGTTGTTATAAATATCCAAATGGCCCTTGGCAGAAAAATGGTTCCCCACTTTTGCTCTAGGATTTTGTAAATTTCTTGATAACCCCGTTGTTCAATCTTGCCTTTTCTGTTTATTTATTTGACCTCTTGCTCAGATTCTCTGGTGACCATCAGTGGAGAAGCAGTAAAACTTATGTGCTTTTCCTTATCAGCAGGTCTGAATAGATGGTAACCATAAATGCATTCCACATCAGTCTTATATAAGGTGACCAGACGTCCCGCTTTTTTAAAACGGCGTGGGATGCGGTACAAATTGTTAAAAATCGGGACTGTCCCGCCAAAAGCGGGACGTTGGTCACCTTAGTCTTATACCATAATTTCCATTGTATTAATAATTTGCTGAAATTATAGCATAGTATCTGAAAGTTTTTTCAAAACTGCATAGGAAGGGAACATACGTGCTCCTAGGCCAAAAACATATAACCAGGACTCCTCTTGCTGGTTCACCTGCCATAAACTCGTGTTCTTTCCTCTAGCAATACTGTATCTCAGCTACAGGCCAGGTTATCTGTCTGGCTGATGGACACGCGGCAAAGGTTGCATAACGTAAGGAGGTGTCATCGTTTATCTTTTCTTACAGCCACATAGCTCATTGGATGTTGCCCACGTTTACTGGAATTTTCTCTCTTTCCCTGATAAGAATGAGCACAGAACAAGGCATCTTGTCTCCTTCAGGCACTCAGAGGCACAGCTTGCTAAGGAAGAGTTAGAATTCTTTTTTTGTTTCCATTTAGAATCCTTCTATTAACATAACTTCGGCACTGTATATTGAAGGAAGTTTATTTTGACTACTGTCCTCTCAAATCACAATAAAAATATAAATAACTATCTCAAAATTTAAAACCAGAATTTGGAAACTGTAACTGTGGTTTCAAAACCAGAATTTGGAAGTAATGTTACAGAATAAATTTATAAGCCCTCCTCATTGTATACATAAATACTCTTTCAGTGAAATCCTCTTTTGGTATTTGTTTATGGTTTTTAAAAATTGTTGACACTATTGCAGATGTCCCCATTCCCACCCCCGCCTTTTCCCACCTCTGCTCCTTGCCCTCTGGCCATCACCACTTCCAGTGAAATCTTGACAAATTTTTGTACTGGTTTCTAAAGGAATTAATCTCTGTTGAGCCTATTTAAACTACTCCGTGAGTAGGAAGTTCTGAATTAGTTATCAAATGCCCCTTGGTAATCCCTTTTAAAGACTAAACACTCGTTGTTTTACTTTCATTTCTCTTGACATTTTCTTTGGGAGCTTTCTTTCCTGTTTTAAAAATTCCTTAAGTCCACACTGATTTTTATATGGGAAGGAAAAGACTAGAATGCCAGGGAAGCTGTACACAGCCCTAGAAAGTGAAACTCAGCCTCAGTTGTGAGTGTTCACTGTGTGGTCAGGCAGGCACATCACAGCCTAGGAGCCTCTCGATTGAAATAGTTTTCTCTGTTCTGATTCAGCCCAGTGCACAAGCAACGGGACCGTGATTGGAACACAAGTCAAACAGGCCAGCATTTTATAATTGGAAAATGTTAGGTTTTAAAGCTACTCAAATTTATTTATTTGGGGAGTAAGATAGTAAGGGGAGTGCGATAGTAAAGATGATTAATTAGCTCATGGTTGCTCTGCATTTCTTTCTCCTTTTTTGTGTGTGTGTGCCCTTGCTCTCTTCAGTCATGGAGAACTCATGTTCTTCCATTTGTTTATTTTCAAAACATAACTTTCTTGACAGCTGTTTGTTCTCAATAAAAGGTAATAAAGCCAACGATGACCACCTAAATATTCAGCGCAAGTTTTAAATGGAAAAAAAAATAGCACAAGGCTCTTATTAATTCAAGATTTAATATACTTAGATTTCAGGAATTATTTGGTAAATAAATGCCTTTGTTTTTATTGATTCCGCTGCCTTCCTTCTGTTTGATTTTGTGAGTTTCAGTGTTTGTTTGTTTGTTTTATTAACAAGAACAAAGATTTATTTATTTATTTATTTATTTATTTTTAAAATCTATTTTATTGATTTTTCACAGAGAGGAAGAGAGAGGGATAGAGAGTTAGAAACATCGATGAGAGAGAATCATCGATCAGCTGTCTCTTGCACACCCCTACTGGGAATGTGCCCGCAACCAAGGTACATGCCCCTGACCGGAATCGAACCCAGGACCTTTCAATCCGCAGGCCAACGCTCTATCCACTGAGCCAAACCAGTTCCGGCAAGAACAAAGATTTAAGCCACCCTGGAACAGAAATCTTTTAGGGCCCAGGAACTATCTCTTAGATGGAAATTGGGGGACACTTGCCTGGCTGGTGTGGCTCAGTGATTGAGTGTCGACCCGTGAAACAGGAGGTCACTGTTTGGTTCTCCGTTGGGGTGCATGCCTGAGTTGTGGGCTCGATCCCTAATAGGGGGCGTGCAGGCAGCAGCCCATAGATGATGTTCCTCTCTCATCAATGTTTCTGTCTCTCTGTCCCTCTCCCTTCCTCTCTCTCTCAAAATTAATTAAAAAATAAAAATTGTATACAAATTTTAACAACTGATAGCTCCATTTTGAAAATGAAAAATGTATTTTATTAAACACTGCATTTGTAATTATTCAAAGTGTATATTTACATTTTGGGGGATACCCTATATATAAATCAAAATATAAATAAATATATAGTTTATCCAGAGGGAGTCTTACTATATGTCATCTTTAACTTGTTTTGTCCCCTCAACATTATGTTCATTGGCTATATATGGCTGTGGCTGCCTCATTTTCACTGAAGTAGAATATTTCTTGGGTGGGAAATGCCCATGTTGATGGCTGGTTGGGTGGTTTTCATTCTATTGTTGTTGTACACATACTCATAAGCGTTTTTGTGCATGTGTCATGGTTTATTAAGAGTTTTATAAGGCTGGGATTCTTTTTTTTTAAAATATATTTTTATTGATTTTACACAGAGAGGAATTGAGAGGGACATAGAGTTAGACACGTCGATGAGAGAGAAACATCAACCAGCTGCCTCTTGCACACCCCCCACTGGGGATGTGCCCGCAACCAAGGTACATGCTCTTGACTGAAATCGAACCCGGGACCTTTCAGTCCGCAGGCCGACACTCTATCCACTGAGCCAAACCGGTCCCGGCAAGGCTGGGATTCTTGATTCATGGGGTCTGCACATCAATTTCACTAGGTGGCTCCAAGTAAGTTTCTAAGGTGGTTGTTTCCATTTTTGCCAGTTGGTTGGCTTTATAATTGTGTGTGTGTGTGTGTGTGTGTGTGTGTGTGTGTTGTTATTGTTTTACTTTATTTCCCAATTTTGATTTTGAAAAATTTTCAAAACTACAGAACAGTTGCAGCAAGAATACAATGACTATACCCCTCCCTTAGATTCACCAATTAATACTTTGCTACAGTGGCTTTATTTATCTCTCTACGCACACTTGTATTTTATTTTTCTGAGCCATTTGAGAGTTAGTTGTAGATGTCATTGCACTTTCCACCCATATCTAATTCAGCACGTATTTCTAAAGAACATGGACATTGTCTCACATGATCACAATATCATCACTGTACTGAGGAAAGTTAACATTTTGCTGTTTTACATGAACATTACTTAATAGACAGTCCATATTGGAGATTTCTCCAGTTGTCCCAAGGATGTGCTTTCCTTCAACAGCTTAATTTTTTTCATAGCTGAGGGAATTATTATAACGCAAACACCCTTGTACCCATCATCATTAGGACAAAAAACTAGAACTTTGCCAGCCACCCAGAAGCCCCTGCATGTGGTCCACCCCATCTCCGTCCTCTTCCTCCTTCCAAAATACCCGCCATCCTGACTTTCATACTAATCACTCCCTTCTCTTTCCTTATGGCTTTTTCATCTAAGTATTTATCCCTGTCACTCTAGTCTTGCCTGTTATATTATTCCTGACTTCATATCCCAGTTTTACAAATGAGGAAACCACATTTTGAAAAAGTGAATTGATCAAAATAATTCAAATGGCGAGGGACTCAGAAATGATGGTGGTCTGCTGTACCTCAGAGGTTTGTCTGGGAATCCCTTTTCACATGCCAGAGCAGACTAGTTAGGAAGAAATGTTTGGATTAAAACAAATATTTCACTTTTGCTAATATAAATGATCATGCATGCTGTGGACAAACATGAATTTTCTGCTATAGCTTAGCCAAGCTGACACATCAAACTAACCATCACAGTGTTGTTTAGCTTATTCCTCTAGCGCTGTGTAGGCCCTGTGTAGGCCACTAGCTTCTGAGTACTTGAACTGTAGCTAGTCTGAATTGAAGTGTGCTAAAAGTTTAAATTCACACCCAATTTAGAAGACATGATAGAAATAAAAAGAATGTAAATAATCTCATTATTATTATTTGTTTTTATTTATTTATTTTTTAAAATATATTTTATTGAGTTTTTACAAAGAGGAGGGGAGAGAGATAGAGAGCTAGAAATGTCGATGAGAGAGAAACATTGACCAGCTGCCTCTTGCACACCCCCTACTGGGGATGTGCCCGCAACCAATGTACATGCCCTAGACTGGAATCGAACCTGGGAACTTTCAGTTTGCAGACCGACGCTCTACCACTGAGCCAAACCGGTTTCGGCAGATCTCATTATTTTTATATTGATTATACATAGAAATAATGTTAGATATGTTGAGTTAAATGTATTGATTACTAAAAAAAAAACCACAATGAAACCCAATATATATTAAAATGAGATTATAAGGAGAATGAGTTGTAAAATATTTTAAACAAAATTATTTCTCTGAACCAATGGACACAGAAAATTATGTGGTTAAGGCCTGGGTTGTGGGCTGGAAGGGGTCAATGGAGGAAAAAGGGAACATCTATAATACTTTCAACAATAAAATTTTTTAAATAATAAAATTATTTGTCTGAAAATGCAAAAAAGTTCATTTTTGGCTTATGCTAAATCACAAACTGTCTTTTGAAGTCAGAATGTTGTTGTTTTATCTGAGATCATGGAGGTTTCTGCCAAGAGAGGTCTGATTTGTCATAGGGTAGATATTTCTTCAGTGAGATATTTGACTGTCATGCTTTGTTATACTATAAATGATATGTAATCAAACAAGAAAATTTTCCTAGCAACAGACTTGTTTCCCTCAACCAGAAAAATGTTTATATGTGCTCATTTTCTTTTTTTAAAATACGCTTTTATTGATCTGAGAGAGGAAGGAAGAGGTGGGGAGAGAGAAACGTCTATGAGAAACATGGATTGGCTGCCTTCTGGGATTGAGCTTGCAACCTGGGCATGTGCCCTGACCGGAATTTGAACCGGTGACCTCTTGGTGCATGGATTGACCCTCAATCCACTGAGCCACCCCAGCCGGGTGTGCTTATTTTCTTAATGTCCAAAAGATGAAACAGCTTATGAATTTAGCATCTTATATTTTTGAAATTGAGATGCTGCAAGTATAGATAGCAGATATCTAAGAATGTCACTAGAAGTGCTTGGACCTGGGGGCCAAGAGAGTGGACCCCACAGTGGGCACGCAAGACCCTGTCCCTGCCCCACCTCTTACAAGCCTAGAAACCTTCTAGAAATTGCTCCAGAGTGCTGGGAAAGGGGGGTAGGAGCTCATGGGGACTGTTTCGAGGACTGAGTTTATCCATGTGAGCAACATTAAATGGACAGACTAGCGCACTAAGCCATGATAGATACCACTGGACATTTTCATTTCTGCCTGAAAAGATAACAGCTCCTGAAAGGAGAGGGAGCCATGGGGCTTGTCCCCATTAGTCAAGGAGCCTTCTATCAGTGTTTTAGTTGTTTATTACTGCGTAATGAATGACCACACATTTACTGGCTGAAAGCAATAAACATTTATTAAAATAGGCTCTGTAGGTCAGAAGCCTAATGCGAAATCAAGGTGTCAGCAGGGCTGCAGTCCTTTCTGGAAGTTTCAGGGGAGAATGCTCAATCCACTGAGCCACACCAGCCAGGTGTGCTCATTTTCTTAATGTCCAAAAGGTAAAAAAGCTTATGAAGCTAGCATCTTACATTTTTGAGATTGAGGTTCTGGCAAGTATAGATAGTAGAATATATAAGAATGTCACTGGAAATACTTACCAAGCATTGTGTTAGGGTAAATCAGACCTAAAGTATATTTAACTAAGTAGAGAACCACATAGTGTGTGTGTGTGTGTGTGTGTGTGTGTGTGTGTGTATGTGTGTGTTTATATATATATATATATATATATATATATATATATATATATATATATATTATTGATTTTGTACAGAGAGGAAGGGAGAGAGATAGAGAGTTAGAAACATCGATGAGAGAGAGTCATCAATCAGCTGCCTCTTACACACCCCCTACTGGGGATATGCCCGCAACCAAGGTACATGCCCTTGACAGGAATCGAACCCGGGTCCCTTCAGTCCCCAAGCTGACGCTCTATCCATTGAGCCAAACTGGTCTCGGCAGTGTGTGTGTTTTTTAATCCTCACTGGAGGAAATTTTTTCCCCCCATCAATTTTTAGAGAGTGGAAGAGAGGGAGGGGGAGAGAAAGAGAGAGTAAAATCGGTGTGAGAGAGACAATCGGTTGCCTCCTGCACACACACTGAGTGGGCTGGGATCAGGCCCACCAACCCAGGTACATGCCCTTGAACCAGAATTGAATCCGGACCCTTTGGTCCCTGGGCCTATGGTCTAACCACTGAGAACACTGGCCAGTGTGAGAACTACATAGTTTTTTTTAAAAAATTATATTTTTATTGATTTCAGAGAGAAAGGGAGAGGAGGAGAGAGATAGAGAAACATCAATGGTGAGAGAGAATCATTGAACAGCTGCCTCATGCACGCCCTCCCCGAACAAGGGCAAGTACCCTTGACCAGGATCGAACGCAGGACTCTGTAGTCCGCAGGCTGACACTCTGTCCACAGAGCCAAACCAGCTAGGGCCATAGTTTTTATGACAGACCCAATTGTTATCTCATCTCCATAAGTCTCTTTTTAATTCTTCTTGTTCTTTATTAATTACATACCCAGACTTTTTTTTATATACAAATGCTTGAATACTGTTGTAGGAGGTCCTCAGGATATTGTGCCCTTGTAAAGCGTATATATTAGTGAAGGATTCAAACATGAGTGAACGATTTACCCAAATCAGCAAGCTCTTGTGTGCTATGAATGTGAATAAAAGGTTCTTATCTAAACCAGTGGTCGGCAAACTCATTAGTCAACAGAGCCAAATATCAACAGTACAACGATTGAAATTTCTTTTGAGAGCCAAATTTTTTAAACTTAAACTTCTTCTAATGCCACTTCTTTAAAATAGGCTCGCCCAGGCTGTGTATTTTGTGGAAGAGCCACACTCAAGGGGCCAAAGAGCTGCATGTGGCTCGTGAGCCGCAGTTTGCCGACCACGGGTCTAAACCAAAGGGCAGTGGACCGAGGAAGCCTAGATCTAAGTAGGGGTGTCGAACTCAATCAGAGAAGGGGCCAAAATCTAAAATCCAGCCTAAATCGCGGGCCAAATGGTTTACTGAACAGTCATAAACTGTCATTGTGATGGAAACGCAGCGGAGTGCAGTGATGAAAGTGCGGTGCGGGCCACATTGCAAGGCCTGGCGGGACGGATTTGGCCCGCGGGCCTTGTGTTTGACACATGTGATCTAAAGGATGAATAGCATTTCAGTCAGCAAAAATTGGGATTGATCAACCGATGTCAAGGGTACATTTTGCAAAGTTCTCGTCACAGGAAAGAGCTTAGCAAGTTGAAAGAGCAACAGCAAGAAGGCGTGTGTGTGTGTGTGCGTGTGTGTGTGTGTGTGTGTGTGTGTGTGTGTGTGTGTGTAAGTGGCTCTGGAGGAACAGAGTAAGGTACAGGTAGTGAATGCTATAGAACTCTGTTCAGAGCAACAAGTAGACTGGGGTATTGTATAATGATCCATCAAACAATACATATGGCCTTGTTCCCCAGAACTCAATCGTCACGAGGATATGGTCTGTAGATATGGCTGGTGATCATGATATAATTTATCATCCAAACTAGAATACTTTACTAGGGGTGAGGAATGTCCAGCCTGCAGTCCATATAAGGCCCATGAAATCATTCAGTCTGGCCCTGCCAAGGCATTAGGGATTAGTTAATTAAATGTTTGAACAAATACAGCAGGCTGATTTTTAAAGTTGATAATTTTGTGTGGCCCAAGAATGATATTATTAATATGCAAGTAGCCCTCGGCAGACAAAAGATTCCCCACCCCTGCTGTAGAGTGTGTAAGGTACACTGTGTGCTGAGACAATAGGTATAAACCAGTAGAACTTGGGCAAGCCAGGGTGTATGATCCCCATGCTCAGAGACCAGTTCGCAAACACTCCGGTAATCCTGAAGTTGCCTGGAAACCATGCTCTGAAATCACAGGATTAGTCACATGTTTCTGCTCTCTCACTCCCCCCGCCTCCTTCAGCCATGGGCAGGAGAACCCGCACCAAGTCTAGACCACAGAATGACAGCCCCATTGCCTGCTTCACCGCAGCCTAATGTTTTTCAGGTTGCCGTCTCCCGAGAGCTCAGATCCTTGCTGGGTACACCAGGCCTTACTAAAATGAAAGTCTTCAAAACATAGGGAAGAAAGGAAGGCCTCTGAGCACATAAACCCCCACTAGAGACTTTCCTACATCACTTCTCACGGATGACATGACCTAATTCTATGTTCCCAGGTGGCGGCCAGGCAGTATGGGTGTGATCTGATCATAAGCTTTTTCAGAGTAAACATGTTTTGTGGCTTGGCCCCTATGGTGGATGATACACAGTGGAGTCCCTACAGGACGCGTCCTTGTAGTTGTAAACCTCATTTAACAATGACTGTGACATGAAGTGGTACAGAAATCTTTTCACTGCTGATTTTACTTTCTTTTCTATAGACTCAGCTGTTTGGCTGACTTAGTATAGTGAGGTTTGATGGAGCTTTATTTCCTGATCCCCTCTGTGCCTGTCACTGTCACTGTAATTCCTTAAGTTTACTAAGAAATGGGTCACTTCGTATTCTAATATTTAGTGTTCGATTCAACCAGATGCTGAAGATTGGCACTGTTTCTCTTCAAACCGTACTAATATTCTTACTTTTTGTTTTACAAGCCAGGAAATGTGAAGAATTCATCTGGAAATAAGTAGAATACTCCAGGTTCAGCCCGTTTTAATCAGGTAAAGAACAGGAACATTCTGGCTATTTTAGTATTGTTAGCACCAGCTAAAATGAGCTCTTTAATGAATTCAATCAATTCTATAAATGGATTACAGCAGTTTCAGCTTTATGTGTAAACATAGGACAAGACGGCATTTCATTCCATCTTTAATTTCTGGGTTTAAGTGCCATGACATGTAATTGTGTTTGTTCCTGAGAGGTACCTGGATTTTTTAGACACGATTTCAAACAATTGAAAAATGCCATTATTTCCTAAGTTTCTTTTTGCAAACTTCACTATAGTAGGTACAGTTGTACTCATCAAATAGTCATTCATTAAAAATTTGTTGAGTGTATGACTGTTTTAGAGAAGCTCTAGATTTAAGAGATACTATCTTAATTGACAGGGAATTCATAGGTGTACTGATCCCTTCTGTAAAGATTGAGTAACCTGAGGCTGGGGAATTTAAGATGATGACAGATGAAGTCAGAAAAATCAGTTTGATTACTTCTGGCTGGTCTTATGCTCAATTTACCATTTATTTTCATTCATTTGATATTTACTCATCAAGTACCTACTAAGTTAAGAGCACTAGTTATATTATTTTGGATGCATATTAAAAATTGTATAGTAGCACTTGTGATTTCCTTGACTATATGGAATTTGGAAACAATCTCATTATTCAACTGCAGGAAAATAGCTTCTCATGGTATATCCATAAACAGGGATGTTATTATGTTTTAATAATATTTAGTTGCATGGTAATATGTACACAATTATTGTTAAGTGGAGAAAAAAAGGAAAGTATGATACACTTTTTAAAATTTTTACTGATTTGTTTTAGGGAGAGAGAGGAAGAGGAAGGGGGCAGGGAGGGAGAGAGGGTGAGAGAGAGAGAGAAACATTGATTTGTTGTTCCACTTATTTATACATTTATTGCTTGCTGCTGCTGCTGCTGCTGCTGCTGCTGCTGCTTCTTCTTCTTCTTCTTCTTCTTCTTCTTGCTTCTTGTATGTGCCCTAACTGGGATCAAACGCACAACCTTGTGTATCAAGACAGTGCTCTAACCAACTGAGCTACCTGGCCAGGGTGATAGTATGATACATTTTTTGAGAGGGTAAAGCCCAGGAAATACAGAAAAATATTTAAGTAGTTCTCCCTTATTCAAAGATTCAATTTCTGTTATTTTAGTTACTTGTGGTCAACTGTGGTCTGAAAATATTAAATGAAAATTCTAGAAATAAACAATAATGATCAAACTCCTGATGGGGACACTTTGCATATTAGCCTTTTATATATATATATAGATTATGGCTGCAATTTAAAATTCATGAATGTCCCAGGTTTGAGGTTTTTCTCTTTCAAGCTGTCTCTATATTTGGAGACCCGGAGAGTCATATAATCTTTGATTTTGAGAAGGGTCATCTGACCCACCTCCCATCCTCAAGTGTGTGCTCCCACTTTTCACTTCCGCTGGTAGAAAACTCACCCCACATACATGTCCAGTTGCAGGCTCCATGCCTGGTTAGGGGCCTGCAGGAGGCAGCCAATCAATGATTCTCTCTCTTTGATGTTTCTTTCTCACCCTTCCCCCTCCCTCAAACCAATATATAATAATAATAATTTTACACTTATTACATGTTGAAATTGTGATATTTTATATAGATATGTTGGGTTAAATAAAATCTATTATAAATAAATAAAAATTTTAAAGAAAGAAAACTCACCCCACAGAGCAGCCATTTTGCATACTTCTGATTTTTAGGAAGCTGTTTGTTATACTAAGTGAAAATATGTCTCCTTATAAGACCTACACAGTGGTCCTGTTCCTGCGTTTGGGGTCATAGGAAACAAATGCAGACCTGCTTTCACATCACAGCCCTTCAGATAGTAACCCCAAGCCAGCAGTTCTCAAATGTTGTTAAACAAATTACCCAGGCAGCTCGTTAAAAGGCAGAGGCCTAGGCCCTACCCAGAATCAGCATCTCTAGCGCGTGGGGCCAAGTGTGCATCAATGTGCTGTGAGAGAGAGACTAGAGCGAGAACAGTAAGGAAGACACACTTGCCCTCCAGAGACTTTACATTGAATATGCTTATATTTCTCTACAGGGACAATGAAACATGGAATAAAGGGAAACTATGTACATATCCATTTCATTTTCCAAAAATATTCTGTGCCAGAGTTCAACTTATACCAAACACGACCTTGATTTCATTCTTTATCTTTTTAGGTTTTTATTGGAGATGTTTGTTTTTCTGTAATCCTCACCCGAGGATATTTTTCCATTGATTTTTAGAGAGAGTAAAAAGGGGGGGGGATAGTGTGTGTGTGTGTGTGTGTGTGTGTGTGAGAGAGAGAGAGAGAGAGAGACAGAGAGAGAGAGAGAGAGAGAGAGAGAGAGAGAGAGAGAGAGAGAAACATCTATGTGAGAGACACGTTAACTAGTTGCCTCTATGTGTCCCAACCAGGGCCAGGGATCGAACCTACAACTGAGGTACATGCCCTTGACCAGGAATTGAACCTGGGACCCTTCAGTCCCAGGGCTGACACTCTAACCCACATGTGTCAAACACAAGGCCCGCGGGCCAAATCCGTCCCGCCAGGCCTTGCAATGTGGCCCGCACTGCGCTGTCATCACTGCACTCCACTGCGTTTCCATCACAATGACAGTTTATGACTGTTCAGTAAACCATTCGGCCCTCGATTTAGGCTGGATTTTAGATTGTGGCCCCTTCTCGACACCCCTAACCAGTGAGCAAACTGGCCTGGGCAAGATGTATTTTTAATTTTACAAGTGATGCATATTTTTATAAAGATAATTTTTAAAAACTCGCCTTCTATTCCTTTCCCAGAGGTAATTTCTGTTAATATTGTGGTATATCATTCCAGACCTTCTCCCAATCTATTAATATGTATCCATTCATACTTTGGGTTTTTTTGACAAAATGAGATCATATTTCCTTGTGTTGTTTTACAAGAACACTGAAAACTCCATGAAGGCACATAATGCAATTTTATGATCACACCTAAAGAAATTAACACTAATTCCATAATATCATCCAAATAATCAGACAATATGCGGACTTCCCTGATTGTCTCATTAATAACTTTTTATACTTGGTTTGTTTGAATCAGGATCTAAACAAGATCAGCTCATTGTGTTTAACTGATAGGTCTCTTTTTAAAAAATATATATTTTTTATGGATTTCAGAGAGGAAGGGAGAGAGAGAGAGAAATAGAAACACCAATGATGAGAGAGAATCATTGACTGGCTGCCTCATGCGTGCCGCCTACTGGGGATCGAGCCTGCAACCCAGGCATGTGCCCTTGACCGGAATCAAACCTGGGCCCTTTCAGTCTGCAGGCTGACGCTCTATCCACTGAGCCAAACCGGCCAGGGCTGATAGGTCTCTTAAGCCCCTTTTAAACTGTAATAGTTCTTTCTCCCTCATTTTTCCTTCCTATTTATTTGTTGAAAACCTTGGCTTGTTTGTCCTTTAGAATTTCCCATGTGGCTGTGGCTGAGTGTATCCATTTTGTGTCGTTTTGTTTCTCTCTTGGTTCCTCTCTTCTGTGCATTTCCTGATGGATCTGAAGGCTTAATCAGATTTAGGTTCAATTTTTTTTTTTAAAGAATACTTCATAGACCATGCTAGGTTTAACTATTATATATTGAATTAATGAACTTGCATTTTTTCACTTAATATATTGTGTACATTTTCCCTGTTTGGTACTTCTGAATCTATGTCACTCCTTTAGCTACATAATAATATCCCAGTATGGATTACCACCATCTATTGAATCCTTATTAATATAGGTTGTTTCCAGTTTGTAGTTTTTAGCAATGCAGTAAAACTCTTGTATTCTTAGAGAAGTCCAAGGCAGATTAATAATCTGAGATAGAAAAGGTAAGCTAGTGGCTTACATATTTAATTTAAGAATTTTTTATTTTATCTTAGAAGATCAAAGAAGTAGTCACTGGCCTCTAAAATATTTATAAACCTCTAGTTGCTAAGTAGATTCTTCACATATTAGGGGAAAAGCAGTATAGAGAAGAGCCAGTTTACCTTTGGTGTGTCTGGATTGCCGTGTATCTCATTCCAGAAAAGAATGATGGGGTGTTTCGAGGAAAGATAGATGTCAGACTGACAGTAATACAATCATGTTCTCCAACAGATGGACGAAAATAGAGTTGTTTAGTTTTCAGAAAGGGTGCTGTGCCACTTAAGCATTTGTTTATTTAATGTTTTAATTGACTTTCTAGAGAGAGAACATAGTGTGAGAGAGAAACATTGATGTGTTATCTCCCACATGCCCCTCAGGTGGGGATGAAACCCCAAACCTGGGGGGGTGCCCTGACTAGGGATGGAACCCCCCCACATTTCTGTGCATGGGATGGCACTCCACCAATTGAGCCACACTGGCCAGGACTGGGCGTTTATTTATTATTTATAAATTCATCCATCTGTTTAATTAGCTCAGATACACAGCCAGTTGAAAATCTGAATGTGGTATTGATGAAACATAAAGCCTTTCGGGTATTTAGTGCCTGTCTATAAAATGAGAATAAGTACGCTTTTCTCTTGCTCCTTATGAGCCTCATGGTCATATAATGCTAATGGAAATATTTGTTATGGTTTCTCTATGTAAACCTAAAGAATTTTCAAAATGCAAAATTGTAGCATTGCTTTTATTTTTTTTCTGGCATAGTTTACTTATGTTGTTTTTCTTTTAGTTATAGGTAAACATTGGAAACTCCATACAATAAACCAGTGTTTCTACAGAAAAATGGAAGAGATGTCATTATTGAATGTAGTAAACGGGCTTTTTTCTTCAGGAAAAACCACACTAGGCCTCAGTGTTACCTTGGGTGATGTCATACTACAAAGGGACTAATCTAAAATCTTTCCACCTCCAGACAATGTACATGCCTTTGAACTTCTTGCTATTTATGTACATAATTAAAATTCCAAGTTAAAAAAGTTGTGCTGCTTCCCCTCCCCCCCATATTATGGAGCGACAATTCAAGTGTGTCTAGTGCCAATATGTGTATGTGGTATATGTGTGGTGTGTCTCAGAGTATACATGTATGTGTGAGCCTGTATGTGCTGTGTATGTGTGATGTGTGTCTGAGTATGCATGTATGTGTGGGTGTGGGTGGCATGTATGTGGATATCTCTGAGTATACGTGTGTGTGGCTTGTATTGTGTTGTGTATCTTTGAATGTATATGTGTTTGCGTGCGAGTGTGTATGTGAAAACTTTATTCTTTTAAAAACATATTTTTTAAAAATATATTTTTATTGATTTCAGAGAGTAAGGGAGAGGGGGGAGAGACATATCAATGATGAGAGAGAATCTTGATCAGATGCCTCCTGTATGCCCCACACTGGGAGGTCAAGTCCGCAACCCAGACATGTGCCCTGACCAGGAATCAAAACGTGACCTCCTGGTTCATAGGGCAATGCCCAGCCACTGAGCCACACCGGCTGGGCTATTTACTCTTCTTTGAGCAGCATCAGCTAGCAATCTGCAGTCTGTGCCCCACAACAAAGTCGAGTCAAAAAAAGTGGCTCTAGAACCAAGAGACGATGCTTCGAGGGCCAGCACAAGGAGCCAAACCTGTAAGTAACAGTCTGCCCGACTCCGATTATAAGATATAAAAATAAAAATAGTGAGTGGGAACCCTTGTGTGCTGTTGCCTCCCAGCTTGTCCAGAGCTTCCAGTTCTTCACTGCCAGTGGGAGATGCTTAATGAAGCAGGCTTTGTCCTCTGCCAGTGTGGGAATGCTATGTGCTTGTGTGTGGTGGCTCTCTGTATGTAGGCCTGGTATTCGCCTTTGTGGCCCCTGAATGCCCAGCTCATTGAACTCCATGTCCCCAGCGCTGGTGAGAATAGCAAGAGCCTCTTTGGACTTGTCAGCCAGCCAGGAAGGAAGGTGGGGAACAGTATGTGAAGGATTTGGAAATTAAAAATCATTTTTGTATTTCCATAGCATCAATGTAATTACCAATTGTTGATCTTAGAGAATTGATAGGCGTTGGTAAAACAGTAATATGCAAATGGAACGTGCACGTGTTAATATTAAATATATTTGATAGATTCAAAGTGGCAGGAATGGCACCAACATGGTTACTGGATTAATGAGTTGAAACACATTTGTCCCTAGAATAATCCTGCTAGTGACCCAGAAGTCTTTTACTTCCTTTTATGCCGAAATACTTTGTGTTACTATAGCAATCACCCTATATAATATGCCTAATATGCTAAGCATCCAACCATTTGACCAGTCGCTATGACGCACACTGACCACCAGGGGCCAGATGCTCCGACCAGTGGATTAGCTTGCTGCTGGGTCCAGCTGATCAGAACTGGGCAAAATGGGTTGGACATGCCTTGAAGCTCTCCCATGGTCCCTCTCCAGCCCTGATCATGTCCCGGTGGGGTGTCTCGGCCTGGCTTGCACCCTCTCACAATCCAGGACCCCTTGGGGGATGTCAGAGAGCCAGTTTCAGCCCAATCCCCGCAGGTCAGGCCGAAGGACCCCACCAGTGCACAAATTCGGGCACTGGGCCTCTAGTTTCAATATAGTAAAGCTGTGCCTAAATTATATCTCATATATTATCTTATTATAATATCTCATTATTATTTCAGGCCTTTCCCATTGACTTGTCTTCCTACGTCACCTCCCAAAAGTAGAGATTCCACAAGTTTCCTTGTTCTTGAGATTGCTTGGTCTAAAGAAGAGGAAGGAATGGCCCACATCATAGCATGCTCTGGAGATAGTTAATCAAAAGGTATTTGAGCTCCAGCCGGTTTGGCTCAGCGGATAAAGCATTGGCCCACGGGCTGAAGGGTTCGATTACAGTCAAAGGCACAGACCTTGGTTGCCGGTTCCTCAGGACTGGCCCTGGTTGGGGTGCAAGCAGGAGGCAACCAAACTATGTGTCTGTCTCACAGCGATGTTTCTCTCTGTCTCCCTCTCCCTTCCACTCTCTCTAAAAATCAATGGAAAAATATCATCGGGTGAGGATTAACAACAACAAAAAAAGGTATTAGGTATTACTTCCCCTTTTTAATTGTTCATTCAATATTGAAACATTGCCGTAAAACCTCTTAACTCCTCCAAGAGGAATGTGAAGGGGGGTCACAGAGCCGGGTTCTAGTGGTACCTGGTCCGTATCTAGTACAGCAGGGGGCTCATTCCCAGCCAGTGTAATTCAGTCACCCTTTTCGCTATGACCTTTTCTTTGTGTGGTTCTTGTCTCCAGTGCTGCCTTCTTTTTATATTTAACACTTTTCCCATGCCTTCCAGGAACACCCAGCTGTAGGGAATATAAAATTTGCAGATCATGATATCTTGCATTTCTCTAGCTCCTTATCCTTTCAGAGCGCTATTTTATTCTTTTCTTCCTTGGTTTATTCCTGACTTCAGTATGCTTGTACTGTTTTTCTGTCCTGCAGTGATACTCAGTGTTTAAACTTTTTAGTCTGTTTCCTCTGACCATTTCTCCTTAACTAAACTATGAACTTCAGTGCAATTTATGTGTAACTTAGTCAACATAGTTCTATCTGAATAACTTCAGGGAATTTGGAGGGAACATTATCATACAGAGTGATTTTAGCTCACCTAAACAGACAGATATGGTATAGTCTGTTCTGTGATAATGTGGAGTCCTAAGAAAAATTACTTTGCCGGAAATCAGGATTTAAAGGCAGTTGCTGCCGTGGGAATAAAAGGGGGTAGGGGCACTAAAGAATGTCTTCATGCCCGGCCAGTGTGGCTCATTGGTTGAGTATGTTCTCATGAACCGAGAGGTCCCGGTTTGATTCCTGGTCAGGGCACATGCTCCAGTTGTGGGCATGGTCCCTGGTGGGGGGTGTGCAGGAGGCAACCCATCAATGTGTCTCTCTCCCTTCCTCTATCTCTAAAATAAAAACATATTACAAAAAAAAAACTGTCTTCATCAATCTTGTCACTGGTGCCACCTCTTGGGACAAAATCAAAATAGTAGTAGTAGGAACACCACCCACCTGGGCAGTGGAGTAGCAGGTGCCTGGGCTATTGGATCAGCACTTTTGTCCCAAGTGCTAGATTCCACCCAGCAGCACGTCCCTAATAGATCAGTGACCTATCCAGGTGGCCTGAAGACAATTCATTCGCTGCAAAATGCCCGGATTCACATATGCATATGGCAAAATGTGAGTTGCTTGTGACTTATTGCCAAATCAATGGCAGTTAGAATTAGGCCACATAGTGAGTATTACTACTGGTTTGTATTCGTTTAAGATATAAAATTCAGAATCCTTGAATTCACTGGGAAAAGAGACAGAGATTCTGTTCTCTCAGTTGTCTGTCCTGTTTCAAGGAATGCACTTTGCACTCATGTTTTGGGGAAGGCTTGATAGTTAGAGAAACACTTTTCTCTGTGACTACGGGTATCCGTGCTTATTATGTAAGCTGAATGATTTGCCCCGAATGTAAAAGCTTTCAATCCCCCCCCCCCCCCCGCAAAAAAACGTTTTGGCTCAGTGGATAGAGCGTTGGCCTATGGACTGAAGGGTCCCGGGTTCAATTCCCATCAAGGGCATGTACTGTGGTTGCGGGCACATCCTAGATGGGGGGTGTGTAGGAGGCAGCTGATTGATGTTTCTCTCTCATCGATGTTTCTAACTCTCTATCCCTCCCTCTTCCTCTCTGTAAAAAAATCAATAAAATATATATTTTTTAAAAAGTTTGCACTTTTTAATTTATCACACCCACCTAGCCTAATGCAGTCACCACTGTCAGGGGGACCAGCAATGTATTTGTGGGACTAAACTCTCACCTTAGGCTTAATTTTGATTAAGGTAAATATTTGAGTTAATGGTTCCATTCACCACTGGTTGAAAGGAACTTCCTTGAGGTTTTGTTTTTTCCCTGTACACCGCCTGTCTGATGTATTGTTTCCATTCCCATAGGTTCAGATTTCAAGTCAGTAATTAGCCAGCTCACAGTTCTAAAAGTACAATTAGGTCAAACTCCAGACGTGACCGAAGTTCAAGCTTATTTATGTTTATGAAATGATAGCCAAGGAAATTTATAGATGGAGAAAATGCTTGTTTTCGTAAGGCAAGCATTTCCCTATTTCACATTTTGTTTGCTTAGCAGTGCTGAACAGATTTGGAAATTAAAAAGTCATTTTTAGTTTCTGTATTTCACACTTAAGGGCCATTCTCATCCTAACCAACTCCAGAGCTTTGTTGTTGGACTTCAGCTGTGTCTCTAGAAGGCAGAAGAATAGTGCAGGAAGTGACTCTTCTCCCTGCCCACCCCAACCTGGAAAATAGTCTTTAGACTCTGTGTTCAGAGAGTTAGTTGGTGAATGCTCTGCTCTCCCTTCAGTGCTGGCCTGACTTGGGAATAGACAGGACAGGTGGGAGAACAAGAAAAAGGCAAAGATGGAGAGAAATACAGGATTCAAAGACTGCTCCCAACATTCAAAAGTGAAGTCATAGTGAGTCCTTCTAATGCTACGTGATGCAATTCTGGGATTTTGTTTGCAAATTTGAGTGTGGTTGGAGGGATGACTTTAAATGTTTTGTTCACTACAGGCAAAATATGAGCTGTCTAATTTATCTCCCATATCTTTTCTAAACCGTAAGAAGGTGATCTAAGTGTCAGAATATATCCATTATTTTCTCCTGAAAACCAAAGAAGACCAGAGGAAGGGAATTTTGAAGATACATTAGCATACAAGGAAAGAATGGGAAGAGGGAGACAATAGGATTTTATTTTTTGCAGCAAAAATAGTGACCACTGACTCCTTTTTAAAATAATTATTGACACTATTGCAGATGTTCCCCATTTCCCCTTCCCCTTTGCCCATCTCCACCCAGCCCCAACCCCCCTCCCTCTGGTCATCACTACACATTGTCTATGTCCATGGGCTGTGCATATATGTTCTTCGGCTAATGGCTTCACCTTTTATCCAGTTTCTCTCCCCCCATGCCCTCTGATCTCTGTCAGTGTATTCCAATGTATCCATGCCTCTGGTTCTATTTTGTGCATCAGTTTATTTTATTCATTAGATTCTACATACAAGTGAGATTATGTGGTATTTCTCTTTCTCTGACTGGCTTATTTCGCTTAGCATAATACTCTCCAGGCCCATCCGTACTGTCACAAAGGGTAAGAGATCCTTCTTTTTTAAGGCTGTATAGTATTTGTGTAAATGTACCACAGCTTTTTAAAAATATGTTGTTATTGATTTTTATTTTATTTTATTTTTTAAATATATTTTATTGATTTTTGTACAGAGAGGAAGGGAGAGAGATAGAGAGCTAGAAACATCGATGAGAGAGAGTCATCAATCAGCTGCCTCTTGCACACCCCCTACTGGGGATATGTCCACAACCAAGGTACATGCCCTTGACAGGAATCGAACCCGGGTCCCTTCAGTCCCCAAGCCAACGCTCTATCCATTGAGCCAAACTGGTTTCGGCTAGGTTCCCTTTTTATTTTGATGCTAGTTTTTTGTTTGTTTGTTTGCTGTACAGAAGCTTTTTAGTTTGATGTAGTCCCATTTGTTTATTTTGTCCTGTGTTTGTTTTTTTTCTAGGAGATGTATCAGCAAAAATATTGCTAGGAGAGATGTCTGAGATTTTACTGCCTATGTTTTCTTCCAGGATTTTTTTGGTTTCGCACCTTACATTTAAGTCTTTTACCCTTTTTTTTTTTTTTTTTTTTTTTTTTTTTTTTTAGTTTATTCTTATGTGTGGTGTAAGTTGGTGGTCTAGTTTCATTTTTTTGTATGGACCTATCCGGTTTTCCCAACACCATTTATTGAAGAGACTGTCTTTACTGCATTGTATGCTCTTGCTTCCTTTGTCAAATATTAATTGACCATAGAGACTCACTGTTCTGTTTCATTGATCTATATGCCTGTTCTTATGCCAGTACTAGGCTGGTTGCTTTCTTTTAAATCCTTTCCAGAGGATATTTTTTCTGTTGATTTTGAGACAGAGTGGAAGAGAGGGGGACAGAGAGAGAGAAAAACATTGATATGAGAGAGACACATCAATTGGTTGCCTCCTGCATGAGTCCCAACCAGGGCCAAAGATTGAACCTGCAACCGAGGTATGTGCCCTTGACCAGGAATCGAACCCTCAACTCTTTGGTCTGTGGGCCAATGCTCTAACCACTGAGAAAACTGGCCAGGGCATTACCATGCTGTTTTGATTACAATGGCGTGTAGTATGTTTTGATATCAGGTATTGTGATACCTTCAACTTTGTCCTTCTTTCCCAAGATTGCTGAGGCTATTCAGGGGCTTTTTTGGTTCCATATAAGTTTTTTAAATATTTGTTCTAGATCTGTGAAATATGCCATTGGTATTTTAATAGCGATTGCATTGAATCTCTGTAGATTTCTTGGAGTAGTATGGACATTTTAATGATGTTAATTCTTCCATTCCATGAACACAGTATATGCTTCCACTTATTTGTATCCTCCTCAGTTTCCTTCTTTAATGTCCTATGATTTTCTGAGTACAGGTCTTTTACCTCCTTGGTTAAGTTTATTTCTATGTACCTTCTTTTTAAAAAATTTATTTTATTTTATTTTTTTACATTTTTTATTGATTTTTTACAGAGAGGAAAGGAGAGGAATAGAGAGCTAGAAACATCGATGAGAGAGAATCATCGATCAGCTGCCTCCTGCACACCCTCTATTGGGGATGTGCCCACAACCAATGTACATGCCCTTGACCAGAATCGAACCCAGGACCTTTCAGTCTGCGGGCCGATGCTCTATCCACTGAGCCAAACCAGTTTCAGCCTTATTTTTTGTTGTAACAGTAAATGGGATTGTTTTCTTAGTTTCTCTTTCTGATAGTTCATTATTGGTGTATAAAAATGCCATTTATTTCTGAATATTAATTTTGTATCTTGCTACTTGGCTGAATTCCTTCATTAGATCTAGTAGTTTTTTTGGTGGAGTCTTTAAGGTTTTCTATGTACAATATCATGTCATGTACAAACAATGATAGTTTTACTTCCTCCTTTCCAATTTGGATGTCTTTTATTTCTTCTTGTCTGATCACTGTGACTAGCACTTCTATTACTATCCTGTATAATATAAGTCTAATATGCTAAGTGACTGTTCGTTTGACCAGTTGCTATGATGCACACTGACCACCAGGGGACAGATGCTCCAACCAGTAGATTAGCTTGCTGCTGGGGCCCGGCCCATCAGGACTGGGCGAGATGCACTGGACACGCCCTTGAGCCCTTCCATGGTCCCTCTGATCAGCCCTGATTGGGACTGGATGAGATGAGCCAGACATGCCCTAGAGCCCTCCTGCGGTCCCTCCCTGGCCCCGATCATGCACAGGTGGGGTTCCTCAGCCTGGCCTGTGCTCTCTTGCAACACAGGACCCCTTGGGGGATGGCGGAGAGCCAGTTTCACCCGATCCCTGCAGTCCAGTCTGAGGGACCCCACTGGTGCATGAATCCATGCACCTGGCCTCTTGTTGTGAATAACAGTGATGAGAGGGGATATCACTATCTTGTTTCCGTTCTTAAGGGAAACACTTTTAGTTTTTGTCCATTGAGTATGATGTTGGCTGTAGGTTTGTCATATATGGCATTATTATGCGGAGGTATGGTCCCTCTATTCCCAGCTTGCTGAGAGTTTTTATCATTAAATGGGTGCTGGATTTTATCAAATGTTTCTTCTGCATCTATTGATATAATCATGTAATTTTAATCTTTCATTTTGTTTATGTGAATGTATCACATGTATTGATTTGTGAATATTGTACCAACTTTGTATCCCTTGAATAAATCTCACTTCATCGTGCTGTATATTTTTAATGTATTGCTAGATCCAGTTTGCTAATATTTTGTTGAGGATTTTAGCATCTTTGTTCATCAGGGGTATTGGCCTAACATTTTCTTTCTTTGTAGTGTTTTTATCTGGTTTTGGAATTAGCGTCATGCTGCCCTTGTAAAAAGAGCTTGGAAGTCTACCCTGCTCTTGAATTTTTTGGAATAGTTTGAGGAAGATAGTGTTTGATAGAACTCGCCTGTGGAGCCATCCAGTAGACGACTTTTGTTTGCTGGGATTTCTTTTTATTGCCGCTTCAATTTCATTAGTCGTTATCGGCATATTCAGGTTTTCTGATTCTTCCTGATTCATTTTTGGAAGATTGTATTTTTCTAGGACTTTGTCCATTCGCTCAGGTTTGTCCAGTCTGTTGGCATATAGTTGTTTATAGTATTTGCTTACAGTCCTTTGTATTTCTATGGAGTCAGTTGTTTCTTCTCTTTCATTTCTGATTTTATTTATTTAAGTCCTCTCTCTTTTTCTTGATGAGTCTGGTTAAAAGTTCATCAATCTTGTTTATCTTTTCAAAGTACCAGTTCTTGGTTTTCTTGATCTTTTGTATTTTTTTTTGTGGTCTTTATGTCATTTATTTCTGCTCCTGTCTTTATTATTTCCTTCCTTCTACTTACTCTGGACTTTGTTATTCTGTTTGACTCTTGAAACCCTGTGCCTATATAACATTGACACCAATAAAAATGACAAATTATAAGAAAAATCAAGGAAATTTATATTAAAAATCTCATTTGCTTTGTAAATTTTTGTTCCTTGTGTCAAATAGGGCTCTTCCTATAATGAATTCAATATGATGCATTTCTTTCCATCTATTAAAATTGTAGAAGGTTATGGTGTGTCTTCATATCTATGGTATTTGCAGGTCATAACTCTGACTCATTTTCTGAGTCCTTTATCAGAAAGGCAGTGCTCATTACAGCATTGCTCAAGAGAGAGGCTGTGATGTGTATGAGGCATGTTCCCTGGGATTGAAAACCAGGTTGTTTCCGTGAAGAAAAGCAGAGGCTGCTCAGTGCATTGCTAGCCCTGCAGAAACCCTTCTGAACCGGAACTAGCCATCGGGCACCGGGGCCTTCCCTGCACTGGGCGCCCCATCTGGGAGGAAAGCGTCCTTTCTGTTCTAAGCAAACCTCACACTGTTTAACACTCTTCACTTTGCATTACTGGCTTTTTTGTGGTCACGACCTAAAGATGCTTAACTTATTATTAATCTATTTTCTATGTGTGATTGCTGTTTCCCCCTTGGCACACCTTCTGTTCTTGTTATTCATTTCAAGTATCAAGATGTGAGAGTTAGGGAGAGCTTGCACCCTTGTAAAACCTTTGTACCTTGTTTGTACTCCTATCTAATTCACCATCACTCTTACATTTCCGAAGAACTGAGTGTCCAGACATGAAAACCTTTTCTTTCTGAACTCGTGGTTCACTTTCTAGATTTCTTTTTGTTGTTGTTGTTGTTAATCCTCACCCGAGGATATTTTCCCATTGATTTTTAGAGAAAGTAGAAGGGAGGGGGACGGACAGAGAGAGAAACATCGATGTGAGAGAGACACATCGATTGGTTGCCTCCCACATCTGCCCCGACCAGGGCCGGGGATCTGGCCTGCAACTGAGGCACATGCCCTTGACCAGGAATCAAACCCAGGGCCTTTCAGTCCACAGGCTGTCACTCCATCCACTGAGCCAGACCAGCTAAGGCCACTTTCTAGATTTCTTATGGCCTCATACATACTCTACCTTTGTTAGTTCACACTTGATCTCTAGCAGACTGTAATCTCCTGAGGCCGGGACAACCGTTTTTCTTAGTGTACCCACAGTGCTGACCCAATGCATTGATGTATGTATACATTGCAAAACGTGTTTTGAGTGAATTATTTGAAGTTCACATTTTTGTTATGATTTGGTTTCAGTGCCTATGGGTACCTTTGAGGGTACCCATAGGCACTGAGTTTGTTTGTCACAGCCTGATAGCATGTTTCCCTGTGCTTCTGACTTCCAAATCTAAAGCCAGAGGAGGCTGGGCCAGGTGCTGTCTAAAGGCCTTCAGTCTCTCTGACTCTCCCCACTGCATTGAGTGCATGGTCTAGGCCAGTGGTCGGCAAACTCATTTAGTCAACAGAGCCAAATATCAACAGCACAATGATTGAAATTTCTTTGGAGAGCTGAAACCCGACTTCTGTGCATGGGCCACGAAGATTCAAATCGCACTGAAGGTGCGCGCGCCCGCACGTGGTATTTTGTGGGAGAGCCACACTCAAGGGGCCAAAGAGCCACATGTAGCTCGGGAGCCGCGGTTTGCCGACCCCTGGGCTAGATATTCTGTTATGTTGGGCAGAGGGGAGAAATGCACTTTACAGTTCAGATACGAAGACAAAGAGCAGCAGCATCGTAACACACAGATTAACTACCTGATAGTGATTCCAATATTGGTCTTATGCAAAGAAGCACCCAAGGATATTTATTGAAAACATGAATTCAGTGTGCAACGGCAGTGTTTTGGGGTGTGTTTTTTACATTTTTTGTTTACACTAACTTCTTTAGAGAAGGAGAGTAATCAGAGGAAATGAGTCTGGTAAAATAGGAGCCATTAGCTTTGGATGGATGATTTTACTTTTTTGTTTGTTTGTTTGTTTGTTTGTTTTGTTAATCCTCAACCAAAGATATTTTTTCTTTGCTTTTTAGAGAGAGTGGGAGGGAAGAGAGGAGGGGCGAGAGAGAGAAACATCTATGCGAGAGAGACACATAAATTGGTTGCCTCCCACATGCTCCCCTATAGGGGCCGAGGATCAAAACTGCAACCCAGGTACCTGCCCTTGATTAGGAATCGAACCCACAACCCTTTGGTGAGCAGGCTGATGCTCTAACCACTGACCTACCAACCAGGGCTGGATGATTTTACTTTTCCTGAATTAGGGCTTAACTCACACTCTACTGTTTTCCCTTTAGAACACCTGTTCCCAGCAAGTTCAGCAAGAATGAGCCCAGGGTTGGGCTTTTGGGGCCCCCTTGTTGTATTTCTCTAGCTCAGTGGTCAGCAAACTCATTAGTCAATAGAGCAGCAAACCGCGGCTCTAGCTCATTCTTTAATGTTAATATATGTAGACAAGATTAACACCTATCTAAGGATAGTACCAGTTGAGATCGTATAGGTCCTGCTTTAATTAATATATATGGTTAATTAAAAATCTATATCTGGCCTTAACCGGTTTGGCTCAGTTGATAGAGCATCAACCTGTGGACTGAAGAGTCTCAGGTTCGATTGTGGTCAAGGGCATGTACCTTGGTTGTGGGCACATCCCCAGTAGGGGGTGTGAAGGAGGCAGCTGATCGATATTTCTCTCTCATTGATGTTTCTAACTGTCTCTCTCCTTTTTCTGTAAAAAATCAATAAAAAAAATTTATATATATTAAAAATGTATATGGTTGTATAAGAAGGTAAGCCACTGTCCTTTAAAAATCTTTTAGTAGCTTAAACATACTCTAATACAGGCGTCTTCAAACTTTTTAAAGTGGGGGCCAGATTTCGGTCCCTCAGAGAGCTGGAGGGCCGGACTATATGAACTACTAATTCCTACTGTAACACCTCGGCTGCGCTCACTGCCCAAAAAACCTGGCGGGCCGGATCAGACTCCTCTGCGGGCCGCATGTGGCCCGCGGGCCGTAGTTTGAAGACGCCTGCCTAATATATTGATAACTGTTGTAGTGTACTTATTTATTCATATCTAGGATAAACCTCAACCCACTGAAATGATAACAAATTTGAATGTTTCCTTAAGTAAACTTCAAATCAGAGCTTGAGTGAGTGCCATGGTCTCTGTGTAGGCCATAGAGATTGTACAAAAGACGTGATTTGCTCAAATGCCTGATATGCCCCTGAGATTCGGGAATTTTGGCAGTTCTTGGGCAGGGGATGCTTGTGTGACCGGCCGCCAGTAAAACTCTGGGTACTGAGTCTCTAATGGGCTTCCCAAGGCAAAGCCTTGGCTGCATTTGTTTTCTGCTGGGAAAGGAACGCACGCCTAGGCTAAGGTGACCAGACGTCCCGCTTTTGGCGGGACAGTCCCGATTTTTAACAATTTGTCCCGCGTCCTGCGGTGTTTTAAAAAAGTACATAGCTTTACTATGTTATATCATCTTCCCTTCCGCTTTAGAGCAAAACCATAATACAAGGATTATTGTATTATTACATTAAATATTACATTAAATATTTCCAGGTCACAAGACCTGCAAAAACAGTTTGTATTCATCCTCCTCAAGCAAAGAGAAAATTCTAAGCTCCCTTGTTTAGACCAAATTACTGATTGGATTTTTTTTTCTGATTCTCACAATAGAGTCTTTCTTCCATCCCTCATGCTATGGAGGCAAGCTATTTGGGCTGGTTCATAAGTAATTGGGTCATAAACTTCACTCCATTCAAAAGTGACGTATTTATACAAGTATTTATTTGTCCTTCAGAGAAAGAGAGCGCGCGTGCATGAGAGTGCACATTGGCTCATTTCAAGTATTGTTCTCAGTCCAGATCAGAATGCTGAAGAGCATACATCACACATTTTATTTTAAACACAATAGTCTGATTGTTCATTTTTGATGGTGTGATAAATATTTCCCTGGGAAAGCACTACCAAATAGGTAAGACTTTTAAAAGACTGTGTTGGATCATAAACCTAAATGTAAGAGCTCAAACTAGAACTCTCAGAAGACAACAAAAGATTAAATATTGGTGAAAGAGTAAAGCGTGACCTTGGGTTCGGTAATAGTTTCTTCAGTACAACACCAAAAGCACAAGTGACAAAATAGAGTTATTGGACGACTACAAAATTTAAAAACTTGTGCTAGAAACAAAACAATGCTATCAAGAAAATTAGAAGACAACCCATTGAGTATGGGAAATATTTGCAAGTCATATCTGATAAGAGACTGTATCCCTATAAAGAACTTTATAGCTCAACAATAAAAAGACAAATAAACCAATTAAAACTGGGCAAAGGATTTGAACAGACCTTTTTTCCAAAGAAGATATTCAAACGGCCAATAGGTACATGAAAAAGATGTTTGCCCCAGCCGGTTTGGCTCAGTGGATAGAGAGTTGGCTGAGGACTGAAGGGTCCCGGGTTCGATTCCGATCAAGGGCATATGCCCAGGTTGCAGGCTTGATCTCCAATAGGGGCATACAAGAGGCAACTGATTCATAATTCTCTCTCTTCAGGGGTGGGAGGGGCTGGAGAGGGGTTAATGGGGGGAGAGGAGACATATGTAAAACTTTAAACAATAAAAAATAAGTAAATAAGTAGCTACCTAAATTATATTTATTCAAAAAATTCTCTCTCATCATTCATATTTCTATCTTTCCCTCTCCCTTCCTCTCTCAACTCAATAAAAGTATATTTAAAAAAAAAGAAAGAGATGCTCATGTCATTTGTCATTGGGGCAATGCAAATGAAAACCACAATGAGATACCACTTCACATCTTCTATGATGACTAATAAAAAAAGACAGAGAATGACAAGTGTTGATGTGGATTTGGAGAAAATAGTTCAGCAGTTCCTCAAAATGTTAAGCAAAGAGTTGTGACATGACCCAGAAATCCCACTCCTAGGCATGTACTGAAGAGGAAGGAAAGCCCGGTCTGCATAAGAACGTGTGCACATATGTCTATTGCTTCACTATTCAAACCAAACAGTAGAAACAAGTAATTGTCCATCAACAGATGAATGGTTGAACAAAATGTATTTTCATCCAATGGAATATTAGTCATAAGAAGAAATGAAGTAAAAAAGAAGAAGAGCCGAAACTGGTTTGGCTCAGTGGTAGAGCGTCGGTCTGCGGACTGAAAGGTCCTGGGTTCAATTCCGGTCAAGGGCATGTACCTTGGTTGCGGGCACATCCCCTGTAGGTGGTGTGCAAGAGGCAACTGGTTGATGTTTCTCTCTCATTGACGTTTCTACCTCTCTATCTCTCTCCCTCTCTGTAAAAAAATCAATAAAATATATTTTTTTAAAAAGAAGAAATGAAGTATTGATATTTACTATCAGTGATACGTGAAAGCATTATGCTAAGTGAAAGAACGGTCACATATTATTGATATATTGTAAGACTCCATTTATTTGAAGTGCCAGGCAAATTCAGAGAAAGTAGATTAGAAAATAGATGAGTGGTTGCTTAGGACTCTCTGGTGGGAATGGAGTAGAGTGAAGTGTGTCACCTGGTGTTCAACGAGAGAAAACAGAACAAGTAGGCAATATGTATTGAGAGGTTTATTGCCAGGAATTGGCTGAGGTGATTGTGGAGGTTAGCTAGGCAAGTCCAAAATCCACAGGGCAGGCCATCAGGAAAAGCAGGCTGGAACTCTCGGGCGTGAGCTGAAGGTGTCCATACATGGAATCTTTTCTAAAGGAAATTTCAGCTGAAACCGTCGGCTTGGGGACTGAAAGGTCCCGGGTTTGATTCCGGTCAAGGCATGTACCTTGGTTGCGGGCATATCCCCAGTAGGGGGTGTGCAAGAGGCAGCTGATCAATGACTCTCTCTCATCGATGTTTCTAACTATCTCTCTCCCTTCTTCTCTGTACAAAATCAATAAAATATATTTTAATAAATTAATTAATTAATTAAGGAAATTTCAGTCCTCATCTTGGGCCCTTCAACTAATTGAGTCAGGCCCACTTACATTAAAATCATCTGCTTATGGACTTGGATCACATCTCAAAATAACGAATGTTCACAGCAGTACAGCACCTAGATTACTGACAACCTAGATTAGTGTTTGAACACCTGGGGACTCCAGTCTAGCCAAGTTGACACACAAAACTGGCCATCATGGGTTAGGGCATGGAGGAGGGGTGACTGCCAATCGGCTTCTTTTGAGGGTGATGAAAATGTTCTAAAATTGTGATGGTTGCACAGCTCTGAATATACGAAAACGGAATTGTCCTCTTTAAAAATGGGTGAATTGTAAGGTCTGTGAATTATACTTCAGTAAAGATGTTTTTAAGCCCTCACCATTTGGCTCAGTGAATGGAGCATCAGCCTGCAGACTGAAGGGTCCCAGGTTGGATTCTGGTCAAGGGCACCTGCCCGGGTTGCAGGCTCGATCCCCATTGTGGGGCGTGCAGGGGGCAGCCGATCAAGGATTCTCTCTGATCGTTGATGTTTCTCTCCCTCTTCCTTCCTCTCTGAAATCAATAAAAATATTTATTAAAAGCCTATGTACCCCTAGCTGGTTTGGCTCAGTGGATAGAATGGACTGAAGGATCCCGGGTTTGATTCTGGTCAAGGGCATGTATCTCAGTTGTGGGCTTGATCCCTAGCCCTAGTCGGGGTGTGTATAGGAGGCAACCAATCAATGTGTCTCACATTGATGTTTCTGTCTTCTCTGCAACCCTTCCACTCTCTAAAAATCGATGGGAAAATATCCTTGGGGTGAGGATTGACAAAAATAAAAGCCTGTGCATTTGCAAATCCACGTTCATAAGAGCGTTATTCACAATAACCAGAAGGTAAAAGCAACCCAATTGTCCATTGAGCTATGAATGGATAAACAAAATGTGATATATCCCTACAATGGAGTATTACTCATCCTTAAAAAGGAATGAAATCCAAGACAAACAAAAACTACACAAATCCTGTTACCTGCTACAGTGTGGATAAACATTGAGGACATTATGCTCAGTGAAATAAGTCACAAAAGGATAAATGTGATTCCACAGATTTGAGGTATCGAAGATGGTCAAATTCATGGAAACAGAAAGAATAGTGTTTGCCAGGATCCAGGGAGAGGAGGAGATGCGGAGTTCTTATTTAATGGGTACAGTTTCAAATTTGCAAAGTAAAAATGTTCTGGAGATTTGTTGCATAACAATGTAAGTATACAGGGCGGGGCAAAAATAGGTTTACAGTTTCTATAGAAAATAATACAGTAATTAATAAACAATAATACAAGAATAAACTTTTATGTACTCACAACTATAAACCTAATTTTGCCCCACTCTTTCCTTAATACTACTGAGCTATACACTCTGAAATGGTTAAGATGGTAAATTTTGGTGTTTTTTGTTTTTTTTTGTAGATACATCTTTTTAAAAAATATATATATTCTATTGATTTTTTACAAAGAGGAAGGGAGAGGAATAGAGAGAAACATCGATGAGATAGAAACATCAATCAGTTGCCTCCTACACACCCCCCACTGGGGATGTGCCCTTTACTAAGGTACATGCCCTTGACCGGAATTGAACCTGGGACCCTTGTTCCAACTCACCCTCAGGTGGGAACGTATGCACAGGTGACTGGGGTCCCTCAGCCAGAGAACTGGACTTATACGGGTTGCCCACAGTACTTAACTAAAACTGACCGAGCATAAACCAAACACAGACACAAGAGTTAAAATGCATGAATCCCAAGGTTTATTTACCAGAGTCCTGGCGGTTTCCAGAAGCCAAGGCAGGTCACCTGGAGATCCGCGCCAACAGACACACACACTGGACAGGAACACGTTGCTGCAGCGTCTCGGTCAGGAACGAGGCCTCAGAAGTTTGGCTCACAGGCAGTGACAGCTTCACTCAGGCAGAGTCCCATGCAGTATTTCGATCAGGGAGAAGGGAGTGGGAGAGCACGTCGGGTGGAGGAGCCCTCCGTGGTCTCTGACCAGCGCCTCTAGGTCCCTTCTTTTATGGCCATTTCTGGGTATTCTCTTGTTCCTTCTGGGTGCAACCAATAAATCTTCAGTGTGTCTAATCAGGCGCTCTCCAGGTACCTTTTGCCTCAGTTTCCAACTTTCCAGATAAACACTCGTTGGGGTGTCCACACAGTTACAACTTTCCAGATAAGCACATGTTAGGGCGCTCTCACAGTTAGGGGCTCCAAGTCAGTTTTAAAACTCAAGATTTACAAAATGGATTCAAGTCACATTACACATTTCAATTTCTTTTACTTAAAATCAGAATAAGATCAGAAATATAATTCACACTTAAACTATAAATCACTCAGAAAAGGAAATGCTTTCGTTCCTATTTTAAATCACACAAATAATTATTCTTACACTGTTTTAAATACTTAAAACATCACACTAATATAACTATAACAACCCTTCAGTCGCAGTCCGACGTTCTATCCACTGAGCCAAACCTGTTAGGGCATATTAGGCATTTTTTATCACTATTTTAAAAATACCAAAAAAGAGACTTTGTGTCCTGCATTGCCCAAGCAGCACCCTGTTATCTGCATTCTCCCCTGACACCCTGTTCTGTCCCATACAGTGTTGTATATACTCTGAAATGAGAATGGGAAATTTCTTAAAATATCAAAATATAGCTAGGGGAGTCCAAGTGACATTGGCTCACTGTGTCTCTGTGGCTTATTTAATTTCATGAACCCGTTTCTTGGAAGATGATGAGTTTGCAGGATTAAAAAGTTGAGGTAGAATTGTTCATATTGTTTCTAATCAAGACAACTGCTAAAAGCAATTAAACATCATCTCTATGTGAACGATAGAGCTGTGGCTGCCTGGCCCTTTCCGGAATTTGGCAGACAGCCGGGGAGTCCCCTGAAGTGACCCGGAGCCCAGACCTGCGCGTCCTACTGTATTCTCAGACTCTCTGGCCCCAGTTTCAGGATGTGAGTGGTTCAGAAGAGCAGCCCATGACTGAAGCATTGAACCAGGAAGTATCCCCACTTCCTTGTTTACCCCTTTCTTCTCTATGAGCTATTGCTACTTGTCACAGTTAGCAAGATGCAGCCAGAAGGAGGGAGGGACAGCTGGAACTGGTGAGGCCAGGCAGGCTGGGAGCCTTGCTTCTGCCAGGAATGCTTCTGCCTGAGCCCAGCGGTTCTCAAGCAGGTGACTCTGCCCTCCAGGCACACTTGACTGTGTCTGGAGACATTTTGGCTGTCTCCTCTTGGGAGGGTGGGTGCCACTGTGTGTGGGCAGAGTTCCGTCGATGCTGCCAATAAACTTCCTCCAACGTACAGGACAGCCTCATAATAAAGAATGATCTGGCACCAAAGGTCAGTTGTGCTGGCGGTGAGCAACCCTGCCCTGGACTTTTGTAAGGCTGGCTCCTGGTCATCCTGGTCTTGACCTACTTTGATCTTTGGTTGCATGGTTTTTGATCAGTCAGCATAAAGGGGTGTGTGTGTGTGTGTGTGTGTGTGTGTGTGTGTGTGTGTGTTAAATATTTTTAGAGTTCAGAGAGGAAGGGAGAGAGAAACATCAATGAGAGAATCATTGATCGGCTGCCTCCTGCATGCCCCCCACCAGGGATCGAACCCGCAACCCAGGCATGTGCCCCTGTCCAGAATCGAACCTGGGACCCCTCAGTCTGCAGGCCGCTGCTTTATTCACTGAGCCAAACCAGCTAGGACCATAAAGGTAGTTTTATTTTCCTTGTTGCACTATCTCTATATTATGTATTTTCGATCTTTTCTCTATATAATCTTCCTCCCAACCTTCCCCCACATGCGATATAATAATGGCTAATGTAAAATCCAAAATCTGCAAAAATTAAAGACCTTGTTCCTCCTCACTGCCGTTTCCTTAACTTCTTTCATAGTGTTTGGGAGCCAGTGAGATGTAATCAATATTTGCTTCGTTAATGAATGAAAAGGACTTAACTTGCTCTAGTAGCTCAGCCTTCGGTTCCCACCTGTGAGAGTTTCAACCCTGCCATTGAGGTCACCAGTCCACATACCCCCTGATATGCCAGCTCCTCTTTCTCTCCTAGTCCTGAGGCCCCAGGCCCTTTCCTGCCCACCCAACCCCCCTCCCATGGCGGGAACAGGAGAGGAGGGAAACTCCTGGGATCCTCCCCTGGGAGAAGCAGACCTGCAGCGTTCAGGGGAAGTCTCCAGAACATTCACCATCAGAGGAGTGTGGGAGAAAAAGGACTCTAGTGAAATGTTATTTTATTTTAAAAATATTTTTACTGATTTCAGAAAGGAAGTGAGAGGCAGAGATAGAAACATCAATGATGAGCCGAAACCGGTTTGGCTCAGTGGATAGAAAGTTGGTCTGCAGACTGAAAGGTCCCAGGTTTGATTCCGGTCAAGGGCATGTATCTTGGTTGCGGGCACATCCCCAGTAGGGGGTGTGCAGGAGGCAGCTGGTTGATGTTTCTCTCTCATTGATGTTTCTAGCTTCTATTCCTCTCCCTTCCTCTCTGTAAAAAAAAAAGAGAGAGAGAGAGAGAGAGAGAGAGAGAGAGAGAGAGAGAGAGAGAACCATGGATGAGAGAGAGAGAGAGAGAGAGAGAGAGAGAGAGAGAGAGAGAGAGAGAGAACCATGGATCAGCTGCCTCCTGCACGCCCCCTACTGGGGACCAAGCCCGCAACCCGGGCCCAAGGCTGGAATCAAAACCCGGACCCTTCAGTGCACAGGCTGATGCTCTGTCCACTGAGCCAAACTGGCTAGGGTGCAAGGGAAATTTTAAAAGCTAAATGGAAAAGGATGGGGTGGTGAGTTACAGAGTATCTGGCTATTATTCAACATTTTTGAGTGGAAAAGAAAGGAATTTAACATTTAGTGAGTGTCTTTTAGGTGCAAAGCAGAATAATCTCATTTAATAATTCTGAGATGAGAACACTCAAGTCAGGCACAATCAAATAGCCTATCTAAGGCCCACAACTACGGGGTAAAGTTAAGATTTAAATCAAAGGTTTGTGGTTCCAAAGGCCAACCTTAAATCTTCTGGGGAGACCAGTACAGAGTTATGTCCTCAGAAGAGCTTCTAATGGGGGGAGGGGTCAGGCAAGCCCACAAATTAGCATATGGAAGTACAAGTGTCACTTCCCTGTAATTAAATTGTATGCTCAGTCTCTCACATATGCAAATTAGTAGGCAGTCCAGTATTTCCTCTCCCTCTGTCTCTCTCCCACACACACAACCTCCCACCAAATTGTATTCCAGAACCCCAGGGGAATTGGTCATTCCCGAATGAAAGACACACATGTGGTCATTGCCACCTCCTCACTACTGACATTGGTCATTGTAAGGGCTATAGTCATGGCCCAAGGTTTCCACTCTATACTCACATAGCTGACTTATACTCACAAACTCAGCTCTTGTCCCAGAGTTATTTCAGCTATACGGCCACAGCTACATTTCTGGTTCTACACGTTCCTGTGTAATCTGATTATCACTTCCACTAAAACGTGGGAACCAATTCTCCTCCCTTAGTGACTTCCTCCTGTAGAAACGGATGTAGCAGACGTGATGCTGCATGACTTCTGAGGCTGGGTCACAGACGGTGATGTGGCTTCCACCATGTTGCCTCACTGTGCTCACCCTCAGAACCCAGTCACCGTGCTGTGAGGAAGCCCAGGTCACGTGGAGAGGCCATGTGTAGGTGTTCCGCTGGCAATTCCAGCTATGATCTGGGCAGAACAGCCGGCATCAGCTATCAAACGTGTGACTGATTCAGCCTTCAGCTCCCAGTGGAGACGTAGAGGCGCCGTGACAACCTGTCGCTGCTGTGCCATGATGAAATTGATGACTCACAGAATCTATGAGCATAATGGTTATTTTTGTGCCTCCAAGTTTTGGCATGATTTCTTTTGTAGCCATTGCAACTGGAATGCTCCCCCTCACCCCCAATCTATGAGGGTTTCAGCTCTGCCATTGAGGTCACTAGTCCAGATACCCCATCTTTATTGTTTTGTTTTTTTGTGTTTGTTTAAAAGAAAGCATTCTTTTTTAAAATTGATTTTTCACAGAGAGGAAGAGAGAGGGATAGAGATTTAGAAACATTGATGAGAGAGAATCATTGATCAGCTGCCTCTTGCACACCCCCTAGGGGTGTGCCCGCAACCAAGGTACCTGCCCTTGACCGGAATCGAACCCAGGACCTTTCAGTCCACAGGCCGATGCTCTATCCACTGAGCCAAACCGGTTTCGGCTCTTTATTGTTTTTAAAGGCCTAGTCAAAGGTCTACCTTTGTATAATCATTCTGTTGCCTCCTAGGGGGAAGTCACCTGTTTTGCCTCTGTTTTTACATAATGTTCATCATATTGTATTAGAACTACTTGTGTCTGCTTCCCAGATCGACTGTGAGCTATCTTAGAGGGTGGGCCCACGTTGTACTTTCTCTCTTTGCTGGAACCTGATGTATGGCGAGGCTAACAGGTCCTCATGTACTCACTGCATGAACCCTAGACTCAAAATTCAAACCCCTTGTACAGTAGCAGATAGCTTCAGTAGCTTTGTTTATGTATATATGTACATGGTGTATGTACTGTATATGTTTTTTCTTTTAAAACAATTCCTTTATACATCCACACAATGGAACATTATTTAGCCTTAAAAACAAATGAAATTCTGACACAGCAACTGCGACATGAATGAACCTTGAAGACATTACGCTAACTGAAAGAAGCCAAAAGCCAAAACACAGAAGGATAAATACTGTCTGATTCCACGTAGAGTAGTCACCTAGAGTAGTCAAATCTACAGAGACGGAAAGTAGAAGGGTGGCTGCCAGCGGCTGGAGGGAGGGGAATAAGGAGTTGGTGTTTAATGGGGTGAGACTCAGTTTGGGAAGATGAAGAGTTCTGTGGATGGATGGTGGTGACGGTTGCACAACAATGTGAATGTATTTAATGACACTGAAGTGCATGCTTAAAATTTGTTAAAATGGCCCTAACCGGTTTGGCTCAGTGGATAGAGCGTCGGCCTTCGGACTCAAGGGTTTCAGGTTCGATTCCAGTTAAGGGCATGTACTTTAGTTGTGGGCACATTCCAAGTAGGGGGTGTGCAGGAAGCAGTTGATGAATGTTTCTCTCTCATCCATGTTTCTATCCCTCTTCCTTCCTCTCTGTAAAAAATCAATAAAATATGTTTTAAAAATTGTTAAAATGATAAATTTAGTGTTACATAAGTTTTACTACATTAAAATAGAAATTTCCATACAACCTGTTATTTCTGAATGTCACCAAGAGGATGCGGGAGCCATACCAGAGACTCGGCCCTAGAAGAAACGTTAGAAATGCCATCTGGTCTGTTTCATATGTTCCTTGGAAGCCTTCCTGAAAGAGCCACATGAGACAAGTCATGTGCACACAGCGTAAGCTGCTTTGCTTTCTCATCATGTTCCACTCGGAGCCTCTGGGTTGAAAGTTCATCCCGTGATCTTCCCCACATGCTTCCCCCTCCTCTGGCTTCCTGTGGCTTGAGCTCTGAACAACCCATTCCAACGAGGCAGCGCTCATCAGGTGCACCTCTCACCCTCTACATGCTCTTTGTGGTGACCTTGGACTTGGTAACACTGACTCTGAAGTGGAGTGCTCAAGGTGTCTGACCCCTTATCTTGAGAGAATGCTGAGCCAGGAGCTAGAAGGCCTGGGTTCATGTCTCAGATGTGTGGGCACTGTCTGTGACCTGGACACGATGTTTCACAATTTCACTCTCCCCCAACCTGTTACAGATGCATTCGGAATTACACACTCTTACCCTTCTCCCCAGATAAGACTTCAGCAGTCCCTCGTTATCTGTGATATCTCTTACTGAGGTTTCAGTTACATGCAGCCAACCATGGTCCAAAAATATTAAATAAAAAGTTCCAGAAAGAAACAATCTGAACATTTTATTTTATTTTTAATATATTTTATTGATTTTTTACAGAGAGGGAGGGAGGGATAGAGAGTTAGAAACATCGACAAGAGAGAAACATCGATCAGCTGCCTCCTGCACACTCCCTACTGGGGATGTGCCCGCAACCAAGGTATTAATACATGCCCTTGACCGGAATCAAACCTGGGACCTTTCAGTCCGCAGGCTGACGCTCTGTCCACTGAGCCAAACTGGTTAGGGTAATAATCTGTACATTTTAAATTGTGCTCTGCAATGATTGGTTTGGCTTAATGAATACAGCGTCGGCCTGCGGACCAATGGTTTCATTTCTGGTCATGGTTGCAGGCTCCTCCCCAGACTGGGTCTTGGTTGGGGCTCGTGCAGGTGGCAATCAATCGATATGTTTCTCTCACATCGATGATTCTCTCTGTCTTTCCCTCTCTCACCCACTCTCCCTAAAAATCAATGGAAAAATATCCTCTGGTGAGGATTAACAAAAAATAACAGTTACACTCTGTTCTGAATAACATGTTGAAACTTCATGCCATCTGTTCGATCCCACTTGGGATGTGAATCATCCCTTTTTCCAGCATCCATTAGTCACTTAGTAACCAACTCGGTTATCAGATTGATTGTGGTATCACAGTGTTTGTGTTTAAGTACCCCGTATTTCACAAAGATTATCGAGTATGATCCTCAGATGGAATGAAGCATTAGAATCACCCGTGTGGTCACTAAAGGATTACAACCTCCATAGCAACACTTCAATGAGTTGAAAAGAGACAAGTACTTCTGATTACAGTGTTCTTTCAAAGGTTTTGACAAAAAACAACAAAACGCAAACCCTTCACATTGGAGAATCCTCATCCAGTGACATCTGTTCATTGGCATCCAGCCATCAACATTGAAGCAGATGATTCTCCTTCTGATGTTTCTGATGTACCATCAAAAGGTCATTAGTAGTACCCCAGCCAGTATGGCTCAGTGGTTGAGCATCAACGTATGGACCAGAAGTTCATGGTCAGGGCACACGCCTGGTTTACAGGCTCTGTCCCCAGTGGGGTGTGCAGGATGCAGCCCATTTTATCATCTCTCATAATCACTGGAAGAAAGGTAAGCACGGTGCAATAAGATATTTTGAGAGAGCCCTAACCAGTTTGGTTCAGTGGATAGAGTGTCAGCCTGTAGACTGAAGGGTCCCAGGTTCAATTCCGGTCAAGGGCATGTACCTTGGTTGCGGGCACATCCCCAATAGGGTATGTATCGCAGGAGGCAGCTGATCGATGTTTCTCTCTCATAAATGTTTCTAACTATCTCTCTTCCTCTCTGTAAAAAATCAATAAAGTATATATTTTTAAAAGGATATTTTGAGAGACCACATTCATGTGACTTTTATTAGAGTGTATTCTTTAATTTTTTCTATTTTATTGGTTGTTAATCTCTTACTGTACCTAATTTGTAATTTTTTAAATGTTTTTATTGGTTTCAGAGAGAGGTAGGGAGAGGGAGAGACAGAAACATCAATGCTGAGGGAGAATCTGAACCGGCTGCCTCCTGCACGCCCCACAGTGCGGATGGAGCCCACTACCCGAGCATGTGCCCTGGCCGGGAATCAAACCCATGACCACTGAGCCAGGTGGCCGGGCCCTAATTTGTAATTTAAACTTTGTCGGAGGTAAGCAGGCATAGGAGAAAAAACAGTATAACAGGAGGTTTAGTACTATTCCTGGTTTCAAGCAGCCAGTGCGGGTCTTGGAACATATCTCCTCAGATAAGGTAGGATTGCTGTATCAGTCATTCACTCTCTTATTGTGAATCAGTTTAGTCAGATCGCAAGGTGATGTTGACAACTTTGCCGTATGGAAAAGGCGGGCCTAAAAGAGTTCAGGAGTGAGAGAGGCAGATAGGCCAAGGGGAGTCTTGGGTAAGCACCATGACTTCTTTATTTTAAAATAAGTTTTTATTGCCGAAACCGGTTTGGCTAAGTGGAGAGAGCATCGGCCTGCAGACTGAAAGGTCCCAGGTTCAATTCTGGTCAAGGGCATGTACCTTGGTTGCGGGCACATTCCCGGTAAGGGGTGTTCAGGAGGCAGCTGATCAATGTTTCTGTCTATCCCTCTCCCTTCTCTGTAGAAAAAAGTCAATAAAAATATTTTTATTGGTTTCAGAAAGGAAGGGAGAGGGAGAGAGAGAGAAACATCAGTGATGAGAGAGAAGCATTGACCAGCTGCCTCCTGCACGCTTCACACTGGGGATCGAGCTTACAACCTGGGCATATGTCCTGACCGGCAATCGAATCAAGACCTCCTGGTTCATGGGTCAATGCTCAACCACTGAGCTAAACCAGTTGGGCAGCACCATGGCTTCTAGAACCAGGGTAGAGGAGCCAGGAGCTAGGACACTACCAGTCAGTTAAACTGCCTTTGCTGTTACACAGGAATAGATCATGAGAACAGCCTGCGCTGGGATGCCTTTGTGAGGTGGAGGCTGGGAACCCTTCCTAGACCGAGTTTGGTATCTTGAGAAGAGGAAGTAGGTTATGAGACGGCTCCTCTGGGTAAGTACTTTCTGAGATCACAGCTATGTTAGATAGGATTGATTTTAGCTGTGAGTAATAGAGAAACCCACAACTAGGGGCTAAAAAGACAGAAGTTTGTTTCTCAAATAAAAGAAGTTTATAAGTAAGCAGTCCAGGGCTGGTGTGACAGCACCGTGGTCACAAGGAACCCAGGACCCTCTAGCTTTTCACTGTGCCAGCCATCCCTAGGATATGGTGAATATGGTCCTTACCTCTATGGTCTCATATGGCTGCTGGAGCTCCAGCCATCGCATCATAGTTTCAAATAGCAGAACAGAAGAAGAGAGAAAGGACCGTATGCCACCTCCCTCCTAAGGCCTCCTGGACCTTCCCCTCATTATTTCAGCTTGTTTGTTTTTAGATGATTTTATTTTATTTATTTTTTTTTACAGAGAGGAAGGGAGAGGGCTAGAGAGTTATAAACATCGATGTCTCAGACAGAAACATCGATCAGCTGCCTCCTGCACACCTCCCACTGGGGATGTGCCCACAACCAAGGTACATGCCCTTGACCAGAATCGAACCTGGGACCTTTCAGTCCACAGGCCGACGCTCTAGCCACTGAGCCAAACCAGCTAGGGCTCGGCTTACTTGTTTACTATAACATAAATCTAACTGCAATGGAGTCTGACAAATGTAGTCATTTAGCCTGGGAGCAGTATGCCAACTGAAAAAAACTGGGATTCTTTTAATTTCGGAGAGAATTGAGGAGTAGATATTTGGTAGGCAGCCACCACAACAGCTTAAAAGGTCACTAGGAGACCTAGTTCATTCTACCACACATTCCCTTAGCATGTATTGAGCAGTCATAATGCAACAACAACCACTTTTATTTTCAAACTTTTAACCCCTGCCTGGCCAGCATGGCTCAGTGGTTGAGCTTTGAATCCTTGTTCGATTCCCAGTCAGACTATATACCCAGGATTGTGGGTTCGATCCCCAGTGTGGGGCATGCAGAAGGCAGCCAAGCAATGATTCTCTCTCATCATTGATGTTTCTAGCTCTCTCTCCCTCTCCCACCCTTTCTGAAATCAATAAAATATTATTTAAAAATTTTAGCTCAATTTGATGTGTATAAAGATACCTCGTTTCTTTTTTAAAATATACTTTATTGATTTTTTACAGAGAGGAAGGGAGAGGGAGAGAGAGGAACATCGATGAGAGAGAAACATCGATCAGCTGCCTCCTGCACAACCCCCATTGGGGATGTGCCCGCAACCAAGGCACATGCCCTTGACCGGAATCAAACCTGGGACCCTTGAGTCTGCAGGCTGACCCTCTATCCACTGAGCCAAACTGGTTAGGGCAAGATACCTCATTTCTTTATCTTACTCAACAAACATTTACGAACAGTGTTGAGCCCGGCCTCACTTTATCACCACTGCTCCTGCACAGAGATCTGTGCTGCTTCCCCAAACTCTCCACACCCTTGTTTTGAAAGCAGCTGTGACCCACGCAGGAGGGGAAATCTCATATCTTGCGGGGGAAGAGAGGAGGTCATGACATTTTAGGCAGCACTGCGAAGCCAGAAAGCATGGAATGCAGTGTGAATATCTATTGTTTCCAACTGAAGAGAGCTGTGTCCCTGAAAAGGAAAAAATTAGATTGAGTGCTAAGAATAGAGCAAGAGAAACATCAGTCCAGCGCCTTGGGCTGAGAACTGAATTTCATTAGAGTCACAGTTATTGTCTATTGTCCCCTTTGGAGGTTCTGGTTGGGCTGAGATCCGATTTCCACGTCAGTTCTCACAGTTGGCATTATTACTTCCTTTGGTAACTTTTGGGAAAAAATTCAATATGAATCAGATTTTGTTTTGAGTTCCCACCAAAGAGAGATTTTTTTCTTAATACAATGAGAACAGACGCAGACTTAGATCAACAGACTTATCGCAATGGAGTATCTTTTAGGAGCGCCGATTCCTCTGCCTTGCATTGTTTCAGAGTCTGTAATCGCATGACTGTTCCTGTCCTGATTTAGAACAGACTGCACCTGCTGCCCAAACCCTTTGACTTCCTCTAGCTCAGCCTTCCTTAGTTTTTTTTTTGTTGTGTTTTTTGTTTTTCCTTTTTATGGAATTTACAAGCCGGAGATTTATGACTGGATGCTTCCCAGTCAATGAGACAACATACAACTCTCAAACATCAAGGAACACCCAGTTTCCGGATTCCCAGTCTTGCTTGTTTTTATTACCAAAGTTCGGGTCTCCAGCCTTCCCAGAGATTCCAGGAGCGAGCAGATAGTCTTCCAAAAGTAACTTCCTTGAACTTACCCAGATTGAAACCAAGATTTGTTAAGATTATGGTAAAAATACATAACATTTACTGTCTTCACCATTTTTATTATTTAGTTTTAACCCTCACCTGAGGATATTTTTTCCTATTGATTTATTTTTTTAAGAAAGAGTGGAAAGGAGGGAGGGAGATGTTGATTGCCTCCTGCATGCACCTGGACTAGGCCAGGGTTCAAACCTGCAAGCCAGCTTCGTGCCCTTTACCTGGATTTGAACCTGAGACCCTTCAGTGCTCAGGCCAATCCTCTAACCACTTGAGCATGCCAGCCAGGGTGACCATATTAACTATTTTTATTATTTTAAAAAATATATTTTTTATTGGGTTTTTACAGAGAGGAAGGGAAAGAGAGAGAGTTAGAAACATCGATGAGAGAGAAACATCGATCAGGTGCCTCCTGCAATCCCCCTACTGGGGATGTGCCTGCAACCAAGGTACATGCCCTTGACCGGAATCGAACCCAGGACCCTTCAGTCCACAGGCTGATGCTCTATCCACTGAGGTAAACCAGTTTTGGCAATATTAACCATTTTTAAATGTGTAGTTTAGTAATATTAGGTATATTCACATTGATGTGGTGGACAAGCTCTTCAGATTTTTTTTTTTTTTTATCTTGCAAAACTAGAACTCTATACCCATTTCACGACAACTTCCTATTACCTCCTTCCCCCAACTCTTGGTAACCACCATTCTACTCTTTGTTTCAATGGCTTTGACCACTTTAGATACTTCATATAAGTGGAATCATATAGTGTTTGTCTTTTGTGACTAGCTTCTTTCACTTAGCACAATATCCTGGAGGTTCATCCAGTTGTAGGATGTGACAGGATTTTCTTCCTTTTTAAATGTTTATCCATTCATCCATGAGGGATACCCGAGTTGCTATTCCTCTTGGCTATTGTGTATGATGCTGTCATGCACATGAGAATGCAAACATGAATTCCAGACCTTGCTTTCAATTCTTTTGGCAAAGCTGGGGTGGTTGGATCATGTGGTGGTTCTATCTTTAACTTTTTGAGGAAACTGTGCATTCTTTTCCTCTTTAAGTTTTAATGAAAATATATGTAAGTCTTGCCCTTACCTGTTTGGCTCAGTGGATAGAACATCAGCCTCAGAATGAAAGGTCCCAGGTTCGATTCCAGTCAAGGGCATGTACCTTAGTTGCGGGCACATCCCCGGTAAGGGGTGTGCAGGAGGCAGCTGATCAATATTTCTCTCTCATGGATATTTACTATCTCTCTCCCTTCCTCTCTGTAAAAAATCAGTAAAATATATATTTTTAAAACAAAATATATGTAAATCTTAATCTCCACAGATTCTGACATGTATGTACATCAAGGAAACACCATTGTTTCAGAAGACACAGAAAAAAAGAGTGGAGCATAATTTATATAAAAATGAAACTATATCAAAATGAAGTTGTAGCAAAGTCACAGCAGTGAGCCTTTCATTTGGAGATTAGACTCCTGAAAATTTTCCATCTGATTTCACTTCTTTATGCTAATTTTGGCCTTTTCTTATTAAACCTCATTTTCCTTTCCTAGAATGAGTTCTCAGATAGAGAGGAGTTAGAAATGACTTTTTTTCTTTCTTAAATCTTTCTTTGTTTGGCCCATGAAATAAAACTAGACAGAAGTCAAAGCCCCTGCATGCACACCATTGCACACATTTTTTGTTTTTAATATATATTTATTTTTTTGTACACCGCAGTGACCAGACATTATATAACTTAATATGAGATCATCCCAATAAATCCTGCACCTATCCAGCACCAAGCCTAGTTATTAAAATACTAGAGGCCCAGTACACGAGATCCATGCACTTGGGGGCTGGGGAGGGTCCCTCAGCCCGGCCTTTGCCCTCTCATAGCCCAGGAGCCCTTGGGAGGATGTCTGACTGATGGCTTAGGCCCACTGCCCCTGGGGAGAGGGCCTAAGCTGGCAGTCGGACATCCTTAGCACTGCCACAGAGATGGGAGAGGCTCCCACCACCACCACTGGACTCACCAGCCATGAGCTAGGCTATTGGCTAAGCAGTACTCCCCCCCCCCACCGTGGAAGCACACTGACCACCAGGGGGCAGCTCCTGCATTGAGCATCTTCCCCCTGGTGGTTAGTGCATGTCATAGCAACATGTTGTTCCACCATTCGATTGATTTGCATATTAGCCTCTTATTATATAAGACAATTGACTATCTTCCCTGTGCTGAATTTTACATCCCCATGACTATTCTGCAACAACTGATTTGTACTTAATCCCTTCACCTTCCCCCGACCACGTACATATTTTTAGGGTTACACGTGCTTTTGGTCAGACAGTGCTAACAGTGAGTTTGATGTCAAGCATTGCTGTGCTACACCTTTATACCAGATTCCTACACACACCCATACAGCATCCCATCTCTTCAACAGTCTCATTTTGGACATTTATTCTGTCCTAGGGGGACCCAGGCATCAATATTTTTGTAAAGCTCCTCAAGGCTGGGAACTATTGAGCCAAAGAGAAAGCGCAGATTGCTGCTGCTTCCCCCAACAGCATGACTTATACATTTACCATTCAAGTGTACACTTCTGTAACACACCATCTGTATATTCTATTGTGTGCTCACCATCCCAAGTCAGGTCTTCCTCCATCATAATGTATCCGACCCTCTTTACCCACTTCATCCTCTTCCCACCCCCCTTCCCTTCAGGTAGCCACCATTCTGCTGTCTGTGTCCATGAGCTAGTTTGTTCATTCATTTGTTGCTTTCTGTTCATATCCCACATCTGAAAGAAATCATATGGTTCTTGTCCTTTTCCATCTAACTTACTTTGCTTAGCATTTTTATTTTAAAAATGACAAACTGTCCTGGCTGGTGTTGTTCAGTGGTTAGAGCATCGGCCTGTACACTGGAGGAGGGTCTTGGGTTCAATTCCTGGTCAAGGGCAAGTACCTGAGTTGCAGGTTCAATCCCTGGTATGAAGGAGGCACCCAATTGATGTACCTCTCTCACATTGATGTTTCTCTCTCTCTCTTTCCCTCCTTCCCTTCTTTCTCCCCTCCCTCCTTCTCTCTCCTTTTTCCCTTTACCCACTCCCTTCCACCCTCTCTAAAATATCAATAAAAAAATATCCTCTGGTGAGGATTAAAAAAATAAAATAAAAAATTACAAACTTTCATTTCAAAATTAAAGTGCCACCTAATCTGTGACATTTATGGTATGATAAATACAAAACCAACTATCCCTCAAGAATTATTTTCTCTACAAGAAAGAACAAATTGATAAAATGTATGTATGATAAATCAATATGCCCTGACATTAAATCCCATTAATAAATCATTTTTCTATTTCAATAATATTTGGCTTAGCCCTAGCCGGTTTGGCTCAGTGGATAGAGCATTGGCCTGTGGACTGAAGGGTCCCAAGTTCAATTCCAGTCAAGGGCACATGTCCAGATTGTGGGCAGGATGCAAGCCCATCAATGATCCTCTCTCATCATTGATCTTTCTGTCTCTCTCGCCCTCTCCTTTCCTCTCTGAAATCAATAAAAACATATTTTTTAAAAAAAGAATATTTGGCCTAGCTATGGCTTATGTTATTTCTCACATCGGTATGGCACTTGACACTTTTCTAAGAGCTCTCTTACTGGGGGATGTCCCCGGAGGAGGGTTCCCACAGAAGTGTCTAGTGAGCAGTGAATGCTGTGACTCACTCTCACTGGAATGTTTCCCCTTATAATTCTTTCTCGCAGTAGGCCTCCCGGTCTCCTTCCACCTTTGAAGTTAACTGGATAACCTTGTGGTTTATTTCCTGTTATTTGCAACTTTGGATTGAAGCACATACATGAAGTCAAAACAAATGAAAAGTTATCCAGGTCAGCTATCTTGTGAAGGGTCAAAGCTGCGGTTCTGGAAGGTTCCATTATAACAACTGGATTGAAGAGGCAGTTCCCAACCCAGATTGGCTCAAGTCTCTCCAAAAATATGTTATCTGCATCAGAAAAGATGTGATTTTCGTGAGTGTTTAGTTTTTCTACACTGAATCACATCTTTTGTTGCTTGGGAAATGTATTTGGTGAAACTCAAGTGGCTGATTTGTTCAGCATGGAAGACCTTGTCCTTGAACATCCTTTATCCCTCAGATACTGGGAATAATAATGCGGTGCACATTTGCTAAATTTACCCATTGGTTGGCATGTGCGTGTGCATGTGCATGTGTGTGTGTGTGCGTGTGTGTGTGTGTGTGTGTGTGTGTGTGTGTGTGTGTAAAGAGAAGGTGTTATGGACAGTGTGTTTTCTTATACAGAATGTAGCGTCAGAGGTACTTGCGCTTCTTGCGATTTATAGCTCAGTTCAGAATTCCAAGGTCAGACATTTGCACATGTGGGTTGTATAGATTAGAGGAGATAATAGAAGTTGTGCCCAGTCAATGTTTCTCAAGCAGCCACCTGATACAATCACTTAGTACAAAGCGTTCTGGTTTTAGTTGACTTTCTGTCCCTGAAAAAGAATGGAAATTGGGCCGGAAGCGGGTGGACTTTTGTTGTGGCAGCGAGGAACAGGAAGCCCTGAAGGGTCAAAGGGAATACAAAAAAAGCGAAGGCTATTTTCCTATTCTGTTTTTTCATTTTTTATTTTTATTTATTTCTTTTTAACCCCTAAAGAGTAAGCGGCGTTGGCGGCGGCGGTTCGGGGTGAGCGCTGCCGAGGAGAGGGTGGCCCGCCTCCCGCGCGTTGGTAGGTGAGTGCGGCCTTGGGCCCGGGCCAGGCGGCGAGACCTGGGCTCCCGCTTCTTCGCCCAGGACGTGGGGGGCCGTGTCGGAGTTGAGGTTTAGGGGCCAGGCCTGTCCTCAGTCTGTGCTCTCGCCCAGTGTTCTTGGTCAGAGATTTGCAGCCCCCAGCCTGAGGGGAACCTGAAGGGGGGCCGAGGGAGCCCGCGGGGTGGCCTCCGGGTCCAGCCCGTGAGCATCCCTGACGGTTTCCAGCGGAATGGGGACTTCGGGCTGCTTGCTGGCTCCCCTGCACCCGGCGAGGAGCGGGCTCTGTTCCTAAGGTCTTGCTTGGAACGGCTCCCGGCTCCTCGGGAGATGTGGGGGATGCCTGGTTGGAAATGGATTTTCCACAACATGTGAGTGTAGGACGGGAAGCACATTTTATCACAGGCCACGCACCAGTCGCTGCAGCGTGCTCGTTTTTGCAGAAAACTTAAGCCACTAAGACCGAGAGTGGAAGCACGTTGTTTTGAGAGTTGGCGGCCCACGTGGATCCCCACGTCCGCGCGGGGTTAGAGGAGGATGTTGGCAGCGGTCCTTAAACTAGTAGAAAACCAGCTCTTCAGCGGCCCTTTGAAAATGCAGATTCCCCCCGGGACCGGTTTGGCTCAATGGATAGAGCGTCGGCTTGGGGACTGAAGGGACCCGGGTTCGATTCCGGTCAAGGGCATGTACCTTGGTTGCGGGCATATCCCCAGTAGGGGGTGTGCAAGAGGCAGCTGATCGATGACCCTCTCTCATCGATGTTTCTCTCTATCTCCCTCCCTTCCTCTCTGTATAAAATCAATAAAAAATATATTAAAAAAAAAAAAAAGAAAATGCAGATTCCCGGACCCCATCCCCGGATAGTCGGCCTGAATAGGTCTGGAGTGGGACGCAGAAAACCAGGTGCCGGCCTGGTGGTCAGATTTCCCAGTGACTGCTTGGCTACCAGCGGGGAGGTGAGACTTGTTGATTTCTCCAGCTGTTTGGTTTATGGCTGTGTTAAGAGGGACCCCCATAAAATGGTTTGGAGGACACTGCTTCCTTTTTGATACAAAGTTGAGTTGAGATAAAAACGGCTTATATAGCCTTTAAAGAACAGTTTGAGCTAAGCTGTTAACAATTTGTAAGGGTCTGAGAGCAGAGGCTGGCCAGTTATCTTTCTCACCTGAGGGCTTGGTGCCTTTTACCCCAGCGGCAATTTTTTTTTTTTTTTTTTTTTTTTTTTTGTGGTTTTTAGAGAGAAAGAATGATCTCAAGACCTTCTACCTGGTTAGCAGTCTTTCCTTTCACCACCTAAGAATCTTGATGTTTGGTTAGAGTCAAGAGGCCACTTCAGAAATTGAAAACCACATATCTGGTAAACAAAGTAATTCAAGTGCATGGTTCAGCCATAGATTCAGCCATAGTGGAGTTACACCTGTGCGGCAGCTAAATTGAGCGATTTCAGCGCGCTCACTATGGGTTACCTTTGTGGGATCTGATTCACTTTTCACTGTGGAGTGTTTTAAAGATGGTTCAGCCTTTATCTTTGGTTTTTCTGCATTTGTTTGGTGTGTGTTAGACTTCTTGGATTTGTGGTGTAGTGTCTAAGTAGTTCCGTCAAATTCTTGGCCATTTTATATCCATATATTGCTTCTGCCCATTGTTTTGAATCTTCTTTACTGATTTAACATAGGCCTTTTTACTCTGTTCTCTTCTCACTTTCTTTTTATTTTTTTATACTACATTCTAGATAATTTCTTCTTCGTTAATTCTCTAACCTATTTCTAATGTGTTATTAAACTCATCCATTGAAATCTTAAAAAAAAAAAAAAAAGAATGGAAATTGAACAAGTCTAATCTGTGGCCCTACTATGTGCCAGGGTGGTGCTGGAGGCAGGCTAGAGAAGAGCTAGCCCTGTGTGATAGATTTCGTAACACGAGGCTGTCTGTAAGCAGGAGAGACAACTCAAACCACTGGGCCGCTCCCCCAGAGCGTGGCTCTGCTTCCCACAGGCCTCAGCGCATTTGCAGCAGGTGCTCCCTCAGGCACCGCAGAAGGCAGTCAGCAGTCCCAGGCTACCGCCTCTAGGCTGGGAACCATCTGGAAATAGTGGGAGCTGAGAAACACGGGTGCACCAGCCCTGAGCCCACTCCCGGAGTTAGGGAATTTGGAGGGGGGGCAGGACATCAAAGCTAATATTCCGACTAGGACACCAGGACCATTTAGGTGGAAGGGAAGCTCTGCAGACGATGAAAACAAGAGAAATGGGGAGTGGGGCAGTCCAAATTGTAGCTACTAGAGACCATAATATTTGGAATTCTGATTTTAAAAAAAATATATATTTTTTATTGATTTTTTACAGAGAGGAAAGGAGAGGAATAGGGAGAAACATAAACCAGCTGCCTCCTGCACACCTCCTATTGGGGATGTGCCTGCAACCAATGTACATGCCTTGACCGGAATCAAACCTGGAACCTTTTAGTCCACAGGCCGACGCTCTCTCCACTGAGCCAAACCGGTTAGGGCTGGAATTCTGATTTAAAAAAAAATGTTTTTATTGCTTTTTTTTGAGAGAGAGGAAGTGAGAGGGATAGATAGAAACATCAGTGAGAAAGAGAAACATCAATGATCGGCTGCCTCCTGCATGCCCCCCACTGGAGATGGAGTCTGAAACCTGGACATGTGCCCAGGACCAGGAATTGAACCCGTGACCTTCCGATTCCTGGGTCAACGCTTACCTGCCAGGCTGGAATTCTGATTTTTTTTTTGCTTTCCAGACAGGAAGCTCTAAATCTGTTTCGTTAAAAAAACAACAACAGCCGAAACCGGTTTGGCTCAGTGGATAGAGCATCGGTCTGCGGACTGAAGGGTCCCAGGTTCAATTCTGGTCAAGGGCATGGGCCTTGGTTGTGGGCACATTCCCAGTGGGGGGTGTGCAGGAAGTGGCTGATCGATGTTTCTCTCTCATGGATGTTTCTAACTCCTCTCCCTCTTCCTTCCTCTCTGTAAATAATCAATAAAATATATAAAATTAAAGAAAAATCAGAAACCAAACAACCCTATATGTAACCCCCTGCAGTGTCTACAGGCTGCTAGGTTAATGTCATTGCCATGTGGACCCCTATACAATACAGACGCTTCATGAAATGTTTAGTATGTTGCTTACCTGTCTGCCCTGCCGCTCAGCACACTTCCTCTCTGATTTCTCCCAACCCCCTTTCCCTCCTTGCTCTTCCCCTTCCTTACTTGCAAGTCATGTGCTTCTATTTTGAAATCCTTTCTTTCTCCCCATCTTCCTTATCCTTTATTTAGCCTTCTCACCATATCCTCTTTTGAACTTTTGCTCAAACAAAACACTAAGAATGAAAAACATGCCTAAAAGTTGCTAGGATGTTGTATGCAGCAGATACTGGGAAAATATGACTCCTGGGGTCACCCCGGACTTCACTGAACAAGAATGCGGAGTCCAGGCAGGAGTGTGGAGGTTGTGGTTCTGTTTTTCAAAAATAAAGAAGCTGGGCACGAATCCACTAGCATCAGCCAGAACAGCTTCAAAAATAGACGTTCCGTATAAATGGTCATCAAAAGGTCATTTTTTCCAGTCAGAAGAAATACTCTCCTTCTAGACCTTTGAAATAATTCTGGAAACATATTTGATATCCTATTGCCCTAATATGCATAAATGTGTTTCATATTTGTCCATGTTTATTTTCAGTACTCAAATAGTAAAGGCAAAGGTTTATCTAAATTCTGAAGATAACTGTTTCCTTAACAGGAAATGAAACTGCCCGTGTTCCAGAGAGCAGACAAGTACCTAATTTGATGAAGAAATCATGCTGATTCACCGGAAGAGAATGGTCTTAAGCACAATCAAGTGAACATTTGTGTGTAAGTGTTTTTCAAATTGATTTGCCTTAAAAAAAACAAATAGCTGCCCTTACTGGTTTGGCTCAGTGGATGGAGTGTTGGCCTGCGGACTGAAGGGTCCCTGGTTTAATTACAGTCAAGGGCACACGCCCGGGTTTCGGGCTTGATCCCCAGTGTGGGGCATGCAGGAGGCAGCCAGTCAATGATTCTCTCTCATCATTGATGTTCCCATCTCTCTCTCCCTCTCTATTCCTCTCTGAAATCAATAAAAATATATATATATTAAAAATCAAGTAGCTTTATAGACAAAATCATGTAATGGTGTAAACCTCAATTTAAAATATATTTTAAGAATTTCTAACTTATATGCTGATTAAAAATACACAAGTCGCCAAAACTGGTTTGGCTCAGTGGATAGAGTGTCAGTTTGTGGACTGAAAGGACCCAGGTTTGATTCCGGTCAAGGGCATGTACCTTGGTTGCAGGCACATCCCTGGGGGGGGGGGGGGGGGGGCGGTGTGTGCAGGAGGCAGCTGATCAATGTTTCTAACTCTCTATCCCTCTCCCTTCCTCTCTGTAAAAAATCAATAAAATATATTTTAAAAAATACGCAAGTCACGACCATTTAACATTTTGGGGTAGGACAGTTAGAGGTGGAAATGGAAGCCAAAATCAATGTAAAATTTTAAGAACAAAACAACATCCGGCCATATATATGACTTTATTTTTTGGAGAGTCTGCATGTTATGTTTTTGCTCCAACTTAATTAGAAAGTTGCATAATTTTCTACCGTGTCAAAGGTTTGTTTTGTTTTACTTAAACGGCTACTCTGTTGGCTGGTAGGTTAGTTTACTTACAACCTTCCTAATTACTTTTAAATTATAGCTTGTCATTCTTGCAATATATGTTTCATCACTTTGCTCACCTTACACCATGGCTTTATGAGAATAACTGGAAAGCAAAATACTAGAATCCCAACTTACCACTGAGGGTTGTTGTACAATATGACACATCCCGGTCAATAAAATGCAGGTGGAAGTGCTGAGAGATAGCTTGCTTCAGACTTTTTTTTAAAAAAAGGCCATGCTCTGCTGAAACTGGTTTGGCTCAGTGGATAGACCATCTGCCTGCCGACTGAAAGGTCCCAGGTTCGATTCCGGTCAAGGGCATGTACCTTGGTTGCGGGCACATCCTCAGTAGGAGGTGTGCAAGAGGCAGCTGATCGATGACTCTCTCATCGATGTTTCTAACTCTCTATCCCTCTCCCTTCCTCTCTATAAAAATCAATAAAAATATATTTTAAAAAGGCCATACTCTGTGAGGACAGGCTATGTATTTTATAATACCTTTGCCTCCCCACTTTCGCTGTGCAAGAAACTGACACATTGCTTTAGAGATGCTGGAAGGGACATTTAAGCTGATTGCCAAGGAAGAGTTGCAGTTAATTAGATGAAGGGGAACAAGGATCTTCAAGAAATTATCCTATATAATAAAGAGCTAATATGCAAATCAACTGAACCGTGGAACGACTGGTGGCTATGATGCACACTGACCATAAGAGGGCAGGTCCTCAACGCAGGAACTTCCCCCTGGTGGTCAGTGCGCTCCCACAGGGGGAGCACTGCTCAGCCAGAAGCTGGGCTCATGGCTGGCGAGCGCAGCAGCGGTGGTGGGAGCCTTTCCTGCCTCCGTGGCAGCACTAAGGCCCCCTCGGGGGATGTCCGCCTGCTGGCTTAGGCCCACTCCCTGCGGGGTCTCGGACTGCGAGAAGCTGCAGGCCCGGCTGAGGGATCACATACACACACGGTGCACAAATGCCGTATGGACCGGGCCTCTAGTATTTACTAAAGAATGATTGAATGACTAGATATCTGACATGTCTATCTTGGAATGATCAAAAGCCCACTCAGTGGGTGAGGGGGTATTCCAGCCCCAGAGACAGGGTTAAGGAAGCAGTTGAAACAGTTGGGTGCATGGGAACAACAAAGAGACAGCGTTGGACTGGAAGCTAGCGGAACTTTTTCCTAAGTGGCACTTTCCCACAATGACTTGAGCTATCGCATAGGTAGGAATTTCCCCGTCACCAAATGTGTTCAAGCAGATGCTGACTGACACCCACCCAGGAACGGTGGGAGCGCCGGAGTCCTACATTCATGTAGGCGTTGTGAAATATGGTAGCACTCATACTTGGGTAAAAACTGCTGTTTGAATTTTAACCTTGCTATCTGACTTCTACCTTCGATTGCTTGCTTAAACAATAGGGTAGTTACAGGAGATTGACTCCCACTGACTCAGTAGCTTCAGGGGTAGAAACTGTAGATAACCTTTAGTTCTGCTTTTGTATTATGGGCAAGATAGGGCCACATCCAATGTCAAGCAGAGTGTGACTGGGAACCAACCCTGCAGGCCGTCCCCAGTCTTTAGAATTTAGTCCTGAGGGGCCAATCAGGGTTAGCCGAGGCAGTGACATCACCGACCTGAATAAAACTCCTGGACTGGGCGAATTTCGCTCTCTTCCGCCATGCTGCCAGCATGAGTGGGATAGCCTATGCTAGCATAGAGATGGCTCTTTTGTTTATTGCATCGGACTCGGCTCCCTGGTGGTCCTTGGGGATCATGACTGGAATCCCCAGCCAGGACCATGAGGGACCCCCATTCCGAAGAGCCTGACTGGCCGCGGTAGGTGTGTGTTTGTCTGTGTTTTTGTGTGAGCGCTCTAGAGGGACTGCCCCTCCATCAGGGCTCTCACCTGGGTGTTTGCCGGCTGTTGCGTCAGCCATGGTTTGAGTCCGGATTCGAATCTGTAATAAATTCTAGCATGCTTAATCAAATTGGCTCCGGTGGTCCATCTCTTGGGGACTCGCTTCGTAACACGTTGTACTATTTCAGTTTCATTCAGACAGCTTTGCTTGAATATGCCCTAAAGGAATTTTGAACAATTGTGTAGCCCTTCACACATTTTATTTTGTCTTTTACATTTTTAAATTTTCCCTCAGTTTCTGACATCTTATGTTTGTAAAATCATAGGTTGAACAGCTGCAAAGAATGTGACTTCTGATGTACTGTACATTATGCACATACTTTAAATATAATCTATTGCTTCAAAATGTTGGCACAGCTCATTTAACTCATTTAATTCATGGAAAATGCCTGCTCTGTAGCCTAATGGCAAAGCCAGTCCCCACTATCAAACCAATCAGCCCAATCAAACTAAAGAATTGTGCAAAATGTTAGCTCTCTCCCTGTTTGCCAAACAATGGTGAACCTAAAACTGACATAATTCTTGCCCTGGTGAGCTTGTGCTCTAATAGAAGAGACAGATCTTAAGCAAAGTATTTCATAAGGTAAATAGTGAACCACAATTAGTAAGAATACAGATAAAGGAGATGTTAGCAAAATGTATATTAGAAAGTGGGTGGTCTGAGAGGGCTTCCTGGAGGAAGTGACATTTAAACCAAGAGCTGAAAGAAAGGAAATTATAATCCTTAAGGAAAATCTGACTTCATTTTTCAATTCAAATATGTGTGAAATGTTATCTCACATCTACTTGCAATGCTCAAATAAAGCAGTTTGTTACCTGGATTAAGTAAATTGCCATTTCTATTATTATTAGTATTATTATTAGTAGTAGTATTATTATTACTATTATTACTATTACTATTACTACTACTACTACCAAAGTTCTCTTTTTTTCAGGTCTTAAGAGAAAAAATTATCTAAAATCTAGCCTGGGATAAAACTTTTATGTCTGGGAGATAATCAGCAATCCTGATAAAATGCTTGAGCAATCCCTTTGTGGAAAGTTCTGTCCTCCCCAGCACCTCCCCCTTGCCCCCCCAGCTGACTGCTGACACTCTTTAACCAGTAGTTCCTTTATTGTATCACATATCTCTACTAAAAGAGGATCTTGGAATCGGCTAGCTCAGGAGCCTCTTTCTTTGTGGCATTTGAAATAAAACCTTGGTTTGTGCTCCTAAGCAATCTGAGAAGCTGGTGAAGGAGAACCGAATATGCCATCCCGAAGTGTGCTCGTTGGCATAAGGATTATCTTGAGCTGGTGGTTTTTAAGAACCAGCAGACATAGGAGAGAACCTCTGAAAACTTGAGAAGTCACCCTTTGTAAGAGACATTTGCATGTGTAAGGGAATCTCCATTTGTCAGGGTATCGCCCTGTCTGTACCAGGAACAGGAGGTGACTCTGAATCTCTAGATCCTATCACTGGAGAAGGCAAAGATTTAAGTCTGTATCACAACAGTCCCCTTGTTTACTGTGCTTTTTCCTGGGAAGCGCCTGTAACTGGTTCCCCAGACAAACATCTTCCTTTGTCTTTATTTTTTAAAAATATTTTAATTGATTTTAAGAGAAGAAGGGAGAGGGACAGAGAGTCAGAAACATCCATGAGAGAGAAACAACGATCAGCTGCCTCCCGCACGCCCCCCACTAGGGATCGAGACAGCAACCAAGGTACATGCCCCTGACAGGAATCAAAACTGGGACCCTTCGGTCCACAGGCTGACGCTCTATCCACTGAGCCACACTGGTTAGGGCTCTTCCTTTGTCTTTAGCTGGGGCTGGTATTTAAGGTGGAGGCTTGGGCCATTTCAGGGAGTTACTCAGTTTTCCTGGGTCTCTCCCATGTATACAGGAGGCATACATGTTATTTAACGTCTGTTGGCTTTTCTCCTGTCAATCTGTCTTTTATTAATTGGGGAGGGGGCTGGGAAAGGGGTGTCCAAGTGAAGAACCTAGGAAGGTAGAGGAAAAGTTCTCTTTCCTCCCTGACACTGACTTAACTCCCAGGGAACTGTTCCCTCAGGAGTTATACATTCCTGAATTATTCTTTGGTTTGGGGCTCAGAGGTTTTTACACTTGAAGGTAGCACACTCTGCTAAGATTCAGGGTGGATGGGGCATACATCTTATTTATTTATTTATTTGTTTGTTTGTTTGTTTACTAGAGGCCCGATGCATGAAGATTCGTGCAAGAATGGGCCTTCCTTCCTTTGGCTGCTGGCACTGCCTTTGCTCCAGCTAGAACCACCTTTTCCCTGGAGCTTCCTTTCCTCCCTGCCCCCAGCTGCTTGGCGCCTGTGTATGCAAATAACTCACCATCTTTGTTGGGTTAATTTGCATACTCATTCCTGATTGGCTGGTGGGTGTCGTGAAGGTGTGGTCAATTTGCATCGTACTCTTTATTTTTATTTTTTTTTTATTTTTTTTTTTTAATATATTTTATTGATTTTTGTACAGAGAGGAAGGGAGAGAGACAGAGAGTTAGAAACATCGATGAGAGAGAGTCATCGATCAGTTGCCTCTTGCACACCCCCTACCGGGGATATGCCAGCAACCAAGGTACATGCCCTTGACCGGAATCGAACCCGGGTCCCTTCAGTCCCCAAGCCGACGCTCTATCCATTGAGCTAAACCGGTCCCGGCTATTTTTATTTTTTAAAATATATTTTTATTGATTTTTTATAGAGAGGAAGGGAGAGGGATAGAGAGCCAGAAACATTGATGAGAGAGAAACATCGACCAGCTGCCTCCTACACACCCCCTACTGGGGATGTGCCTGCAACCAAGGTACATGCCTTTGACCGGAATCGAACCTGGGACCTTTCAGTCCGCAGGCCGACGCTCTATCCACTGAGCCAAACTGGTCTTGGCAATCTTACTCTTTTATTAGTGTAGATTTTTTAGGCACGTGGGAGAAGGGTAATTATGAAAGGCGAGATGGGCATACAAAAACTGAGGCTGACCTGTTCACCTCAGGATCATTGTCAGGCAGATTATTTCTTCTTTTTTTCCCCCCTAAAAATGTATTTTTCTTGATGTCAGAGAGGAAGGGAGAGGGGGAGAGAGAGATAGAAACATCAATGATGAGAGAAAATCATTGATTGGCTACCTCCTACATGCCCCCTACTGGGGATGGAACCCACAACCCAGGCATCTGCCTTTGATTGGAACCGAACCTGGGACCCTTCGGTCTGCAGGCAGACACTCTATCCACTGAATCAAACTGGCTAGGGACAGATTATTTCCAGAAGGAGTATATACTGAGTGGCCAGATTATGATGATCTCTGAACGCATAATAATCTGGCCACTCAGTGTATATCCTATATAATAAAAGGCTAATATGCAAATTGTCCCCTCAACCAGGAGTTCGACTAACAGTCAGGCTGGCCAATTGCCCATGTCTCCTCTTCCTGGCCAGGCTGGCTGGACCCCACCCATGCACGAATTCATGCACCAGGCCTAAAATATATATATATATATATATATATATATATATATATATATATATATATATATATATATATATACACTGAGTGGCCAGATTATTATGATCTCTGAACACATAATAATCTGGTCACTCAGTGTATAAGGAAACTTGAAGTCTGGAAACCAAGTTCCTAAAACTCAGTCCCCTGGAGAATTCTCCTATATCTCAAGTGGCAAATGTTTCTCAGTTCGAAAGCCTTAAACTAGGTATTCCTTCTGTCTGCTTGGGGCAGAGGCTTATATAAATGACCATAGAGAGCGACTTAACACACATCACATCCAGATGTTATTCTCAGGCCTCTGGGACAGAGGCCCCAAGCAGCATCCCACCATCTTTCCCAGTTTCCTCACAGCCCATTCTTCTCAGTGGCTCCTTTGACGACAGAGTGATTATTATTCAGTGCTTATTGTTGCAGGCAGATCATGTGGCGCCTCAGTCTGAAATGCAGGCCTCGGTGAAGTGGTCTAGACAGAAACAGAAACTTTTCTGAATGTGTCCCTCAGGGCTTGGAGCACTTGATACTTAAGAGCTTGTTTTCAAAGCCAAGTCCCAAAGAATTAACATTTGGGCTAAAAGGTTGTGTCTATGTCATTAGAGGAAAAGCACCGCTTAAAAAAAAAAAATGCTGCTGGTTTTGCCATATCGCTCGCAAATGTCAACTGTCAATTTTCACTTCCTTTCTTGATTCAAATCTCAGGAAGATACTTTCCTACAAATCACTGCCAGGAAATACCTAGGTTTTCACATGTACACTTTGCTTTTCCCCATTGAGCTGGAGTAAGAAAGAATAATAAACTCAGTGAAATTCAAACCTGGGACAATACACGGGGAAAAAGCAGAACACAATAACCTGGGTTGCAAAACTTGTCCAGCTAGTTTCAGCCGGCGGTTAATTAGAATCTGCTGGGAAAGTTCTTAAGTCCCTGGCAGGAATGACAACTGCACACACCGCCTAGGTTTCTTCCCTCAGGAGCCGTGTCCTCACCACTTCCCTGAAGCTCTGTGGGAACATTCCTCTTGAGTTCCATCTGGTCTGGCCTGAGACCACAGCGTCTGGGACCTTGGGGGTCGCTGACCGTGGCACAAGCCCTTTCCTCCTGGAGGGGAGAGGAAAATGTCCCATTTCTCTTCTCAGTTCTTCGGGGCTGGTCGAATAATGAAGACACCTTCACAGGAGAAAATAACTGAATTTAATTCCTTAAGAACATGGGGCCTTCCCGGCCAGTGTGGCTCAGTGGTTGAGCATCTTTGGATAAGCCAGGAGGTCACGGTTCGATTCTGGTCAGGGGCACATGTCCAGGTTGAGGACTTGATCCCCAGCAGGGGAAGTGTAGGAGGCAGTCATTCAATGATTCTCTCTCATTAATGTTTCTACCTCTCACTCTCTCTCTCCCTCTCTCTCTCTCTCTCTCTCTCTCTCTCTCTCTCTCTCTCTCGCTCTCTCGCTCTCTCGCGCTCTCTTGCGCTCTCTCGCACTCTCTCGCACTCTCTCTCTCTCTCCCTTCTTCTCTGAAATCCAATAAAAATATATTAACAACAGCCAGAACCGGTTTGGCTCAGTGGATAGAGGTCGGCCTGTGAACTGGAAGGTCCCGGGTTTGATTCCGGTCAAGGGCATGTACCTTGGTTGCGGGCACATCCCCGGCGGAGGCTGTGCAGGAGGCGGCTGGTCGTTGTTTCTCTCTCATGGATGTTTCTAGCTCTCTATCCCTCTCCCTTCCTCTCTGTAAAAAATCAATAAAATATATTTTAAAAAATATTAACAACAACAACAGCAAACAACACGTTAAAGAAAAAGAAGTTGGGTAGTTGTGGTTTCGGAGTTCAAAGGAAGGACAGCAATTCCCATGGAGATAGAAAAGCAAAGCAAACGTTTGGTAAATAAATGTTTGCTGGGCCAGCTTTAACAATGGGCACCAGAGGACTTTGATCAAAGGAGCTTTGTTAGGTTCCACCCTATCACACCTAATTCACATGAAACTATCTTTATCTGTAACTAGAGGCCCGGTGCACAAATTCGTGTACAGGTGTGGTCCAGCCGGCCTGCCCCGATGGGGGCTGTTTAGTCCGGGCTGGCGGGGGTTGGGGGCGGCTGATCAGGGGCGGGTGGCTGTGGGGGAGCTTGTGAGGTTCAGGGAGGGGGCCCCTATCCTGTCGGTTGGCCGCCGCAGTACACATCATAGCCACTGGTTGTTCCGGTTGTTCTGTCATTCTGGTTGCTTGGCTGTTATATATATAGACGCTAGCTTCCTTCCTGGAGCAGGTCCCGATCTCAGTTCTTTTAGGCAGCTGGGGGGAAGGGAGAAGGTCAAAGGTTTTTTCTCAGTATTTATTTCTTAAAAATAACCCTAGCTGGGTTAGCTCAGTGGATAGAGCATCAGCCAGTGGACTGAAGGGTCCTGGGTTCGAGTCCAGCCAAGGGCACATGCCTAGGTTGCAGGCTCGATCCCCAGTGGGGGAATGTTCAGGAGGCAGCCGATCAATGATTCTCTCTCATCATTGATTTTCTATCTCTCTCTCCCTCTCCCTTCCTCTCTGAAATCAATAAAGAAGTATATTTTTTAAAAGGATGGATTCCTGGTCAGGGCACATGCCTGGATTTTGGGCTTGATCCCCAGGGTGGGGCCTGCAGGAGGCAGCCATTCAATGATTCTCTCTCATCATTGATGTTTCTTTCTCTCCCTTCCTCTCTGAACTCAATAAAAATATTTTAAAAAATAACCAGCAGCTCTAACTGGTTTGGCTCAGTGTATAGAGTAGGGGTGTCGAACTCAATCAGAGAAGGGGCCAAAATCTAAAATCCAGCCTAAATCGCGGGCCAAATGGTTTACTGAACAGTCATAAACTGTCATTGTGATGGAAACGCAGCGGAGTGCAGTGATGACAGCGCGGTGCGGGCCACATTGCAAGGCCTGGCGGGACGGATTTGGCCCGCGGGCCTTGTGTTTGACACATGTGGTATAGAGCATCAGCTTGCAGACTGAAAGGGTCCTGGGTTCAATTTCGGTCAAGGGCATGTATCTTGGTTGCAGGCTCCTCCCCAGCCTGGGCCTTGGAGGCAACCAACTGATGTGTCTCTCTCACACCAATGTTTCTCTTTCTCTGTCTCTCCCCCTCCCACTCTCTCTGAAAATCAATGGGAAAATATCCTTGGGTCAGGATTAAGAAAAAGCAGCACAAAAATATAACCACCTGAAAACAATCAGCATCTCATAGAGGCATATTCTGGGGTTGCAAACTCTGCTCCCCTTCACGCCCATTGCAGGGGAGAGACAGCTGGACGGCGGGCAGTCAGTCCCACCTCGGCAGGTGTAACCAACTGCCTGTGTCACCGCTCCTGGGACAGTTAGCTCATCTGAGAGGTGGGGAGATGTCGGGATCCAGGACTGAGGGGTTGTAGGAACTTCCCACAGTGTTTCATGGTTTTTAAAAAATATATTTTATTGATTTTTTACAGAGAGGAAGAGAGAGGGATAGAGAGTTAGAAACATCGATAAGGATCAGCTGCCTCCTGCACACCCCCCACTGGGGATGTGCCCGCAACCAAGGTACATGCCCTTGACCGGAATTGAACCCCCCTTCAGTCCGCAGGCCGACACTCTAACCATTGAGCAAAACCGGTTTCAGCTCATGTTTTAATCCCATGTTTTAGGGCCACGTGCTTTAAAATACAGAGGAGCTGAGTGACTCTTCTGGGTGAGAGATCACAAAGACAGGCTCAAGGCAGAATCGGAGAGGTGGAAATGCCGCCTGATATTTTTGCCTGGCCTAGAAGAGCCTATTGAAGTGGCTGAACATTCTGGAACATTAGCTGAATACTCTCTCAGAAGTTCCTCAAGGTTCCGCTATCATTTCTTCTGTCCGGGCTTGTTTCGAGTGCTTGTCAGTTAACCCTGCCAGTGGGTGGATAAGCATCTGCGAGATGGGCAGGAAGCAGGGCTGGGCTATAATTATAACATAACGCTCTGACAACATTGCACAAGCCGGCCTCAGAACTGGATGCCAGAGCACACAGCGCCCGCTGGCTGACGGGCATTTGGATGGCACTCAGCGTTGGATCACGTCCTGGAATGAGGCTGGGAGCCAGAAAAACTGGAAAATGATTTTTGTTTTTCAACTCCTGGGAGGCCCATGTGGAAAATTTAGGAGAGCAAAGTCTTGTTTCTAGTAACAGAACTCAATCTAACTTGAGGAAGAGAAAGCAAAGGGGCCTGGTTTCCCAGCCCCTGGCCTTCCTGGGAGCGGGCCTCCTGTGGGGCGGGGGGTTCCTCGCAGAGCTGGCTGGGAAGTGAGGCGGGGAGCAGGGAGCAGGGAGCTCACATCCCCTTGGTTCCTCCAAACCTAACCTGACACCTTGTTCAGGTGACAAAGAAACAGCCAGCCACCAGTAGTAATGGCTGAAGGCCACTATGTCTGGTTAACTTATTATTTTTAAAATATATATTTTATTGATTTTTTACAGAGAGGTAGGGAGAGGGATAAAGTTAGAAACATCGATGAGAGAGAAATATCCATCAATTGCCTCCTGCACCCCCCGCCCCCACTGGGGATGTGCCCGCAACCAAGGTACATGCCCTTGACTGGAATTGAACCCGGGACTTTTCAGTCCACAGGCCGACGCTCTGTCCACTGAGCCACACCGGTGAGGGCTATGTCTGGTTAAATGAGACAGGTGTGATTCATGAGGTGTGTGTGGAGTCCCGCTGTCCACTTCAAATCTCAGCCCCCTCGCCTCTGGTTGTGTAACGGAAAACTGTAAGCTGCTTGGCCCCTACACCGTAGCTTCCGCATGCACACAAGGATGGCTTTGTTTTAAGGATTAAAGGACATAAGTCCTGTATCGCTCAAGGGGTATAGAAAGTGCTTTAGAATTATCAGCTCTTTTGTTTGTTTCCAATTAAATTGTGACTCAAAATGGGTGCCGGGCCCTGGCCAATGTGCTCAGTGGTTAGCGTGTTGGTTAGCATACCAAAGGGGTCATGGGTTCGATTCCTGGTCAAGGGCATGTATCTGGTCTGCAGGTTCGATCCCGGGCCACAGCCCGGGTATTTGTGGGAAACGATCAATCAATGTGTGTCTCTCTCATGACGATTTTTCTCTTTTTCTCTTTCTCACTCCTTCCCTTCCTCTTCCCCCTCTCTCCCTCCCTCTCTAAAAATCAGTGGGGAAAAAATACCCTCTGGTGAGGATTACCAACAACAACAAAAACACACACATTCTTTTCTTGCCTGTTACAAGAATGACATCAGAGTTGATTCTATCTGTTTTCCCATAAAGGGGGGCTGGTTATCCCACTTATTTTTTTTAAAAAAATGTTTCCTCTTTTCACTGAATTTAAACAAGTTGCAGGTGCACAGTTCTACAACACACCATCTGCAAACTGTATAGTGAGTTCACACCCTGAGTCATAGTCCATTTATTTAATGAATAAGTGTGCACTGTGTGCCGAGCATGGAACAAGGCCCTCGGGGTGTAGAGATAATGGGACATTGAGTCCCTGATCCCAAGCAGTGGACATGCAAGAGTCAATATTTACGTTCATGCCGTTATGGCAAAGGATAAATAAATCAGTCAGTCCGAGGTCAGATAGCGCAGAGCAACTGCTTAGGGGTGTCGAACTCAATCAGAGAAGGGGCCAAAATCTAAAATCCAGCCTAAATCGCGGGCCGAATGGTTTACTGAACAGTCATAAACTGTCATTGTGATGGAAATGCAGTGGAGTGCAGTAATGACAGCGCGGTGCGGGCCACATTGCAAGGCCTGGCGGGACGGATTTGGCCCGCGGGCCTTGTGTTTGACACATATGGCTTAGAAGGAGGGCATGCGTGTGGAGAGAATGCCATATTTGCAGGCGCACTGACCTGGTTGCCAGCACGGCCCGCAGCCCCTGCAGGGAATCCAAGTTGCTCAACTTCTCTAAGCCTGTTTCCTGATTGCAAAATGGGCCTGACTCGGTGGTGGCTGAGGCCGGCTCCTACCAGCTCCGGAGAATGGGGGATGTTTGCAAGCCAGTTGTTGAAACCATTCGTAGCTTTGAGTTGAAATCAGCCTTGGTGGAAATATTCATACCGTGTGAACCAGCAAATTCTATAAATCTAAGCTTCGCCCACCCCCGCCTTCTCCTGGTTTAAGCACACCGCTGGCATACTTGCAGAAGGTAAAACATTACCTTATCTTGATTCTCTTGGGGGTTTTGGCTGACAGGCATTTGGATGGTGAGCAGGCATTTGGCTGGGCCTGAGAATTAAGTAACAGAAAGCAGAAGAAGCGAAGAAGAGCATACATGTTTATTCAATGGAAGTTTAACATCACGTGGCTTATAAGGAAATGAAGGCTCAGACAAGTGGCAAAACCTAAACCTTACTATACCAGGTGGAACAAAGGGAGGCAACTGGGCAAACATAACTAAAATACTGTATATGGGGAATAAAGAAAGGATTATTTTTTAAATATATTTTTATTCATTTCAGAGAGGAAGGGAGAGAGAGAGAGAAGCATCAATGATCACTGTAACCGGTTTGGCTCAGAGATAGAGCATCAGCCTGCAAACTGAAAGGTCCCAAGTTTGATTCTGGTCAAGGGCATGTACCTTGGTTGCAGGCACATTCTTGGTAGGAGGTGTGCAGGAAGCAGCTGATCGATGTTTCTCTCTATCCCTCTCCCTTCCTCTCTGTAAAAAGCAATAAAATACTTTTTTTTTTTTAAAAAGAAAAAAAAGAAATATTAATGATGAGAGAAAATCATTGATTGGCCGCCTCCTGCACGCCCCACACTGGGGATCAAGCCCCGAAACCAGGCATGTGCCCTGACTGGGAATCGAACCATGACCTCCTGGCTCATAGGTCCAGGCTCAACTACTGAGCCACACTGGCTGGGCTCACGTAGAATCTATTAACACATAATGTCCCTCAGTTTCCTTTGACTTCAAGGGGAGTGTTCCTTCCTCCAGACCCTCACTGCCTCTGGACCTTGTCCCTCTGCAGTCAAGGATCATCGTCCTTGTGGGGTTAGCTGTTTCAAAACCACTTTTGTTGTTGTTATTGATTCACAGGAGAAAGAGAGAAGTTTGAACCAGGAGGCCCACAGCTGCTGGGAGCTTCTCTGAGCTTTGCTGGAAGGGAACACCCCTCCCCCCCTCAGTCCCCACTTAAAAGGCTCTCCCTGCTGTGCCTGTGTCATTATCAACACAGAGAACTGTGAACACTGCTTGTCCCAAATAAATGTTGCTTTTCTGGAAGCCTCTGAAGCTCAGAGTTCCCTAGACATTGATGTCAGGTCTTGGGTGAGGAACATTCCAGATGCACCTGGGACATCTTAAAAGTGAGGGAGCTCCCAAAGGCTTCTGGGGTCGTGTCTAAAGGATTCGGAGGCCATCTTGAAGGAGACCTCACTGGGCAATATGGGCATCCTGAGCTCCAATGACAAGTACAATGACAGCCCTAGCTGGTGTGTGTAATGGTTAGAGCATTGGCTTGATTACCGAAGGGTCGTGGGTTTGATTCCTGGTCAAGGGCACATACCTGGGTTGCAGCATCTGGGCTCCAGATTTGATCCCCAGCCCCATTTGGGGCATGTTCAGGAGGCAAACCATTAATGTGTCTCTCTCACATCGATGTTCTTTTCTCTCTCCTCCCATCTTCCTCCCTTCCACCCTCTAAAAATCAATGGAAAAAATATCCTCGGGTGAGGATTTACAATAACAAAAAAGAAATACACTGAGTGGCCAGATTATGATGATCTCTCAACGCATAATAATCTGGCCACTCAGTGGATATCCTATATAATAAAAGGCTAATATGCAAAATGTTCCCTGGACCAGGAGTTCAACCAGCAGGCAAGCCGGCCAACCACCCATGTCCCCTTCCCCTGGCCAGGCTGGCCGGACTCCACCCATGCACGAATTCATGCACCGGGACTCATATATATATATATATATATATATATATATATATATATATATATATATATATGTGTGTGTGTGTGTGTGTGTGTGTGTGTGTGTGTGTGTATGTGTATGTGTATGTATATGTATATACACTGAGTGGCCAGATTATTATGCATTCAGAGATCATAATAATATGGCCACTCAGTGTATAATGACAATGAAGTAAGACACAGGAAATGTTTAAAGTCTCTGAGTTAATAAAAACGATACTTGGAGGAGGGGGTGAGCCTAATTGGAAGATGCTGGAAAAGCCAAGTCATTCTTTTGAAAGTTAGTAAATACAAGGGAAGAATCCAGCATTTATCCTGCCTTTGCTAGGTAAACTATACTATGGCAATGAAATACAAGATGGGAGAAAGTTTTCTTTATAGAAGCATTTTAGCTAAAGAAGAAGAAATGATAAAAATATGATATAATCATTTTGGAACTCCTAATGAATCAGACGACCTAAGTATTCATTTGAACAGCTGTTAACATTACAAAAAGAGATGACCAGACATTATATGCCTCTTGATGGGAACAAAAAGTCATGTATGAAATATTCTTGCTAAAAAATCAAATCTGAATTTGATCAAGTTGGGGCCCAATTGGTAAAGTCTTACGTCTGACACCTTTGGCTTTTATTTTGTAACCAAGCAGAAGCAGGCACTATTTGCATTATGGTCATGGCAATAACTTGAGTGACATGGACTCTGTTTAAAAGAAATAACTTTCAGATCCCAAGTGGTGATTGGAATTTATTTTTTAAAAATATTTTTATTGATTTCAGAAAGGAAGGGAGGGAGAGAGAGAGAGAAATAAACACCAATGATGAGAGAATCACCAACCAGCTGCCTCCTGCACGCCCCACAGTGGGGACTGAGCCCACAATCTGGGCACATGTCCTGATCAGGAATCGAACTGTGACCTCCTGGTTCGTGGGTTGATACTCAACAATTGAGCCACGCCAGCTGGGCTGGAATTCTTATATTACTACAGACATACAACTAGATATGAACATTTTATGTTCATAACTGTTATATAACTCTAAAACCAGCATATTTATAAATCCAATACAAATAAAACTACCAAACTCATAAAATTCAAATGAACAACACTGATTGAATGTGAGGGAGGATGTTTTGCTGAAATGAAGTTGCTGATCCCTGGGATTTTGGGTTTCAGCGCTGTACACAGTTGGATGACACAATTCTGCCGCCATTTTTCTCTATGAACTTTCCAGATGGTTCCTTTCATGTAATGTGATGTCACTTCAGTTTGTCTTTACTTGGCAAGAGCTCACTATGAACGACCTGGTGCTAAGGCAAACAGCCTGGTTGTTTAATTCCGTTACAAGATGATTATCTGTTCATCTGTATCAGTGGCTCACAACCCTGGTCTCACTTTGGAATACCCATTAAAATGTAATTAAATTAGGAGTCTCTGGTGTGGACCTTAGTATTTTGTAAAAGATTTCTAGGTGATTCCAATGTGCAACCAGTACTGAGAACTACTGATTTTGATGATCCAGAAGATGCTTATAATGATTATTTTTTAAAGTATAATAAAAAACACCAAATTTAATCATTCGTATAGAGAATATGAAGTTTTTTTAAGATATGGCAGTGAGCGCCCAGGGTTTTGAGAAACTCAGTTTGGAGTTTGATTCCCAGGCCTAGTTATGTGCCCTTAGACAATTTCACTTCTCTGAGGTTTAGTTTCTCATTATAAAAAGAAGCTAGTCCCACCGGTGCGGCTCAGTGGTTGAGCATCGACCTCTGAACCAGGAGGTCAAGGTTTGATTCTCACTCAGGGCACATGCCTGGGCTGTGGGGCTTGATTCCCAGTAGGGGGCGTGCAGGAGGCAACCATCACTGATTCTCTCTCATCACTGATGTTTCTCTCTCTCTGTCTCCCTCTCCCTTCCTCTCTGAAATCAATAAAAATGTATTGATATTTAAAAAATAAAATAAAATCTAAAAATAGTACCTACTTAATAGGATGTTTGTGAGAACAGGAGGAGAAAATAATATATAGAAAAGCCTAAATATAATAACTGGTTCCTGCTGAGTACTTACTGTTAGCTCTTATTATAAACTATTATGTGGATAACCATCTGGAAGCCACTAAAACACTTCTCTGGGCTAATGTGAGCCCCAAGAAAGAAAGAGGTGATGGGGGAAGAGGATGCTGGGAGAATATTCTGAAGACGAGCACTTGGTGGCCTTTGATAAGTAGGGCAACAAAGGCAAGGATGACGGGGGTGGGGTCAGTAAGGGAATAGGTCTGTCAGTCTGAGCTGTGGATGACTGACTGCCTTCAAGCTCTGGCTTGCAGCACAAAGTCACCCTGAGCTGACAATCCAAGGAGGAGATGTTGAAGCAGGAAAACAAAGAGCGGCCAGTCAAACAGACTCCTAGGAGCAGACATGGTCACGTGCAGACTGAACAGGAAGCCAGGCCTGCCACAGTCAGGAGGAGGTAAATGGCTTCCCATGGCAATACCAGTTCCATCACTTGCTATTGAGCAGCCACTTGCCTCAAGGAGCAGTGATAAGTGCCATCCATGTAGGCCCTGCTGGGAACTCACAGGATAGGGGCACAGTGGCCTTACATCATTCATAAATCATTAGGTTTCTTCTGAGTTGTTGCTTCCATATTTCTGTGAAAAAGACTCCACTTTCTTCCCCTGGAAAGGCTGTCCCATGAAATCTCAGCGGTTGATGATAATCTTGGGCTATGGCTGGGACCACGACAGACTCTACTATGGATTTTAGTCAGATCTGTAGCAGGATGTCACAAGCCTATTCGTAGACAAACTCAGCTACTTCCTGTTTCACTAAAAAATGGCCCCCAAGTATAAGAGTAGAGATGCTGGCAATTCGGATGTGCCAGATAGAGGCCATAAAGTACCTGCATTAAGGGAAAAGCGAGTACAGTGCAGTAGGAAATTTTGAGAGAGACATAGAAACTGAGGTGACATTCATATAACTTTTATTACAGTATATTATTATAATTATTCTATTTTATTATTAGTTACTAGAGGCCCAGTGCACATCCGTGCACCAGTGGGGTCCCTCGGCCTGCCCTATGGGGATTGGGCCCAAACTGGCACTCTGACATCCCCCAAGGGGTCTGGGATTATGAAAGGGCGCAGGCTAGGCCAAGGGACCCCACTGGTGCATGACCAGGCCAGGGGGGGACTGTGGGAGGGCTCCAGGGCGTGTTCTGCCCTTCTGACCCAGCCCCGATCCACCGACCCCAGCAGCAAGCTAGCTAACCTACTGGTTGGAGTGTCTGCCCTTTGTTGGTCAGTGTGTGTCATAGTGAGTGGCTGAACAGTCAAACAGATAGTCAGACACTTAGCATATTAGGCTTTTATTATATAGGATTGTTGTTAATCTCTTACTGAACCTAATTTAGAAATTAAACTATCATAGGTATGTATGTGTAGGAAAAACATAGGATATTTAGGGCCTGGTATTATCTGTGGTTTTAGGCATCCACTACTAGAGGGTCTTGGAAGCATTATCCATGGATAAGGGGGGAACTGTATAAAAATTTTGATTTGATATGTTTTTTAATTGCCAGCTTTATTTTTCTATTTATTTATTTTTTTAAATCCTCACCCAAGGATATTTTCCCATGATTTTTAGGGAGAGTGGAAGAGAGAGGAAAAGACAGAAACTTCATTGTGAGAGAAACACATTGATTGGTTGCCTATTGCATGAGCCTGACCAGGGCCTGGGCCGGGACAGAGCCAACAACCAAGTACGAGCCCTTTGGTCCATAGGCCATAGCTCTAGCCACTGAGCCAAACTGGCTAGGGCTGCCAGCTTTATTTTTACTTTATTTTTATTGTTGACACTATTATAGATGTCTCAATCTCCCCTTCTCCCCTTTCCACCCCCCCTTTTCCCCACCTGCACCCAGCCCTGCCAACCCCCTCTCCAGCCATCACTACACTATTGTGTCTATGAGTTATGCATATACACTGAGTGGCCAGAATATTATGATCTCTGAACACATACTAATCTGGCCACTCAGTGTATATCCTATATAATAAAAGGCTAATATGCAAATTGTCCCTTTGACCAGGAGTTCGATCAGCAGGTAGGCCAACCGCCCATGTCCCTTCCCCCTGGCCAGGCTGGCCGGACCCCACCCATTCACGAATTCATGCACCAGGCCTATAATATACACACATTCTCACACACACACACACACACACACACACACACACACACCCTGAGTGGCTAGATTATTATGCCTTCAGAGATCATCATAATCTGGCCACTCAGTGTATGTTCTTTGGCTAATCCCTTATCTTTCTTTCATCCACTCTCCCCTCCCCCTGATTTTATAAGTTTTTTAAGAGATAGAATAAACTTAGCAAATAATAGTTATTTTAAAAAAAATACACACTCACCAGAGAAAACCCCAAAGTAGCCTTAGGCCTGCAATACAATTCCCAAATGACTGTCGGGATAATATTTTAGTAAAATAGTAATTTTAGTTATCTTTTCAGAAGTGTTGCTTACATGGACTTTTCTCCGTTTCCAGGCTTATGATTGTTTAATATTTCCTTTAATATTTCCCCAGAGCACGTTTTCTTTTTAAAAAAAATATTTTATTGATTTTTTTACAGAGAGGAAGGAAACATTGACCAGCTGCCGGGGATGTGCCGGCAACCAAGGTACATGCCCTTGACCGGAATCAAACCTTGGACCTTTCAGTCTGCAGGCCGATGCTCCACCCACTGAGCCAAACCTGTTTCGGCTAGAACATGTTTTCTTACTTGCCCAGGGATTTCAGGCTTTTCAGATTTGTTTTATAGTTCAGTTTTTAAAGAGGTGTCTGTGATTGAGGTGAATATATAGTGAGCTGGTGCTGGGGTGTTCAGCTTCCAATATTAAACGTAAGGAACTTCTTTAAAATGGACACAAAAACTTCATAAAAGCTTTCGTGCTGACTACACTGGGCCTTTAAGGTCAAGCTCAAAGAATGAGAAAACAAAGAGTTGTTATTGTAAGTTGCTTGGTTAATCTAATTTATTCACATATTTAACCACAGTCAGCAGGTAGTTGTTTTCCTTAAAGAGGCTCACTTTCCAAAACATCATTTTCAAAATGTTTTCTTTCCCCACAAGCTTCTTAGGTTCAGTTAACCCTTTTTCTGCTAACCAGCGTCTTGCCTGTGGTTACTGGCCACCTAGCAGTACCATGGGTGTGGGTGGACTCTGTAGGCCTGTTTTGGGGGCATGCTGAGCCACCAGGAAGATCTCCGCTGGATTAATCCAATATGAGTTCACACGTGTTTATATGGCCGCCCTCTGATTTAGGAGCCATAACAAACACTGAAACAAAGGGATTCAAGCCGAAACCAGTTTTGCTCAGTGGATAGCGCGTCAGTCTGAGGACTGAAAGGTCCCAGGTTCGATTCCGGTCAAGGGCATGTACCTTGGTTGCAGGCACATCCCCAGTGTGGGGGGTGTGCAGGAGGCAGCTGGTCGATGTTTCTCTCTCATCGATGTTTCTAGCTCTTTATCCCTTTCTGTAAAAAATCAGTAAAATATATTTTAAAAAAACAAAAACAAAGGGATTCAAGGCAAAATCCCCCTTCAGAGGAGCCCAGGATTTATTCCCTAGACCAGCCGTCACCAACCTTCCAGGCCTCACAGACGGTTGGTGTCCACTGTCCTAGCCAACACAGAAAGCAGAAGCGGAGGGTGGGTTTTTCAGGGATCTGTCAACTTCTTTTGGAAAACATTCATCTTGGCAATCAGTACAATTGTTCTTATCAATTACCATTTTCCTTATTGTGGTCATTAGTGGGTGCAGGGACTTAGATCAGTGCAATGGGTAATAAAAGTAGTTCTGAAATAGTCTCTTCCTCATGCCTCTTCTGAAGTTCTTTCTTCGTCCTGGGGAATATTTTTCTAGTTTGTTTTAAGGAACTGCCCTCCCAATAGGATGCTAATTTCCCTTCTTGGCACCTGTGTCCAACTCCAGCCTATTTGCAAATGTCCTGTACAAATGTGGGCTTTTTTGTTCCTGTCCGATTAGCAAAGTGAGCCACTTTTCCTTTGAGTAGTATTTTATGTAGGATGAGACTGTTTTGGGCAAGGTGTTTTTTTCTCGTGTTTCAGAATCCCACCTCTGACTCTTGTGTAACATACAGGCTTATTTAGGGAGTTCTAAGCTCTGGAAAATTCTGCAGGTGAAATGTAGTGTCAGCAATATAAAGTTATCTTACAGGTGTCGCTACTAATAAAACCGTGGCTTTCAACTGGCTTCTTTCCAGAGTTGTTTAAACAATTACCAAGTTTTAGGTTCTGTTTCTTGGCCATTTTTATTTTACACTCAACAGGAAAACTGTCTTAAGAAATAAAGGAGTAGTAAAAAGGCGTACAACAAACAATGAAATCAAAGCGTAATTTATTAAAAAAGAATCACAACAGAAACTCTAAGTACCAGTGTGTACATTGTACACATTTAAATGACTCACAAGAATGAAGTTTTTTTTCATATACATTAAGATTACACCACCGTGTTACGTTATCAGAAGATGTTCAAGGATAAATCTGCCTCCAAACTGCATTGCCATCTTAAAGTGACCACATTTCAAACATGCAACAACGCCACTGGTAATAAAGCTTTGGAATGGGTGTTCATTGTCTTATTTCACTACAAACATGATAGAAAGAAGAGAAGTTGAGAATCTGCTCTAAAATACAAAGGGAGGTGTCGTCTCCACCAGCACGCCTCACTCCTCCGCTGCCATTTTTAGCAAGTACTCCTTGTCAATCTTGAAGAGTCTCCATCCCTCTTCGCTGGACAGGTCAGAGGCCCCTCTCTTTTTGTAGAAGTTGATAGATGGTTTATTCCATTCTGCCACCAGGAAGTGCATGCTGCTGCAGCGACATTTCATCGCAACCTGTGACCCAGGGGAGAGTACGATACAAACTCAGTGGCCTTTTACTTGCTTTCCAGGATCCACTTTTGATTCAGTGGTTAGAATAATCGAGTTAACTCATACAATTTCAGGAAGCCAAAACCAAAACATACCTGGCTTAGATTCTTCAGAATTTCTGATCCTATCCCAAAGCCTAAAAGAGAGAGAAGTACCATTGAAAAAAGTCACGTGAAGGACTTTAAGCCCTGATTCCTCTTTAGGGCCACCCTTCTGAACTTTACCATACCTCTAAAATCACTCATTACGAAGAAGTCCTCAAGATACAGGAGTTTTCCAATCCATGGGTCATAGGTAAAATAGTACATGGCAAAACCAACAATGCTGTGTCCTGTAATCAGAGTACCGTATGAGCTATGGACAAAATGGATTCATGAAAGCTGTAGTTGCAAAATCCAAAGCCTATCATAGGTTTTAAAAACATACATGCATGTATTAGCGAGAAGAATGCTTTCATTACTTGCCAGAGCAAAACCGCTCTAGTCTTCAACTAAAGTCACACATTATTCACATCCTAGTCATAGACTCGTATGGTGACTTGGGAATAAGGCTTACACGGCAGTTCAGAATAGTAAATATCTGTAGTTTAGAAACCCTGCTTCCTTAAAGTCAGGACATGAGGCCAAAAGTGCAACATTTCATTTCAGATCTTTCCTTCCATTTCAAACATTTTCAATTTGCTCTCCCCGGTTTTTAAGCCAGAAGAAGCAGAGGTATCCAGAAACAGGTATCATGTAACATCCACATATCTCTAAAAAAAAAAAATACTTCATCCCTTATGCTTTCTGCTCATTTCTTCTAGCTTGGGGAACAGACTTCCGGGGGAAAAAGAGGTAAGCACCTACTCGAACAACTTCCCCTTTTAGTTCTGGATTGCTTTTTGTTGTTGTTGTTTTTTACCAGTTAATAGGGACCAGCAAATAAATAAAATAAGACTCCCTTTTATTGAATGTCTACAATTCCAAATGGAGGCAAAGGTTTCAAATTAAACTTTCTTGCCATTTGATAGTCCTTTGTAAACAAAGGAAGCGAGAATAGAGTTTCTGATCTACCGTGTTTAATATCTACCATGTGATAGTAGGGCCTTACCTCATTTTATCATGATCATCTACTTTATTGTGTAAAGGATCTTTTAGTTACCTCCCCGCCCATCCATGTACACGGAAGGGCCATGTACATGGCGAAGCTAGAGACTGTAACCTGAAGATTGGGACAAATTAAGAAAAAAACGTGATTTAACAGAATTACAAAAAGAAGAGCTTACGATAGGGTCAAACAAGAACCACTTATGAAACTGAATTACAACACACGACATACCTAAGTCTTTGGGAGCTCCACAGCACTCTGATACTTACTCTGAAACAGCTCAAGTACTTCCGGGTCTCCACGGCACTCTGATACTTAAATAGCTCTTTTCACCCGCCCTAATAAGCATGTCACCTCTATTTTACTTCCTCAGTGGTTAGAACACTAGCTGGCTATGATCTCTGGCCACATCTCAGGCACTTAAAGCCTGTGTTGTCAGCAGTGCTACACAGCAGACTACGTTCCTATCACGCTAGGCCTCTCTGGTTTCTGGAAGGGGAGGGCGGTTTACCTTCCGGAGTGATGTGCTCCTTGGATACTTCTGCCACCAGGCAGTGGTAGAAGGGATGGTCCCCGAAGCCATCCTCCAGCAGATCTGTGGGAAAGGGCAGTGGGGTCACTCAGTGTTGGCGTCGGGGAGGGTGACAGGCACCTGCCGCGCCCCCTCCAACCCGCCACTGTTGCGTTACCTTTTTCAGTTATTATTACTTGTTCTTCCATATATTCATATTTAGCCAGTTCCTAAGGCGATGCACATAGGAGAAAGGAAAAGAGGCAGAAAAGTGAGTGAGGGCCCGGCCAGCCTAGAGGGAAGGGGGGGAGGGGGTGGCGAGGCGGGGCAGGGCAGGGCGCGGCGGGGCGGTGATTCATTGGGGAGTCCCGTCCAGAGCCGCTGCCCGGCAGGGGTGGGGGGCGGGGGGAGGCGGGGAGGCGGGTGGAAGGAGAACCGGCCTGAGTCCCAGGCTCAGCGGAGATGGCGGCCTCCGACCTCCCGCCTCGCCCCCCGCCCCCCGGGGGAAGCCGGCGCCTCCCGCTAACCTTGATCAGGCGCAGGATGTCACTGCAGTCGGCGGCGGTGGCGGGGCGGATCACGAAGTTAGCCATTTTCGTCTTTTGCTTTTCTTCCCTTTGCGGACTAAGCCTCTGTACTTGAACAACAGGAGAAGGTGGTTCTTCATTCGTTTCCCGGGAGCGGCCTCTTCTCAGTCAGGCTGGCACCATGACCCGGGAAGCCTCGGTGAGCAACTGAAAGCCGTGACCAGAGCCGCTGGAAAATGTGAGGTTGTGGCGCAGCGCTCGGGCTTTTCAGCGCGAGGAAGCCCCGCCCCCGTCGTGAGGCGATGGCTCCTCGTCCAATGAGGCTGCGAGCTCCTTCCGGGGGTGTGGCCCTCCCTTCTGGCTCCCGTGTGAACCCTCGGGGCGCGGGCGGGGCGATGACGCACGCCACCAGCTCGCCAGCGGCGCCCTCTAGCGGCGATTTGCCGAATCTCCCGGAAGCCCGACGAGGGAGCCTAGGTGTCCCGTCACCTTTGCAAGTGGAAGAGGGTGACTTAGCTGTTTCCTCCTTGAAACGTGAGAGAAGAGAACTCAGGAAACCAGGGTTTTGAGCAGCGCTTCCGAAATTGTGGCCTGGGGGAGTCTTTGGGCTCCAAGATCCTCGTAGGGAGTCGGCGTCAAAACTAGTTTCATAACAATAGTAAGACGTCATGTGTCTTTTTCAATCTCCGTAGAATTTTCCAGAGGCAATCTGATGTGTGATTAAGTCATTACTCAGATGACTAAAGGAATAGGTTCTTGTATATTCTGTGTTTTGTAGGATGTCCTAGAGGAAGCTATTTGGATTTCTCAGTAATTTTTTTTCTCCTGTACAGTACTTGTAATTTAGTTAACAAAATATTTTCTTTTTTTTATTTAAAAATTTTCATCTTCCTATGGGAACACTCCTAAATTACACTCTTCAAAATTTCCTTTAGTGAAAGTCTGCTTTTGTAAAATTTTGTTGTGCTTGTATAAATGTATTTATTTCTTATTAAAACTGTTTTCTAAAAAATATATTTTAGCCAAGACTGGTTTGGCTCAGTGGATAGAGCGTCGGCTTGAGGACTGAAAGGTCACCGGTTCGATTCCAGTCAAGGGCATGTACCTTGGTTGCGGGCACATCCCCAGTAGGGAGTGATGCAAGAGGCAGCTGATTAATGATTCTCTCTCATCGATGTTTCTCGCTATCCCTCTCCCTCTCTGTAAAAAATCAATAATATATATATATTTAAAATATATATATATTTTTAAAAAATAATAATATATATATAAAATATATATATTTTTTTAAAAAAATAATAATATATATAAAATATATATATTATTATTTTTTAAAAATATATATATCAATAAAATATATATATTATTGATTTTTTACAGAGAGGAAGGGAGAGGGATAGATTTGGAAACATCAGATGAAAAAGAAACATCAATCAGCTACCTTCTACTGGGGATGTGCCCGCAACCAAGGTACATGCCCTTGACCAAGATCGTACCTGGGACCTTTCAGTCCTCAGGCCGACACTATCCACTGAGCCAAACTGGTTAGGGATCTTCTTAAAATTCTTGAAGGATTTATTTCACTGCTTATAGAATTTGAGGTTGGAAGTTATTTTCTTTCAACATATTGATGACATCTATGTTGAGGGTTGTTGTAATCCCTACTTGCTCCATCTTCTGTGCTTCTTTTTTCCCTTTATTTTTTATTTCGAAATAATTATAAATATACAGGATGCAATGGCATATTGCTCTGGTGACTAAAGGAATGTGTGCTTGTGTATTCATGTTTTCTAAAATTTTCAAACAGCATTTTTGCATTCGATAATTTAAAAAATATATTTTATTGATTTTTTTTTTATACATAGAGGAAGGAAGGATAGTTAGAAACATCAATGAGAGAGAAACATCGATCAGCTGCCTCCTGCACACCCCCTACTGGGGATGTGCCCGCAACCAAGGTACATGCCCTTGACTGGAATCCAACCTGCGACCCCTGGGTCCGCAGACCTACGCTCTATCCACTGAGCCAAACTGGTTAGGACTCGATAATTTTTAAATGTCAAAATGTTTGAAAACAGTTAAACTAGAATATAGCTATGCCTGGAACAATTACTCAAACCTCTTGCACATAGTTTTTCTTTTACAACCCACCTTCCCAGACAGACCCTCCTGAGGATCTTGCTTGGGCTGCCGTGCCTGGGTTTCCGGATGAGTCAAAGAGAAAGAGAAAGCATAAAAGGAGCCTGCAGTGTGTTCAGTCTGTAAAATGAGAGGTTGAACTATCACCAAATGATCCCCACCCCAACCATTCAACAAGTGATTTTCTGCCTTTGCTAGGAATATCCCACATGTAGAAAAGAAAGCAAAAGTAGGTTCACAGTTTTGAGAACCTCCTGGGGATGTCATGCGCAGTGACTCACAGTAAGAGTTTACGAAATGTCTTTCTCAATGATCTTTAAAAATGCCATTAGTTCTCAGTTGCCTAAGCTACTGTAGGTGTTTTCTTTCCTGACACCATGACGCACGCATGACCATTCATAGGTTCTTCCCTCCAGTGCTTTGGTCAAACATGCAAGAGGACTTAGGAGAACTTGCAACAAATTTACTGCTAATTATAAATTAGACTTCCGTGACTAGGCTGTAATGAGAGCTGCTTAGTTGAAGCAAAATGAAACCATTTAAAAAATATGTATTTTTATTGATTTCAGAGAGGAAGAGAGAGGGAGAGAGAAAGAAACATCAATGATGAGAATCATTGACTGGCTGCCTCCTGCATGCCCCCTATTGGGGATCGAGCCCACAATCCGCGCTTGTGCCCTTGACTGGAATCGAACCTGGGACCACCTTTTAGTCCCCAGGCTGACACTCTATCCACTGGGCAAAACCAGCTAGGGAAAAAAAAAAGCCATTTTTTATTTGGTTGCTTAGTGTTTTAGAAATTAATTATTTCATTAAAATGCATTATACTATTTTTTCTTTTTTTAAATTTCTTTATTGATTATGGTATCACATAATTGTTCTCATCACCCCATTCCCATCCCAAACCCCTCCTCACGTATGCTCCCACCCCCCTGTTGTCCATGGCCACTGGCTAGGCCCATATGCATGCACATGAGTCCTTAGGTTGATCTCTCCCCCTTACCCCACCCTCCCCTACCTTCCCTCTGAGATTTGAGAGTCTGATCACTGCTTCTATCTCCGGGTCTGTTCTTGTTCATCAGTTTATGTTGTTCATTATTTCCCCTATATGAGTGAGCTCACATGATACAAGAAATACACTTATAAGAACCGAGAATGAGACCAACCATAATGGTTATGCTGAGAGGCAAATGAATCAGACTGTAGCGAGTTCCTTTCTGGGCCAACAGTTCTTTTGAGTCCCAATTTCAATGTCAAACAGTTCCTTATGTGTACATGTCAGCCATGATATTTCAGATCTGGTTTGTGGACAAATGGTGGTGATGCAGGTCCGACCCTCTCTGGTTTGGTCCTGGGCATCCTTCAGCACAGCTGCTGTCTGCTAGTATGACGAGGCGTCGTCAGCGTCCTCCATCTCTGGACTGCTTCTCTTCTGTCTTCATGGCTGGGGCATAGCAATATGAAAACAGGTTGTATAATTGTACAGAAACTTCATTTCTTTAATATGACATTTTCTCCTTTCTTTCCTTTGGATTCAAACTGGCCTCATCCAGCACCTAACTCACCTGCCTCATTCTCCCTTGCATGTCCACTCCCGTAATCAGTAAGCCCGCAGGACACTGAGGCTCTGGTCAGCATCAAGTAACCTTAGGAATAAAACCTTGGGTCTGTTGACCCCAGAGATAGTTTCGGTCAAGCTAGAGATAACATCTAGGCCTCAGTTGTGTTTCAGCTCCAGGCCCCGCAAAGTGGCAAAACCAGATGGAGCAACGCCATGGCTGATATCAGGACCAGAAGTACTGATCAACTACCTGGTACCCTAGCACTAACCAGTAGAGACCATGACCCCTAACTTCCTTAAACACCATAACTAGTGATTTTACCCCTACATAAACCATCCCCTAGACACCAACTGGGAGCTAGGCTTTAGAGCACATGTGTCAAACACAAGGCCCGCGGGCCAAATCCGTCCCGCCAGGCCTTGCAATGTGGCCCGCACTGCGCTGTCATCACTGCACTCCGCTGCGTTTCCATCACAATGACAGTTTATGACTGTTCAGTAAACCATTCGGCCCGCGATTTAGGCTGGATTTTAGATTTTGGCCCCTTCTCTGATTGAGTTCGACACCCCTACTTTAGAGCAATAGCTCACCTGTAATTCAGGTTTGGTACCATTTCCTTAACTAATACACCTTTACTTCTCAACTGCAAACTCCTGTTCGAGTTTGATGGACTCAGGGGAACAAACCTTTAATTCAGTAACAGTTATCTTATAACATCCCTTTTGTATTAATCATCTGTTGTCACATAAATTAATGCAAATCTAGTGACAACTTATACATGTTTATTATTGTGGTGTTTGTAGGTCAGGAGTTGGGCAATGGCTTAGGTGAGTCCCCTGCCCGAGGTGTCAGCCAGGCTGTGATCTTGGGATTGTGACTAAGGAAGAATCTACTTGCAAGCTCAAGTTGTGGGCTTTGGAAGAATTCATTTTCTTGATTGAGGGTCTTGGCTTCTTGCTGCCTGTTGGCTGAGGCTGTCCATTGCTTTAGAAGCTGCCTGCAGTTTCTTATCACCTTGGCTTATCCAGCATGGCCATTTATTACTTCATTTGATATTATTTGATACTTCATCAAGCCAGCCAGGAGAATCTTTAGAGTAGTCTGCTAGCAAGATACAGTCTTTTTGTGTGTGCGTGGAAAAAAAACACCCATATAACATAAAATTTACCATCTTAGCCATTTATAAGTGTACTAGAGGCCCAGTGCACAGATTCGTGCACCAGTGGGGTCCCTCTGCCTGGCCTGCAGGGGGCAGGCCAAAACCGGCTCTCCAACGTCTCCCAAGGGGTACCAGACTGTGAGAGGGCACAGACCAAGCTGAGGGACCCCATTGGTGCAAGATCCGGACTGGGGTGGGACTCGGGAAAGCTCCAGGGTATGTCAGGCCCGTCTTGCTTAGTCCTAACTGGCCGGACCCCAGTAACAAGCTAACCTACCAGTTGGAGCATCTGCCCCCTGGTGGTCAGTGCATGTCATAGCAACTGGTTGAATGGTTGGACAGTTAGAATATTAGGCTTTTATTATATAGGACTAGAGGCCCAGTGCATGAAAATTCATGCACTTAGGGGGGCTCCTCAGCCCAGCTTGTGCCCTCTCACAGTTTGTGACACCACGGGTGATGTCTGACTGACGGCTTATGCCTGCTCCCCAGGGGATCGGGCCTAAGCTGGCAGTCAGACATCCCTCTGGCAGCCTAGGAGCCCTTGGGGGATGCTGCCATGGAGGCAGGTGAGGCTCCTGCCACTGCAGCTGCACTGGTTAGCCATGAGCTGGCTTCAGGCTGAGCCGTGCTCTCCCTGTGGAAATGCATTGACCACCAGGGGGCAGCTCCTGCATTGAGTGTCTGCCCCCTGGTGGTCAGTGCACATCATAGTGACTGGTTGTTCTTGGTTGTTCCACTGTTAGGTTCAATTTGCATATTACCTTTTTATTATATAGGATAGTAGTGTTAACTAAATGCATATTATTGTGTAACAGATCTCCAGAACTTGCAAAACTGGAACTCTATATGTACATACTGAACAATTCTCCATTTCTCCCTCCCTCAGCCCCTAGTAGCCACCATTCTGTCACTAGGAGTTGGAGTATGTACTTTAGATGTTTCATATAAAAGTGGAATCATATGTAGTAGTGTCTTTCTGTGACTGGCTTATTTCACTTAGTAAAATGTCCTCAAGATTTATCCATGTTATAGCCTATGGAATAAATTTCCTTTTTCAAGGCTTAATAATATTCCAATTTATGTATATACCACATTTCTTTTTTAAAAAGATTTTTATTGATTTTAAAGAGGAAAGGAGATGGAGAGAGAGAGAAACACCAGTGATGAGAGAGAATCATTGATTGGCTGCCTCCTGCCTACTCTCTACTGGAGATTGAGCCCGCAACCCACTAAGCTGTTCTGACTTGGAATTGAACCATGACCTCCCAGTTTATGGGTCAGTCAGTGCTCAACCACTGAGCCATGATGGCCAGGCAATACCACATTTCTTTATCCGCTCACCCATCAATAGATATTTAGGTTTTCTCCACCTTTTGGTTATTATGAATAATGGTGTAGTGAATATAGAACTGCAAATATCTTTTCAAGATCCTGTTTTCAATTCTTTTGGTTATATAAGTGGGGTTGCTGTTCATGTGGGAGTTCTATTTTTAATTTTTTGAGGAGCCTCTATACCAACAGTGCACAAAGGTTCCCTTTTCTCCACATCTGCACCAGCACTTGTTATATTCTGTTTTTTTTTTTATTTTTATATTTTTGGGTAATGACCATCCCAATAGGTGTGAGGTGATATCTCATTGTGATTTTGATTTGCCTTTCTCTGATGATTAGTGATGTGGGACATCTTTTTAAAATATATATATATTTTATTGATTTTTTTACAGAGAGGGATAGAGAGTTAGAAACATCGATGAGAGAGGAACATTGATCAGCTGCCTTCTGCACACCCTCTACTGGGGATGTGTCCGCAACCAAGGTACATGCCCTTGACCAGAATCGAACCCGGGACCTTTAAGAACGCAGGCCGACGCTGTATCCATTGAGCCAAACCAGTTTCGGCCGGGACATCTCTTTTATTGAATCTATTGGCGTGGCATTGGTTAATAAGATTATATAGGTTTCAGGTACACATTTCTGTGATATATGATCTTCATATTGCATTGTGTGTCTACCACCCAAAGTCAGATCATTTTCTGTTACTATATATTTGACTCCCTTTACCCTTTATGGTCCCACTCCCCTTTGAACATCTTTTTGGCCATTTAAATGTCTTCTTCAAAGAGCCGTCTATTCAAGTCCTTTGCCCATTTTATTCAAAAAATATTTTATTGACTTCAGAGAGAAAGGGGGAGACAAAAACATCAGTGATAAGAGAGAATCATTGATCGGCTGCCTCCTGCATGCCCCCTACTGGGGATCAAGCCTACAACCTGGGCATGTGCCCTTGACCAGAATCCAACCTGGGGACTCTTCAGTCCTCACTCCAATGCTCTATCAACTGAGCCAAACCAGCTAGGGCTCAAGTCCTTTGCTCATTTTTAAATCAGGTGTTTTGTTATTGAGCTATTGTAGGTCTTTTGGTATTCTGGATATTGACTTCTTATCAGATACATGAATTGCAAATATTTTCTCCCATTCTGGATATTGACTTCTTATCAGATACATGAATTGCAAATATTTTCTCCCATTTTACTCTGTTGGTTGTTTGCTAAGATGTGTGAAAGTTTTAAAAAGTTTGATGTAGTCTCATTTGTCTATTTTTTTCCTTTTGTTGCTTGGCAAGAGAGAGCTTTCCATAATGTAACATAATCCTGGGAGTGACACGCTATCGCCTTCAGCATATTCTGCGAATTAAAGGCAAGTCACAGATCTTGCCCACACTCAAGCAGAAAGGGCAATACAGAGGTATAAACATCAGAAGACAGGATCATGGGGGTCACCTTGAAGTCTGTCTGCATTTGAAGGGCAGTAAAAGCCTGCTTCTTATTCAACAAATATTTATTAAGGTCTGTTTCCTGCCAAGCACTGAGCTCGGGGATTGCTGAAATTAAAAAGGCTTAGTCCCTGCCCTCCAGGGATTTATAATTCAACATTACAATCCCTGACAGTTCTGGTTACGGTTGGAAGGGATTCAGGCACCTGGAGAAAAAAGATAGGAACATTCAGAACTGAGGGGCAGAGACACAGTCAGTGACCCATTCAGCATGACCTGCCTTCTCCAGGCCGCCCTCCCTTTCTCTCCTTCTGAAGTCATGCCCAAAGGGAAGACTAAGCTCATGGTCCAAGACTTAACTCCTCAGAAATGTGTAGGAAATCTGCAAAGTGCAATCAGCTATCCCTAGGTCTCCTGAAATGTCACCTCTATGAATCTGAGTATGGAGGTTACTCAATGAGACCGGTTTGGCTCAGTGGTAGAGCATCGGTCTGCGGACGGAAAGGTCCCAGGTTCGATTCCAGTCAAGGGCATGTACGTTGGTTGTGGGCACATCCCCGGTAGGGGGTGTGCAAGAGGCAGCTGGTCGATGTTTCTCTCTCATCGACGTTTCTAGCTCTCTCTCTCTCTCCCTTCCTCTCTGTAAAAAAAAAATCAATAACATATATATATATAAAATAAGACCAGTCTAAATAATTGCCTGTTGGTACACAAAGTAGAAGACACCCCCTCTTTTCTCTGTGGCTCCTGGGCATACACAATAGATTTTATTTTATTTATTTTTTAATATATTTTATTGATTTTGTACAGAGAGTAAGGGAGAGAGATAGAGAGTTAGAAACATCGATGAGAGAGAGTCATCGATCAGCTGCCTCTTGCACACCCCCTACTGGGGATGTGCCCGCAACCAAGGTACATGCCCTTGATCGGAATCGAACCCGGGACCCTTCAGTCCTCAAGCCAACGCTCTATCCATTGAGCCAAACCGGTCTCGGCCATACACAATAGATTTTAAAGTTCAGAATCCAGCTTCCCATTCTTTGTACCATTCATAAACTGGCAATTACATGTTAACAGTGATTCTAGGAAAATAGAGGATACTTCAAAGAAGGAAACACAGTCAGGAGTGAACTCCAGTTGAGCAGCCTCTGTTGACCTGAGAACAAGGAAGAGACTCACGTGCTTGCCTCATGTGAGTGGAGAGTGGGTATATTCTGCTGGAGACAACAGAGGTTATTACCTGAGAACTCATGCTGGGTGATGGAGGATATGGGGTGAGTGATTCCTTATTGGGGGATAATGGAAGTGGGAGAAGGGTGCAAGATCAAAAGGGGACCCCAAACCACAGGAATGATGAGATGTAATACATTTTAAGGTCTTCTTAAGAGATAAATCATAGGAGGCGGCTACAGGAGAGGAAGAAGTGAAATAACACAACTAGCATTTCTTAGTGTCTATTATGAGTGGCATGGCATGCATTGGTTGGCAGTTTACAGATGTGATTTTATTTAGTCTTTTAAAAATTTAATTAAGGGAGAGAGACAGGAGAGAGAGAGAGAGAGAGAGAGAGAGAGAGAGAGAGAGAGAGAGAGAGAGAGAGAGAGATTTGTTGGTCCACTTATTTATGCATTCATTTATTGCTTCTTATATTGTATTAATATGTGCCCTGACCAGGGAACGAACCTGCAACCTTGGTGTATCGAGATGATGCTCCAACCAACTTAGCTACCCAGACAGGGTTCACATAGTATTAATATTACTTATTTTTTTTTACATATGTCATCTAGATTTTTTTTAATTGAAAGGATATTTGTTGGTATACTAAAAAAAAAGGGTTAACTATACAGTTCCATTCAGAGCTTCAGGGAATATAATATAATCAGTCATTCAAATACAGCTGGCCTGGATAAATATAATCTGGAAGAATAAGGATGTTTTCCTCCAAAGCTCTTTAGTCAGTGTTGTTGAGAATTTCGCCATCATAGACACATAGGATGTTAATGATTCTCTAGTCCCAAATTCCTCATCTGGGAAAACCGAAGCCCATAGGATAAAGCACGTGTCCAAGGTCACACAGCTTGAAAGTAGCAGAGTCAGAAATACAACTGAGATCTCCTGACTCTTAGGCAAGAGATCTTTGACTACACCCTGTAATTATAGCCCTCGTAGATCTTCTGGCAAACATGGAAAGTTTAAAAACAGATTTGATGAAATACCGTCCTAGGGCTGGCCCTTCTGCTAAGAACTGTAAATATTCAACACACTTGGTCCCCTTTTCACAAATCAAGTTTCTCTAGCACACACCTTGTTTCATCACAAGATTGCTTGCTCTTAACCAGTTCCAGTCTTCCTCATGTGTCCAGCTTCCCTTCTTTGCCTTGCATCTATGCCCCCCATAATCCCAAGAATGGGACTGATAAGGACTGCAGTGTGGATCGGGAGCGCCTACAGCTTGCTAAGAGATCTCTGCACCCCCAGAGGCTGCCCCCATCCAGACTCCTTCACAGAAGGAGAATTCTCGAGGCCATAGGACTTTCTGCTCTTGGAGGATTCCTCTCTGGATGCCTCGTCAGTGAATCTGGGGCATCATAATAATCATCATTCTTTCTGAGATAAGTGCTATCCTACTACTTTGAAAATGGTCCACTGTTCTTCATGTATGTTCTTCCCTCTTAGAGAGCGTACCTCACCATCAGACGGGAAGTTTGCGTTTTCTTATCCAATCAAGTGACTTAGACAATGCCAACCTTGTTGGCACGGAGCCGAAGGGTAGTTGACTCAGTAAGTACGTTTATTATTTTTTTAATTTAAATGTTTTTTATTGATTTCAGAGAGGAAGGAAGGAGAGAGAGATTGAAACATCAATGATAAAAGAGAATCACTGATCGGCTGCCTCCTGCATTCCCCCAACTGGGGACCAAGCCTGCAACCTGGGCACGCGCCCCCGGCTGGAATTGAACCCGGGACCCTTCAGTTCACAGCCTGACGTTCTATCCACTAAGCCAAACCAGCTAAGGCAACAAGTAATTTTTGATTGGTGGAATTGAGTTCACTGGTTTGGCAGGAAAAGTAGGGATTTTTGAGGTCAGGCTGACCTAGTGCAAACCCCAGCACTGCCAGTTATCAGCTGTGTGATTTGGGACAGGTTTATGAAACTCAGGATGCTTATCTGTAAAATAGAGTTAAAAGTTTCCTCCTTCTGCCGAAACTGGTTTGGCTCAATGGATAGAGCGTCAGCTTGGGGACTGAAAGGTCCCGGGTTCGATTCCAGTCAAGGGCATGTACCTTGGTTGCGGGCATATCCCCAGTAGGGGGTGTGCAAGAGGCAGCTGATCAATGACTCTCTCATCGATGTTTCTAACTCTCTAGCCCTCTCTCTTCCTCTCTGTACAAAATCAATAAAATATATTAAAAATAAAAATAAAAGTTTCCTCCTTCTAGGGTTGTGAATATTAAATGTTGTGGAAAAGTCCTTTGTAGAGTGTTTAGAATATATAATGAGTGGCCAGATTATTATGATCTCTGAACACATAATAATCTGGCCACTCAGTGTATATCCTATATAATAAAAGGCCAATATGCAAATCATCCCCTCAACCAGGAGTTCGACCAACAGGCAGGCTGGCCAACCGTCCATGTCCCCACCCCATGGCCAGACTGGCTGGACCTCACATGCACGAATTCATGCACCAGGTCTCTAATATATAATATATATATATATATACACACACACACACACACACACACACACACACACACACATATATACACTCACACACACTGAGTGGCCATATAATTATGATCTCTGAACTCATAATAATCTGGCCACTCAGTGTAGTAGGTACCCGCTAGTAATAATTCCAAAACATATGTCTACCTGGTAATATAAAAATAGCAGGAATAATTGTGAATGTTTCAATGGGGAGAGAGAATAATTTGACCCTAAATCTATTTTTATCCTGCCTCTACACAGGATCATTCTCCTATTCATTGACCCATATCACGAAACTTTGACTTTCCTCATGAATAACAAATGTGCAATGATTCCGTGAATGTTCCCAACCAAAAAGCCCTGTACCAATGGTCACAGAATGAGGAATCAACATTGCAATGACTATTGCACTCTGCCCGTAGTGTTTTGTCTGCCAGGGCATGGTCTCTACTGATTGGTTGGGTAGTTGATAAGTGCATTGGTCCTGATGTGAGCCATGAAGTTGTTCTGTCCAGTTTTGCAAGAATTTGTTCTGTGAAATTGTTCTACTTTCCTGGGTTCAGAGCTAAAACACAACTAAGAAGGGAGGGTGGGAGATCAACCAAAGGACTTACGTGCACACATATGAGCCTAACCAGTGGTCAAGGACAATAGGGGGGTGGGGGAATGAATCCGGGGTGGGGATTGGAATGGGGGGTTGAGGACAAATATGTGATCAATAAAGAAATTAATTAAAAAAATAAAACACAACTAAGGCTATGATATTATTTTTAACTCTATCTCAGTAGTCAACAGCCCCAGGACCTTGTTCCTAAGATTATTGGATGCTGACCAGAACCTCATTGTCCTGAGGGCTTAATGATTAAGCAAGGGAGAAGGGAGGTGGGTGAGTGAGGGCATTAGGTGAGAGGCCAGTTTGAGTCAAAGGAAAAAAGAAAGGCCAGATTAAAGAACATAAAGTTTCTGCGTGGTTACAATCTGGAGGGATCAATTACAGAGAAAAGGTAAATGTTTCAATATTGCTTTCAAATCAGGGGCGGGGCACTTTGTTCAGTCAAGGGCCATTTGGATATTTATGACATTATTCGAGGGCCATAAAGATTATCGACTTAAAAATCCACCTGCTGTACTTGGTCAAACATTGAATTAACTCACCCCTAATGCCTTGGCAGGGCCAGACCAAATGATTTCTCAGGTCTTCTACAGCCCTCGGGCCGACGTTCCCCACCCCTGATGTAAAGCATAAAAGTTATTTATATCTGCAAAACAAAAGATTTAAAAAATTACCAACATTTCAAATAGAGAGTCATACAATTTTAGCTCTTCTCACCAGTTCATTCAGTTGGTTTATTAATTCAACTTGCTCTGCTGGAATCCAGTTTCCCCTTTAGTTCTCTTGGCCTTGACTGACAACTGAGGGTGATAGGGCTGGTGATGGGGTCAGTGATAATTCCAAGAAGTTTGCAGGGCCCTAACTGGTGTGGCTCAGTGGATAGAGCGTCAGCCTGCGGACTGAAGGGTCCCAGGTTCGATTCTGGTCAAGGGCACGTACCTGGGTTGCAGGCACATCCCCAGTGGGGGGTGTGCAGGAGGCAGCTGATCCATGTTTCTTTCTCATCGATGTTTCTAACTGTCTATCCCTCTCTGTAAAAAATCAATAAAGCATATATTTTAAAAAAAGAAGTTTGCAGGACCGTCCATCACGTCTTTTTTTTTTAATATATATTTTATTGATTTTTTTACAGAGAGGAAAGGAGAGAGAGAGCTAGAAACGTCGATGAGAGAGAAACATCTACCAGCTGCATCTTGCACACCCCCTACTGGGGATGTGCCCGCAACCAATGTACATGCTCTTGACCGGAATCGAACCTGGGACCTTTCAGTCCACAGACCGATGCTCTACCACTGAGCCAAACCGGCTTCGGCTCCATCACGTCTTGTATGACTTGCTTGGGTGCCTCGATCACTAGAGATTTTGGAAGATGTACCCCAAGTGGGAAACATTTTCTAACAGTTTCTTTGCCATTGTGAGGGCGTCATCCTTGTGGCAGGGGAAAGCTTTAACTCGTGCAGAAAACACATACCCAACAAGAAGAACATATCGATAACAGACTAAGTGGCAAGTGAATGAAGTTAAGCCCAAATGGTCTACGGAAGATGAAGGAATGAAAAAGAAGAAGAAGAAAAAAAAAGAATGCTAGGAACTGGGAAGAACCAAGCAGTCATTTGGGGTTTCCCATAGCCCTAACTATAGGTTTCTAGATTATTTTTTGTTTTCCAGTTTGGTCCCTCTGAGTCTGCAGAATCCCATGATTCAAACAGTGATTGCTGTTACACATGTCTGGAATCAGGAGCCTAATTCTCCAGATCTACTCCCATTAGCAGTTTTTCAGGGCAAGCCTGGGGTACAAGACTCTGCCCTCTGGTGGAGGACACCACTCACTCCACATCTGTAATAGCTCTTTAGACAATGCTTGCCAGCCATCACAATTTTTTTGAAAAGTTATTTAATGTCTCTATAACCCAATCTCCTTATCTATAAAATGGAAATGATGGGATTATCCCTCTCCTAGACTTTGTGAGGATTAAATAAGATAATAGAGCAATAAGTGCTCAATAAATAATGATTCTAATTTCTCATTAAAAAGAATATTTTTTATTGATTTTAGAGAGAAAGGGAGAGGAAGAGAGAAAAACATCAATGATGAGAGAGAATCATTGATCAGCTGCCTCCTGCACATCCCCTACTGGGGATTGAGCCCACAACCTGGGAATGTTCCCTTGACCGTATTCGAACCTGGGACCCTTCAGTCCATAGGCTGATGCTCTATCCACTGAACAAAACTGGCCAGGACATTTCCTCATTTGTTTAATAAATACTTATTTATGTCTGTTTCAACATGTTAGGCACTGAGATAAATACTTGATACATGGTAGCTATCATACTACTATTTAGTTACTTGGTCAATCCATATTATTTTATAATTACAGTGTATCAGGCACTATGCCTAGTATAAGATCCACAGTAGTAGACTCTGCATTAGCTTTTCTGGTTCTCCCTTATGAATTCTTTGGACTTATTTGATGATACCTTCTGTTAAGTGAATGAGATCACTGTTAGATGTCTTCCTATAACATGCCATGTTCTGGCTGACTACAGGTTGGAATGGGATATAAAAATGGGAAAAGCCTTTGGCTCATAGAGGCAGATGGGAGATAAGCTGCTCACGATGAGGGCTTTTTCCTTCCTTTCGCTCCCCTCTTCTCCCCTTTTCAATAAAATACATATTTTATTGATTTCAGAGAGGGTGGGAGAGGGGGAGAGAGAAACATCACTGATGAGAGAACCATTGATCTGCTGCCTCCTGCATGCCCCACACTGAGGATCAAGCCCACAACCCGGGCATATGCCCTGACCAGGAATCGAACTGCGACCTCCTGATTCATAGGTCAATGCTCAGCCACTGAGCCACGCCACAGAGGGTACTTCTGGAAATAGCCATGTTAGTAGATTCTGACCTGGCAATGGGTCTGGGCTGAGGGGGTTTCTGAGAAGTCAAATGGACCAATCATAAGACCTTTCCCTGCTGCCACAGGCAACCATGTTGCAATGCTGGGGCTGCAACAACATTGATTTTAAAAAAAATCCCTGCCTTCTGGGGACTTCCCTGGCAGGAAAGGAAAACAAATCAGCAAGCAAGTTAGCAAATAACATTTCAAGCATAGACCTTTTGTGCCAATGAATCTCTTCTCAGGACTTTTCGTACTTAGGATGCAGATTTTGGGGTCAGTATCTGTGCACATGATTGTGGTTGTAAGACGGAGCTTCTTTTTTTTAAATATATATTTTAATGATTTTTTAAAGAGAGGAAGGGAGGATAGAGAGCTAGAAACATCCATGAGAGAGAAACATCGACCAGCTGCCTCCTGCACACCCCCTACTGGGGATGTGCCCGCAACCAACGTATATGCCCCTGACCGGAATCGAACCTGGGACCTTTCAGTCTGCAGGCTGATGTTCTCTCTATTCTCTGAGCCAAACCAGTTTCGACTGGAGCTGCTTTTATCACACGGAGAAAGCCATTATACAGAAGAAAAGAGAATGAAGTCAATGCACAAAGGAGTGCCTGCTTCCAGCTATTCCAGTCCAAATTGATACTGTTGACACACCAGTGAGAACACATCTGGCTGGAAGGTGACTTGATTGCACACAAACTATAAGCTTTCCGTACCCATTGTTATACCATCTATGTATAACAATGGAAAATTCTCTTGAACTTAATTTTTCTCCCTGAACTTTCCATCACCTCACCCTAAAAGTTCAAATAAAAACAAAAAACCCAAACAGTATAATTCAATAAAATATTTATTGCACCGTTAGGTGTGGCAGAGTATAAAGAAGTATCGCTGACACAAAGCAAAACTAAACCATCACTGAACAGGTGCAGACAATGTGAACCAAAATAAAGGAGAGTCTTCTGGATGCCAGGCTGATCAAAGGGAAAAATGGGTGAAGACAAAAAGAGAAAGCCAAAGACCATGTCCTATTTGTAATTATAAAATTATTTTTATGTTAATCCACACCCGAGGATATCTTTTTCTATTGGTTTTTAGCAACCAAGGTACGTGTACTTGACCAGAATTGAACCCGCAACCATTCAGTCCACAGGCCTACACTAACCACTGAGCAACATGGCTAAGGCTAAAATGATTTTTTTTATTTTATAAAAAAGCCTGCTTACTCAGGCTGGTGTGGCTCAGTTGGTTGTGTCATCCCATGCAGCAGGAGATCCCCAGTTCAATCCCAAATCAGGGCAGTTGATTGATGTTTCTAAGTCTCCCTTCCCCTCTCTGAAATCAATAAAGACATAGTAGGAGAATAAAAAGCCAGTTTAATTAAAATCGGCACATTTTTGGTAAGCACGGGGTATCAGAAGAAACACACAACATGGACCCTGCCTTCTAAGAAATTACCATCTTCTCGAAAGACACTCCCTCATTACCTTATTTTATTTCCTCTTTAGACAGCTGTCCTACGTTTGAAATGTTATTTGTTAACTTGCTTGCTGACTTGTTTTCCTTTTCTGCCAGAGAAGTCCCCAAAAGGCAGGATTTTTTAAAAAAATCAGTTTTGTTGCACCCCCAGCATCTGCAACGACGCTCTGGCGCATTGCAAACAGCCCAGTAAGAATTCGTTGAATGAAATGCAGAATAAGGTCCTAGGGTAAAATCATAAGGGCGTGACCTTGAATTTTTCTGGCTCGACCCTAGGTTTCCAACTTGTCAACACTAGGGGGCAGGCGGAGACTAGAAGAGGGACGGATTTTTTCCCCATTCAGGGCAGTGGTTCTCAATCTTTGCTTACTTTAGCATCACCTGGGGCTCCTTAGACTCATCCTTAAGACTAAGGCCACACCCCTGACATAACTATAATAAATCAAGTCTCCAGAGGGTGGGGCCAGGCAGCAGCAGTTTGGAAAAATGCCTGGAAGATGACAACCTACAGCCCAGAACAGGATGGATGGGGAGCCGAGGCGTGGCCGTCAAAGGGATAATGGGGACACGCTCTCAGGACCTGGCAGCACTTGGCCCCCACCTCGCACCCCGGCCACGCTCCGCGGTGCCTTTAATCCACAATGGCGGGGTGCAGCCGGCCCGAGACTGAGTGGCAAGCTCCGCGGAGAGACGGACGCCAGTTTCCCGCCAATGAGCGGAGCTGCAGGCCCAGCGTGGCCACGCCCCTGGTAACGAGACCACGCCTCCTGTCAGCTAGACCCCGCCCCTGGCAGCGAGGCCCCGCCCCAGGCCACGTGGTTGGAGGGGCCGCCCCCGGGCTGCCAGGCTGCCGGGGCGCGGTCGTCCTGGGAAGCGAGTTCTGGTCTCCGTGGCGCTCGCTGTCGCCCTTTTCATCGCTTCTGCTTTCCCCCGCCGGGCCCGGGTCTCCGGTCACGTGCACAGCGGCGGAGCGCGATGAGGCCTGTGGCGCTGCGGTAGGTGGTGGGGGACCTGACGTGGCTTCAGTCGGGGGACGCCCACGCCTGTCAGCGGCGCCGCTAGCGGGCCCGGGCGGAAGCATCGGCTTGGCGGCGGGTGGCACCCATGCTAGGCATCTGGGCACAAAGGGAGGCTGGAAGGCAAAGGGCGCCCTCCGGCCCGGACCACGCCGGGCCCGGGTGCGCCCCCGCCTGGGGTGGGGCACCGCGCGCCCCCGCTTAGCGCCCTGTGGCTGGGAGGGCGATATTAATAGCGAAGCGGCACTGGAAGGGAGGAAGTTGGGTGTTCCCCGAAATTCCTTTGCGTTTGCTCATCCTGGGTGTGGTTTGGGGGATAGCCCCTAATCAGAAAGCTGGCATTCGGAGTCCCGTATCACCTTTGCAGCCCTTTGCCCTTCTTGGGAGAACATTTTTAGGGTGAAGTGCTTGGCCTACTTGGACTCAGCCTTAAGTGTGTTGTAATGTAGGGTGCTTACTGGGCTCGCAGGGCTGGATGACGAGGACCCCTGGTGCTGATTGCGACTTTTCCTTTAATGAGCAGCAAGGCGAGGGGAGGGGGGGAGCTTTGATGGGGTCGCTTGGACGAAGAGGATGCTATCTTATAAATGTCATCATCCCAGCTTACCCAGTTGAGGCCTGAGGCGTTAGATTTCAGGGTGTCTGGCTCTCTCCCAAACCCCTTCACTGGAGCGCTCCAGCTGTTCGAGTTCTTTCTGCTTGACTGGGTCCCGCGGGGCCCTTCACCCTTCTAGCTTCTGGAATCATCCAGCTACAGTGGCCCCGCCCGGCCCCTGTAGTGTGGCCCACAGTGCTTCTGACAGTGATTGCCCCTCAATTCTCTTGGGGATCCTGGTTCTCTCTCCGGGGGTCTCTGTGGCCCTTGCTATCACTTGAGAAAAGTTCTCTCTGTGTGTGTGTCTTGTTTATACCACTTAAAAATCACTTTTTTTTTTTTTTAATACTATTTGAAGACAGGTATAAAGTCAGGTTCAAAGAATGACCTGGGGGGTGGGGGGATGACATATGTAATACTTTTAACAATAAAGATTAAAAAAAAAAAAAGGACCACAGTTGGACATCATGTGAAAGGCTTCTACAAACTCCACAGTCTTGCCCATGCGCATTCTTCCAGGAAGCCTTTCTTGATCTCTCCCCCAATTTGGAAGTCCGCTTTCTTTGCAGTGGACACGCATACATGTGCATTCTGTTCTCGCGAGTCCTATTGAATCCTAAGATGGTACTCCTTAGTGCTTAAGAGAAAGCGTTCATCAATGCAGGCGGACTGTCCGAGATGATTAGGTTATTTGACTGATATTAGGATATTTTTGTCCAGCCGCTGAGCCATGCCAGCTGGGCCCGGTGGGCAAGCTCTGTAGCTTCTTTTCCTCCCACTCACAAACACCTGAATTTGTTTATTTCTAAATTGAAGCACTCCTTTAGAGCCGTGTTTCCCAAACTTCTCTCATGACGAGAATCACCTGGGGGAGTTAAGCTACAGATTCCTGAATCCCAACTAAGAAGTGCTAAACCAGAATTTTTGGGAACATATAGGTAAAATTGTATACCGTATTTTTCGGACCATAAGACGCACCAGTTTTTAGAGAAGGGAAATGAAGAAAAAAAGATTCTGAAACAAATAGTGTCCTAAAATATTTTATGTGCATTAAAACCCAACATCACAGTCATAAACACATGTAATCAACCCTGTAAAGTAAACAGCAGCATTTAGAACCATTTTAGAGCCGGGCAAGCACACAGAGACCACACAGAGCCAGGCAAGTAAAAAAACTTTTTTTTAAAAGTACCGGTATATGTGTAGGCTATATTTGGACCATAAGGCGCAGAGACTTTTTCCCCCCACTTCTGGGGGAAAAAAAGTGCGTCTTATGGTCTGAAAAATACGGTACTTAACTAGTGCTTTGTCTTCGTGTGGGAAACACTGCTTCAGAGTGTCAGGCAAGAATGGCGCTGCCTGTTATTGCGCTGAAAATGCTTCGCAGACACCCACCCTCAGCTTGGGATCCAGAACAGAGCCTTAAGCCGTGGACAGCTTGGGCTCCTTGGGCTCCTTTCCTTGGAAAGATTTAATTGGAGAGCGCTAGGGCCTGGGTTTCCCCAAAGCCTTTCGACAGTTTCTTCTACAGTAAGGTGACCAGACGTCCCGCTTTTGGCGGGACAGTCCCGATTTTTAACAATTTGTCCCATGTCCCCCGGCTGTGAACCTTCTGAAATAGTTTTTAAAAAGTCTTGCAAAAAATCGGGACTTTTTTTTTAAAACGCCGAGGGACACGGGACAAATTGTTAAAAATCGGGACTGTCTCGCCAAAAGCGGGACGTCTGGTCACCTTATTCTACAGGCCTAGGGCAGTGGTCGGCAAACTCACGTCACCAGAGCCAAATAGCACCAGTACAACGATTGAAATTTCTTTTGAGAGCCACATTTTTAAAACTTAAACTTCTTCTAACTCAACTTCTTCAAAATAGACTCGCCCAGGCCGTGGTATTCTGTGGAAGAGCCACATGTGGCTCCCGAGCCGCAGTTTTTCACGGAATAAGCCAGTTACTGTGGGGTGCTTGGGTGTTGGGTAATGACTAAATCATTCTCCCTCTCCCTTTCCTCACTGCTGCATATATAAAGGGAAGTGGCCGGGATTGTGAAAAGAGCAGCTGCATATGTGTGTGTGTGTGTGTGTGTGTGTGTGTGTGTACGGACATGTGTACGTATGGAAGAGGGATCAGAAGAACTGGGCGCTCTCTAGTTGACTGGCTCTGGGAAAAGTCATCTAATTCTTTGAACCTCAAGTTTTTCAGGCTGATCTGAATTAGAAGTTTTAAATATAAGGGCCTATGAGGGTGTCAAAAGGGGGTGGACTGTGAACCTTCTGAGATAGTATATGCTATTTTTATATATCCATTTTCATCAGATTATCAGTAGATAGAATACTAAATTGGAAGTTATAGGCTGAATGTTCAAGAGCAATAGAAATTTGTTATACCATTGTTTGATTAGTATAGTCAACAATTTTTTAAAGCATTCAAGTTGCCGGAACCGGTTTGGCTCAGTGGATAGAGCATCGGCCTGCGGACTGAGGGTCCCAGGTTCGATTCCTGTCAGGTGCACATGCATTGGTTGTGGGCACATCCCCAGTGGGAGGTGTGCAGGAGGCAGCTGATTGATATTTCTCTCATCGATGTTTCTAGTTCTCTATTCCTCTCCCTTCCTCTCTGTAAAAAAATCTATAAAATATATATATTTTTAAAAAAGTATTCAAGCCTTTGTTCTGTTACAGGGATATATCTCCAAATTTGTTAAGGCAATATATAAAGAACAGGACTGCAGGACCGCAGTTTTCCAAATAATTTGTCTCAAGTGTTTCTCTATGTCCATCAACTCAATTTGGTTCTCAATTCAGACATGGCCCATCATAGTGCCTCGCTTATGCTTTCTAAATTTTTAGTCCTTTTTTACTTTTAGGGGAGACTTTGGAGAAATATGAATTTCTGCAATAGTAATAGCTGATGTAGGTGTTTTGTGTGTGTGTGTGTGTGTGTGTGTGTGTGTTTTGAGGACTTTGCCAGTGTATCAGGCATACTTCTAAGGGTTTAACATAATAACTTCTTTTTTTTTTAAATATATTTTATTGATTTTGTACAGAGAGGAAGGGAGAGAGAAAGATAGTTAGAAACATCGATGAGAGAGAGTCATCGATCAGCTGCCTCTTGCACACCCCCTACTGGGGATATGCCCGCATCCAAGGTACATGCCCTTGACCAGAATCGAACCCGGGTCCCTTCAGTCCCCAAGCCGACGCTCTATCCACTGAGCCAAACCGGTCTCGGCATAATAACTTCTTGATCCTTATGACAATCCTATGGGATAAGTACTATTATCCCAATTTTAGAGATGAGGAAACTGAAGCTCAGAGAGGTCAGATAGCTTGCCCAAGGTCACTCTGCTAACAAACAGCACGTTCAGCCTCTTCTGTACTGTACTGCTTCTCACTCAGGCAGCATGGGATGGTTCTCATCACTCTTCAGAAATGCTGTTTCTTGGGGTAACAAAACAAAAATGCTTATGTATATGTGTATTTACCCAGTTTATGAGATGGTTATATACCTCCCATTAGTTTGTAATGCATATCTACACTAATAAAAGAGTAAGATGCAAATTGACCATACCTTCGTGATGCCCATCAGCCGATCAGGAGTGAGTATGCAAATTAACCAAACAAAGATGGCGGGTTAATTTGCATAGGCAGGTGCCAAGCGGCCAGGGGTGGGGTGGGATGCTCCATTGTCACCATGGCGATGATGCAGGTGTTTTGCACCGCTCCAGGCTTCTGGGCAGTGTGGGAAGGCAGAAAAGCGGCTCCAGCTGGAGCAAAGGTGGTGCCTACAGCCAGGAAAAGGAAGGCTCATTCTTATATGAATCTTCGTGCATTGGGCCTCTACTTCAATATATTTAGCTACTCAGAGTCAGGTCTTATTTCTTATATTGGGAGCATGTATTGCATCTATTGTAACTGCTAGTTAATATTTTGAGGGCATGATTTTTTGCTTTCAGCTAATAGTAGCAATGAGAAATACTGTAACCTAAATCAAGGTTCAGCTGCGAAAACCATACTCATGAAACAGATGCTGGTGAAAAAGGAAAGAGGTTTATTCAGGTGTTGGTCACTTTTGTCCAAAGCCCATCTTTATACCTCAGTGCAGGCAGAGGTTTTTATAAGGAGGGAGAGGGAAAGCAGAACAAAGAGATCAAGGGGAGGAGGTTGAAAAGTTCTCTCCATGCAGGCCAACACAGTTCATTCTGTTCAAGTGATGGTCTGCTGTGTATCATCCCGGTTTTCATCATCCTGGTTTTACTGTTGAAGGTCAGCAATTCTAGAGCTGGGATGACTGAAGGTCAGAGTCTTTATCTTCTGAAGTTTGTTCCTAGGATTTGTATACAAACACTAGAGGCCCATTGCATGAAGATTTGTGCAATGGGCCTTCTTTCCTCTGTCTGCCCGCATCGGTTTTCCTCTGGCACCTGGGACCCAGGCCTCTGCTCCGGCCGCAGCGGAGAAGCCAAACCTATTCCATCTTCAGTCTTCACTCAGGCCAGAGCCTTTAGTCTTCGCTCCACGCCTGCATATGCAAATTAATCTGCCATCTTTGTTGGGTTAATGTGCATACTCCTGGTTGGCTTGTGGGCGTCATGGGGGTACTGTCAATTTGAATATTTCTCTTTTATTAGTGTGATGCTGTTTATAAGCTACATATAAGTTTGAGTCAGCATTTACAGAAACAATGTCAGAACAATGGTGGGGTGAGTTACAGTTGCTCACTGTTATAATATTAGCTTTTCCCAGTGAGCTTAAATCCAATAAGTTCAATTGCAGAATGCTAGTGTCTGAGAAGGCAGAATGAAGGACTGTCTCCTTCAATAAGGGATTTGAACCTACAGAAAATATGTAAAGTGAAATAGTGAGAACAAAAGAAAATGCAGGTCATGTTCTAAGAAAATGCAAATTAGAAGGTCAAGACTTAGAAGACTTGAAATATTAATATACGTATAAAAGTATAGAAGTGGAAGGTTTATTGTGAAAAAAAAAAAGCCAAAATATTTAAGGTAGAGAGACTTATTACTTATTTGATTAAAGAATAAACACAAGGCCCAGCTGGCATGGCTCAGTGGTTGTATCAACCTATGAACCAGGAGGTCACGGGTTTGATTCCTGGTCAGGGCACATGCCCGGGTTGCAGGCTCAATACCCAGTATGGGGTGTACAGGAGGCAGCCGATCAATGATTCTCTCTCATTGTTAATGTTTCTATCTCTCCCTCTCCCTTTATCTCTGAAATCAATTAAAAAATATATTTTTAAAAGAATAAACACAAACCCCAAACTCCAAACACCCGAGCAAGTGTTCTGTTCTTAGTGGACCAGCAGGGATTGTATCACAGCTAGTGTGATGTTTGCATGGCTAAGGAGTTACATGTAGGTCTTACCAAATATTTTTTTACTGAGAGACTTTTCCTGAATGCTGTATATAATTCTGGAGAGGAATCTGTAGTGAAGTTGGGCTCTAAAGAAAATAAAAAATATACTTTATGTTGGGAGGGGAGTCATCACTTGTTCTGGTTCTAGGTAGAAGGACTTGTATGCATGCGTATAAGCAAAACCAATGGACGAAAAACTCGGGGTGGGGGGAGGGCATGTATGGGTGTAGGGGGGGCAATGGAAAGATATGTACACACATAATACCTTAATAAAAAAAAAAGAATTTACTAGTTAACTTGAGCTAGAGAGAGTAACAGTATTTAGGGTTTATGACCTCTTCAATACCTCGTCCTCTTTACCTGTGCTCTCAACAGTTCAGTTTGTTAATCCCTGATATATATATGTTATTCTTGATATGGCAGTGTATGGCTAGGAGTCAACACAGAAAGCAATAGTGAATAAAAACCAACTTAACTTATTTTTTTAAAATATATTTTATTGATATTTTACAGAGAGGAAGGGAGAGAGATAGAAAGCTAGAAACATCTATGAGAGAGAAACATCGACCAGCTGCCTCCTGCACACCCCCTACTGGAGATGTGCCTGCAACCAATGTACATGCCCTTGACCGGAATCGAACCTGGGACCTTTCAGTCTGCAGACCGACGCTCTACCACTGAGCCAAACCGGTTTTGGCAACTTAACTTATTTTTGGAGAACAGGGTAGGCACATTTGGATCATTAGCTTTTATTTCATTGGGGATTCGAAAATTTCTGCCTAAGTGCAATAAATACTGTCTTTGAATCTGGAAAGGGTTAATTCTCTTTTCAAAGTTGATAAATTTATAATTGGGTTTAGCTTATCTGTTGAGGAAATATGGTGTGATAATGAAAAAATATGTTTATAATTGTTTATTCATTTATCAAATCAATTCTGGGCTTCTGAAGCTAATCAAATAGAAAGAGCAAGAATTTATCCATTAAACCTGATTAGTATCTTTTATGTGTTTTGTAACTAGATACCTAATTAGTCTCCGCTCTCAAGAAATATTTACTTTGGCCAAAACCGGTTTGGCTTAGGCGTCCTCAAACTTTTTAAAGTGGGGGCCAGATCACGGTCCCTCAGAGAGTTGGAGGGCCGGACTATATGAACTACTAATTCCTACTGTAACACCTCGGCTGCGCTCACTGCCCAAAAAACCTGGCGGGCCGGATCAGACTCCTCTGCAGGCCGCATGTGGCCCGCGGGCCGTAGTTTGAAGACCCCTGGTAGTGGATAGAGTGTCGGCCTGTAGACTGAAAGGTCCCAGGTTCGAATCCGGTCAAGGGCATGTACCTTGGTTGTGGGCACATCCAGTGTGCAGGAGGCAGCTGGTCGATGTTTCTCTCTCATCCATGTTTCTTGCTCTCTATCGCTCTCCTTTTCTCTCTGTAAAAAAAGTCAACAAAATATATTTTTTTTAAAAAGAAAAGAAATATTTACTCTGAGCCCTGGCCAGTGTGGCTCAGTTGGTTGAGTGCTGTCCTGTGCATGGAAAGGTTGCCAGTTCAGTTCCTGGTTAGGACACATGCCTGGGTTGTGGGCTCAATCCCCAGAAGAGGCAGCTGATTCATGTTTTGCTTTCTCTCCCTCTCCCTTCCCCGCTCTGTAAAAAATCAATAAAAATATTTTTTTTAATCCTCACCCAAGGATATTTTTCCATTGGGATTTTAGGGAAAGTGGAAGAGAGAAGGAAAGAGAAAAACATTGATGTGAGAGAAACACATTGATTGGTTGATGGTAGAGAGGAGTCTGCAACCAAGGTATATGCCCTTGACCAGAATCGAACCCGGGACCCTTTGGTCTGCAGGCTGATGCTCTATTCACTGAGCCAAACCGGCTAGGGCCAATACAAATATTTTAAAAAAAGAAACAAGAAAAATGTTTACTCTGAGACTGATGGGTGTCAGAGGAGAGAGGTTTGGGGGACTGGGTGATGAGGGTGAAGGGACTGAGAAGTACAAATTTGTAGTTACAAAACAGTCACAGGATGTAAAATATAGCAAAGCAAATATAGTCAATATTATTGTAATAACTGTATGGTGGGTACTGAGAATACCAGGGGGAACACTTTGTAAAATATATGATTGTGTAACCACTATGCTGTACACCTGAAACGAATACAAAATCATATTGGATATAAATTGTAATTGAAAAATAAAAAAAAATGTGTACTCTGGAGAGATGATTTACGGAGTAGCCTCATATGCAAATGTGCATACACTGGAGAAATAAGTATAGACTCCTAGAAGACAATATACAGTACATCATGCATTGCTTAATGACGGGGAGAGTTCTGAGAGATGATTTGTTAGGTGATTATGTTGTTGAGTGAACATTATAGAATGAACTTACACAACACAAACCTAGATGGTATAGCTTACTATACTCTTAGGCTATATGGTATATATCATGTCGCATATGCGGTCTGTTATCAAAATGTTATTTGGCGCATGATTATGCCAAGGATGTGGGATAGCCAAGTCTCTGGGAGGAGGCGCAGGTCTTTGGGACAAGCCATGGGACCTCCTTTAAGTGTGTTTATTCTTGTTTATTTTTTTTGTAGGCTTTCTACCTTGAGCAGGGGGCTGCTTACTCCCGGCAGAGGTCTGACTCAAGGGTTCCAGAATCCTGAAAAACAGAGAGTCTTCCACATTCACGAAGGCAAGTATGGGTGTCTACTTTTTAGACTCAAGCGGTTAAAAAACCCTGTTTGATTTGGGAGGCATCTAGATAGAGAATTCAGGGCAAATGAGGCATACGACAGGTAGATACTTCATAAGCTTCTTATTGATAAAATGACCAGGTAGCTGTGGGCAGAGATCACATTCAGAACCTTGGGGACCGAGTTCTTTTAGTTAAATGATTTCCACTTCCCATGTGTAGGTACTGAAGAGGAAGACACGGAAAAGAGAAATCTGATACATGAGTAAGAGATGGATACTTTAGTCGTACCAACTAAACACTGCTAGTGCATAGTTTTTAGAGGGACCCCGTTTAATCCATGTTTAATTGAAACTAATTTCAATTATTAATCTGATATGCAAATGATAGATGTCTTTATCAACTTAGGAGTACTCATTATAATTAAAAGTGTGGGTTCTTTAAAAGGTCCACATACATATATATGTATAAATATAATTTAAAATTCGACTTTCCTTCTTGGCCCTCAGCACTGGCCTTCCTTCTTACACTGACTAAACCAGTAATAATCGTTTTACATTAGCGAGCATCAGTAGTCTGTACACTGTTCCAGGTACTTTCTGTTCATTTGTTTAAGGAACTCAGGAGAAAAAAATCAGAAATGAGACTAATTTACTAATTTCTTTTTAGTTTTCTATGATTTATTTATAATTAGAGTTTGCACCAAATTGACGGGATTTATATAATTGACAAAAAGCCAACCATTTTCCCATGTTAATCTAATCATATTTGGTTTTGCTCAGTTAGTATTGAAGGACAAGGACCATTAATTTCCTGTCACTGGCATATATATTGTTAAATGCTAGAAAGAAAAAACATGAACTCAACACATTATTTGAAATCCTAAAGATGTATGTTTTAGTTTTGAATCGCTACTGCTCCTCTAATTTATTTTCCCTTTATCCATATAGCGTCTTCACCTATACACGTGAATAATGGTGTGTGTGTGGTAATTAGTATCAACCAAGTGATTATTTTTTTATACTAATTATTCTACCTTTGGGCAGTGGCCATTAACGAAAATTAAATCACGCTCTTTGCCTTTCCTTGATTTACATTTTTGCTTCATTTTTTACCGGCTTAAGCTTTTCTAACAATTGGCATAGTATAAATATATGAGAAATCAATTAGAATAATCCTCAGATTTGGATATTATTGTTAGTCCCTGAACTAATTTGCTCTACTGCCTATAAGATAGATGGGGATTCTGTTCTTAGCATCTCCGTCAAAAAGGGGCTCCTACTAACACTGACATTGCCCTATCCAATGAATAATTGGAATTATCCTTTTTTTTGTTTGCTTATGTAAACCCCAGTGATTGGCACAAGGGTATTCTTTTCCTGCGCCTAGGAGACAATAATTGTTTCACGTTTTCAGGAAGCAGAGACCTAAACCCTTCTCTGAGCTGTCTTTGTGGCATTCAATGAAAATTCATGGATCTTTAAAGCTTCTGAGTGCATGAATCGCTTCTCATAGTTCTTGCGCTTGTTGCCATCGCTCTCATGTTTCTTTGATTCAAGGGATAACCTCTTTATTTTTCTTTCAGTTCGAGATAAGCTGCGGGAGATAGTAGGAGTATCTACCAACTGGAAGTACGCACTCTTGTATATCATTCTTTCATTCCTGAAGTGGTATGTTAGGCTGTGATTAGAATCAGTTGACGGTCTCGCTGTAGGGTGGGGGAGGGAGGAGCTGTGTATGGAAATAGGTTGAAAGGTGCTTTTTTGACTTCAGGGAGAAGATCAGCATTTCAACATATTCGTCATTGTTGACATAAAATAATGTGATTTACATGTACTCCACATTCTTCAAAGTGCACTCAGGTGTATTACTTCACTGGTTCTCAACAAGAGTTGTGAAAGGCATATGGTATATGTTCCTATCCCTTTTTATGTATGATGAAACAGAAACTTCAAGAGATTCAATAATTATCAGGGTTTGGGATTTGAACCCAAGCTTCCTGGTTTTTCTATTTCATGTAGCCTGATTCCTTTATTGTTTCTTGTTGACAGTTGAGAGAGAGACAGAGACAGAGACAGAGACAGAGACAGACAGACACAGACACGGGGGAAGAAGAGAAGAGAGGAGTTGGGGCACAGAGAATATGAGAACTTTCAAGTACAGAAATGGGAATATGGAATTCAGTGGAATTATTTCCTCTTTTGATGGTGCCTGTCTGGCCTGTGTACAACTGAAATTGTGGGGCAGCACTGCTCCTGTGTTGCATGAAGCTTTTGTCCTTTCTTCTCAGAGACCACATGAAAGCAATGGAGGAAAGAAAATTACTTCGTAGTTTTTTGGCGAAGTCACAGGAAGCACTGCCGCCTAGGAGAATGAAGGACAGCTACGTTGAAGTTCTCTTGCCTTTGGGCAGTCAGCCTGAATTACGAGAGAAATATTTGACTGTTCAAAACACCGTAAGGTAACATAGCACTATTTTTATTTGTGTTGTTTATTTGCCTTTATTTTATTTCTTTTCTTTATTGCAACTTTGAGATATCCTTCACACACCATGCCATTCACTTATTGAAAGTGTGCAATTCTGTGGTTTTTTTGTATATTCAGAGAGTTGTGTAGCCATCACCACAATTAATTTTTGAACATTTTCATCACCCCAAAGTGTTAGTTATTTCTATAAAAATTATTTTCACTTAATTCCGTTTTCTTTATCCCACAGATTTGGCAGGATTCTTGAGGATCTTGACAGCTTAGGAGGTACTGGTATTATTTTAGTATTTCGAAATACGTATTTAGACTAATACATTGAATCCTATGGCTAGAAAGGGATTTTTTTTTTTATTAACTTGTACAAAAGAGTCTATTGTAAAAGAGGAAAAAAACAAACAAAACAAAACCAGCTACTACTTTCGAATTGGCATAATTTCCCCCAATAATGTAGATTTCTACTTATCAGTTAGAAACTAATTAATCCTCCTTTCTAATAACTTTTTAAAAAGTCTTAAATCTACAGAAAAGTTGCAAACAAGTACAAAGAATTGTTCTTCCCTGAATCATGGAAGAGTATGTTGCTGACATGCATATCACCCCCAAATATTTCTTTTCTTTTTTCCTCCCCATAGCTCCCCTCCACCCGGTTCCCACCCCAACCTCTGCCCTTATCCCCTGCCCCCCAACTGTCCTCATCCATAGGTGTACAATTTTTATCTAGTCTCTTCCCCTACCCCCCACACAGACATCCTTTTCCCCCTGAGAATTCTCAATCCACTCCCATTCTATGCCCCTGATTCTATTATATTCACCAGTTTATTCTGTTCATCAGATTTTTAATTCACTTGACTTTTAGATTCACTTGATAGATATGTATTTGTTGTTCCTAATTTTTATCTTTATTTTTTTCTTCTTTTTCCTCTTTTTAAAGAATACCTTTTAGCATTTCATATAATACTGATTTGGTGGTGGTGAACTCCTTTAGCTTTTTCTTATCTGTGAAGCTCTTTATCTGCCCTTCAATTCTGAATGATAGCTTTGCTAGGTAGAGTAATCTTGATTGTAGGTTCTTGCTATTCATTACTTACAAGAAGTTTTCAGTCATTATTTCTTCAAATAGGTTTTCAGTGTCTTGCTCTCTCTCTCTTCTTCTGGCACCCCCATAATTTTGATGTTGGTTTGCTTGAAGTTGTACCAGAGGCTTCTTACACTATCTTCAACTTTCTGGATTCTCTTCTCGTCTTGCTTCTCTGGAAGAATGTGCTTTGCCTCTTTGTATCCCAAATCTTTGATTTGATTCTCGTGTTCCTCTAGTGGGCTGTTGGGTCTCTGTATAATATTTTTTCTTTTAGTTGTAGTTTTGAAATTGTGCGCGTCATCAGTTTAGTTGTTTACCTTTGTCACCATCTTGGTTTCTCCTCCATCACTTTGAATATTTCTTGCCACTCCCTTCTGGCCTACATAGTTTCTGTTGAGAAATCAGCTGACAGTCATATGGGTACTCCCTTGTAGGTAATTAACTGTTTTTTTTTCTTGCTGCTTTTAATATTCTCTCTTTGTCTTTTGCCCTTGGTATTTTAATTATGATGTGTTTTGGTGTGGTCCTCTTTGGATTCCTTTTGTTTGGGGTTCTATGTACTTCCTGGACTTGTAAGTCTATTTCTTTCACCAGGTGGGGCAAGTTTTTGGTCATTATTTATTCAAATAGGTTTTCAGTGTCTTGCTCTCTCTCTTCTTCTGGTACCCCCATAATTTGGATGATGGTATGCTTGAAGTTGTTCCAGAGGCTCCTTACACTATCTTCAAATTTTTAGATTCTTTTCCAGTTGGGTGTGTGTTTGTTTTTTGCTTCTTTGTATTTCAAATCCTTGACTTGATTCTTGTGATTCTCTAGTCTGCTATTGGATCTCTGTATAATATTTTTTATTTTAATCTGTGCTTAATTTCTAGTTGGTCCTTTTTCATATCCTTGAGGGTCTCACTAAATTTATCAGCCTTTTCCAGAAAATTCTTGAAAAACCTTATAACTGTAGTTTTGAACTCTATATCCAGTCATTTGTTTTCCTCCATTTCTGTCATTTGTGACCTGTTTCTTTGTCTCTGCATTTTGGCTGCTTCCCTGTGTTGACAGAGTGGCTTTGTGTGCTAGGTGTCCTATAGGGCCCAGTGGCTCAGCCTCCCTAGTTACCTGAGGTGGACACTCTTGGTGCACCCCTTTGTGGACTGTGTGCACAGTCTCATTGTAGTTAACCCTTGATTGTTGCTGGTATCACTGGGAGGAATTGACTTCCAGGCCAATTGGCTGTGAGAATCAGCCGTGTTTATGCTGATAGAACTTCTGTGCTGGAGACACCCTTATGAGGCAAGACTTGCTTCAGATGGGCTTTGGTGCTCACTGAGTCTGCCCCCTGAGTGTGTCCCTTATGGATCTGAGGAGTTGTAATCTGGATGGTCCCACTCTGACCCCTGGGTAAACTGGCTCTTGGATCTCCAAGGAGTTGTTAATTTAGCCTCTGCCTGAGGCCACCCAGCAGGAGCTACAGAGAGATCTGCAGATTCCTCTTCTTTGTTTGGGTTTTGGAGGTGCCCAGATGAGGCCCAGCTATGAAGCAGTGCAAGCTGCTGTGGGCCTTGGGCCTTCTTTTGGATGTTCTGGGTCTCTGTGACCCAGTTGCAGTTTGTTAGCTAAGTTTAGATTTCAAAGGACCAGGCCATTCATATGCAAAAGCCTCTGCGCACAGCTTGGATGGGGCAGAGTCTCAGAGTGGAGCAAACAGCAATGGCTTCCCATCAGCCCTGCCCTAAAAGGCTCCCTGGTCTCAGTGACCCTTGAAAATCACTGCAAGCACCTCTGAGACAAAGCCACCCTCGAGTTCTGCCCGCTGCCAGACAGCCCAGTTTCTCCCCATATGAATCTGGGTCCCCAGAGTCTCGCTCGGAACTGGAGTTCAGAGCAGTGGGGAACTGGTATCTCCCTCCCACTTGAAAAAGCCATCTGCATACTTAGTTGCCAGCTCTCTCCTCACTCCTGCACCTCCGTACCTCTGCACTTTACTTCCACAGCTCCTCTGAGTCTCAGTGTGCTGTTCTCTTCCCTTCTAGTTGTAGAATTTCCACTCAGCCAGCCTTCCTATGGTTCTGGATAATGTCTGTTTTGTCTTTTAGTTGTAGTTTTAAAGTTGTTGTGTGAGGCAGCAAGTTCAGGTGTTTACCTGTGCCCCCATCTTGGTTTCTCTCACCCCCAAATATTTTCATGTCTGTTTCCTACCAACAAGGCCCTTCTCTTACAGAACCACAATACAACCATCAACATCGAGAAGTGGCGAGATTATATATATATATATATATATATATATATATATATATATATATATATATATATATATATTTTAAATAAATAAATATAATATATATATATTATTGATTTTTTACGGAGAGGAAGGGAGAGGGATAGAGAGCTAGAAACATTGATGAGAGAGAAACATCTATCAGCTGCCTCTTGCACTGGGGATGTGCCCGCAACCAGAATTGAACCTGGGACCCTTTAGTCAGCAGGCCGATGCTCTATCCACTGAGCCAAACCAGTCAGGCAGGCATCTTCATTTAGATGGGCCAAAGGCTTCTCGAATTTGACATGTGGAAAACAGCCCCTTTTCCTCCTTCTGTATTATATTTTTCAGTGAATGGTATACCATCTTCATTCATGCCAGCTGGAAACCTGGCTTTAGTCAAGTCTCCCTTCTTTTTAGCTCTTGGATCTTTTTTGTTCTCTTCATTTCCATTGCTCTTAGATGAATATGGTTGTTTTTTTTGTTGGGGGGGGGGGTACCACAAAGGCTTTTAAATGGAGTTTCTTTGCCTTTAGCTTCTTATTCCCACTTACTGTGGTCGGCAAACTGCGGCTCGTGAGCCACATGTGACTCTTTGGCCCCTTGAGTGTGGCTCTTCCACAAAATACTACGGCCTGGGCGAGTCTATTTTGAAAAAGTGGCGTTAGAAGTTGAAGTTTAAAAAATGTGGCTCTCAAAAGAAATTTGAATCGTTGTACTGTTGATATTTGGCTCTGTTGACTAATGAGTTTGCTGACCACTGCCCCAGTACATCGTTTACCAGGTGCATGGATGGAAAATTCACTGTCACACAGCAAATACTTATTGAGCACACACCCAGTGCTGTTGGTGGTAAACATTTGAACGAATCATGGAGGAAGCAGGGAGGCCACGGAATACAGAAGTAGAATGATATTTGTAAGGTGCATAGAACCATACTTGGCACATACAAATGGTTGCTAAGTGATGGAAAGTATACAGATAACCGCAGGGTGGTATGGGGAAGGCGGGATAACTCTGAGTGAATTAATTGCTTTCTGATTAAGGAAGAGTCGGGAGGAAAACTGGGAGCTGAGTCCCTGTGATTGCTTTTCTTTTCTGAAGATGTTTGACGCCATCAGACTTTTGTGCCGGGCTATTTTCTGACTTAGGTACTGAGTCTCTCTGGAGTGGTGACAGGCCACCTGATGGACCTACGCTTTGGGCTTCAATTTCCTCACCAAATCTAAAACTGATTGGACAGCTAGACTAGAGGGCCCCTAGATTTCTTCAATGTATAAAAGTCTTGGGTCAAAGGATAAGACCACCAGTGGGACAGGGGGGTTGGATCTTCAAAACAAGATAAGACTTCTTCTAGATCTCAGGAGTGAATTGTAAATGCTGAGAAATAATTCTCCTTCGCTTTTATTTGGTTCTCTTCTGTCTTCCTACAGTTCTTATTTGCTATATGCACACCAAAGTTCATGAAGCTAAGATGTCTCCTTTATCCATAGTTACAGCCCTGGTGGACAAAATTGGTAAGTGATATTATTTTCTATGCATACTTTAAATTCTTAAAAATTACAAGACATTATTTTTTTTGTTATATTTTATTGATTTTTTACAGAGAGGAAGGGAGAGGGATAGAGAGCTAGAAACATCGATCAGCTGCCTCCTGCATATCCCCCACCGGGGATGTGCCAGCAACCAATGTACATGCCCTTGACTGGAATCGAACCTGGGATCTTTCAGTCCACAGGCAGATGCTCTATCCACTGAGCCAAACCAGTTTCAGCATTATTTTTTAAAATTTAAATCATTTTTTATTTTTCAATTACAGTTGACATACAGTATTATATAGTTTAAGGTGTGCACCCCAGTGATTAGACATTCTATAACTTAGTAAGTGATCATCCTGATAAATATTGTACCCGTATGATACCATACCCAGTTATTAGAATACTATTGACTGTATTCCCTATGCTGTACTTTACATTCCCATGACTATTCTGTAACAACCAATTTAATTACAAGATATTATTGCGATTAAAATTTTATAGGGGAATTTTTATGCATGTGGAAATATCTAGAATGCTGTATATCAAAATATTTATTATAATTACCTTTAGGTTGAAGGATTTTGTGTGGTGCCAGTTTTATTTTTTATATTCTTTACATTGTCTACATCAAAAAAAAAAGAAAAAAAAAAAAAAAAAGACATACAGCCTGGCTGGCATGGTTCAGTGGTTGAGAGTCGACCTATGAACCAGGAGGTCACAGTTTGGCTAAGGGCATAGAGAGTCACCTGAGGACTGAAGGCTCCTGAGTTAGATTCCGGCCAAGGGCACATGCCCAGGTTGCAGGCATGATTCTCAGTAGGGGGTGTGCAGGAGGCAGCCGATCAATGATTCTTTCTTTTTAAAAAAATATATTTTATTGAGTTTTTTATAGAGAGGAAGAGAGAGGGATAGAGAGTTAGAAACATCGGTGAGAGAGAGTCACCGATCAGCCGCCTTCTGCACACCCCCCACTGGGGATGTGCCCGCAACCAAGGTACATGCCCTTGACTGGAATCGAACCCAGGACCCTTCAGTCCACAGGCTGATGCTCTATCCACTGAGCCAAACCGGTTTCAGCAATTAATGATTCTTTCTTATCATTGATGTTTCTATCTCTGTCTCCCTCTCCCTTCCTCTCTGAAATAAATAAAAATATATTTTTTAAAAAGACAAGTTTCTGCCTTGACTGGTTTGGCTCAGTGTATGGCTCATCGACCTGCAGACTAAAGGGTCCCAGGTTCGATTCCGGTCAAGCGCATGTACCTTGGTTGTGGGCACATCCCTAGTGGAGGATGTGCAGGAGGCAGCTGATCGATGTTTCTCTTCCATCAATGTTTCTAACTCTCTATCCCTTTCCCTTCCTCTCTGTAAAAAATCAGTAAAATGTATTTTTTAAAAAACAATTTTCTTTTGTGTCAAAAAAGTCATTAGTTTTGGAAGACAAGAAATGTAGTGGAATTTTCCAACATTTCAAACGAAGTGGAATTTACCAAATTTTAAACGAAATTCTCTGTTTGCAGCACAGGAACGTTTGGGTATGATTTGAACTCAGATGGATTTTCTTTTCTTTTTTTTTTTTTTTTTTGCAGACATGTGTAAGAAGAGCTTAAGCCCAGAACGGGACATCAAGCTCAGTGGCCATGTTAGCTGGGTGGGGAAGACATCTATGGAAGCGAAGATGCAAATGTTCCAGGTCTGTAAGCTCCCCCTTGTTTCAATACAACCCACTAGTCTTAGTTAAAGGAAAGCTTACTTACCTGTGTGTCCACTTACCTGTATGTAGCCCCCCACTTCTAGACAAACTATTGAAAGTTCGGGTCACATAGATGGTGGATTATTAATATCCTCCTCCTGGACAGAGACCGATACATTACTTGGTGTGTATGTTTAGTGTTTATTACCTTCAAATTATTTCCGCTCCATGGTAAGGTACTTGCTTCTACTTTTGCATGGAGCGTTTCACAGATGTCTGAGTTCCGTTAGGCATGAATGGGGTCGGTCGCTGTGTTAGTTTCCTAGGGCTGCTATCACAAAATACTGTAAACCAGGTGGCATAAAACCACAGAAATGTATTTTTGCACCATTTTGGAGGATGGAAGTCCAAGATCAAGGTCTCAGCGGGATTCCCCCTCTAAAATCTGTAAGGGAGAATCCTTCCTTGCTCCTTCCCAGCTTCCGGTAGTTTGCTGCCAGTCCTTGGCATTCCTTAGTTTGTAGCTGTAACCCTTCAATGTCTGCCTCATCGTTACATGGCATTTCCTCTTGTGCACCTGTGTCTCCTCTCTTTATAAGGACATCAATCATTCATATTGGATTAGGGTCCACTCTACTCCAGTATGACCTCATCTTAACTGATTATATCGGCAACAACTCTATTTCCAAATAAATGCATGTTTATAGATACTTCAACATACATATTTGGGGACACAATTTAAAAAAAAATAATTTTATTGGAAGGAAGGGAGAGAGATAGAGAGCTAGAAACATCGATGAGAGAGAAACGATCGATCAGCTGCCTCCTGCACACCCCCTACTGGGGACGTGCCCGCAACCAAGGTACATGCCCTTGACTGGAATTGAACCCAGGACCCCTCAGTCCGCAGACCAATGCTCTATCCACTGAGCCAAACCGGTTTTGGCTGGGGACACAATTTAACCCAGAACAGACACTTAGACTATCACAGCAGTTAGGAACCTCTAATGAGCAAAACATAGAATAGCTACTATAAAGAAATGAAGAAATTTGACAAGGAAAATTACCTCAAAGAGGATAATAGCACAGAAATTAAATAATTCAGCATATGTCTAAGATTTCATTATGAAAACGTATTTAAGAATGACTTTTTAGTTTAGCCAGGGTATTCAGTAGACCTGTTACTTAGATACATTTTTTTTCTGCTATGGAATTTTGAAATACTTCACCTTTTGGAAAAAGTTTGAAGCTTGCTCTGCAGTAATTAAAGTTATTTGTTAAAAAAAGTTATTTGTCAAAGCCCTGGTTGGGTGGCTCAGTTGGTTAGAGCATCATCTGAGATGAAATTTGACATGGAAAACTACCTCAAAGGGGATAATAGCACAGAAATAAAATAATTCAGCATATGTCTAAGATTTCATTATGAAAACGTATTTAAGAATGACTTTTTAAGTTTAGCCAGGGTATTCAGTAGACCTGTTATTTAGATACACCAAAAGGTTGTGGATTTGTTGCCTGGTCAGGGCACATATCTAGGTTGCAGGTTCTATTCCTGATCGATGTTTCTCTCTGCCTCTCTCTCCTTCTCTCTCTTAAAAAAAAAATCAATAGTTATTTGTCAAAAATAGTTTAGTTTTTAAATCCTTATTCAAGGATATGATTATTAAAATTGAGAGAGAGAGAGAGAGAGAGAGAGAGAGAGAGAGAGAGAGAGAGAGAGAGAGAGAGAGAGAGAAAGAAACATCGATGTGGGATTGGCTGCCTCCCATACCTGCCCTGACTGGGGATTGAACCTGCAACCTTTCGGTATATGGGGTAGTGCCCCAACTAACTCATCCACCCGGCTGGTGCTTAAGTAGTTTTGTATTTGATGCTATATGTAAGCAGTTGGATTCTGTAACTCCAGTCCAGCTGTAACCGACAGTAGTACTGTTTTTGTTTTTGTTTTTAAGATTGGTTTTTTGTTTGTTTGTTTTTTAAAATATATTTTATTGATTTTTTACAGAGAGGAAGAGAGAGGAACAGAGAGTTAGAAACATCGATGAGAGAGAATCATCGATCAGCTGCCTCTTGCACACTCCCCACCGGGGATATGCCTACAACCAAGGTACATGCCTTGACCGTAATTGAACCCAGGACTTTTCAGTCCCCGGGCCGACGCTCTATCCACTGAGCCAAACCGGTCTCGCCAGTAGTACTGTTTTTAAAACAAAACACCATAAAGTTGTTGGGGATGTTGTATGATTTGTCCACATACTTTTTAAATCTTTATGGTTGATTCCAAGCCTGCTCAGTGCCATGTGCTGCAGATTGCTGTAATAGGACCAGCATTCTAGGGCAGTGGTCGGCAAACTCATTAGTCAACAGAGCCAAATATCAACAGTAACATGATTGGAATTCCTTTAGAGAGCCAATTTTTTTTTAACTTCTTCTAATGCCACTTCTTCAAAATAGACTCGCCCAGGCCGTGGTATTTTGTGGAAGAGCCACACTCAAGGGACCAAAGAGCTGCATGTAGCTCGCGAGTCACGGTTTGCCGACCACTGTTCTAGGGAATCTTGACAATTTGAATCTTGGACAAGTCAATTGAAAAGGAGATACAAGGATTATTGGGAGGAGAGAACCAATGAAAATCAGTGTTAGGCAAGTACGAACTTTTAAAAAAAATTTTCATTTCTTGTTGGCTATTTTGCCTAGTAACTCATTACTGGAGTGATCCTTTCCATTCCAGAGAGGAGCTTGATGATAGGTGCTTCCGGTTTGGGTGCATGTAGGTTCAAATCCCAGCTCTGCTGCTTATTAGCCACAGGACTGTGGGTAAATCACCTTTTCCGAGCCTCTGTTTTCTCAAGTGCAACATGGAAGCAGCAGCAGTCCCATGTTATATGGTGTGGTACAGATGAAATGGAAAACATATGAAGAACTTGTTACGTTGTTGACAATAATGCCAATTTATTATTGTTACTATGGAGATGATCCCAAATCCCTGTTCTGGGCTTGACCTTCAGACCCAACTTTCCAAGTACCTATATTATCTCCCCCGACCTGGGCTCTGGCTACTCCAGTCCAGTGTGTTTCAAATTGAGTGTCAGCTTCGCTTCTGATCCTGATCTTCCTTCAGTGTTTCCCCTTTGTCATCCTCCTGGTTTCCCAGCTGCAAACCTTTGTGAAAGCTTAAATGCTTCCCTTTCCTGTGAGCCTTTTGCCAAGTTTTACAAATTCATCGTCCTCCGCAACTCACCAGGGTCCTTTCTCCCTCTTGCCCTTGGCCCCTGTATTCTGCTCAAGCCCTCACTGCCTTCATGTGAGCATCTAAACTGTATTTCAGTTAGTCTGCCTGCCTGTTGCATGTTTTCACCCTCTGTTCATTTGTTACATTTTTATCAGGCCTTCCAAAGCTGATCTTAAGTCACACCACTCTCCTTCTCAAAAACCTTGACCATTATCTGCTCATTAAAGTCTAAACTCCTTTGATGAGTTAGGATCCAAGGGTCTCCAGAACCTAGCTCTAACATCATTTAAATACCTTCTTAGAGCTCACTGCTAGACGCTTTGAGCATCCTAAGAGTAGGCAGTTGTTCATTTTTTGCATTCCTCGTACTTGGCGCTAGTAGGTGTTCATGATAATAAACCATAATGGAAACAGTAAGCAAGTGGCTGAGTATTGTTGCTTATGCTTTTTCCTTTTCCTGAAATCCTTGTGCTCTGGCTCTGTACATCCACATTCCACTTGTGCTTCCAGGTCACTCCATGCTCGAATCCTTCCCTGGTCCTCCAGCTCATAATACCTGTTCCTTCCCATGATGCCTTCCTCAGAACCCTTCCTCTGACCTGCTGATCTCTGCTCCTCAGAGCTACGTAGGAACATGGTTTCTCTTTTACTAGGACATATGCTTCTCAACAACAGGATATGGGTGTGAGTCACCAAGCCCACTTCCTGACGTGCACTCATTTAACAGTTCACTTAGCAATCATGTATTGCCTGCCTTTCTTTGTTAGGTATACAGCCAGAAGCAAAACCCAATTCCATTTTCTTGGAGTTCACATTTTGGTAGTCCTCAATAATTACCCGCCTCAATTCATACACTGGTAGTCATTGATCAGGTACCTGTTGTGGGCCAGTCTTTGTGCTAAATGCTTAGGGTACAGATGTCAATGAAAATGGCCTTTGTCCTCAAGGAACTCATGATGCAGCCACTTGGTATAGTAGATTGAGTATTTATGCAGCATTTCTCAACAGGGACACGATTGGCATTGTATGTGGGGAAATTCTCTGTTCCGCAGGACTTTCCCCTGCATTGTGATGTGTTCAGCTACTTGCTTACCCCCATCCTGCTAAGAAGGTCTCCCAAGTCACGTGACAACCCTACACATTTCCAAATAACTCTACAGGGGTGAGCACCACTGTCAGGAGAGGACTTCCCATGTAGCCAGCAAACAAAGGAAGGAATGATGAGTTGTCTGGGGAGAAGGGATGAGTGTTTGCTGACTGGGCCCAGGAAGAGTGGTTGTGATGAATGTAGTCATGAGGAAAGCATCAGGCGAAGGCATGGAACAGAGGTATTCAACAGCATGGCCCATTCCAGGGCCTCCAGGTGGTTAGCCGTGGCTGGATGGGAAAGGTGCAGGTATGAAGAAGTTGTTTGGGAACAGCTGGGGAAGAATTGGGCTCTGGGGTGAAGAGCTGTATATACAGGGCCCACAGGCTTCGAGCAGATGCTAGAAGAAAGTCAAGGTGGGAGGTGCTAGGGCCCAAACAGGTGTTAGTGGTGATGAAGGAACTGAATGGACCCTCAGGTTATGATAGGACTATGATATGACTAGAGGCCCAGTGCATGAACTCGTGCACTAGTGGGGTCCCTCTGGGTGGCCTTCAGGGATCTGGCCGAAACCCACAGTCCAATGCAGCTTGCAGCTCCTACCTGCTGCTCCTGCTCATCCTGCCAGCCATGAGCCCTACATCTGGCGTCTCCCAAGGGAAGTGGCCTATGGGATCGGGTTGAAACCGGCTCTCTGACATCCCCCGAGGGGTCCCAGATTGCAAGAGGGTGCAGGCCAGGCTGAGGGACCCCACCAGTGCGTGATCGGGCCAGGGAGGGACCTCGGGAGGGCTTCAGGGCATGTCCTGCCCATTTCACCCAGTCCCTATCGGCTGAACCCCAGCAGCAAGCTAACATACCAGTCAGAGCAACTGGTGGTCAGTGCACATCATAGCAACTGCTCGACCAGTTGACTGACTGTTCCCTGGTGGTCAGTGCATGTCAAAGCAAGCCATTGAGCAGCCTTAGCATATCATTAGCATATTGTGCTTTGATTGGTTGTTTGATTGTTCTGCAGTTCAGTCTATTTGCATATTACCCTTTTATTATATAGGATTGTCCTGGAAGTACAGACTTCCAAGGGATAAAGAAACACCTTAAAACTTACTTCAAAGGCTTTTGTGCATTGTGAGTAATTAGCTTAATCCACAGATTTGTCACTGACCTTATTCCTTCTTGGGTGCCCCTTTGCTCAGCTAAGGGATCCTAAACGTGCTGATGGTTGGCACACCAAGGCTCCTGAAAACGCTCATGTCTAGGAGAGTGGCGGGAGGTCCACCTGGCTCCGTGTGCCATTTTGAGGACAGGGAGGCCTGGAGAAAGCCAGACTTCTGTCTGAAGCGGGACAGGGAAATGATGATGTAGAAGGTCCCTCTGTGACTCCTGTCGCTGGGGCCCAGTCAGGCACAGCTCCGCAGCCTTAGCTCACGTCCATCCCAGCATTTCCCACAATGCACTGTTTGGAGTTTGGGGTGTCTTTCTCCTGCTAGACCACAGGTTCCTGGTCATGCTGCTGTCCCCATACAGTGTCTAGTTCTGCATCTGGCAACTTAGCTGGTGGTTCATGAACGCACTTCTCTTTTTGTTTCTTTAAAAAAAAAATGTTGCCGAAACCGGTTTGGCTCAGTGGTAGAGCATCGGTCTGCGGACTGAAAGGCCCCAGGTTTGATTCCTGTCAGGGGCATGCATGTTGGTTGCGAGCACATCCCCGGTACGGGGTGTGCAAGAGGCAGCTGGTCGATGATTCTCTCTCATCGACGTTTCTAGCTCTCTATCTCTCTCCCTTCCTCTCTGTAAAAAAAAAAAAAAAAAAAAAAAAAAAAAAAAAAAAAAAAAAAAAATCAATAAAATATATATATAAAAAAAATGTTGAGGGTATTACCTGTGTCCCCCTTTTTCTCCCCCCTTGGCTTCCCTCCTCCGGACTCTGCCCCACCCCAGGCCTTCCCCGCACTGTTGTCTGTGTCCATGGGCTATGCATATATGTATATAAGTTCTTTGGTTAATCTTTTCTCCCCCTCTTCACCCCGTATCCCCTCTGAGGTCTGTCAGCCTCTTGCATGCTTCCATGTCTCTGGATCTGTTTTGTTCATCAGTGTATTTTGTTCATTAGGCTCCACATATAAGTGAGATCCTGTGATACTTGTCTTCCTCTGACTGGCTTATTTCTCTCAGTATAATAATCTCCAGGTCCATCCATGCTGTCTGGAAGGCTAAGAGAACCTTCTTTTTTCATAGCTGCATAGTATGCCATTGTATAAATGCACCAGTCTCTCCTCTTTTTCTAATTGCTGCCTTTCTCAAAGTATGCACACTGTCTGTTAGAATTGTAGTAGTCTTCCCAGGAAATGCATTTTTTACATCTGCATTTTCTTTCCTTTGTTCTTTAGTTACAAGACAGTGAATATTGTCCTGTTTTGGAAGCAACATTTGTAATGGTGGCCCGTGATTCTGAAAATAAGGGGTAATTGTTCTTTTTTTTTCTAATTCTTTAATTTGAAACATTTTAAAGATACACAGAGAGAAGAGCATAATGAATGTCTATATACCCATCACCTACACTGGAGTTTTAATATTTTTGCCATATTTGCTTCATCTTTTTTTTTAAGTATATTATTTTCTTTATAATATTTTAAAGCAAATCCCAGACATAATGACATTTCACCTCTAAAAACTTTAGTTTAGGCATCTCTTTAAAAAAAATGAGGATAGATATTTTTACCTGGCTGATGTGGCTCAGTGATTGAGCATCAAGCCATGAACCAGGAGCTCAGGGTTCAATTCCTGTTCAGGGCACATGCCTGAGTTGTGGACTCGATCCCCAGTAGGGGGGATGCAAGAGGCAGATGATCAGTGATTCTCCTCATTGATATTTCTCTCCCTCTCCCTCTCCCTCTCCCCCTCCCTCTCTCCCTCTCCCCCTCCCCCCCCCCCTCCCCCCCTCTCCCCCTCTCCCTCTCCTTCTCCCTCTCCCTTCCTCTCTGAAATAAAAAATATATGTATTAAAATATTTTTTTTAAATGAGAACATTTTCTTAAGTAACTACACTACCATTAGTACACCTAACAAAAATACTAGACAATCCTTAGTATATTCCAATAGTTCATATTCAGTTTTCCCCAAATATCTTTTTAATGATTTGTTCAAATTAGAATACAAACGAAGTCCACATACGGTATTTGATTTTTATGTCTCATAAGCCTGTTTTGTTGGTCAGTAGCTTCAGTGAGATAGAATTCACATACAGAATTCACCCATTGAAAGTGTACAATTTTATGGCTTTTAGTGTATTCACAGTTGTGCGGTGGTCTCTATGGGTTGTTTAAATCCAGAATAGTTGTGTGTCTCCACTGTCCTCCTCTTTTCCCCCCATTCAGACCCCAAGTATCAACACTCACTAGGTGAGCTGCTGTTGACATGAAATGTTAACATCATTGCATGCTCCCTTATTGTTTTATCAACTCTTGAAAGGCTCTTCTAGACAGGGATGGGGAACATCTTGCGCGCGGGCCATATAAGGCCAGTGAAATCATTTGGTCTGGCCCTGCCAAGGCATTAGGGGTAAGCTAATGAAATGTTTGTCCAAATAGAGCGGGCTAATTTTTAAAAAAATACGGACTTTTTACAGAGAGAGAGAGGGATAGAGAGTTGGAAACATCGATGAGAGAGAATCATCGATCAGCTGCCTCTTGCACACCCCCTACTGGGGATGTGTCCGCAGCCAAGGTACATACCCTTGCCCAGAATCGATCCCGGGACCCTTCAGTCCGCAGGCCGACGCTCTGTCCACTGAGCCAGACCGGTTTCGGCAGTGGGAGCCCCTTTAAGCTGCCTCCTGTGATAAGCCCTTTTGACATTTCCCCATTGGTTTTTGATGCCTGCCTGCTCTCTGGTGCAAGGAGGTATCTTGGGCTCATCTTACACATTTCCTGCCGCCCCGGCCTTGGAACAGCCATTTCCCCAAGCAGTCCTAAAGTTCCTTTTAGTGGGAACTGGTATTTAGAGACCAAAATCTAGGCACTAGAACTGTATTGTTACTAGTCTTTCATCATGTCTAGGCCTTTTAGTGGACAGAGCTTGGGTATATGTTATAAAGCAAATACATACACAACCTCATGAGTGTATAGTGTCATTGTTGAGTTTACTTGTACAGGCCTTACCTTATTTGGCCTTCCACTTTATCTTTTTTCTCTTAAATTGATTGATTGGTTCTTAACAACAGTTACACCCAAGGCCTTCAAACTGAGAAAAACCATCTAATTGTGTGTGGGGGGTGTAGGGTGGGTGAGAGTTACAGGATTGCTGTATGTACAGGACTGTCTAGAGGCAGTTGGGGAGTCTAATTTGTATTAGAAACTTGAGTGAGGAGTTTGCAATGAGAAGTCAGTTTGCTGCGTGGAAAGCTGACATGGAAAATGTGATAAGATTGAAAAATACCGCCGAAACTGGTTTGGCTCAGCGGTAGAGCGTCTGTCTGCAGACTGAAGGGTCCCGGGTTCGATTCCGGTCAAGGGCATGTACATTGGTTGCGGGCATATCCCCGGTGGGGGGTGTGCAGGAGGCAGCTGGTCGATGATTCTGTCTCATCGATGTTTCTAGCTCTCTATCTCTCTCCCTTCCTCTCTGTAAAAAATCAATAAAATATATTAAAAAGAAAAAGAAAAAGAAAGCAAAATACCTTGGTGAGGACCAAACCGGTTTGGCTCAGTGGATAGAGTGTCGGCCTGCGGACTGAAAGGTCCCAGGTTCAATTCCGATCAAGGGCATGTACCTTGGTTGCGGGCACATCCCCAGTAGGGGGTGTGCAAGAGGCAGCTGATTGATGATTCTCCCTCATCGATGTTTCTAACTATCGCTCTCTCTTCCTCTCTGTGAAAAAAATCAATAAAATATACATTTTTAAAAATACCTTGGCAACTGTTCTGAGCGAAGAATGCACCCAGATAGCTTCAGTCCTCCCACCATCCCCAGCCGAACTGCTTGCTGCTGCAGTGCCTGGCCTGGGGCTCCTTTGCCAGTACCGGGGGGTGGGGGGGGGCATTACTTAACGTTCCTCCCAGCTGATGGATTTCAGGTTCCCAAACTGCCATTTCAGGTTTTTTCTTGCCATTGTTCTTTCATTCAACTTTTGGGTTCTACCACAGTGCAATACTATGTTCCTTTTTGCTAGTTTTCTATTTTAAAAAAGTTGACACTTACAGAAAAATAGAATAATGCAATGAACAGTTATATATACCCTTTACTTAAATTCGCCAATTCATGTTTTGCCATCAACCTATTTTACATATACATTTCCCCCCCACCCCCGAAATCCTTTGAAAGTCTGAGACTGTTTCATGCATAAATAGTTTAGCATATATCTCCTAAGAATAAGATAATTCTCTTACATAACCTCACTGCTTTTATTATACCCAAGAAATTGAACAGTGATATAATTGTATTATCACATATATGATCCATATCCAAACTTTGCCAATTGTCCCTAAAATATCCTTTATGGCTTCTTCCCTTAAGGAAGATCTGGTCAAGGATCATGTATTGCAATTGGTTACCATGGTTCTTTAAATTAGTCAAGCTGCCGTTCTCTGTCTTGACATTTTTGAAGAGTGGAGTCCAGAGGTCTCATAGGATGTTCTGCAACCGGTTTTAACTGCTTCCTCGTGATTAGGATCAGGTGAAACACGTTGGCAGGCAGCCACGTCCTTTTGCGAATGTGAACTTTCTACTGTGCAGATGGGCCTGTAACCAGAAGCTTCCTCTATTGCTCCAGAGTCCTTGTGTGAGGCAGTCAGTCAGCGTTATTCCAAATGAACATCAAAGTCCTGTTGGTGTGGCTCATTGCTTGATTGTTGACCTATGACCTATGAACTAGGAGGTCACAGTTGGATGCCCAGTCAGGGCACATGCCCGGGTTGCAGGCTCAGTCCTCAGTGGGGGGGCATGTAGAAGGCCGGTCAAATATATTTTAAAAAAATGTTATTCTCTAATAAAAATGGAGGATGAACTATTACCCACTAGTTTTCAAGTCTTTGCTGTTTGCTTGCTTTTTAAAGAATATTTTAAAATATATTTTTATTATTTCAGAGGGAAGGGAGAGGGAGAGAGAGAGAAACTAATCAATGATGAGAGGGAATCATTGATTAGCTGCCCCCCATTGGGGATGGAGCCCGCAACCCGGGCTTGTGCCCTTGACTGGAAACGAACCCAGGACCCTTCAGTCACAGGCCAACATTCTGTCCACTGAGCCAGACTGGCTAGGGCAGATAATAACATTTTAATTTATACTCTTTTCTTCTTTTTAGGTCGGCATTTGTAAATCCACTCATCCCTGAAGGCCCTAAGGAAGAAGCACTCTTTAAACAAGGAGAATGTATATCATTTTTTTTTTAATTATAAGATAAACTTTTAAAAGCACATTAACTGTACTGCAGAAGAGATGATGGTTAAGAGTATGCATGGACTCCTCATATCAGTCAGGTGTCTTACTCATTCCAACAATTTATTGAAATTGAAAAATACCTTATTTTTTGTTCCATGAAGTTCATACTTTGAACAATTTTATCGATCAGACAACATTTATTAATTGAAGTAATTTTTTCTCACTGTTAATGAAATGGTAAATGTATCTTTAAGGTGATAACTTGGTTGGGGCTCGAGGTCAGGATGATCATAGCTGGTTTTACACTGAGCTGGCGAAGAATCCCAGAAGGCTTTTGTGAGATACGTGGACAATTCCAGGGGGATTGTTGCAGTCTGGAAGTACAGCCCAGCTCAGAAACCCCGGGGTGCAGTGTGACCCTCCTGACACCATGGTTCCTCATTGTCCCATATTTCAGTGAACAAGGGGAGAAGGGTCGCCTTCAGCTCCATGTCGTTACTGAAAATGGCTCCAAGTGCCGAGGAGAGGACGACCATTCATGAGATGTTTCTTAACACACTGGATCAAAAGTAAGTTAGGCTGGCCCGGCCGGTGTGGCTCAGTGGTTGAGCATTGACCTATGAACCAGGAGGTCACAGTTCGATTCCTGGTCAGGGCACATGCTGGTTGCGGGCTTGATCACCAGTGCGTGTGTGTGGGTGGGGGGTGGGCGGGGGTGTGCAGGAGGCAGCCGATCAATGATTTTCTCTCATCAGTGATGTTTTTCTCTCTCTCTCCCTCTCCCTTTCTCTTTAAAATAAAATATATTTTGAAACAAATATTAGTTAGTTAGGCTGGTGAGATTCCATGTTAGGAATGCACTCACGCTTGGTGTTCTCCATCGCCAAGCTTGCCTAAACATATTGGAAATTGTTTGCAAATATTTGACTTGTTAGCAGCTAAACCATGGTCCTAACAGGGTTTCCTGATTCTCTATTTGCACAGGACTATAAGTTTTCAAAGTCGAATTCTGCCCCCTAATGCAGTATGGATGGAGAAATCAAAACTGAAGAGCTTGGAAATTTGCCACCCTCAGGTATTGTGAGATGATGAAAAATCTTCTGAATGGGATAACTTGCATCCATGATATTCATCTAAGATATGACATCTTTACACTGGCCTCTGTTCTTTGGCATTGGTAATTCCTTTGTTCTGTATATGCGGCTGGCCATATATATTGTATTTCCTATCATTCATTTCATGCCCTATAGGAGAGGAATATTTTCAATCGGATCTTTGGTGGTTTCCTTATGAGGAAAGCATACGAACTCGGATGGGCTACTGCTTGTAACTTTGGGTAAGTTGGATTTAAGGTACTATTGACTTCTGAGAAGCAAATTTTACTACCCCACTGAAATGAAACTTTTTTTTTTAATACACCAGAGAAAGAAAAGGCACAGGTGCCGAAACCGGTTTGGCTTAGTCTGCGGACTGAAGGGTCCCAGGTTTGATTCCAGTCAAGGGCATGTACCCTGGTTGTGGATACATCCCTGGTGAGGGGTGTGCGGGAGGCAGCTGATAGATGTTTCTCTCTCATCGATGTTTCTAGCTCTCTGTCCCTCTCCCTTCCTCTCTGTGAAAAATCAATTAAATATATTGAAAAAAAGAAAAAAAGAAAAGGCACAGGTGTGTTCCAGAAAGAGCCCACTGAAATGAAACATTTTGGTCCAGTCTGGATGTACTAGGGAATTTGTTGTGTTTTTAAAATAAATGTCACACTTATACCAGCTGGGTTTGATCCTCATTTTAGAAGAATTTTCTTAAAAATATATTTTATTGATATTTTACAGAGAGGAAGAAGGGAGAGAGATAGGGAGCTAGAAACGTCGATGAGAGAGTAACATCGACCAGTTGCTTCTTGCACACCCCCACCAGGGATATGCCTGCAACCAACGTACATGCCCCTGACCGGAATCGAACATGGGACCTTTCAGTCCGCAGACCAATGCTCTACCACTGAGCCAAACCGGTTTTGGTTGATCCTCATTTTAGAAGTCTGTTTCTCTGACTAGGTAAATTAGTTAGCACATTGCAGGCATACCTCGTTTTATTGCGCTCCGCTTTATTGCACTCCACAGATGTTATGGTTTTTAAAATATATATATTTTATGATTCTTTACAGAGAGGAAGGGAGAGGGATAGACAGTTAGAAACATCAATGAGAGAGAAACATCAATCAGCGACCTCCTGCACCCCCCCCCCACTGGGGATGTGCCCGCAACCGAGTTACATGCCCTTGACCGGAATCGAACCCGGGACCCCTCAGTTCACAGGCTGATGCTCTATCCACCGAGCTAAACCGGTTTTGGCAGATGTTGTGTTTTTTACACATGGAAGGCAAGATTTTCCACCAGGAAAAAGGTTATGCCTCGCTTTATTTCAATGCTTGCTTTATTGCGGTGGTCTGGAACCGAACCTGCAATATCTCCGAGGTCTGCCTGTAAAGACCTCCGAGAAAGGGAGGTGATAACATGCTGAAGGGAAAAGATACAGTGACTTTGGCACTGATCTGGTCACAGTGATATGTCTTACCATTCCTCGCTGGTATGATTGCTTTCCCCTTGTCTAGGTTTATTTATTTATTTATTTATTTTTACCATTTCAGTCATTTGTTAGGGGGAAAATAGAGAGCATCTGAATTTTACACTTGATCCCAAATTCTGCCTTTCCCAATAGTGGTTCCCGGCCATTTGTAGTGGCGGTGGATGACATCATGTTCCAGAAACCTGTGGAGGTTGGATCATTGCTGTTTCTGTCTTCCCAGGTAGGTGTGCGACAAGATAAAATACAATCTATGATCATTCAGGCCTGGAAGAGAAGTTTTGGTATCCTACAGCTATCGCTTCTCTCGTGACTGCCTGTTCCCCCTGCCCGATGCGATGGGCTCACTCGTGTCTGTAATCCCTTAGGTTTGCTTTACTCAAGGCAACTACATTCAAGTCAGAGTCCACAGCGAAGTGGCCTCTTTGCACAATAAAGAACACACAACCACCAATGTCTTTCACTTCACGTTCATGTCGGAGAACGAAGTGCCTTTGGTTTTCCCCAGGACATATGGAGGTAAGCTGCCAGGATTGTCCCTGACAAAGGCAGGAACTTTGCAACAAATTTTCTCCTTTTCCCTGGCCGGTTTGGGTCAGTGGATAGAGCACCGGCCTGCGGATTGAAAGGTCCCAGGTTCGATCCCGGTCGAGGGCATGTACCTTGGTTGCGGGCACATCCCCAGTGAGAGGTGTGCAGGAGGCAGTTGATCAATGTTTCTCTCTCCTCAATGTTTCTAACTCTCTATCCCTCTCCCCTCCTCTCTGTAAGAAATCAATAAAATATTTTTAAAAAAGAAATTTTCTTTCAAATTGTTGTAGGAAGCACACTGATGCCTGTTAGCTCAGAGCACATCTTAAAAAAAAAAAAATATATATATATATATATGTGTGTGTGTGTGTGTGTGTGTGTGTGTGTTTTATTAATTTATTAAAAATATATATTAATTTCAGAGAGGAGGGGGGAGGGGGAGAGGGAGAAGGGAGAAACATCAATGATGAGAGAGAATCATTGATTGCCTGCCTCCTGCACGCCCCCTACTGGAGATCAAGCCCTCATGTGCCCTGAAGGGGACTCACACCACTGAGCTTCTCTTTAGGAGATTGCACATTTTCAGGTTCTGCAGCCCTGAAGGCCAGAATGCCTCCTGGCCCCACGGGTGGCTATGGCTGCTCTGCCCACCTGGCTGTCTCCTGAAGGGCTGGTGCCAGCTGCGAGCAGCCACTGGAGGTCAAAGACGGGTCCAACCAAAGGAAAGGGGTGCGGGTCGAGGCTTGCTCCCCTGGGAACCTCGCGCACTCCTGGCCCAATAGCGCTTGCCGAGTAGTCCTGTGTCTGTACCTCGCTGTCCTGAGACACTGCAAGGTTCTCCGTGGTCCTCTCTCTTGTGTTTCAGAGTCCATGCTGTATCTAGATGGGCAGCGGCATTTCAACTCCATGAGCGCATCGCAGACCCTGAAAAAGGACTACCTTCTGAAGCCGCAGGGCCAGCAACCCTTGGAGACCAGCGTGTCTCAGTGACGCAGTGCCTGACAAGGCCCATCACGTGGATTGGTTTAGCGTTCATGCTCATCCCCCGCAGAGAAAAAGAATGTATTCAGCTTTTAGGGTGATTAGAAAAGTAGAACGAGACAGTGGCTGGCTGGGGCAGAGGGAGAGAGAGTCATTAAAGAATAAACGCTTTCGAAACGATTGACATTGTGAATCCACCATGTTGCTTCCTGTCCGCTGAAGAGATCGGGACACATGCCTTTGTATGCCACTGAAAACTGCTTTTTCTTACACACATCACAGGCTGGCCCTGTGTCCACGGCTTCTCACCCAGGCATTTGGAGGCAGTTCCCCCGTGTCCTCTCAATCCCAGCAGCCCTCCATGATTCCTTAGTGTTTGCCTCCCCCTGCTTTCCAGCTTTTGTTGTTAGCAAAAGGTAGATGAAAAGGGGGGGGGGGAGGGGGATTGGATGACAGAGGTGGTATTGTGAAAGATTTGTGGGAAGCTTTAGACCTGAAGCCATAAGCAGAGGTGTTCAGAGATGAGCCAGATGAGGAAACAGGACTGCGTGTTCACTCTTTCACTAGACAGCTCCTGGTACTCTGCTGGCACTAGGTGGGATATATAATAAAAAACAAGTCCTGCCCTGAATGGTGTGGCTCAGTGGATAGAGCATCGGCCTGCGGACTGAAAGGTCCCTGGTTCGATTCCAGTCAAGGGCATGTACCTTGGTTGTGGGCACATCCCCGGTGGGGAGGGGGGGTGCGGGAGGCAGCTGATCGATGTTTCTCTCTCATCTCATCGATGTTTCTAACGCTGTCCCTCTCTCTTTTTCTCTGTAAAAATCAATAAAATACTAAAAACAAACAAAAAACAAGTCCTAGCTGGTTTGGCTCAGTGGATAGAGCATTGGCATGCGAACTGAAGGGTCTTAGGTTTGATTCCAGTCAAGGGCATGTAGCTCGGTTGCAAGCTCAATCCCTTGCCCTCATTGGGGCTGGGGCGCATGCAGGAGGCAACCAGTCGATGTGTGTCTCTTACATAGATGTTTCTCTCTCTGCCCCCCTCCCACTCTCTCTAAAAATCAATGGAAAAATATCCTCGGGTGAGGATTAACAACAACAACAACAGAAAACACATCCAAGAACAATAATAACAGCTGCGTATGCTTACGGATCATACTTGCTATGTGGTAGCTCATTTATTTCTTTAAAAAATATTTTTATTGATTTCAGAGAGGAAGGGAGAGAGAGAAACATCAATGATGAGAGAGAATCATTGCTTGGCTACCTCTGGCATGCCCCACACTGGGCAATGAGTGCGCAACTGGGCATATGCCATGACCACCGGGAATCAAACCATAACCTCCTGGTTCATAGGTCGACGCTCATCCATTGAGCCACACTGGCTGGACAAGCTCAATTATTTCTTCCATCAGTACTATGTGGTAGGTTTTGTAACCCCCTCATAGGGTTAGGTCGGGAAACAAGTACAGAGAGGTTAATAACTTGCCAGGGTCCCACTGCTAGTAGTGGGTGGTGCTGGGATTTTGTTTTTCTTTTTAAAAGAATATATTTTATTGATTTTTTACAGAGAGGAGGAGAGAGGGGTAGAGAGCTAGAAACGTCGATGAGAGAGAAACATTGACCAGCTGCCTCCTGCACACCCCCTACCGGGGATGCGCCCGCAACCAACGTACATGCCCTCGACTGGAATCGAACCTGGGACCTCTCAGTCCGCAGACCGACGCTCTACCACTGAGCCAAACCGGTTTTGGCGGTGCTGGGATTTTAAATGAGACTGTGTGGGGCCAGGGTACTCTTGACCAGTAAGTACACTGGACTGCTTTCTAGGAATGTAGCAAGGGAGGCCACACCCAGTATCAATCACAGTGTCACCTAGGGGGGAGCTGTACCCAATATCACAATTACCAAAGGGGGGTAACCTTTGAGATCGCAGCCAAGACACGGTTTCTTCCTGGATGGGACAGGAAGTCGATCAAGGTCAGAAGAGACAAAGACCGGGCTGCAGAGAAGAAAAAGCCATCTCTGGAAAGGAAGGAAGCAGTCTTTAGTGGGGGTTCCAGATCAGTAGTCACAAACTTGGCTCTGCCTCAGAGTCAGCTGGCATGCTTTAAAAATCCTGCTAGTCTAGTTTTTATGGAAATCATAGTTACTAGGAACAAACCTTTCTGACATCGCCAGTCCTGAGAACAAACAGTAGCCTGAGTGGCGTTCATCAGTCTTGGCCTCCTGAGCTGCATCAGGCCCTTTAGCACAGCGTTTTGTATATCTACCCACAATCCAGTGCGGCCCCTGAAGTGGCTTCTGGGAGCGATGAAGGAAGAGGGAGGAGCTCTGGGGAGTTGTGTGAATGTGTTAACTGGAGTTCAGTGAAGAGACCTAATCCTGTTGTGTGAAATGTACATTATCCATTCATCCATTTATTGCTGTGCACTGTAGCTTCTTCTAAAGCTTTCCTTGCTGTTTTAAGTAATCTATAATAATAAAAGCGTAATATGCTAATTAGACTGACGTCCTTCTGGACGACCTTCCAGAGGGAAGTGGGTGCCGGCAGCCATGGGAAGGAAGGCCTACTCTTGCATCAATTTCATGTATCGGGCCTCTAGTGTTGCAATCAAATATCTTAAGTAGTTAAAATATTTAACACTGCCAAAACCAGTTTGGCTCAGTGGATAGAGCGTCGGCCTTCAGACTCAAGAGTCCCAGTTTGATTCCAGTCAAGGGCATGTGCCTTGGTTGCGGGCACATCCCCGGTAGGTGGTGTGCAGGAGGCAGCTGATCAATGTTTCTCTCTCATCGAGATTCTGGCTCTCTATTCCTCTCACTTCCTCTCTGTAAAAAATCAATAAAATATATTTAAAAAATAAATAAAATATTTAACCCTTAAATTATTGTATTTTCCTAGGAAAATTGTAGAGAAGTGATGTTCAGGACCAAATAGAACATATGTTGAAGGCTTTGATTGTACTGCATATACCCCTCCAGAACAGTTGCACATGTTCATACGTTGAAGTACATACATGTTGAAGGCTTTGAGTGTATTTCACATTACCCTCCAGAACAGTTGCATGCGTTCACTTACTCATCAGCAGTTGGCCTGACCTTAGCCACATTTTATCCTATTTTAAAAACATCTTTGCCATTGATAGGCAAAAAAATTACATTCATCAATTGCCTGTCTTTTAATTCTACTGAGATTGAACTTTAAAAAATTTGCTCATTGTCTTTTTTAATCCTGACCTGAGGATATTTTTCCATTGATTTTTAGAGACAGTGGAAGAGAGAGGGAAAGAGAGAAATATTGATGTGAGAGAAACATATTGACTGGTTACCTCCTGTATGGCCTTGACCAGAATCAAACCGGGGACCTTCAGTTTGTGAGCTGACGCTCTACACACTGAACCAGATCGGCCAGGGCTCATTGTTTCTTTGGTTGTTACTTGTTCGAGTAATTTTGGATATTGGAGTCTTAACCACAAATCTGTTATCTACCAATATAGTTTTTTAAATGATAGAAACTAGAGGTTTTTGTTCGGTAACACTTTTAAAAAATGTATTTTCTTGATTTTTTACAGAGAGGAAGGGGGAGGGATAAAGAGCCAGAAACATCAATGAGAGAGAAACACCGATCAGCTGCCTCCTGCACACCCCTACTAGGGATGTGCCCACAACCAAGGTACATGACCTTGACTGGAATCTAACCTGGGACCTTTCAGGTGCAAGCTGACTCTCTATCCACTGAGCCAAACCAGTTAGGGCTAAAAAATTTTTAAGATATGTTTTATTGATTTTTTTTACAGAGAGGAAGGGAGAGGGATAGTCAGAAACATCGCTGAGAGAGAAACATGGATCAGCTTGTCTCCTGCACCCTCCCCCCCCACAACTGGGTACATGCCCTTGATCCAAATCATATGTACTATAGATCAGTAGTCACCAACCGGTGGTCCGTGAGGTCCAAAAGGTTGGTAACCACTGCTATAGATCCTTTCTTGCAACTTGAATACCCTGTCTCCATGTTGCTTTTGCTGCCTGCATGCTCTATGACATGATCTACTTTCTCTCATTTCTTTGTATAGAACCAGGAGCTCGATTCCTGAAGAACTGGTCTTTCTCTTACCCCAGAGAGTTCAGCATATTCTTTTTGATGAGTTTGTGCAGTAAGAGACCTTTGACCTTCTAAAGACATTTGATTCTTTGGGATGGCTGGGCTCATCTGGAGGTTCTTCTGCTTGATGTGGCACTGGGGTAGCTGTGTTCATCCGGGAGCTTGCCTAGTATGGGCGCATCTGGCACCTCAGCTGGGGTGGTTGGCATGGGTGGGGGCTGCCCACGCCTCTCTCATAGGCTGTTTGGATTTCTTTAATTGAGGCTCAAGGGGTCTAAGAGCAACCAGACACATTCTTTGGTCATAACTATATCCCCCTCCTGCCTCTCAAAGCCGTTTTTGTGGAGGGAATAATTGGTGGAAGCTGACAAAGATGAGCACTGGGAAAAGGGTACAGGTTGGATGATCAAGAGGTGCTGGTAAGGAAAAACAATTTTAAAAAGCTGAATAAGCCCTAACCAGTTTGGCTCAGTGGATAGAGCATCGGCCTGCAGACCCAGGGGTCCCAGGTTTGATTCCGGTCAAGGGCATGTACCTTGGTTGCGGGCACATCCCCAGTAGGGGGTGTGCCGGAGGCAGCTGATCAATGTTTCTCTTTCATCAATGTTTCTAACTATCCTTCTCCCTTCCTCTCTGTAAAAAAAAAAAAAAAAAAAAAAAAAAAAAAAAAAAAAAATATATATATATATATATATATATATATATATATATATATATATATATATATATATATATTTCATTTTTTTTTTTTTAAAGCTGGATGACAAGGGGCTGAGTCATTGCAAACATCCAGCTCTCTTTCCTGGGTGAATTCCTTGGATGCTGCTGCTAGTGAGATGCTGTTTTATAAACATTTTATTGACAACGTTGGGAAACAGCCTAGGACAGTGGTCGGCAAACTGCGACTCATGAGCCACATGCGGCTCTTTGACCCCTTGAGTGTGGTTCTTCCACAAAATACCATGTGCGGGCGCACACGTACAGTGCGATTGGTGAAACTTTGTGGTCCATGCGCAGAAGTCAGTTTTTGGCTCTCCAAAGAAATTTCAATCGTTGTACTGTTGATATCTGGCTCTGTTGACTAATGAGTTTGCCAACCACTGGCCTAGGATAACCCTCCTCTGATATCTAACAAATGGATATTAGCTTACAAAAGACTGAAAAGTAGGACCATAAGAACACCTGTTTAACTTGACCATGGACCTTTTTCTTTTTGTTAGCACCTACAAATAAATAAAAACACTAGGAGTTTTTATAACTCTTACAAAGCTGGGATCACATTCTTTATTCTATTTTGTTACATGAAAGGCCAGTATACTATACAGTATGTCCAAGGAGTAAATCATTTGCACTCTTTTTCTCTGAAAAATAAAATATTAGTATGATGTTTATTTTTTGTTGTTGTTAATCATCACCAGAGGATATTTTTCCACTGATTTTTTTAGAGAGAGTGGAAGGGAGGGAGGGAGACACAGAGAGAAACATCAATGTGAGAGAGACACATCAAGTGCCTCCTGCATGCGTTTGGACCAGGAACAGAGACGAGCCTGTAACCAAGGTACGTACCCTTGACCAGAATTGAACCGGGACCCTTCAGTCCATGGATGGATACTCTATCCACTGAGCAAAACCAGCCAGGGCAGTATTATGTTTCTTAAAACCAAAGGTTGGATAGCATTTTAGATCCCACTGACATTTTCATCTTTCAAGAGTTGGCAGTTTTGCTTTGGAGTATAATTGCTGTCATTGTTGATGTTTTATAAAATTAACTTCTAATAATGTGTTTAACTGTACAAGGAATTCTGAATAATAATATTTTAGCATTTAATCCTTTACAGATGAGAAGAGGGAGGTGAAAGGAAGTGCATCAGGAGGAAGGTGAAGGTTAGTTTATAGGCTATTTGCCTCTGTTTTGGTACATAGAATACAAGTTTGTGTCGCCCGTTTCTGTTTCTGGGAAAGAGCCTGAAGTTCAAAATGAATGCTTGGTGCTTTAACATGAAAGCTTAGGGATTTTTTAAATTTGTTTATAGAACCCCATGGCAACTTGTATGTTAGTGAAGTGTAGCAAAAACATCAGTTATAAGATGTAATCATGGGGCTGGGTGGGCCTTGGTGGAGAGAGGGGAGGGAAAAAAAGATGTAATCATTACAAAATAAGGATTTTTATATATAGCTAAAGCATGCTGGATTCTTTCTATGTGTCAGGCACTGTGTTGATGACATTAAAACGTACTTTCTTGACCTGGCTGGGTAGTTCAGTTGGTAGAGCATTGTCCTGATAAGCCAAGGTTATGGGTTTGATTCCTTATCAGGGCACATACAAGAATCAACCAATGAATGCATAAATAACTGGAGCAACACATTAATGTTTTTCTCGCTCTCAAATCAATAAATAAAATTTAAAGATGAACTTTCTCATTTAATTCTTACAATTGCCCTTTGAGGTAAATGCCATTATTACCCCCATTTTGCAGATGAGGAAAGTGAGGCTTAGAGAGGGGAACATAGACACAGACTAGATCTAGAATCTTGGCCCTTTGCCACATTTTATACTTATTTTCTCAGCTGTTAAGATAAAAAGTTAACACGATTTTATGTATATGGTATGAATATACTATATATATATCAGAACATGATAGAATCTCAACCATAATAGATGAGGTTGGCTGAGATATTTTTAGCATAAAAAACTCTCAGAATAAGACGTTTTCTACATTTGTGATTGACTCTTTAAATTGACTTGTGAATGTTTTCAACCCCTCGTTTGGCAACAAATAATGAATTACTATAAAACAGGTAACAGGAAAGAGGAATTAAAAACTAAGGCTTTGGTAAGTTTAAAATGGACTTAAAGGTCCTTAATAAATCACATTGTTTCATGAAACTGTTGTATCATAAGATTATTTGGATTTGAGGGGCTCAATCTGAGGGGGATTGGGGTGCTGTGGTCCAGGTGGGTGGGCTTGTGGCAGGCAGAGTGATGTGGGCAAGCGTGCTGGCCTGAATGTTCACGCCCGTGAGGTTGATCTGTGTCTTCAGGCCTCTAGTTTAGGGGTGTCGAACTCAATCAGAGAAGGGGCCAAAATCTAAAATCCAGCCTAAATCGCGGGCCGAATGGTTTACTGAACAGTCATAAACTGTCATTGTGATGGAAACGCAGCGGAGTGCAGTGATGACAGCGCGGTGCGGGCCACATTGCAAGGCCTGGTGGGACGGATTTGGCCCGCGGGCCTTGTGTTTGACACATGTGGCCTAGTTCAAGGGGTAGGGTGGGAGTATTCATTGCTTCAGGTCTGATTCTTCCTCCATAAAAGTAGGGGCATTGTTCTCACCCCACAGCCTTCTGATATCCCTTCACTTGAGTCAGCTGTTCAGTGAGTGAAATATTTTAATGAACATTTCTTTCAATATCATCTTAAAAATCAAATCCTATTTAAGATTTGTATGCTAGAAAGAAAAGGGACCTCAGAAGGAAAGAGGCCATTCTGAAAACCATTTAGGAATCCAGAGGCGCTGAGAAATTAATAGCCCAGCGAAAGGATTATAGTAACCAAAGGCAGGGTAGGAATATTTTGATTTAAATTTAAAAAAATGATTTCGGAGAGAGGAAGGGAGAGGGAGAGAGGAGTAGAAACTCAGTGATGAGAAAGAATCATTGATCGGCTGCCTCCTGCATGCCCCCTGCTGGGGATCAAGCCCGCAAGCCAGGCATGTGCCCTGACTGGGAATCCAAACATGACTTCCTGTTCATCAGTTGAGTATGCCAGCCGGGCTGGATATTATGATTTTTGTTTCACAGAAATTGTGCTCTAATAGAGGGAATAATATGGGTAATATGCCTAAAACAATATAATGGAAGTAAAATGAAAAGTATAGATGACAAGGTATTTATTTATATAGTAGGCATTTATTTTTATCCTGAAGATATATATATGTGTGTGTGTGTGTGTGTGTGTGTGTGTGTATGTATATATGTGTGTGTATATATATATGTGTGTGTGTGTGTGTGTGTATGTGTATATATATATATATATATATATATATATATATATATCAGGTGGTCATAATAATCTGGCCACTCAGTATACCACCTGAGATTTGTAGGCAAATTGTCTTTTCACTGCATCGTATGGGATACGGAAGCCGAAGGCCTGTTCGAACACCTTTGCTGTCTTCAGTTACCAAGATAAAACGTCTCCAATTCGCACAGGAACACAAGGATTGGACAATCAAGCATTTGGAAAAAGACATGTGGTCTGATGAATCATGTTTCCAGTTGCATCATGCAGATGGCAGAGTGAGAATTGCACAGAAATAGCATGAAAGCATGCACCCACATGCATGAGTACAACCTTCAAGCTGGTGGGGGCAGTGTTATAGTTTGGGGCATGTTTTCCTGGCATGATTTGGGCCCATTAATTCATGTGGAACAAGGTCTGAATAGCACAACATACCTAAGTATTGTTGCTGATCAAGTTTATCCTATCCTGTTGATGGCGGATCCCACGGAGATAGCTGCTTCCAAGAAGACAGTGCGCCATGCCACGGTGCTTGTATTGTGCAGGAGTGATTTCAAGAACATGAGGGAGACTTTACCCTACTTAGGTGGCCCCCACAATCACCAGATCTCAATCCAATTGAGCATTTGTGGGACGAAATTAAAAGCTATCAGGCAGCTGGTTCCACCACCATCCAATCTCACAGAACTGGACAGTGCTATTTGTCAGGCATGGTGTCAGATTCCTCCCATCACCCTTCAACATCTCGTGGAGTCAATGCCTAGAAGAATCGCCGCAGTACTGAAGGCAAAAGGTGTCCCAACGAAGTGCTGATGGGGTGGCCATAATAATCTGGCCACTCAGTATATATCTTGGGCCATGAAATTTAGTGGGTTGTGACCAGCATTACAAAAATAAAAGCTCAGAATGCATCATGCATAACGGTGTGTGAAACTCATTGTGAACGTGCAATTGCCCACGCATGCACCTGCATACTAGGTCACGATGTAAAATGTGCCTTTAACTGGGTCAGGGTCATTAGTGGGAGTATACTCAGTACAAATTAAGATGCCTACTTGAGTTGTAATTAGTTTTGAATTGGTCTGATTTTTTTCTAAATTATATTGGTTAAAAAATCCCATAAAATTGTTCTCATTCATTGTTGCTAATCAGTTGTAGCTTGAAGGGGGGGCGGGGGGGCGGGGGGGCGGGGGCGGGGCAGATGGCTGAGGGATTTCAGTGCGCCGAGCGCCATCTCGTGGCCTTTGGGTTACAATGCAGTGTACTCCCTTTAATAAAAACTTGTAAATCCTGTTTCTGAGCTATATAAATGACCAGAATATAAAGTTTAAAAAACCACACCTGCAGATTCAATTTTTAAAAATATATTTTTTGTTGATTTCAGAGAGGTATGGAGGAGAGAGAAACATTAATTATGAGAGAGAATCATTGATCAGCTGTCCTTTGCACGCCCCACACTGGGGATCAAGCCCATAGCCCGGCATGTGCCCTCACTGGGAATCGAACCATGACTTCCTGGTTCATAGGTTGACACTCAACCACTGAGCCATGCTGCTAGGGCTGCAGACTCAATTCTTACCTTCCATCTCACCTTGGCCATACCCTCACTGCTGACCCTAGCCCCATGGTCGGCAAAATGCGGCTCGTAAGCCACATGCGGCCCCTTTGACCCCATGAGTGTGGCTCTTCCACAAAATACCACGGCCTGGGCAAATCTGTTTTGAAGAAGTGGCATTAGAAGAAGTTTAAGTTTAAAAAATTTGGCTCTCCAAAGACATTTCCATCGTTGTGCTGTTGATATTTGGCTCTGTTGACTAATGAGTTTGCCGACCACTGCCTTAGCCAGTAAGCTCCAAAGTATGTGCCATTTCCCCACAAGATTATGAGAGGAACACCAGTCAGTGCTTTGTCTCTTGAAGTTGGGTCACAGTCTTTTCATTATAAGGACATTGCACTCATAGGTGACAGCCTTCAGTGGAGCAATCGGAAATGGGTTTACAATTCCCTCCTCTGTGACACCTTCCTTCATCCCAGTTTTTCCTTTTAGTTGCTTATGCTTGCTTTGGAGCTACCACAGGTGACAGTGTCTTTTAGCATTTATTACACCGTCTTGCTCTTTCTGCATGCTCTTATTTGGGAGACTGTGGGCTTCTTGTGGGAAGAGATGTCATATCTTTGTATCTGCATTGACTAGCAAAGTACCTTGTTTATGTGTAAGTAATAAATATTGTTTGTATGAACAAATGAATGATGTAGGTGAATTTGGGTGTTTGGCTTGGCTTTTGAATTTTGTAATTTAAAAAGTTGTCACACCGAAACCGGTTTGGCTCAGTGGATGGAGAGTCGGCCTGTGGACTCAAGAGTCCCAGGTTCGATTCCAGTCGGGGGCGTGTGTCTTGGTTGCAGGCACAACCCTGGTGGGGGGCGTGTAGGAGGCAGCTGATCCATGTTTTTCTCTCGTTGTTGTTTCTGGCTCTCTATCCCTCCCTCTTCCTCTCTGTAAAAAAAAAAAATCAATAAAATATATTTTTAAAAATTGTCAGGTTAAGCCTCGACTTAAAACTATATTGTCAGGATTTTACATAAATGTACATTATGCCAAAATTATATTATGTGAATAATGGAATTGGTAAAAGTTGCTTTGCTGTCTAAGACTAAATACCATGCTAAATATTTTCCTTCCTTTTAAAAGCTAGGTAAAATTTTTAATGAGTTTATAGAAGCATGTATATATATACTGTATATGTATGTTATATATATACACACACAAGCATATATCGATCTCCCCTGATATGGAGACCTTTATAGAGCTGTTTACCTGAGATACACGTTTTATCTCATTCATATATTAACTAGAGGCCCAGTGCACGAAATTCATGCACTTGAGGGGGGATCCCTCAGCCCAGCCCAGGAGCCCTTGGGGGATGTTGGAGTGGACCTAAGCCATCAGTAGGACATCCTTAGTGCTGCTGCAGAGGTGGGAGAGGCTCCCACCACCACTGCTGTGCTTGCCAGCCATGAGCCTGGCTTCTGGCTGAGAGATGCTCCCCCTGTTGGAGGGCACTGACCACCAGGGGGCAGCTCCTGCATTGAGTGTCTTCCCCCCCTGGTGATCAGTTCACATCATAGTGACTGGTTGTTCTGCCATTTGGTTGATTTGCATATTAGCCTTTTATTATATAGGATAAGTCTATTCAAAAATATTTCAGTGACGTAGCATCAGAAAGTTCATGGGTAATGAAATACAGTGATGCATTCCGTGATATCAGATGGTGGGTGGTTAGAGTATAGAGCATCATTACCTAGTGAAATAGTGATTAATGTTTATTTTATTTATTTTTAATATATTTTGATTAAAAAAAAATTTTTTTGCCCCCCTTTCCCTCCCACACATAAGTGATTAATGTTTTTGTGAACAAAATATATCATACAACCAGGAAGACTACCAACAGATGGAAAGTTTAGGATGTAGGATTAGATGTGACCATGGACAGAAAAGAAATGATGGGAGTAGGGACTGATTTCTTGTATGAGATTCTGGGATTCAGAAATCCCTGGAAGAACAGTCTGCTACAGTCACTGTAAAGCTCGGCATACTGGCAAGACGTAACTGGGAAATACTCAGCAGATCAGACCTGGAGGGAGAAGCATGGAATTATATATGATACATACTAGCATGTGTGTATATAAATGTGTGCACTGAAGAGAGATTGCCTAGTGATTTCATAGAACCTCCAAGTCACTCTTGACCTATTATTTTGGATAAGCTCCAAATGTCATGGCATGGTCTGTCTTGCTGCAGAGGCAGCTAGTAAACTGTACTGGTCTCCTTTCCTCAATCTGTGGCAGCTGTCTCCAGAGGGATCTGTCAACCTTGCCACTATTAACATCTTGGGCTAGATAAGTCTTTTAAAAATATATATATTTTATTGATTTTTTACAGAGAGGAAGAGAGAGCAACAGAGAGTCAGAAACATTGATCAGCTGCCTCTTGCACCCCCTCTCCCCGCACTGGGAATGTGCCCGCAACCAAGGTACATGCCCTTGACTGGAATCGAACCCGGGACCCTTCAGTCCGCAGGCCGGCGCTCTATCCATTGAGCCAAACCAGTTTAGGCTAGGTAAGTCTTTGTTGTGGGGTTGTCCTGCCCATTGTAGGATGATGGGCAGCACCCCCACAGATGGTGACAACCAAAAATATCTGGAAATTGCCATGTCCCCTGGGGGCAAATTGTGCTGGAGAAGCACTTCTCGATTGCATAGGTCAGCATGTTCTGGGAATGTCTCCTATAGCTGCCACCCTGTCAGGCCCAGGGCCCATCCTCTCCAGGGGGACTATCCTTTCTGGATGCTCCTTTCCCCCTCTTTTCTGTAAATGGCCACATGAGATCATCTTTAGGATGTAATTTTGGACATGTGGGCATTCCGGTCAGTTGTTAGAAGGGATAGTTGATAAAAGGCACTGAAAAGGAGTGCATTTATTTTCTTATTTTTTAAAATATATTTTGTTAGTTTTCCACAGAAAGAAAGGGAGAGGGACAGAGAGCTAGAAACGTCGATGCAAGAGAAACATCAACCAGCTGCCTCCTGCACATCCCCTACCAGGGATGTGCCCGCAACCAATGTACATGCCCTTGCCCAGAATTGAACCCGGGACTTTTCAGTCCACAGACCGACGCTCTGTCCTCTGAGCCAAATCGGTTTCGGCAGCAGTGCATTTATTGCTGTTTTATTCATGGCTATTTAATATCAAAGTGGTGAGTCAGGATGTATTTTCACTCATTTGTTGGTCTCCAGAAATTACGCTATCAACACCTGCTTCAGTAATCAAATACTGAGCTCCATAAGGGCAGAAAACTATCTTTGGTTGCTGATATATATCAAGTGTGTAGAGTAGGCGATCGATAGATGCTGTGTTGAATGAAAACAGTAATGAGTGGTAAGAGCCACGAACTGGAAGGAGACCGTCTGGGGTTCAAAGTCTCTTTCTACCTATCTAGCTGTGTGACTTTGAGTTAGTTGATCTGAGCTTCAGTTTCATCTGTAGAATAAAATGCCTGGCAGGTAGCAGTACCACATAAATGGCAGTTGTTGTTGTTACTAGTTCCATTCCATTGGACATTTTAAAAAATATATTTTATTGATTTTGTACGGAGAGGAAGGGAGATAGAGTTAGAAACATCGATGAGAGAGTCATCGATCAGCTGCCTCTTGCACACTCCCTACCGGGGAATCGAACCAGGGACCCTTCAGTCCCCAAGCCGACGCTCTATCCATTGAGCCAAACCGGTTTCGGCCAGTTCTTAGTTTGGAAAGAGAGGATAACTGCCTATCTTTTGGCATCAGTGTCTGACCCTGACATGGTGGTTTTATATTCTCCAAGAAGTAACTACAGTAACGCAATGTGGTAACAACATGGCGCCTTTTATTGAAGGCATTCAAGCATCGTGGCCTGAGGAAATTTTTCAGTTCAGTTTGTCGAAATACTTCAGTTTGCCAGCTGGATCTGGGATTATCTATGGAAAGAAAAAAGCAGATCGTTCATCATTAGTTGCCTGATAATACTTTCCCATCTCTTGACTAAAGAAGACTGTGTTTGTGTGCTAATGATATCATATATGTGTATATAGGAAACACTGGATTTGTTTGACCTACTAATCTCAGCGATGCCAAAAGGAGAATCATTTGTCAGTAAATTAACATCTGTACTCAAGCACCCCCGAGTTTACTTACAGCTCTTCTCTCGGCCACCAGGCTTTCATGGCATCTTCGGGTTTGATCTAATTAAACCAAACACATTAAGAGAGCATGGCTACAGATGTTAATGTATCTCTGAAATCATCTGCTGGTGAAGTGTTGGGGTGCCAACCACCAGAAAAGGGGGCAGTGTGTTCAAGTGGATTTTTTTGGAGGTCCAAAATGCAACCTTTTAACCTCAAACTGCAAAGGTAAAAAAAAAAAAATACTCAAATACAACCATGGAGCATTAATTTCAACAACTAGTGAATGGAAAAATACTCCAAGCAATAACAAAGCTCCCTACTAGACCTGTTTACTTGATAGTTATAGGTAAGTACTTCCATCCCTACATATAAAAAACCTCTTGTAATCACCTTATGATAGTTCTATATGTCTTCTATTTTTATTTTTTAAAATATATTTTATTGATTTTTTACAGAGAGGAAGGAAGAGGGATAGTGAGTTAGAAACATCGATGAGACAGAAACATTGATCAGCTGCTCCTGCACACCTCCTACTGGGGTTGTGCTTAAAACCAAGGTACATGCCCTTGACCAGAATCGAACCTGGGACCTTTCAGTTTGCAGGCTGATGCTCTATCCACTGAGCCAAACAGGTTAGGGCTATATGCGTCGTCTTCATAATTTTTCTTTAGCATAAAATCAACATTACCTAGTTTTTCAGGCATCACTTCAAGGAGCATTATGTTTTTGTCAGTTTATAACCTCTCTGAAATTAATATTCAATTTTTAGGTACTTATGGAATAACTACGTAGGGCCAATAGTGCACTGGGCAATGGGGATGTAGGATAGCTACCATGGTCACCACCTCTGAGGCTCAGACAAGCACGTGGGAAGGATGTCTGTGTCCGTGGCTATTTTGATGTGTATGACCCAGGCTGTGTGACTCAGTGAGGCTGAGATGGCATCAGGGACGGTCTCTGATTGGAGGTGACATTTCATTTGGTCTTGAAAGAGGAGTAGAATTTAGAGAAGGGGACAGGTATTTCAGGCTCTGGAAAGACCTGAGCAAAGTCACAAAGGTGTGACAAAACAGGGCTTAATTGGAGGGAAGATGAGTCATGATGTGGCGGGAGCATAGCATTTGTGCGTGAATCACAGGGAAGATGACCTGGGAGAGACTGATGGGAACAGAATGCAAAGGCTTGAAGGCTGTGCCCTGAATATCGGACTTTGTCCTGTGACGGTGAGCCGCTATGAGGTTCTGGTCTGAAGAATGACATGCATTGGAGAGAGACTGAATAAACTGAGGGATATAGAGGTGAAAAACTCATCTATCTTAAACACCAGCACAAAACCTTTTCTGATCCTGTATCCCCCTTTCCTACTTCCTTTCCATCTACTTTCTTTCTGTCTTTTTATTCAGAGACTGTCTATAAACTATACAGTCCCTCCCCCCCTACTGCTGTATTTCTTGTACTAGTTTCATATTTCATCTTTATTTCATCCTGCTCTCTCAGCACATGTCTGCAATACAAGGTGATGTTAATGCATCGGTCACTGTTGGTTCTGCTCTTGCTCCAGGGGGAAGTGCCCCGAGCTGGATACTTTTTAAGGCTTCTTAGGTGATACCTGTAGCTTCTGCTTCATATTTCTATCTGTGAGCCTCACTCAATAACTGTAAATTAACCCAATGACTGATTTATAATTTAAAGCACCAAGTGCTCAAAGTCTCTTTAACGCTTAACTTTAAATCCATCAGGGATCTGTGTGGAGTTGAATATTGTATTGTAGCATTAACTTTGACCCGTAAGGGCAAAGCTGCTTTGCATACTTATTGAAACTAGTTTAAATCAATGGAATGTTATTTTAACTAACCTGAGTGAGGTTACAGAGTGAATTTCTACCTCTCATCGTACTGTTTTGTTGTTGTTTGCTAAGGAAGAAAGTCTTAGGAGTCTATATTTTCCTTTTATCCTAAGATAATGCTTTCTTCCTCTAATTCTCTAGGTATTTTTCCTAACTGGAGTTTGTGTAAAACTCTTTCATTTTTAGAAGATAACATGTTCATTAAAGATTCAAGCCTGGCTGGCATGGCTCAGCGGTTGAGCATGGCCCAGGAACCAGGAGTTTGCTGGTTCAGGGCACAAGCCTGGGTTGTGGGCTCCATCCTCAGCAGGGGCCGTGCAGGAGGCAGCTGATCGATGATGTTCCTCTCTCATCGATGTTTCTCTCTCTCTATTCCTCTCCCTTCCTCTCTCTCTCAAGATTAATTAATGTATTTTGGCCAGAGACTACTTCAGGGACTATCTATAAACTATACAGCCTCCCTATGAATGTACTTGCTTCAATCTTTTCTTTCTTCAAATGATGAGAGAATCATTAGCTTCAATGTTAGTTAAGCCTGATTTTTTTTCAAAAGCTTTTTACCATGTATAGAAAAGCTTTGCTTGTGACTGTTTTCTTTGCCCACAATATAGGAAGAAATTCCGCAAATGTTCTCCCAGCCCTCTGATTTTTTTGATTCTACCAACTTTCCGCTGCTCCCTTTTGTTGTTGTTGATGTTAATGACATAGTCTGATGGTTATTAAGCTTTAACATTCACAGCATGAAGTCCTATCTTCTGCTTTCCCCGGTGTCAGCTACTCTCTTCACAGTTCAAAGAATGCCTGTGCTCTTCTGACTTTTGCTGAGCAATGTTTAAGTCATTTACAAAATCCAGACAGTGCTGTTACAGATGAGCTTAAGGCTGGCATTTTTGTTTGGTCCCAGACATCCCCTTAACAGAAAAATCAATTTGACTTACTGTATCGCTACCAGGTTTCCAGCCAGCAGGGCAGACTGAAAGGAACAAAAATTGGTAAAAGACAATTTAAAAACAGAGTTCAATTCTCTTCAGCAACTCTTGGCTTTTCTTTTCCCGAATGAAAATAAAAATAAAAATAAAAATGGAGCCTCTATTAATGAGACCATTTCTAGGCCACTGACCACCTGGCTCTTAGCTTGCTTGCTCGCACCAAGGAAGTTTGGTCACAGAGCGTAGCAGTAGGTAGCTAATCTATTTTCCTTTTTGCCAATTATGTTTACTTGCATTTACAGTATAAAAAACCAAATTGAGTGCTCCTCTAAGAAAGTTGGAAACTTTTGGGATGTGGTGAACTGAAAGGTCTGGGCATGGCAAAAATTTCTCAATGTACATAAACTTAAAATAAGCTGATTTGCTGTTTGTCAAAAGAGACTTTAAAATTATTCAGAAAGTAGGATTTTATTTGGAATATAACTTGACCCAGGCACTGAGTTACACATTTGAAAGAAATATAAAACATATATTTTATTTTAGGAAAATCTGACCTTTCCCATTTAGCTACCGCAAAAACTTGGAGTGAAAGGATGAATAGATTACTTGTGTGATCCTGAATAACCTTGCTGATTACTGAATTACATTGAGGAAAAAATCTAAATCAAATAATGTACCGATGCAAATAAAACCTACGTTACTAAATATTGCTAGAATGGTACATTTTAAGTTTTAGAAACATAATTTGAAATATTACAGCAGCAGAAACTTTTCTTTGTGCTTATCCAAAAGGACTATGCAAATAATGAATACTTTTGGATCTTTTAATTCAGTTAGTAGAATATATTAGTGATATTTCATTAAAATCACTTTAATAATTTGATTTACTAAAAAGATTAGCTAATGATTTGAAAACAGTCAATCAGATGACTTTGGAACCATCCGATGTACTTATAGGATAATAAACCAAACTAGTTATACTGCTACCTCTTCTCAAACTAAAAAATCAAAAGGCTATGATGTTTGGAAGGAAAGAGTACCTTCTCCATGTTTATCGGTGTACTGGAATGCTTGAACCAAACGTAGTGTCTCATCCACTGATCTGCCCACAGGAAGGTCATTGAGAGTAATCTGTCTTAGGATCCCTTTGTCATCAATAATGAAGAGACCTCTATAAAACACAAAAGTGGTAGGGGTGAGGCCATTTCACCTCAGTTAAGACAAATACTTGTTAATGTGAATCCACACAGAATTGTTATACAGAATCAACACACTTGACTAACACACACACACACACACGTATCTACTATACAATTTGGGATTATAATTGTTAAATTGCAGCTTTAAATTTTTTAAAAGGTTAAATTTATTGGGGTGACATTGGTTAACGAAATGACACAGGTTTCAGGTATACATTTCTCCTTTAACTTCTCTTACCATCCCCCAGCCCCCCATTAGCTTTAAAATTTTGTTTTGGTCTCTGAAATGTCCTGTAGTATTTATAGCTTAATCTTCACGTGCACTAGGTTTGGGATTTTATTGTACTGGAAATGAAATGAGGAAACTACACAGCAGAGTCTTCCTTGAAGTGAAGGAGTGATCCATCTTTCTCTTCACTGGCTGTTTGGAATGTCTTTTTATTTCCTTTTAATGGTGGAAAAAGAAAGGTTACCAATATAAGTGAAGTCACCTTTCCCTCTAAGTATGTGTGACTCTATGGCCTGGGGACTACCCTGTTTCCCTGAAAATAAGACAGTGTCTTATATTAATTTTTGTTCCCAAAGATGTGCTAGATCTTATTTTCAGGGGATGTTTTATTTTTCCATGCACTAGGTCTTATTTTTAGAGGATGTCTTATTTTCAGGGAAACACGGTAATGAAGCAGTTTGATTTAAAAGACCTGTTACTGAGATTGTGATGGCATTGCAAGAGTTAAAGTAGACTAGAGAAAAAATTTTTCAAAGAATTTATTGTTTATTTATTTATGTCAATATGAATTTCAATCTAATACTTACTTTAGATTAGAAAAAGATCTCAGATACTGGGACTAATTGCTTGTGTACAAGTATTATAAATGATGGGATATTTTTAGTATAAATACATGGTATTACATATCTATTTCATAATCATATTAAACATTACTAAAGTATTTGTGCTTATCTCACAATACATTTTTTGAGTGAGCAACTTGATGTCTGAAATAACTAGGACTCACTACCCTTGGACTAGGTCAACTTGCTTAATTATCCTATCTAATAAAAGAGTAATATGCAAATTGACCATCACTCCATCACAAAGATGGCTGCTCCCACAGCTGAGGCCAAGTTTCCTTAAGGAGCTTTAATGAGCAATCAGCAGGGACCTGAGGCTAAGCCCTCCCCTGCACCCATGGGGCTTGACAGGGGACCTTAGGCTGTGCCCACCCACCCAGCGGGTGCAACCCCAGTGCTGGGTAAGGGAAACTCAGGCTGGCTGTACCCCCTGCCCAGTGGGGCTTGATGGGGGACCTGAGGCTGCACCCCCCCACCTGGCGGTGCTTGATGTGGGATCTCAGGCTGGGCTTGATGGGGGACCTCAAGGCACATCCCCTGCTCCGGTCTGGGCTGGGGGATTCAGGCCATGCCCCCCAGCCAGGGCACCTGAGGCTATGCCTTCTGCTCGGTGGGGCTTGACAGGGTGGGACTGGCCGGGTCTGGGTCTCACACGATTTTTGAGGAGCATGTGGGAGGGCAGGGACTTGATTCTGGGTCCCATGGTGCACCCCAGACTCTGACAGGAGGAAGGTCTTCATATACATTTTACTAATTTTCTTTCATCTCTGACACTTCTATTATAGAGAAAGGGCAAGTAGCAATATTAAATTATTTCCTCTAATCAATGTGCATGAATTTCGTGCACTGGACCACTAGTTATTTTATGGGTGTTATTTCATGTAGCTGCTTTTACAGCTGAAAACTGTTGTCAATGGTAATCAACTCTGTTCTGAAGTAAGTGAGCCTGATCTAAAATTTTGAGCTTTCCTCTGTAACACACACCACACAAAAACAAATCTGCCTTTCTATTGCTAGCAAATTCTAGCTTTTGTCTTCTGTTTTAATTTTGCGAACTGTTTCTTTGGTAGACTTTGAGATTAATACATTTGCCACACTTGGTGTAATATATTAATACATGTATGTCTCTTCCACAGAGAAGAAACAGGTCATTTGTACAAAAATCTGAAATTAAAATGGCAAAAGACATCTCAATAACAACCCCAGAAGCTAAAGGAAGCAGGGCAATGCTTTCAAATGTTTGCAGAAAAATTGCCTTTCAATCTACAATTCTATATCCAGCCAAATTATTAATCATCATGAGAGTAGAATAAAAACATTATCTGATATGTAAGGTCTCAAACCATTTTACCTTCTAAAGATCTTTTACTAAGAATCTATGAAGATGTGTGTCACTAAAACAAGGCAGGCAGTAGTAGGAACTAGAAAATTAGAGAAAAGGGGGAATAAAATGGGTATGAGGTTTGTTTTTGGAATAATGAAAATGTTCTAAAATTGATTGTGGTGATCACTGCAAAACTCAATATACTAAAAGTATTGCATTGTATGCTTTATATTGGGTGAGTCATATAGTATATGATATATCTCAGTCAAGCTGTTATTAAAAAAACAGGATTATAAAATAATGAAACTTTCACAAAAAAACACTTAAAAAAAAGAAGCTATTAGCATTGAAAAGCTAATAAATAACACGACTATACCAAAATTAGTTGTTTTAAGCTAAAACTGTCCCTTTTCACCCAAAGAATTCTATTAGCATTTATTAGCTCAAGTAACCCAGTGAGAGCTGTTGGGTAAAATATTTCCTTAATTTTCCTTTCCAAAGACAAAGATTTGCTAAATACTATGATACTTGTATTAAGGAAAACCATTATTAGAGTCAGTTTGGAGAAGAGGAGAAAGAAATGGACAAAGAGTTTGGGGACCAGGGTTCAAGTCTACACTCTGCCATTAACTAATTATATTTCTCTGGCTAAGTTCATGGAACTCTATGAATCTGTTTATCTGTAAAATAAAAATAGGGTTGGTCAAAGACCTTTAGATAATATTCCAGCTCTAACAGTCTATGGCACTAATTATTTTAAAGAGTATACCATTTTTGCAAGTAGAGCAAATATTTCTTGATCAAACTTTGTCTCTCCCAACTCCGTTTCAATGAGGGTGACAAATATATTTGGATTGGTCATAATGTAAAACCACTAAAAAGGTACCTAAGAGTGTGGCCTGAGTCTTCCAGATATACACCGTAGTCCTTTGCAATCTGATGGGTCAAATCTGAAAGAAGTGGAATCTTTATTGGTCCAAGTCCTCCTTGTTTTCGAGGGGTGTTGATCCTGTAACAAACAGAACATTTACCTCTTAGAGTCAAGTAAATGGCATATATCAAAACAGCACTTTTTCTCTGCATGTGCACACACATGGACAAACGCCACACACCCATTCTTTCTCTAAAAAAGACAGGCTAATATGCATTCTATTTTCTTGCCCTTTCCCCCACTTAACAATATATTCATATCCTTTAAATACTAAATATGGAGCTACACATCACATTTTTAATGTATAAACATACCACATTTTACTAATCTCTACCGACATACATTTAAATTGCTTCAATTTTTTTTTCCTCTTATAAACACTGCTGGGAACATCCTTGCGTTCTTTTTAAAAAATATATATTTTATTGATTTTTTACAGAGAGGAAGGGAGAGAGATAGAGAGTTAGAAACATCAATGAGAGAGAAACATCTATCAGCTGCCTCCTGCACGCCCCATACTGGGGATGTGCCTGCAACCAAGGTACATGCCGTTGACCAGAATCGAACCCGGGACCTTTCAATCCCCAGGCCGATGCTCTATCCACTGAGCCAAACTGGCTTCGGCACATCCTTGTACTCTTAACATTATACACTTGTCTGATTAATTTCTAAAAGTAGAATTAATGCATAAAGAATAGACACTGTCATAAGCATAACCTTAGAATTGTGATCATCAGGCAATTCCTTGAGAGTCAGGCAAACAATGGGATATTTTAATATTCTGAGAGACAAAGAAATGCAGTCTACTTGCAGCAGTGAAGGAGGTTAGTTATAATCTCAGACACATAAGTTTTGAGATTTAAGTATTCTTTAAGTTGAAACGGGGGGATGTGGGCTGGTGCCCCAACTGGAAGACATTGACATAGCAGCCAGCAAACAGGGAAATAATGCTCCCCATGTCTGCAGCTCCAGTTCTGACATCCAAGTAGAAATCTCTGGTTGACATGAAACCTATCCAGCTGAGAATGCATACCCAAGAATTCCTTGGAAAGACAATCCCAAATTATTTGGGATGGCATAGATGTTTTCCCTTAGTGGATTTGTTTTAATCATATGGAGATACAGAATTAACTATAGAAGTGATAAAGCAAATTAAACCCATAGTTTTAATATTCTTACATTGAGAAATAATTAGTACCTATTTGTATAATGAGTTATTTATAATGTTTAAGAGCATTTGGCATATTAGAATAACATATACCTTCTGATTCCAATTTAAAATGTGTAAATTGAAATTTTATTCAGTTTACAAATAGTAACGAAACAATTTAAAAGGACTTAAGATGCACCACATCTATTTATTAGATTGCAAGAATTGCTTATATTTTTGGGATACTCAAGGAAAATAAAATAAAATATATAGTTGCTTTAAAAAATACTTGAGAGTTAAGTACTTAAGGTAATATAAATTAAATTATAATAAGTTGTGGCTCCTGAACCAATTAAAATTTTAGTTTTATATACATATACATGCACATATAATTTATATGTACACATAATTGTAAATGGAGGAAAACTTGTTTTGAATTTGTTACTCTATGAATTTAATGTTAAGTTTTTTTATAGTGATAATTATTTTTTATATATATTTTATTGAGTTTTTACAGAGAGGAAGGGAGAGGGATAGAGAGTCAGAAACATCGATGAGAAAGAAACATCGATCAGCTGCCTCCTGCATCCCTCCTCCCCCACTGGAGATGTGCCTGCAACCAAGGTACATGCACTTGACCGGAATCGAACCTTGGACCTTTCAGTCCGCAGGCCAACGCTCTATCCACTGAGCCAAACTGGTTTCGGCTAAAACAATGAACAGTCTTTACCATGCATAACATTTTGTGCAAAAAACTGTGGACATGATTAAGAACACATCAACACACACATTTCAGATTCTGAAACATGTTACCCAACTATTTTCCAGAAATGCTGAACCACCTGTGTGTTTGGGAATGCTGTTTCTTCCCACCTTTGAAACTTTAACTTGCAATTAATTAGGTGAAACAATTACCGTATTTTTCGGACCATAAGACGCACTTTTTCCCCCCCAGAAGTGGGGGGAAAAGTCCCTGCGTCTTATGGTCCAAATATAGCCTACACATATACTTTAAAAAAAAAAGTTTTTTTACTTGCCCAGCTCTGTGTGGTCTCCGTGTGCTTGCCCGGCTCTAAAATGGTTCTAAATGCTGCTGTTTACTTTACAGGGTTGATTACATGTGTTTATGACTGTGATGTTGGGTTTTAATGCACATAAAATATTTTAGGACACTATTTGTTTCAGAATCTTTTTTTCTTCATTTCTCTTCTCTAAAAACTGGTGCATCTTATGGTCCGGAGCGTCTTATGGTCCGAAAAATACGGTAATTAAAATATTTCTAAAATAAAAAATCATTGCTTCTGGAAAATTATAAAAGCTATTTTGAATTTGGCTTTATACTATACAACTGTATAACAGAGAAATGGTATTTTAAACATTCCCCCCCCAGATGAAGGCTACCCAAAATTTGTCATAATAAAATAATCATGCAACTCAATAGTTTTTGTTATGGACATCTTTTGCATTGAACTTTCCCCCTCAATTTTATTTTTATGTAACTTCATTGAAATAGCTTTACTCAGACAAATCTGAATTGTCTGATAAATAACTGTATTCCTATAATGTTGAGTTGTCTGCCAATAATTTAAAAGTAAATCCATTTCCCCCCCTACAAATGTAAATGTAAGATACTGACCAGGCCAAATGGGTAAACTGAGAATCGACAGAGCATGCCACCACTTCAGTGTTTATGGATCTAAATTCTTCAATTCTATCACCAAAGGCGATAATTTCAGTTGGACATACAAAAGTGCTGAAAGTAAAAAGAAAATATATTCAGTATTTTCAAAATACACATATATGCGAGTTTTGAAATGACTCAAGTCTTTACAAACACATTTAGTATATAAAAATGCACATTAAGAACAACTTTATATAAGAATCCTCTCAATATTGAGTAGTCTAAAATGCTTTACAGCTTTCAAAGGATCTATACAAATCTGACATTTCATGATTTTTACATTCCTATACCAGCCTTATGAGCTAGATGCATCTATTTGGATTTTGGAAATGAGGAAATGCCCTCCCATTCCTTCTATTTTTTGATAAAGTCCCGTTGTCAGAAGGGTATTATTTAGAGAATATTACCTTAGGGAATTGTTTTTCAAGCTGTGGTAGGAATTAAGTCAATTTACTGAGTTCCAATTAGCGTTTTAGAAAATATGAGAATACATCCTTCACAGTAAGGGTAAGTTATGAAACATGTATATACCAGTGCATGTACATATATGTGTGTGTTCAGGAATAATACTAAAAACACTTAACAACCTTATTTCAAAACTAGAGGCCAAGTGTACGGATTCATGCACACTGAAAGGAAATTAATTAGAAAGTGGCAGGCGGGGCAGGGCTGGTTGAGACTGGGTCCCTCCCATGGTCCCTCCCTGGCCGGCCACACCTGGGGTGGTGCCAGGGCTCAAAGGGTGTCTGCGGAGTGAGCGGGGTCCCTCAGCCTGGTCTGTGGGGATCAGGCCAAAACCGGCAGTCTGACATGCCCCAAGGGGTCCTGGAGTGCAAGAGCGCACTCTGCAGTTACTGTCACTTAGCAGCTCCTATGTTGAGCATCTGCCCCTGGTGGTCAGTGCATGTATGTCATGCCTACGGGCCAATTGCTTAGCCTTTTATATATATAGATTGGCTTTAGTGCTGGAGGTTTCGAAAAAGGATCAGGTAGGAGGAGCAACTTGGGGAAGGGGTTGAGAAAGTGGCTATTTACCCTCTGGTATGGAAGTTTTTCAGTATTTCAGTATAGCATGGCTGTACTGGTGCATACAGACTGAATGTTACCGTTTATGTGTGTGTAAGTGTATTGGGCAGCAATTAAACATTTATTTCCTATGGTGTGTGATGGCCAAGAAAGTTTAAAAAAAATGTAGATTTAGGGGCCAAGTTCCTACCACCCCCCAACATAGGCTTTTCAAATGTTTCAGTGGTTCAAGTGAAGGACTGTCATATGCAAGCAGAAAGTTCTAGACTATGTCCCTGGAACCTGGGCTATACTGTGTATTTTTAATATTTTCCACAATGTAGGTATGGTCAGGCCCTGCCTTCCTTCCTGTTATCCCAAGAAATGCTATTTAGAGACACATTTGCCTGACTTATTAGTGAAGACAGAGAAAAGGGTCTGGCAGAAAACTGAAGGATTGTTTGCGACTTTCATCCTTATGGACTGTGGCAAATGCCTGAGAATTCTTCCTTATCTAACTAGGTCCTGTCTGACTTTATACAGTAACAACAGAAAGAAGCTATCTTAGCCAGGAGACCATTGCTAGCATCATGCATAATTAGCTATGTCTTATTCATTATGGAGTTTTAAATAACACTGGAGAGACAGTGTATTTGTCTGCTATGTTAGACTAATTTCAGAATTCAGATTTAATGTTTTATTTTACATACGTTTTAACTTTGGTTTTAGAACATGAATTTAGAAGGCCTATACTTTTTATATATTAAGACTTCAACTTCTGGTTTCTATTGGAAATTAGATTATACATTTCAGCTAGTCAAGCTTAATTTAAAAGGTTACGTATTATGTAGCTTCATGACTTGTATTTATCTCCATGTACTCATTTTTTTGAGAATCCTTCCCATTTGGATAGACTAGGTGTCAGCAAACTTTCAGCCACAGGCCAAATCTAGCCTATCTTATTTTTTGTAAAGAAACTATTCTTAAACTATATATTTTTATTGATTTCAGAGAAGAGAGAGGGAGAGAGGACATCAATGATGGGAATCATTGATCAGCTGCCTCCTACACACCCTCTGCTGGGGATCGAGTCCTGACCTTGATTAATGATTGGTAATAACTGAGGTCTTACTAGCTGCTGTGTACATGTATTACTTACAAATCAAGCGGGTAGAAGAAAAAAACCAGGTATTTCCCGTGGTAATCAGTTAACTTGAGCTCCTTAAATTCTCCATTTATCACAGCGGTTCCTTCCCAATAAGGTGCTGGCTTGGAAACTAAGGAAGAAAAATAGAGGATGTTTTATAACACTGAGAAAACTGATGGGACGACAGGAGGAGAGCTTTAGGAAATTACTGAAAATCAAGGGTTCTAAACCTTTGGACCTCTTTAGCAGTCTGGTGAAGCTTACATACTTCTCAGAATAGTGTTATTGGATATATAAAATCAAATATACAGAATTACAAAGCAGAAAAATTATATTAAAATGAAATGATCAAAATTTGACAACAGACCCATATTGGTGATGTGGTAATACATGTTCCCTTATATTGAGACTTTAAAAATGCAAGATCTAGCAGTGATCTAATTAACTACCAAAAATAGTGAAGAGTGTAAATGTTTCAGGATACCTGTAACAACCAACAACCAGAATATGGCATGAAAATACCTGGGGGTCTATTGACAACAGGTCCAAGCAAGTCCTGCTGAAGCTAATGTGGTTTGTTGCTGATGTTTATAATGGAAAGTAATGCTCAATTTCAGTTGGAGGTTATTGACAATGCTTTTAATTCTATTCATGCTCACAGGAACCCCCTCCCCTACATCCCATCCCTGCACTACCCTCTACTGGATCCTTCACTATAGCCCCTCCAAGTTGAATAACTTAATATATTTCAGATAATTAGGTATGCCTTTCCCTAATGGCAGTCTTTCAGGTGTACTGATTTATTTATTTTATTTTTTAATTGATTTTTTTACAGAGAGGAAGAGAGAGGGATAGAGAGCTAGAAACGTCGATGAGAGAGAAACATCGGCCAGCTGCCTCTTGCACACCTCCTACCGGGGATGTGCCCGCAACCAATGTACATGCCCCTGACTGGAATCGAACCCGGGACCTTTCAGTCCGCAGACGACGCTCTACCACTGAGCCAAACCGGTTTCAGTTCAGGTGTACTGATTTAAACATTTGGCCAGTTTCTCACATACTCACGGAGGACCTGTAGCCACACTCAAAGAGTAGGAAATGTACAAATACATCAGGCCGGAAGTGCACAATCCCAGACCATGGGATTCTTTTCCTAGAGGGCTTTGAAAGAAAAGACCCCCCTGAACAGGTTTCAAGTGACCTAATGCAAATTGAATAGTTGGTGCTGCTCTCTTGTAAGGGCATGCTGCAATTCTAGCCAACATGCTTTGAGAATATACCTTCTGTTACATTCAGATAACACTTGAACTTTCAGAACCATTACACATATGGAAGTCAATCCTTGCTTCCAAGTCTGACTATGGTTCCTAGAAAGTAAGGCTCATAATAGCCAGCATTTACTATATTTGGTATAATAGCCAGCATTTTTGGTCACTCTGAAAAGAGACATAAACTTAAGATGAATTTCTCTGTGAAGTGAATATATAGCATGTGATTACTTGTCTTGAGTCAGCAGCCTACCTCATATAAATATCCTGATCTGATTAGGTAAGGTCAAGGGGGGGGGAATTAAGTTAGTAGAAGGGTACTGAACTATACATGCTTTGTATACATTACTGAAAATGTTACTCAATGGGGTTGGTTAACAGGATATGTTAAGTAAATTTGTGGTAGGAATAATAAATGACCTGTTATTCCTTAATGATGCTAGCATATGAGGACAACCAAGTCTGAGAAATAAATTTTGTTCTCAAAATTCTGAGTTTGACAATTTTGGGTTCTTAAGAATTACAAAGTTAATTCAAAGAAAAAAAACCTGTCATCAATTTGTGGAGCAAAAAAAGAATGCAGTTAACTTTGCTACGATCTATAAATAGAATCCCCAAAGCAACCCCTTGTGTGTATTGAAATCTTGAATATAAATCATGCAACAGATTCCGGCAAATGCAAAGCAGTATAAAGGATATTTAAACCTCCTCTTCCCATAACCCCATTAATTTAACTACTGTTAACGTTCTGATGTCTTTCCTTTAAACACAAATTTGGATCTTGTTGCAGCCCTTTAAAAAAAAAAAACCAACAGTAAATCATTTGCAGTTTTCATGTCACTAAAAATTATTTTAAAGTATGACCTTAATAATATTCCACTTTATGAATAAAAGTCCTCGTATCTTTAATTCTAGATGAACCTACACGACACAGAGATGTAGCAAATATCTAACATGTGAAGACGTTGTCTGGTCAAGGGAAATCTATTACCACTGGTTTTTGCTTTTATGAGCAGACTTGGATGGGATTTGTTTCTTATGGGAAATATGCAATGCCTGACACAGTTCAAAAGATCTTCCCAGGTAAGTGAAACAAACGACACTTTGAAATACTGTGATTTTAAAAGCGCAAGACTGGGACTCAAAGATTCTCCCCTGCTGGCCTTGACAAAATAAGCTGCTATGCGGTGAGAGGGCCTGAGAATAAAGAAACTGCAAGCAGCCGAAACCGGTTTAGCTCAATGGATAGAGCTTCGGCCTGCGGACTGGAAGGTCCCAAGTTCAATTCCGGGCAAGGGCATGTACCTTGGTGGTGGGCACATCCCCAGAGGGGGGTGTGCAGGAGGCAGCTGATCGATGATTCTCTCTCATCGATGGTTCTGACTCTCTATCCCTCTCTCTTCCTCTCTGTAAAAAAACCAATAAAATATATTAAAAAAGAAAGAAAGAAAGAAAGAAACTGCAAGCAGCTGGTTCCTAGGAATTAAGCGTGGCACCAGGTCACAGCCAGGAAGAAAACAGGGACCCTGTCCTTAACCTCAAGAACTGAATTCTGCCAACCACCATGTGGGTTGGGAAGATGATGTTGGAAAGGAATGCAGCCCAGCCAACATCTTGACTGCACTTTGTTAAGATCCTGAGCAGAGAACCCAGCTAAAGCCTCCTGCGAAATACCTAATACACATGTTGTTTAAAAAAACAACAACAGCGCGAGACTGGTTTTTTACACAAAATCCAAGTTTTCAGGAGGAAGGAACTGCACATGTTTAAGAAGGCAAAACAGTTTTTCTCACTTATTACTCCCACTCTGTCCTAAGTTATAACATCCCACTTAACACTGAGGATTGGTAACTGTGAAGCACACTCTTTTCACTGAATATGGGCATAGAAATGGTGTAATTGAACCACAATACACATCTTCAGAATGCGGTAGGAAAAGCAGGTTACTTAAAAGCAAGCAAGGGACAGTCTTTATCCTTTAGTCCCTGCCCACTTCTTTTTGGCTAATCTTAGAGGCAGCAGGCGATAGCTTTCTCAGTATCTCAGCCTGACGTGTCCTTCCTGAAAGTGGCCATTACCTGTGTACACTGGACAGAAATGTAAATAATCAAAAGCCAAACTGGCAGGACACAAATTTGCCAGGAGGTTTATCATCAACCAAAACACATTACGTTGAACCTCCTTTCTCTTCCTTTCCTTACAAAGAGCCTTCAAAACACACCCTGTAAGAAGTTCTTCACTTCTAAGAGACACAAAGAATACCCATTTATTATAGGCTTTGGGGAAGGGCTTTTCATAGTCTTTATACGATGAAAACAAAGAAAAAAGGTGACATGTTTGCTCTCCTGAACATTTTGTTTGGCCAATTTTCTGTTTAACCAAACTTTCTATGAATCATTATTCAACTTAACCCAGTCTTCCCTGGACTAGGACTTGGAAACAGACGCGATCGGCTGCAGCCGCTTTGCAATGTTTGAGGAAGTGTTTCAGTTTGCACAACATCCTCCGATGCCTGCAAGCCCGGGACCTGGACCACCCTCTTTGCTTTTTCTGCGGCTTTTGGGGTAACCACTACTTACAAAATCTGATTAATGGAAACAATCCTTTTCTCACAGCAGGAACCCTCCACCCTTGCCCTGCTCCCAAAGAGCCAGGCCCGGGGACCAGAGTCAGGCCGGGCGGGGGGTGGGGGTGGGGGGCGCCGCCCCAGTCAGGCTCCCCGGGAGCCTAAGCAGGACACACGTGTCTCCCGGTCCTCCCAACTTCCCGCCTCCCTCAGCCACCGCTCACCCCCCCTCGGCGGGGCACCACCTACTCTTGGCTTTGCTGAGGTGCAGGGAGTGGTCGGCGGCCGACACTCGGGACGCCTCCCCGGGGTACACTTGTCCCCCCGCGTAGAAGTGGCACTCCTCTTCCCGGGTTCGGGGCCTCTCCTCCGCCTCCGAGCCCCGCAGGGTCTGGGCCAGCAGCAGGAACAGCAGCAGCGGCAGCAGCAGCAGCTTGAGGCTCCGGCTGGCGGCTGGAGTCTTCGCGGCTGGAGGCAACCCCGGCGCCTCCATGACCACGCGAGCGCAGAAGCACGTTCTTTGGCGCGAGCGCTACTTCTCCCGCCGCCAGGCAGCGCCGATCGCGCGCTGGTCACGCCGCGAGCCTGCGCGGCCTCGCGAGAGCTGCCCCGCCCTCCCCCGCCCCCCGCCCCCTGCGCCCCCTCCCGGCGTTCCGCTCGCCGGATTCCAGGCTGCCCCGACTCCCACCGCAGTCCCCTCACCCCCCCCCCCCCCAACCCTGAGCCCTGCCACGTGGCCTGCTGGCAGCGGCCCGCTTTTGCGCCTGCGCCTTGGGGAAGACCTGTCTGGCGCGCAGCCCCTCAGCGAAAGCTGTTTGTGGAGAGGCCAGTGACTGGCCTGGCCTTAAGATTCCATCCTGTGCACGGTTCCCCGGCCATCTCTTCCCAAAAGCCTCAACACCGCCCGCCATCCCCCTTAACGAACTGAAACTAACCTGTCTGCCCCTGATCCGCCTGCATTTTATGCTTGTAACAGTCTTTTCCTTGTAGTGATCTGTGAACAGTGCCATGGCTACCCCCGCTAGTTGCAGATCTTTTAAGTCCCGAGAAACTCGGGAGAAGAAAGGTCTGTCTAATCCAGTGGTCGGCAAATTATGGCTCGCGAACCAGATGCGGCTGGCGAGCCTTGGTTTGCCGCTCTGTTGACTAATGAGTTTGCATGCCACTGGTCTAATCATTTATTCTCCAGCAAGCAAGGGCAGCCAGGCACTTAGGTGACCTAAGCCTGCCTCAAGGTATCTTTTCTTCTGTTTTTCCCATCAAGACTTGAAAAGTTCCTAGACTTTCTCCCAGGACATTATGGTTCCATTTGATGACAATTATCCTATCATATTATAGGGGCCAGAATCCCTTTATCCTCCTGGGAGCTGCTGTCTTATTTCTGAATCCCACAGAAGGCTATCAGCCTGCCAGCTCCCTGGGATCCAAGTGGGTGTGGAATTCATCTTTATCTCCCAGGAACCTATCCTTACACCTGCGACGGCCCTTCGAGGCAGACAGGACACCCGCCCTGTTCACACGTGTCCCTCCTGGCCCTGCCCGCTGTGCCCCGCCCTCACAGCCGCTGGCGCATGCGCCCCGGGGGCAGGCCGAAAGGCGCATGCCCAGTCCGCGGCCACCCGGAAGCATAACTGGTGGGAGGCCCAGTAATGGCGTCCACTGTGCCGGGTCTCCGCTCCCCTGCCCTCCCTTCTGCCAGCTGTCAGCATTGTGTGAGGCCCGGCTCGTCCTTCTAGGCCCATCTCTTCCCAAAAGCGCCCGCCTTTGCTACTCTACTGTTGGCCTGCCGCCATCCGGGAGCCGGTCCTGCCGCCATTACAGCAGGTGGGCCTGCCGCCATTACGGGAGCCGGGCCTGTCACGCTTGTGGCCATTGCAGTAAGAGTAAGGTGACCAGACGTCCCGCTTTTGGCGGGACAGTACCAATTTTTAACAATTTGTCAGGCGTCCGTGGCGTTTTAAAAAAGTCCTGATTTTTGGACACTTAACGTTACAGGAGCCGGTCCTATCGCCATTAAGGTAGCCGATCCTGCCGCCATCACTGAGGGGTCTTCGCACGCAGCCTGTGTTACATCCTTCTCACCCTTCCGCACCCGCGCATAAAAGCCTCTCTGCACCACACCATCCTACCTCCTCCCCAAAGGTGACATGAACCCTCTGCCTCTGAAATGCTGCCTTTTATACCTTTACCGTTTATTTTCCTTTTCCTTGTGCTGAGCAGGGTGAACAGTGCCCTGACTTCCCGCACGGCCTTAGCCCTTTTAAGTCCTGGGAAAACTGGAGAAGAAAAGTCTAACCTGAAAAGCAGTATCTGAAGACCCTGTATTCTCTTCCAGCAGGAAAGGACCGTTTCCAGCCGGGAAGTCACAGCTTGGTGACCTCACCCTGTCTGCCTTAAGGTATGTCTTATGTTTTAAATCAGCACTGGGTGAGTTCCCAGAACTTACCTCTTCTCCCAGCTCAGTGTGGTTCCCTCTCTGACAATCCGCCATTCCTCACTCTTTGGCTGGAATGGCAGGTGAGGATGGGGCAGGGCAGGAGAGGTGAGACCCAGCCCACAGGGAATGGCGGGAGCCATTGGCAGTCTCTGTGTCCCAGGACCCTCCCATCTTCCTAAGCCCTTGTCCTCCTTCCGAATCCCTCAAAAGCTCCCCTAACTGTCTGCCTTTTCTCCATTAGATTGTCAGCTACCTGGGGTGGAAGTCCATGTCAAACTCATCTGTTTCCCAAGGCTCCTCCTCATGGAAGTTGCTATTGTAAGTACTTGGCTTTGTAAACACCACCAGCAGCCTGTCTGGGTTACAAGTGACTTTCACACATTATAGCTTTGCTCCTGTGACAGCCCTTTGAGGCCCACAGGAACGTGCCCTTTCTAAACTCACCCCCACCCCAGCCTGTCCATAGAGGTATGCTTTGTGCTCCCTGACCCCTGTCTCCTGTGGGAACAGGAAGAAAGATAGGAAGCCACCCCCCTTTTGTGAGAAGGGGAGAGCTGGCCCTTACCCATCACATGGTCTGGCAGCTCCTCCCTTTCCGGGGGCGTGTGGACAGCAGTCCTCTGCCTGGGGGGCTCTCGCCGCTCCTGTCCTCGTTCACTGACCCCCCGTTCCACTTGCCAGGGGAACGGGGCTCTGGGGGTTCGGGACCGAGTGCGACGGGTTTGGCCCAGGCGTCTGCTGTGAGATCGGCTTCGGTGATCCATGGTGAATCCCCAGCCACGCAGCCTCAGTGGTTCTAGGCCCTGTGCTGGGCCTCTGAGTTTGGGAACTGGGAGAGGGAGTTGGGTAGAGAGTTCTCTCCTACCAACTGTGCTCTGGGCCGAGCTGAGGTGCCCAGTCGGCAGCAGGCGTGCCCACCAAGTGGGCCCGGGACCTCCTGCCACTGGAGAGGCCAGACAGGCCAGCTCCCCAGCGCCAGCCAACTGTGCGCCCCTGAGTTCCAGCGGAACCCTTGGGCAGCTGAGGTTCTGAGTGGCGGTTTGCTGTGAGTCCTTGTGTCCAATGGTGTTTCCCGAGGGCCCCCTCCTCAGGCAGGCATTGTGCTGTCACAGTGGCAGGCAGTCCCAGGGAGCTGGGCAGGGGCACTGCCCCAATCACCCACCAGCCAGCTGGAGCCGGTTAGCCATGGGAATAGCATGCAGCCCTCAGGCACCCGGGGGTGGTTCTCTATACAGAGTGCACCTGGGAAACACCCGGGGAGATGAAAACGCTCAGGTGTATGGAACCAGCCCCAGAAATGATGTACAAGTTCCGGGAGGGGTGGTCCCAAGTGTCCATGGTTCCCAAAGATGTGTGGGGTGAAAACCCACCCCTGATGGAGGCTAACAGCACAGGTTTGGGGTCAGCTGGTTCTAGTTCCAGTGAGAGTTCCAGGGCCCCTTGTCCTTGTGGCCTTGGGAAGGTATTGGAGCTCTCTGAGCCTGAGCCTCCTCTGTGATGGGAGACTGACGTCCTACCTTCCCCTGTGACACTGAAAGGGTAATGTGTTGGTGACATAGTGTAAAACCTGACTGGGAATGTGGGCCGACTGAGGGACTGACTTTGGTGCACCCGATGGGAGGAATGCTTTGTGCCTTCTGAGGCCAGATCATAAAAAGATGGTTTCTATCTGTCTTGCAGGCAGATTACTTTTGTCCACACATTTTTTGAGGTGAAATTCAGAAAACATGATTTATCCTTACAAAATGTATAATTCAGTGGTTGTTGGTGTAGTCATATTGTTCTGCTTTGTGCTCACTGCTGTGTAATTCCAGAACGTTTCTATCTCCTCCAAAAAGAAACCTCCTGCAGGCCAGCAGTGAATTCCTCCCTTTCCCCAAGCCCCTGGCAAAGACCAATCTGCTTTCTTTATGTATAGAATAGAGGCCCGGAGCCCTTCAGCCTGGCCTGCACCCTCTCCAGTCAGGAATACCAATGGGGATGTTGGACTGATGGTTTAGTGGGACTGAGCCGTCAGTGGGACATCCTCAGCTCGGCCAGGGAGGCGGGAGAGGCTCCCACCACTGCCCCTGTGCTGGCCAGCAGTGAGCCCGGCTTCTGGCTGAGTGGCCCTCCCGCTGTGGGAACACACTGACCACCAGGGGCCAGTTTCTGTGTTGACCGACTGCCCCCTGGTGGTCAGTTTTTATCATAGTGACCTGTCATTTCTCCATTTGGTTATTTATTTATTAGCCTTCATTATGCAGGATATATGCTGTAGATGTGTATCCTAGAACCATAAGAAATGGAAAAAATTCACTGTAACTCATTCTCAAATTGCCCCACTTAAAATCCAATTGCCCCCCTGTGGGGCGTGTGCTGCACCTTGGGATCCCCTGGCCTCGGCACTTCCTCTCTGAGCTGCATTTCTGAATACATACGCATATTCCATGGGAGCTGTCATCTCTCCTCCCCTACCTCTCTGGGTTGTCATGAGGAGGTTCTGATCTGATAAACCTAGAAATGTTTCATCAAGTAACTGTCTGAACGGGAAGGGATTGCTATTTTCAAGCCCACGGGTAACCTGGCAGGTAGCAGGTGCTGATTGGGGGCGGAGGGCATGATTGTTTCCTGGGACTGTAGCTATGGAAGCTTTGCAGAGGGTTCTGCAGGCCTTGGAGGGGCGGGCTCTGGCCAGCAGCCCTGTATCAGAGGTTATTCTTGGAGGCACTGGTGGGGGTTGGGGTGTTGGGGGCACTAAGAAGGTGGCAAGGCCAAAGGGGGAGTAACTGCATACCTTCCCACTTTGCGCCATTCTTTAAATTGTATGCAGTTGTTTTGGAGCTGTACCTGCTCAGGGCAGGGCTCCAATCTCCTGGAGCGCAGTGGTGTCTGATCCATGGCGAACCAGGCAGGCTAGGAGGGCGGATATAGCGATGCCCCCCTGGATGTTCAGAGTGCTTGCGCTGTTGAGATGGAACTGCTGTGTTGGGTGGGATAAGGTCTAACCCTGGGGGGCCGCTCAGTCCTGCCTCCACCCGGGTCTGGAGTTGTAGGGAGGAGAGGCATTCTAGTCCCCAGCAGAGGTTGCCTGGCTGAGCCATCCTCCCCATTGGGCTAGATCCAGATCCGGCCAGTCCAACCCTTGTCAAGTCCTGCCAGTCAGGGGGCATAGCCTCATATCCCTCGGTCCAGCGCCAGGACGGGGGGCATGGCCTGAGTCCCCCCAGTCTAGACCAGGGGCGTGCCTTGAGATCCTCCATCAAGCCCTGCTAGGTGAGGGACACAGCCTGAGATCCCTGTCAGACCATACTGGGCCAGGCTAGGGGGGCAGAGCCTCAGGTCCCCCGGCCCAGCACCAGGAGGGAGCGCAGCTTCAGGTCTCCCATCAAGCCCCATGGGTGGGGGGCACGGCCTGAGGTCCCCTGTCAAGCCCAGCCAGGCATGTATTATAGCACATGTGTCAAACACAAGGCCCGCGGGCCAAATCCGTCCCACCAGGCCTTGCAATGTGGCCCGCACCGCGCTGTCATCACTGCACTCCGCTGCGTTTCCATCACAATGACAGTTTATGACTGTTCAGTAAACCATTCGGCCCGCGATTTAGGCTGGATTTTAGATTTTGGCCCCTTCTCTGATTGAGTTCGACACCCCTATATTATAGTCTTAGCCTCAGGTCCCCTGGCCTGGTGCTGGTGTGGGGGGTGCGGCCTGAGGTCCTCTGTCAAGCCCTTCTGCATGGGGGTGTAAGAGATGTAAATGTGTGAGGGCCTTTGCATTGCTCACAGGACTTGATTGCTTGTTTTATGAGTCTGATGGGCGTCTTCAGGCGCTCTAGACCACAACCCAGGCACATGCCCTTGACTGGAATCGAACCTGGGATCTTTCAGTTCCCAAGTCAATGCTCTGTCCACGGAGCCAAACTGGCTAGGGTGGGAAGCACATCTTGAGGCCCCCTGTCAAGCCCTGCCGAGTGGGGTCATGGCCTGAGGTCCACCTTCAAGCCCCACGGGGTGGGGGAGGGTGTAGCTTCAGGTCTCTGCTGATTGCTCTTTAAGGCTCCTATGGGACCTTGGCCTCAGCTGTGAGTGCAGCCATCTTTTGGATGGAATGATGGTCAGTTAGCATATTTCTTATTAGGTAGGATTTTAAACAGTTTAAAAATATATTTTATTGGTTTTTTTTAAAGAGAGGAAAGGAGAGGGATAGAGAGTTAGAAACTTCGATGAGAGAGAAACACTGATCAGCTGCCTCCTGCACCCCCCTGTGGGAATGATCCCCCAATCAAGGTACATGCCCTTGACCGGAATCGACCTGGGACCCTTCAGTGCGCAGGTTGACTCTGTATCCACTGAGCCAAACCAGTCAGGGCACTGAGAACTTTTTTTAAATGAAACATGGGTGTTGCATTTTATCGAATGTTTTTCTGGCTCTACTGATATTATCATGTGTTCTGTTTTTTCGGTTTGTTTATGTGATGTGTCACATTTATTGATTTGCAAATATTGTGCCAGCCTTGCATTCGTGTAATAAATCCCACTTGGTCATGGTGTATGATCTTTTTAATATATTGCTGGATCTGATTTGCTAATATTTTGATGAGGATTTTTGCATCTATGCTCATCAGGGATATGGCCTTTACCATAATTCCATTTCTTTGTAATGTCTTCTGGTTTTAGAATTAGGATAATGCTAGCCTGGGAAAAGAGCTTGGAAGTGTTCCTCCCTCTGGAATTGCCTGGAATAGTTTGAGGAGGATAGGTGTTACTTCTCTTTTGAATGGTTGGTAAAAGTCCCCCGTGAAGCCATTGGGATCAGGACTTTGGTCTGCTTGGAGTTTTGTGGTTACTGCTTCAGTTTCATCAGTTGTTTTCAGCCTATTCAGGTTTTCTGATTCTTTATGCCCGAGTTTTTATACAAGTTTTTATATGAACATATGCTTTTAGGCCCTCGCAGTGGTCGTCATACTCCCCCACCTCCCAGTCCCTAGGCCTTTTGTGACCCACCCCTGTACAAGGTTCTTCTGCTTCCCTTGGTGGCCTGCGTGGCTGTTTTTCCTTTTATGACAATCTCAGCCTACTGTTTTTTGCGGGGTCCTTACCTACTCACCAGAAACACATATTTTTCTGCATTTTCTGGCAGTTCAGTTTCCATCTAAGGCTATCATTTTATTGTCCCTTCTGCCACAGACAGTTCCAACTCCAGTCTGTAGACTTGACTTGTGTGAGTCAGATGCTAGTTCCTGTGATCCTCAACCTACAAGGAGACACAGCTTTCTGAAACCTTTTTGTCATGTGCTTGAGGTAGCAACATTTGTCTCTCATTCTAGAAGTCCTCTACTAAGTCATAAGGACGCCCAAGCCGTTCCTGGAGAAGCCCCGGTGGGAAGACACTGAGTCCTCCCAGGAAGTGCCAGCACCAGCTCGCCAGCCTTGTTGTGACTGCACCTCTTTGAACCGGGTCCTGCAGCTCCAGTCAGGTCTGATGACTGCAGCCCCAGTGACATCTCAGCTGAAGCCTCATGTGACATCCTGGGCCAGAGCCACCGAGCTCCCTTCTTCGTGAATTCATGACCCACACGAACAGTGAGTTTGAAAATGTTCGTTACTGCCTAAGTTTGAAGGGTTTTTTTTTTTGAAACACAATTCATATACATAACTGTCAGCATATTAGAGTGTACAGTTCAGTGATATTTAGCACATTCCTTGTTATACGACCATTGCCACTGTCTGATTCCAGAATATTTCCATCCCCTCAAAATGATATGCCATGCCTCGTAGTAGTCACCCTTATTTCTCTCTACTGCCCATCACCTAGCAACTGTTAATTTACTCTCTGACTGTAAGGATTTGTTTATTGCTGACATATGCTATAAATGGAAACAGAACATATGGTTTTTAAAAAATACATTTTTATTGATTTCAGAGAGAAGAAGGGAGAGGGAGAGAGAGCTAGAAACATCAGTGATGAGAAAGAATGATTGATCGGCTGCCTCCTGCATGTTCCCAACTGGGGATCAAGCCTGAAAACTAGGCAGTGCCCTAACTAGGAATGGAGACATGACCTCCTGGGACCTGGGTAGACACTCAACCACTGAGCCACACCAGCCAGGAACAATATGTGGTTTTTTTTGAATGACTTCTTTTAGATATCACAATGTTTTCAAGGTTTATCTGTGTTGCAGGACAGGTCAGTCACTTATTCCTGTAAAAGAAAGACTCTTTTTAAAAACAGTTCTAGGTTTATATCAAAATCTAGAGGAAGGTATAGAGACCTCACATAACCTGCTGCCCTCACACATGCATAGCCGCTTTCATTGTCGGCATCACTAACCAGAGGGGTACATTTTTAACCAGGGATGAACCTACATTGGCACATCATTGTCACCCAAAGTCCATGGTTTACCTTAGGGTTCACTTTTGATATTGTGGGAATAAGTTTGGATGAATATATACTGGTATTCAGCGTTGGGCAAAAGTGGGTTTACAGTTGTTCCTTTGAGAAAACAATAGTTAACAATAATACAAGAATAAACTGTTTTGCATATTCATAAATGTGAACCTACTTTCCCCCCACCCTGTATATCCATCATTATAATATCATACAGAATGCTTTTACTACACTAAAAATCTTCTGTACTCTGCCTGCATTCTTTTTTGTAGGTGCATAATATTCCACTGTAATGCTATACTGCGTTTTGTTTACCCATTTATGAGCTGATAGATATTTGGACGTCTAGTTTGTTGTTATGAATAATGCTCCTATGAACCTTTGGAGATAAGTTTTTATGTGAACATATGTTTTCAGTTCTCTTGGGTATATATACCTATACTGGAATTTCTGGATAACAAGGTAACTGTGCTTGACATTTTGAGGGCTTGTCAAAGTGTTTGCCACAGCAGCTGAACCATTACATGCTGGCGATGTACAAGGATTCTGATTTCTCCAAACCCTCTGCAACACTTGTTAATGTCCTGGTGGTTATGCAGTGGTATCTCATTGTGGTTTTGATTTGCATTTGTTTAATAACTGATGATGTTTAGCACCTTTTGAGCATCTTTTTCATGTGCATTTTGGCCATTTGTATATCTTCTTGGGAGAAATGTCTATTCATGTTTTCCATTATTTAATTTGGTTGTCTTTTAAAAAAAGATTATTAATTGACTTTTAGAGAGAGGAAGGGAGAGGGGGAGAGAGAAACATCAATGGGCTGCTTCCTGCATGCCCACTACCAGGGATCAAGCCTGCAACCAGGCTTGTGCCCTGACTGGGAATTGAACCAGCAACCCTTTAGTGTATAGCCACCCAAGCCACACAAGTTAGAGCTAATATGGTGGTCTTTTGATTGTGGAACTTTTAAGAGTTCTTTGTATATTATGGATACTATAACCTTATTTTCCACTGTATGGCCCTCTGGAAAAAATTTAAAGTATGAAGAGTATGACTGAGTTTTTTTTGAGGTGACACCTAACATCTTTCTCTTCCCCCCTTTTTTATTGCATTTTAAGAGTAGGATAAGCTCTTTCAACTATTGCTTGACCTTGAGTGTTGTAAGGGATATCAGTTTTGTGACAAATTTAATATTGCTGACAAAAGTGCTGAAAAGCAGAACTACTATATGTCTGCCTGGGGCTTCTTTTTCTAGCATTAAGAAAGTTTCAGCAATCTGTAGAAAGGCTGTGTGTAGATTACATTGGAGTCCAGAGACAAAAGATAATTTTGAAAGGCATTGAGGGTCAGAGGAGCTTTAGCTAAATGAGCTAAATTCTCCTTTTCTAAGTACCCTTGCTTTTTATTAACACAATTTGTCCTAAGGCAAGTTGGAGATAATACACTTCAAAGGGTAGAGTACAGAAGCATTGTCATATTGAGGAATAGCCTATGGCTATTGCAGTGTTTGGCCAGCAGGAGGCAATAATTTGTAGATTAAGATGCCCTGAGATATCTGGCAGCAAACAGTCATCCTATCTATTCTTGTTTGGGCAATCTGTAGAAAGGCTGTGCGTAGATTACATTGGAGTCCAGAAACAAAAAGATAATTTTGAAAGGCATTGGGGGTCTTTTAGCCTTTCCAGCAGGAGATAACATATGTGACTCACCCCTTGTTGAGTCCCCATATTCCATCAACCTTTTGATGAAACTCTTGCAATTATGACATGCTGGAACTGGTTTCTGTCATATGCGGGTCCATTGTTTGTTTTTAGCTCTAAGGCAGTCCTAGTAATCAAATGCGGCTAAGCAAGGATATCAATTTGTCAGACTTATTTAGCTTTAACACCCCTAGGATTAGGCCCTAAAGATCGTACTGGGCAGTGAACCACACACTGAGGGCACTTCTTAACAATTTGAGATCTTGCTCAGGAGAAATATGGAACTGTTTGTGCAAGGCAGCAGCATTTTGATGCAAAGCATGGAAGCACTGGTCAAGCAAACATACGGTAGCCTCTTGCATTACTGCAAGGAGGCGATCAATATCCTCATTCCCTATAGCTGACGGAACAGGGAGACCTGAATGGGATCAGATATGACCGATAAAGTAGGGAAATTGTTCTCTAATGGCCTTTTGAAGGCTGAAAAAATAAATGAAAGAGTTCCTCCATATTAGTGTGCCCTATAGTAGCTGTTTTAATAATTTTTGCCATACCTACCACATAAGCACTATCACAGTATAGGTTGATGTGCTCCATAGCAAAATCAGTCAAAGCATAAATAAGATCTTACATTTCTTATTGTAAGAAATATAAGGGTTTTGAAGGACTTTTGCCTTAAGATCTCTAATACCTATGTGATATTTCAATTGGATGCCTGTAGGGGATGGTAACCCCGACTAAAGGGGCCTCGTAATCTTCATGGTTTTATTAATTGTTCTCAGGTCTTATAATAGTCTCCATTTAGCAGATTTCTTCTATATTACAAATATAGGTGTATTGCATGGACTGTGAGTGGGTTCAATATGCGCCTCAAGTTGTACTCACACCAATTCTTCTACAGCTTTTAACTTCTCTTCTAATGGGGGCCATTGATTAACCCAGACAGGAATATCTGCAAGCCTGGTCATTTTAGCTGCTGTATGCTGGGTCGGAGACATGATCAAGACACCTCTTGAAAATTTTGATAAACTAATCCATGCCTCCCTTTTGAGTGGATATTGGGATAGACGAACGCCTCCTTTGCTGATTTCTTCCCCAGTCCTTTTAGGGGGTGAAATCCTTAAGAGTCAGGTTTCCCAAAATTGAACACAGTATACTATTTGCGGGAGCCTTCTCCACTCCTTCTGAGCATTCACCAATGTGTGCTGGTCACTATGGTTCACCTTAGGTTTAGCAATGACAGGTTACTTGAATTATACAACTGAGGCCCTGGACTAGCCCTGCAGTCTGGCTCCATCCAGGTCATTTTTGTTTGCCCAATGCTGCTTCCTTACCAGGGGAATGGAGGAAATGACAGCTGGGAACAGAGTGTGCCCGGTGCCTGGCTACTTTCTGTTTCCCACATACTTCATGAAATCCTTTTCGTTTGCTTGACTTTCCAAAGCTGTCTTTTCAGACATTATGTGGGAAAAGGGAATTTGGTCCAGAGTGCAGATTCATGGGTCCCAAAGAAGAATACCTGGGTACTCCTGTGCTGGAGGCTTCTCCACTCCCTCTGAGCGTTCACCAATGTGTGCTGGCCACTGTGGGTCAACCTAGAGTTAACAATGACCAGATATCCTGCCTTGTACTGTTGAGGCCATGGACTAGCCATCCAGGCCCGCCCCTCCTCCCTTCCAGGTCACTTTTGGCCGCCCCAATGACGCTTTCTGATGTAGGGAAAAGAGGAAATGACAGAAGGGCCACTAGTGTGCCAGGGGTGCCCACATACTTCATGAAATCCTTTTCATTTGCTTGACTTTCCAAAGCTGTCTTTTCAGACATTATGTAGGAAAAGGGCATTTGGTCCAGAGTGCAGATTCAGGTGTCCCGAAAAAGAATACCTGGATACTCCTGTGCTGGAGGCTTTTCCACTCCCTCTGAGCATTCACCAAAGTGTGCCTGCCAATGTTGCTCCCCCTACGTTTAGCAACAACCAGACGACCTACCTTGTACTGCTGAGGCCCTGGACTAGCCATGCAGGCCACTGCCTTCCAGGTCATTTTAGGTCACCCCAAGGACGCTTTCTGATGGCGGGAAAAGAGGAAATGACAGCTGGGATCTGAGTGTGCCCAGGGTGCCTGGCTACTTTCTGTTCCCCACATACTTCATTAAATCCTTTTCGTTTGCTTGACTTTCCAAAGCTGTCTTTTCAGACATTATGTGGGAAAAGGGCATTTGGTCCAGAGTGCAGATTCGTGTATCCCAAAGAAGAATACTTGGACACTCCTGGGCTGGAGGCTTCTCCACTCCTTCTGAGCATTCACCAAAGTGTGCCTGCCAATGTTTCTCCCCCTATGTTTAGCAACAACCAGACGACCTGCCTTGTACTGCTGAGGCCCTGGACTAGCCATGCAGGCCACTGCCTTCCAGGTCATTTTAGGTCACCCCAAAGACGCTTTCTGATGGCGGGAAAAGAGGATATGACAGCTGGGAGCTGAGTGTGCCCATGGTTCCTGGCTACTTTGTGTTTCCCACATACTTCACTAAATCCTTTTCGTTTGCTTGACTTTCCAAAGCTGTCTTTTTAGACATTATATTGCAAAAGAGAGTTTGATCCATAAATTAAGAAGTTTCTCAAAAAAAGGACACAGGATGCTCCTTTGCTGGAGGCTTCTCCACTCCCTCTGAGCATTCACTAATGTGTGCTGGCCACTGTGGGTCACCCTAGGTTTACAATGACCAGATATCCTGCCTTGTACTGCTGAGGCCCTTGGCTAGCCATGCAGGTCGTCCCCTTCCAGGTCATTTTTGGTTGCCCAATGATGCTTCCTTGCCCGGGGAATAAAGGAAATGACAGCTGGGCACAGAGTGTGCCCTGGTGCCTGGCTACTTTTTGTTCCCAACATACTTCATGAAATCCTTTTCGTTTGCTTGACTTTCCAAAGCTGTCTTTTCAGACATTATGTGGGAAAAGGGCATTTGGTCCAGAGTGCAGATTCATGGGTCCCAAAGAAGAATACTTGGATACTCCTGTGCTGGAAGCTTCTCCACTCCCTCTGAGCATTCACCAATGTGTTCTGGCCACTGTGGGTTACCCTAGGATTAACAATGACCAGATATCCTGCCTTGTACTGCTGAGGCCTTTGGCTAGCCATGCAGGCTGCCCCCTTCCAGGTCATTTTTTGTTGACCCAAATATGCTTTCCATACCAGGGAATAGAGGAAATGAGTTTGGGGCGTAGAGTGTGCCCGGGGTGCATGATTTTTTCTGTTCTCCACATACTTCATTAAATCCTTTTCGTTTGCCTGACTTTCCAAAGCTGTCTTTTCAGACATTATGTGGGAAAAGGGCATTTGGTCCAGAATGCAGATACGTGAGTCCCGAAAAAGAATATCTTGATACTCCTGCGCTTGAGGCTTCTCCACTCTCTCTGAGCGTTCACTAATGTGTGCTGGCCAGTGTGGATCACCCTATGTTTAGCCACAACCAGACAACCTGCCTGTACTACTGAGGCCCTGGACTAGCCATGCAGGCCACTGCCTTCCAGGTCATTTTAGGTCACCCCAAAGACGCTTTCTGATGGCGGGAGAATAGGAAATGACAGCTGGGATCTGAGTGTGCCCAGGGTGCCTGGCTACTTTCTGTTCCCCACATACTTCATTAAATCCTTTTCGTTTGCTTGACTTTCCAAAGCTGTCTTTTCAGACATTATATGGGAAATGGGCATTTGGTCCAGAGTGCAGATTCGTGTATCCCAAAGAAGAATACTTGGATACTCCTGTGCAGGAGGCTTCTCCACTCCCTCTGAGCATTCACCAATGTGAAAAGGGCATTTGGTCCAGAGTGCAGATTTGTGTGTCCCAAAGAAGAATACTTGGATACTCCTGTGCTGGAGGCTTCTCCACTCCCTCTGAGCATTCACCAATGTGTGCTGGCCACTGTGGGTCACCCTAGGTTTACAATGACCAGATATCCTGCCTTGTACTGCTGAGGCCCTTGGCTAGCCATGCAGGTCGTCCCCTTCCAGGTCATTTTTGGTTGCCCAATGATGCTTCCTTGCCCGGGGAATAAAGGAAATGACAGCTGGGCACAGAGTGTGCCCTGGTGCCTGGCTACTTTCTGTTCCCCACATACTTCATTAAATCCTTTTCGTTTGCTTGACTTTCCAAAGCTGTCTTTTCAGACATTATGTGGGAAAAGGGCATTTGGTCCAGAGTGCAGATTCGTGTATCCCAAAGAAGAATACTTGGATACTCCTGGGCTGGAGGCTTCTCCACTCCTTCTGAGCATTCACCAAAGTGTGCCTGCCAATGTTTCTCCCCCTATGTTTAGCAACAACCAGACGACCTGCCTTGTACTGCTGAGGCCCTGGACTAGCCATGCAGGCCACTGCCTTCCAGGTCATTTTAGGTCACCCCAAAGATGCTTTCTGATGGCGGGAAAAGAGGAAATGACAGCTGGGATCTGAGTGTGCCCATGGTTCCTGGCTACTTTGTGTTTCCCACATACTTCACTAAATCCTTTTCGTTTGCTTGACTTTCCAAAGCTGTCTTTTTAGACATTATATTGCAAAAGAGAGTTTGATCCATAAATTAAGAAGTTTATCAAAAAAAGGACACAGGATGCTCCTTTGCTGGAGGCTTCTCCACTCCCTCTGAGCATTCACCAATGTGTGCTGGCCACTGTGGGTCACCCTAGGTTTACAATGACCAGATATCCTGCCTTGTACTGCTGAGGCCCTTGGCTAGCCATGCAGGTCGTCCCCTTCCAGGTCATTTTTGGTTGCCCAATGATGCTTCCTTGCCTGGGGAATAAAGGAAATGACAGCTGGGCACAGAGTGTGCCCTGGTGCCTGGCTACTTTTTGTTCCCAACATACTTCATGAAATCCTTTTCGTTTGCTTGACTTCCCAAAGCTGTCTTTTCAGACATTATGTGGGAAAAGGGCATTTGGTCCAGAGTGCAGATTCATGGGTCCCAAAGAAGAATACTTGGATACTCCTGTGCAGGAGGCTTCTCCACTCCCTCTGAGCATTCACCAATGTGTGCTGGCCACTGTGGGTTACCCTAGGATTAACAATGACCAGATATCCTGCCTTGTACTGCTGAGGCCTTTGGCTAGCCATGCAGGCTGCCCCCTTCCAGGTCATTTTTTGTTGCCCCAAATATGCTTTCCATACCAGGGAATAGAGGAAATGAGTTTGGGGCGTAGAGTGTGCCCGGGGTGCATGATTTTTTCTGTTCTCCACATACTTCATTAAATCCTTTTCGTTTGCCTGACTTTCCAAAGCTGTCTTTTCAGACATTATGTGGGAAAAGGGCATTTGGTCCAGAATGCAGATACGTGAGTCCCGAAAAGGAATATCTTGATACTCCTGCGCTTGAGGCTTCTGCACTCTCTCCGAGCGTTCACTAATGTGTGCTGGCCAGTGTGGATCACCCTATGTTTAGCCACAACCAGACGACCTGCCTTGTACTGCTGAGGCCCTGGACTAGCCATGCAGGCCACTGCCTTCCAGGTCATTTTAGGTCACCCCAAAGACGCTTTCTGATGGCGGGAAAATAGGAAATGACAGCTGGAATCTGAGTGTGCCCAGGGTGCCTGAACCGTGGGAGGCTGGCTATCCAAGGCCAGTGAGGCCAATGGAGGCCTGCAGCGTTGCCTTATAGTTCCACCGGGTTGGGATTCTGACTTGGAGACTCTCAGTCATAATCCCACAGACGGTAGCTTTGCCCCATTGGCTCCCCAGCCAAGCACATACACCAAATGTCTGAACCTGCTGTTCCTCTGGGACCGATCAGGATTACCATGGCAACAACACACCAGTAGGTACAATGTTCTTACCAGTTTCAAGTCTACTTCTTTCCTGCTGTTGCAATTCTCTGAACTCTAGTTTGGCAGCACTTGCTGCACCTCCCGGAGCCCACATCCCTCAGCCACCTAGGACTACAAGGCCATACTATAAGGTCAAGCTTACATATAACCATAGGTTTTGTCTGTAATTGTGTTGGGAGGGCTTCAAGCTGGGATTTGTATGTGGCTTTGCCACAAGAGGACCTTGCCCTGTTATCAGTTCGTGGCTTGAACCTGTTCAAACTCTGTAGCCACTCTCCACATTCAGTACCTGTGAGTAAATCCACATCTGTCTGCAAATACTTCTTTGTTATCTGCCTTAACAGATTGCTGAGCCTGAACATATAGTATGAAATTTGCCTTTCATTTTCAGTTAGCTTTTTCCCAACATCCTTCTCTTCTATAAAGTAGATTGCCGTTAATTTCATGTCTCTCTGTTTCCAAGGAACACTTTATGTTCTTTATGTTCATAATCCAATTACTCCCACCATTTTTCCATATTTCTCTTCACTTCCAAAGATTTTGCAATTTGGTTTTCATATACCATTTCATTGTCTTTAAGGTATATCATTAGGAGCTCAATGTACCTTTTGAGCTTCCTCCTGTGACTAGCTGCAGCTTCCTCAGTGGGTATCGGGCTGATCCTGATGGTCTGATGAGACCCTGTACTGGGGACACAACTGTTCCAGGTCCTTCTCACAGAACGGGGTCAGAAGCTCTTGGTGCTTCTTACACTGGGGATTATCTTGCCTTTTTCTTTTTCTCCTCATGGTGGGAATCTGCTTAATATCAGTCATGTGACATAATTGAAGTTCTCTTGAAGTTCTGACCAGGGCAGTGGTGGAGGCAGACGGGACAGAGAAAGATGCCTGTAGACCTACCCAGCATTGGTGGTGGTATACCCAGATTTGGTGATCCCCAAAGACCACCAGGGAGCCGAGTCTGATGCAATAGCAAAAAGCCAGTATTCGGACCAGTCCGAGCTCTGTCCCACTTACACTAACAGTGGCATGGCGGAAGAGATCGAGCTTCAACAGATTAAAGAGTGTTATAGGGGTCTGGGGGAGGGGTGGTGATATCACTGCTTTGGCTGACCCCGATATGTTGGGTAAGGGCTAGGGTCCACTTACATAGTGATATACAAAATGGAGGATCAGGAGTTAGCCCTGCCCTGCCTCACAGTACAAAATGGAGTCAGGAGTTAGCCCCGCCCAGCCCTTTCATTCCCCCCTTGTCTTGAGACTTATGGGCCCAATCATCGGACTGTTTGCACTTCTGAAGGGTGAATAAAGTCCCTTCTTCCAGGTATCCTGATCTGACATTTTGGGGGAGTCCACCAGATGTGTCCAGTGGAGACACAAGACTACACTGCGGAGTCGGGAGCGTCCAGGGCACATGCAGAAGTGAGTCTTTCCTTCCGAACCAGTGTATGGAGTGTGGGGACCCCCAGCAGGCGGAGCGGCCGCAAACAGAATTTCCAGTATCAGGCAGGTTGAGTACTCCGTAACTTGAGCTTGAGGGGGTTGTCTCGGTCCTGGTCGATGCTCCATCGGTTGGTGAAGTCTTCCTGGATTGCAGAGGAGTCAGCTGGCCGAACATGGTGTGGTGGACCCAGGTCGCAATGCTGTCCACTTTGAGGGCGGTGGGCCTAGTCAGCACCATGATGTATGGTCCTTTCCAACGTGGTTCAACCGTCTCCCAGCGTTGTCTTTTTTTTTTTTTTTTTTTTTTTTTTTTAATATATTTTATTGATCTTGCACAGAGAGGAAGGGAGAGAGACAGAAAGCCAGAAACATCGATGAGAGAGAGTCATCAATCAGCTGCCTCCTGCACACCCCCCAGTGGGTATATGCCTGCAACCAAGGTACATGCCCTTGACCGGAATCGAACCCGGGTCCCTTCAGTCCCCAAGCCCATGCTCTATCCATTGAGCCAAACCGGTCTCGGCCCAGCGTTGTCTTTTGACAAAGACCCAGTCTCCGGCCTCATAGATGGCCTGTAGGCATGGCCAAATGTCCTTGTGCACCCTCTGGAGCCCTCTTAAAGAAAAAGATATTTCTTGGTTTTCAAATTCAGTTAGCAGTTCTGCCTTAAAATTGGGGATGATAGGCAGGGGCCTACCAAACATAATTTCATAGGGAGTGAAGCCTAGTGTATAGGGTGAATTCCTCACCTGGTAAAGAGCATAGGGAAGGAGAGCCACCCAGTCCCCGCCAGTCTCCATCGTTAGTTTAGAAAGGGTCTCTTTTAATGTTCTGTTCATTCTTTCTACCTGTCCTGAGCTCTGGGGCTTATACGCACAAAGTAATTTCCAATTTGCCCCATAGCCTTGGCTACTGCCTGTGTTACCTGTGAGATGAAAGCCGGGCCGTTGTCCGATCCTATCATAGCTGGGAAACCGTACCTGGGTAGAATGTCCTCCAGTAGCTTCTTAGCGACCGTCTGGGCTGTTTCATGTTTAGTTGAGTATGCTTCTACCCATCCAGAAAAGGTGTCAACAAAAACTAGAAGATATTTATAGCCATACTTTCCCGGTCTTACCTCAGTGAAGTCAATCTCCCAGTGCACCCCTGGCTTAGTTCCTCTGAGCCGGGTTCCTTTTTCATTTGACCCGGCCCTTGCATTTGTAAGCTGGCAAGTTTTACAGGCTGATATAATTTGATCTATTCTGGCGTCCAGTTGGTGAATTTTGATCTTAGCATGCCGGACCAGATACTTTAGTTTCCTGGGCCCTAGGTGAGCCGAATGGTGTACCGTATTTTCCGGCGTATAAGACGACCCCCTAATTTTACAGTTAAAACATAGGGTTAGGCCTATATTCGCTGTATAAGACTACCCCCCACTTCCGAGGCAACACCAGTTCATTTTAAATTAAATTTTTAATGAATGACATTTTTCAAACATACCGTAATATACCGTACATTGATACGATAAATGGAAGGTCTCTTCACAAATGGCAGTGCCATGAACTTGACAGAGAAACAAGAAATCCAAAAGAGAACATTAACAACGATGGCATCATCTGGAAAGAAAATTACATGAAGAACTTGCAGAAAACGCTTGTTTGTGACTGACTGGGATTATAAGAGGTTTTTCTAGGCAGAGGAGCATTGTGAGCTTAAAATCCTTCAAAATCCTCATCATATTCTTCTGACATCATAAGTTCATCAATGACCTCTTGTGGTACATTTGTAAGACAGTCATCATATGGATCAAATTCCGAATCAGATGGTGTGGCTTCAGCTTCGGCTTCCCCTTCATCTTGCCACAAGAAGTCATCCTCCATACCGTCCAAAGAATTTGATATGCCACACTTCTTGAAAGACCTGATTACTGTTTCTTCAGTAATATCATTCCAGGCTTTTATGACAAAGTTACACAAAACATCCAATTGTGGTGCACGCATGTTTCCTCCTTTTGTGAATAACTTTTCGCTGCTAACCATCCACTCATTCCACTGTTCTCTAATGCCATCTTTAAACGGCTTGTTTAGGCACACATCCAGTGGCTGTACCAATGATGTCAATTCTCCAGGAATAACTGCCGCATCTGTGTTTATTCTTGCCAGCCTATTCTTTGTGCTAGTAGTTGAATGAGCCCTGAACATATCCCACACCAGTAGGCTACTTGATGAAGTCCACCTGGTTGTCTACTCCATACATTATCAAGCCATAGCTTTACCCCTTCTTCATCCATCTATCCTTTTTCATTCACATGTACAAAAACTCCAACAGGGAACTTGATTTTCGGCATTGTTTTTCTTTTAAAAATAATCATTGGTCTTACTTTGGCACCATCAGCTGTACATGCTAGTACCACTGTAAAACTGGGCTTCTCATGTCCTATTGTTTTAATTAACACTGTTTTTGCACGTTTTGGATTAACAGTTTTATTTCCAACCATATCGAAATTCATAGGAGTTTCATTCATATTTCCAATCTGACTTAATGCATAGCCATGTTTTTTGCACTGTTGTATTACATATTGATGGAAAAGACTTACTTTGCGGTCAAGATCTGCAGGTAATTTTTGTGCAATTTTGGTCTTTTGCTTCAGTACCAGATTGTGCCTTTGCAAGAACCTAGTACTCCAGGATACAGTGGCCTTCAATCCTTTGCTGTTATCTGGGTTAGATTTGGCCCACTGAAGTGCAAACATACGTATTTTGTTTTGTGTCACTACATAACCATTTTGACGATGCTCAAGAACCATGTCTGCAACATGCTTTTCGAGTTCTGGCCAATAAGGGGTGCCTCTTCTTAATGCACACTTACTCCTTGGCATACTCTTTAATGCATCTTCATTTGCTTTCCAGTCTCGGACCATTTTTTTCTGTTACTCCATATAGTCTTGCCGCAGCACAGTTATTGTGTTTTTTGGCAAAGTTTACAACTTTCAGTTTGAAACTGGCTTCAAATTTCCTTCTTCTTGCTGGAGCCATAATGGGTTCTTTTCTACCAGCCATTTGTTGTACACCTACTAATCTTTTAGGCCGGGGTTATACAGTACTGTAGCTTCAGCTACACACAGAATGTTCTATTATGGTACCTTTTAACTCACTATATGTGTCCTGATACAGCAGCTTTGGCTACACAGAACGTTCCTGTGCTGCAACTGTATGTACCACGGTGAGCCAATCACAACAAGCAAAGGTTCAAAGGTTATAATAGACCGCCTCTCTGACTCTGGCCAATCTGAGCAGGCTTTTTACTAGAGCACAGTGTAGCTTCGGTACAGAACATGTATAATTTGCATGCATAAAAAGCCTGCTTGGATTGGCTGAGTTAGAGAGGCGGTCCGAGCAGCCTTGCAGTGATTGGTGCGTGATCGAGTTGGAAAATTCATTTAGCGGCATATCAAGATGTTTTTCGGGATATACTCGGCGTATAAGACGAGCCCGATTTTCGGTTGACTTTTTTTTCGTTTCAAAAGTCGTCTTATACGCCGGAATACGGTATGTGTTTCTTCATAGGGATCCTTAGCTGGTCTGGTAGCAGGAGCTTCCTGTCCGGAGCATACCACCAGCCTCTGACTTCCTTGTTCGTGGGGTGGCTTTTGATTTGCTGTAATTCTTCCTGGGAGTATCCGGGCTGATCCGGCAGAACTGGGTTCTCTGGGTCTGGCAATTGCAGGGCCAATGCGGGGACTGCAGTGAGGGCTACTTCCTTGGACACCTACCTGGTCAGCCCTCTGGTTGCCCCTGGCTACAGGATTGTTGGCTTTCTGGTGTCCTGGGCAGTGGATGATGGCTAACTTGCCTGGGAGCCATAAGGCAGCTAGCAAGTCGAGTTTTTTATTTTTATTTTTTATAGTCTTTTCTTCTGCAGTCAACAGCCCTCTCTCCTGATAGATTGCCCCATGGATGTGAGCCGTAGCAAACGTGTATCGGCTCTGTAAAGATGCTGAGTCGTTTCCCGGCCCCTAGCGTCAATGCCTTTGTTAGAGCGATGAGTTCTGCCCGCTGGGCTGACGTTCCAGACGGCAGAGCCTCTGCCCATAAGGTGTCAGTCTCAGTTACTACTGCTGCGCCCATGTAGTACCTGTTTCCGGTTCTCATGAAGCTGCTCCCGTGGGTGAACCATGTGGCCTCTGCACCTGAGAGGGGCCGGTCTGTCAGGTCCTTCCGGAGTCCACGCACCTGTTCCAAGATCCCGGCGCAGTCATGTAGCGGGGCATCCAGGTACGGGTCAGGCAGGAGAATTGCAGGGTTCATCAGTGAGATGACACTGTCTTTGATCTGACAGTGTTCTTGGCTCCATTTATTCAGGGTAAGGTGCTGGATGATGGTAAGGTCAGGAAGGACAGAACAGTCGGGCCCTGCCATCTGCCTGGAGTTGAACTCGATTGCATAATTCTTCACCAAGACATGAGGCTAGAGTGCCTGGCTCTCCAAGGCAGCAGAGGGGGAGCACACTGGGTGCTTGGATCTGAGGTATGGAGGGGGTGGGGTATCAGCCAAGGATACCAAGTTGAAGGCCCTCTGAGCTGTGTCCACAGAGCCCCCAATCCTGAATTCTACTCAAACAGTACTCACCTCTGCTGGAGCCCAAAGTGAGTGGCTGCACACAAAATTTTATGCATTGGTCCTTTAAGAGGGTATCTGCTTTCCTAGCTGCTTCTCCCTGACAGACAAACTCTGCTGCTTTTCAAAGCCAGATGTTATATTGGCATCGTTCTCAGTTCTGGTGCTCTGGGTTGTGGAACCTAGTTTGGTGTTTAGACCCCAGAGTTCTCAGTGGGAACCCTCTGCAGCTTAGATATCCCTTTGGAACTTTACCTGCTGTTAGTAAGAGCCTGGTCAGCCTTCTTGCACCTCTGCCCTTCCTATCAATCTCTATGGTCCCCATTTTTCATCTTTGGTATTAGGGCTCTCTCCAGCTAAACTTGTTTATTACTCTGGTTTTTTTGAATTCTTTGGGTAAAGTGTTTCCCACATTCATTGCACTTCTAAGGTCTTTCTCCTGCATGAACTCTCTGATGATTATGAAGGCTACTACTACTGGTAAAGGAATTTCCACATTCACTGCACTTCTAAGGCCTTTCTCCAGTGTGAACTCTCTGATGATTAAGAAGGCTACTACTACTAGTAAAGGAATTTCCACATTCATTGCACTTCTAAGACTTTTCTCCAGTGTGAACTCTCTGATGATTAAGAAGGCTACTACTACTGGTAAAGGAATTTCCACATTCATTGCACTTCTAAGACTTTTCTCCAGTGTGAACTCTGATGATTAAGAAGGCTACTACTACTGGTAAAGGAATTTCCACATTCATTGCACTTCTAAGACTTTTCTCCAGTGTGAACTCTCTGATGATTAAGAAGGCTTCTACTACTGGTAAAGGAATTTCCACATTCACTGCACTTCTAAGGCCTTTCTCCAGTGTGAACTCTCTGATGATTAAGAAGGCTACTACTACTAGTAAAGGAATTTCCACATTCATTGCACTTCTAAGACTTTTCTCCAGTGTGAACTCTCTGATGATTAAGAAGGCGGCTACTACTGGTAAAGGAATTTCCACATTCATTGCACTTCTAAGACTTTTCTCCAGTGTGAACTCTGATGATTAAGAAGGCTACTACTACTGGTAAAGGAATTTCCACATTCATTGCACTTCTAAGACTTTTCTCCAGTGTGAACTCTCTGATGATTAAGAAGGCTACTACTACTGGTAAAGGAATTTCCACATTCATTGCACTCCTAAGACTTTTCTCCAGTGTGAACTCTGATGATTAAGAAGGCTACTACTACTGGTAAAGGAATTTCCACATTCATTGCATTGATGGACTCTGATGATAACGGAGGCCAGAAATGCTGGTTGCAGCCAATAGCTTTCTTACATTCTCTCCTAGTGTAATAACATTTTGCCCTCTGAAAAGTCATCCCAGACATCAAGACTTGATTTGTCCTGTCCCTAGTATGAGTAGCCTATTGTTAGTTATGTTCTGAGCTGATAAGGACATACTCCGCAACTGCCCCACAGGTAAAACACTTCTGGGACACTGAAACTGTAGCCCTTTGCAAGTGAGACCCTATCCACACCTTTTATGAAAGCCTTCTCTTTCACTTGCTGCTCCTCATGCTGGTGAAATTTTGCACCAAATAAAATCATTTTACACATGTCCCACTCTGAAACAGTGTCTGGCTGTGTTGTGTTCCTTGCTGTTCAACCAAGTGGAAAACTCTTCTCAACCCTGTCCTCTTAAGAGGGAAAACACAGCTACTTTTTGGTTGAGTTTTGGAAGATTGTATGTTTCCAGGAATTTTGGTGCAGAAATGCAGAGTCATGGGTCCCAAAAAAGAACATAAGATTCTCCTTTGCTAGAGGCTACTCACTTCCCTCTGGGAGTTCACCAATGTGTGTTGGCCAGTGTGGGTAGCCATGCAGGTCATCCTTGGTCGCCCCAAAGACGCTGTCAGACCCCGATGAAAGAGGGAATGCCAGGTGGGCACAGAGAGTGCCCAGGGTGATGGGTTATTTTCTGTTTCCCACAATCCTTCATTAAATCCTTTTCGTTTGCTGGACTTTTCCAAGTTGTCTTTTTATTTGCTATATGGGAAAAGGGTCCAGGAATGCAGATTCATAGGTCCCAAAAAAGAACACAGGATACTCCTTTGCTGGAGGCTTCTCAGCTCCCTCTGGGCATTCACCAATGTGTGCTGGGCAGTGCAGGTAGCGCTTAACTTCGCAAGGACCCGATCACCTGCCCAGTACTGCCAAAGCTGTGGACTCGCCATGCAGACCGCTCCCCTTCCAGGTCATCCTTGGTTGCTCTGAAAATGCTGGTTGATGAAAGGGAAGGAGAGAATGCCGGGTGCGTGCAGGGCATGCACGGGGTGCAGCTGGCCCGGAAAATCGAGGCCTGCCCCACACATCTGCCTGATATCAATGACTTAAACAGGGGTAAAAATGTCTTTTTTTTTTCATAATTAAAACACGAAAGGGTTACCTTAATTAGTCCATAGAAACTGGGGTTAAGTCAGAGACGACAAGGACCGTGTTGGTTCCTATGAAATCTGAGAACAAGAGACAAGCAAGTGCACAACCTTGCTGTGGCTTCTTTAAATTTAGTGTTCACCAGCGTGGTTAGTTCCCGGGGCTGGTTCGCTACAAGTCTGAAGTTGTGTTTCTGGTGACAGTGCTAGCCTGTTCTCCCTCTGCAGTGCTTTTTTTGTCCTCTTGGCAGTCTTTGTCTTTCTCAGCCGGAAGACTTCCAGGAACATATAGAGGTTTCATGGAAGGGTAGGACTGTCTCCCTTTGGAGGCAGTATTTTCATTCTTTTGCCTTTTCCATCTTCTTTGCTTGTATCCTGTTCTTCCATGCTGCTTGTATCTGCAGTGTTCCAGCGTTCACCCTCACTTATTGAAGAGCTCTGCTGTTCAATTACACAAGATCCAGTGAAATTTACTCCCAGGTCATTATCCGGATCCAACAATCTTTCATGAAATTCTGGTCGTTTGCTGGACTGACCAAAGTTGTCTTTTATTCACTATATGGGAAAAGTTCCTTTGGTGCTGAAATGCAGTTTCATGGGTCCCCCAAAAAACCACAGGATACTCCTTTGCTAGAGGCTTCTCTACTCCCTCTGAGCATTCACCAGTGTGTGCTGGCCACTGTGGGTCACCATAGGTTTACAAACAACCGGATAACCTGCCTTGTGCTGCTGAGGGCCTGGACTAGCCATGCAGACCGCCCCCTTCCAGGTATCCTTGTTCACCCCGAAGATGCTTTCTGATCCAGGGAAAAATGGAAATGACAGCTGGGCACAGAGTGTGCCCGGGATGCCTGGCTTTTTTCTGTGCTCCACAATACTTCATTAAATCCTTTTCGTTTGCTATACTTTCCAAAGCTGTCTTTTCAGACATTATGTGGGAAAAGGGCATTTGGTTCAGAATGCAAATTCATGAGTCCCAAACAAGAATACCTGGGTACTCCTGTGCTAGAGGCTTCTCCACTCCATCTGAGCATTCACCAATGTGTGCTGGCCACTGTGGGTTCCCCTAGGTGTAGCAACAACCAGACGACCTGCCTTGTACTGCTGAGGACCTGGACTAGCCATGGAGGCTGCTCCCTTGCAGGTCATCCTTGATTGCCCAGTGACGCTTTCTGAGCCCGGGGAGAATAGGAAATGACTCCTGGGCCAGGATTGTGGCCTGGGTATCTGGCTACTTTCTGTTTCCGACATACTTCATTCAATCCTTTTCGTTTGCTTGACTTTCCAAAGCTGTCTTTTCAGACATTATATGGGAAAAGAGCATTTGGTGCTCAGTGCCGATAAGTGCGTCCACTGTGGGTCACCCTAGGTTTAGCACCAACCAGACAATCTGCCTTGCACTGCTGAGGCCCTGGACAAGCCATGCAGGCCACTCCCTTCCAGGTCATTTTTGGTCACCCGAAAGATGCTTTCTGACCCCCGGAAAAAAGGAAATGTCAGCTGGGAGCCATGTGTGCCCAGGGCGACTGGCTACTTTTTGTTTCCCACATAATTCACTAAATCCTTTTCGTTTGCTTGACATTCCAAAGCTGTCTTTTGAGACATTATATTGCAAAAGGGCGTTTGATCCATAAATTGACAGTCAGGTTTCTCAAAAATGAACACAGGATAGTCCTGTGCTGGAGGCTTCTCCACTCCCTCTGAGTGTTCACCAGTGTGTGCTGGCCACTGTGGGTCACACTAGGTTTTGCAACAACCAGATGATCTGCCTTGCACTGCTGAGGCCCTGGACTAGCCATGCAGGCCACTCCCTTTCAGGTCATTTTGGTCACCCGAAAGATGCTTTCTGATCCCGGGAAAAAAGGAAATGTCAGCTGGGAGCCGTGTGTGCCCAGGGTGACTGGCTACTTTTTGTTTCCCACATACTTCACTGAATCCTTTTCGTTTGCTTGACTTTCCAAAGGTGTCTTTTTAGACATTATATTGTAAAACGGCGTTTGATTCGAAAATTGAGAGTCAGGTTTCTCAAAAAAGAACACAGGATACTCCTGTACTGGAGGCTTGTCCACTCCCTCTGAGCATTCACCAATGTGTGCTGGCCACTGTGGGTCATCCTAGGTTTAGCAATGTCAGATTCCTTGCCTTGTACAGCTGAGGCCCTGGACGAGCCCTACTGTCCGCCCCGTTCCAGGTCACTTTTGGTTTCTCAATGATGCTTCCTTGCCCGGGGAATAAAGGAAATGACAGCTGGGCCAGGAGTGTGCCTGGTGCCTGGCTACTTTCTGTTTCCCACATACTTCATTAAATCCTTTTCATTTGCTTGACTTCCCAAAGCTGTCTTTTCAGACATTATGTGGGAAAAGGGAATTAGGTCCAGAATGCATATTCATGGGTCCCAAAAAAGAAGACTTCATATTCCTGTGCTGGAGGCTTCTCCACTCCCTCTGAGCGTTCACCAATGTATGCTGGCCACTGGGGGTTACCCTAGGTTTAGCAATAACCAGAAGACCTGCCTTGCACTGCTGAGGCCCTGGATTAGCCATGCAGGCCTCTGCCTTCCAGGTCATTTTTTTTCACCGCAAAGACGCTTTCTGATCTCGGGAAAAGAGGCCATGACAACTGGACCAGGAGTTTGCTCAGGGCGCAGGCTACTTTGTGTTTCCCACATACTTCATTCAATCCTTTTCGTTTGCTTGACATTCCAAATCTGTCTTTTTGGACATTATATTGCAAAAGGGCATTTGATCCATAAATTGAGAGTCAGGTTTCTCAAAAAAGAACACATGATACGCCTGTGCTAGAGGCTTCTCCACTCCTTCTGAGCATTCACCAATGTGTGCTGGCCACTGTGGGTCATCCTAGGTTTAGCAATGTCAGATTCCTTGCCTTGTACAGCTGAGGCCCTGGACGAGCCCTGCAGTCCGGCCCCGTTCCCGGTCATTTTTGGTTGCTCAATGATGCTTCCTTACCAGGGAATAAAGGAAATGATAGCTGGGCCAGGAGTGTGCCCCGCTGCCTGGCTACTTTCTGTTTCCCACATACTTCATTAAATCCTTTTGGTTTGCTTGACTTTCCAAAGCTAGCTTTTCAGACATTTTGTGGGAAAATGGTATTTGATGCATAAATTAAATCAGGTTTCCCAAAATTGAACACAGGGTACTCCTTTGTGGGAGGCTTCTCCACTCCCTCTGAGCGTTCACCAATGTGCTCTGGCCACTGGGGGTTACCCTAGGTTTACAAACAACAAGAAGACCTGCCTTGCACTGCTGAGGCCCTGGATTAGCCATGCAGGCCACTGCCTTCCAGGTTATATTTTTTTCACCGCAAAGATGCTTTCTGATCTCGGGAAAAGAGGCCATGACAACTGGACCAGGAGTTTGCTCAGGGCGCAGGCTACTTTGTGTTTCCCACATACTTCATTAAATCCTTTTGGTTTGCTTGACTTTCCAAAGCTAGCTTTTCAGACATTTTGTGGGAAAATGGTATTTGATGCATAAATTAAATCAGGTTTCCTAAAATTGAACGCAGGATACTCCTTTGTGGGAGGCTTCTCCACTCCCTCTGAGCGTTCACCAATGTGCTCTGGCCACTGGGGGTTACAAACAACAAGAAGACCTGCCTTGCACTGCTGAGGCCCTGGATTAGCCATGCAGGCCACTGCCTTCCAGGTCATTTTTGGTCACCGCAAAGAGGCTTTCTGATCTCGGGGAAAAGAGGCCATGACAGCCGGGCCAGGAGTTTGCTCAGGGCACAGGCTACTTTGTGTTTCCCACATACTTCATTAAATCCTTTTCGTTTGCTTGACTTTCCAAAGCTGTCTTTTAGACATTATATTGCAAAAGGGCGTTTGATCCATAAATTAAGTCAGGTTTCTCAAAAAAAACAACACAGGATACTCCTGTGCTGGAGGCTCCTCCACTCCCTCTGAGCATTCACCAATGTGTGCTGGCCACTGTGGGTCACGGTAGGTTTACGAACAACCAGAAGACCAGCCTTGTCCTGCAGAGTCCCTGGATTAGCCATGCAGGCCACTGCCTTCCAGGACATTTTTGGTCACCCCAAAGACGCTTTCTGATCCCGGGAAAAAAGGAAATGTCAGCTGGGAGCCGTGTGTGCCCAGGGCGCCTGGCTAGTTTGTGTTTTCCACATACTTCATTCAAACCTTTTCTTTTGCTTGACTTTCCAAAGCTGTCTTTTCAGACATTATATGGGAAAAGGGCATTTGGTGCAGAGTGCTGATACGTGCGTCCAAAGGAAGAATACTGGAGACTCCTGTGCTGGAGGCTTCTCCACTCCCTCTGAGTGTTCACCAATGTGTGCTGGCCACTGTGGGTCATCCTAGGTTTAGCAATGTCAGATTCCTTGCCTTGTACAGCTGAGGCCCTGGATGAGCCCTGTTGTCCGCCCCGTTGCAGGTCATTTTTGGTTTCTCAATGATGCTTCCTTGCCCGGGGAATAAAGGAAATGACAGCTGGGCCAGGAGTGTGCCCCGCTGCCTGGCTACTTTCTGTTTCCCACATACTTCATTAAATCCTTTTCATTTGCTTGACTTCCCAAAGCTGTCTTTTCAGACATTATGTGGGAAAAGGGAATTAGGCCCAGAATGCATATTCATGGGTCCCAAAAAAGAAGACTTCATATTCCTGTGCTGGAGGCTTCTCCACTCCCTCTGAGCGTTCACCAATGTATGCTGGCCACTGGGGGTTATCCTAGGTTTAGCAATAACCAGAAGACCTGCCTTGCACTGCTGAGGCCCTGGATTAGCCATGCAGGCCTCTGCCTTCCAGGTCATTGTTTTTCACCGCAAAGACGCTTTCTGATCTCGGGAAAAGAGGCCATGACAACTGGACCAGGAGTTTGCTCAGGGCGCAGGCTACTTTGTGTTTCCCACATACTTCATTCAATCCTTTTCGTTTGCTTGACTTTCCAAAGCTAGCTTTTTGGACATTATATTGCAAAAGGGCGTTTGATCCATAAATTGAGAGTCAGGTTTCTCAAAAAAGAACACATGATACGCCTGTGCTAGAAGCTTCTCCACTCCCTCTGAGCATTCACCAATGTGTGCTGGCCACTGTGGGTCATCCTAGGTTTAGCAATGTCAGATTCCTTGCCTTGTACAGCTGAGGCCCTGGACGAGCCCTGCAGTCCGGCCCCGTTCCCGGTCATTTTTGGTTGCTCAATGATGCTTCCTTACCAGGGAATAAAGGAAATGATAGCTGGGCCAGGAGTGTGCCCCGCTGCCTGGCTACTTTCTGTTTCCCACATACTTCATTAAATCCTTTTGGTTTGCTTGACTTTCCAAAGCTAGCTTTTCAGACATTTTGTGGGAAAATGGTATTTGATGCATAAATTAAATCAGGTTTCCCAAAATTGAACACAGGGTACTCCTTTGTGGGAGGCTTCTCCACTCCCTCTGAGCGTTCACCAATGTATGCTGGCAACTGGGGGTTACCCTAGGTTTACAAACAACAAGAAGACCTGCCTTGCACTGCTGAGGCCCTGGATTAGCCATGCAGGCCACTGCCTTCCAGGTCATTTTTGGTCACCGCAAAGAGGCTTTCTGATCTCGGGAAAAGAGGCCATGACAGCCGGGCCAGGAGTTTGCTCAGGGCGCAGGCTACTTTGTGTTTCCCACATACTTCATTAAATCCTTTTCGTTTGCTTGACTTTCCAAAGCTGTCTTTTAGACATTATATTGCAAAAGGGCGTTTGATCCATAAATTAAGAGTCAGGTTTCTCAAAAAAACAACACAGGATACTCCTGTGCTGGAGGCTTCTCCACTCCCTCCGAGTGTTCACCAGTGTGTGCTGGCCACTGTGGGTCCCCCTAGGTTTAGCACCAACCAGACGATCTGCCTTGCACTGCTTAGGCCCTGGACTAGCCATGCAGGCCACTCCCTTCCAGGTCATTTTTGGTCACCCGAAAGACGCTTTCTGACCCCCGGAAAAAAGGAAATGTCAGCTGGGAGCCGTGTGTGCCCAGGGCTTCTGGCTACTGTTTGTTTCCCACATACTTCACTAAATTTTTTTTCGTTTGCTTGACTTCCCAAAGGTGTCTTTTTAGACATTATATTGTAAAAGGGCGTTTGATCCATAAATTGAGAGTCAGGTTTCTCAAAAAAGAACACAGGATACTCCTGTGCTGGAGGCTTCTCCACTCCCTCTGAGCATTCACCAATGTGTGCTGGCCACTGTGGGTCATCCTAGGTTTAGCAATGTCAGATTCCTTGCCTTGTACAGCTGAGGCCCTGGATGAGCCCTGTTGTCCGCCCCGTTGCAGGTCATTTTTGGTTGCGCAATGATGCTTCCTTGCCCGGGGAATAAAGGAAATGACAGCTGGGTCAGGAGTGTGCCCGGTGCCTGGCTACTTTCTGTTTCCCACATACTTCATTAAATCCTTTTCGTTTGCTTGACTTCCCAAAGCTGTCTTTCCAGACATTATATGGGAAAAGGGCATTTGGTGCAGAGTGCTGATACGTGCGTCCCAAAGAAGAATACTGGCGACTTCTGTGCTGGAGTCTTCTCCACTCCCTCTGAGCGTTCACCACTGTGTGCTGGCTAGTGTGGGTCACCTTATGTTAGGCACAACAAGACGACCTGCCTTGTATTGCTGAGGCCCTGGACTAGCCATGGAGGCTGCTCCCTTGCAGGTCATCCTTGATTGTCCAGTGAAGCTTTCTGAGCCCGGGGATATTAGGAAAAGAGTCTTGGGCCAGGATTGTGGCCGGGATATCTGGCTACTTTGTGTTTCCCACATACTTCATTAAATCCTTTTAGTTTGCTTTACTTTCCAAAGGTGTATTTTTAGAAATTATCTTGGAAAAGGGCCTGTTTTTCAGAAATGCAGAGTCATCTTTCCCAAAAAAGAACACAGGATAATCCTGTGCTTGAGGCTTCTCCGCTCCCACTGGAGTTCACTTGTGGGCTGGGAAGTTTGGTTCCCACTAGGTTTAGTATCAATCTGACGACCTGCCTTGTACTTCTGAGGCCCTGGACTAATCATGCATGCTCCCCCTCCCAGGTTATCCTAGTCTCCCCAAACACTCTGTCAAACTTGAGGAAAAGAGGAAATGACTACTGGGTGTAGAGTGTCCTTGGAAAAGGATTTTTGGTCCAGAAATGCAAATTCATGTGTCCCAAAGAAGAATGCAGGATACTCTCTTGCTGTAGGCTTCTTCGCTCCCTTTGAGTGTTCACCAAGGTTTGCTGGCTATAGTATGTCACTCTGAAGGCAGGTTCTAATTAAACAAGTTTATTCTGTATCTATAAAAGGCTAAGTTGAGTCACGCTTGCATGATACATATAAAGAAACCTCTTGCTGGCACCAATCATTGGTGTGTTTCCATCTATCATTGTCGTTCATGAGTTTGGTTGACACTTCTATTATAAAGGTTGAGTAGGGATATTAAAATATTCTAATTTCCTTCAACGTGCATGAATTCATGTACTAGTCCACTAGTATATGACAGAAGTACATTGGAGTAAAAGTACAGTGGCAACATACAACCTCATATTCCATATTGTATATATAAGCTGGGAATGAGAATACTGTGCCAATTTGCACGAGAGCCCATCTTCTGAGTGTAAATTTAGGTAGAATGTGATTCATGACTCTTCCATCTGATCAGTTTATGACGACTAACAAAATGTGCAGGTCCATGTCTTCAGATGCCTTTTCCTCTGTATCTTGTCCCTTATACTTGATTTTTGTAGGTTAAGGATTTTGCATCAAATACACAGAAGTTTTACTTTTACAACCACAAATTCATGTAACCAAAAAGAAGCAGATGAAAGTAATGAAGTGGAATAACCATGTGAGAGGGGGAAGAAAAATGTTTCCATGTAAAATTTAGTAGTTCCTCTAGGTGGTAGCAAATGATTGCATTTTATACATTTACTATTTTATATATAATGCTCACTTCTAAAATTAGAAAACAAAATTCTGAAAAAGTACAAGAAAACACTGGTACCTTAAAAGCTCCAAGTGAAATCAAGGGGCAACTATCACCTCTTTTAGGAAAAAATTCTAAATTAGATAAATTCCTGAAAAAGGGAACTGGTTCTGTTGAAACTAGAACAAAAGGGAGATCCTTGGAAACTTTTACCCTTATGCTTGTCACTTGAAATTACATTTACTGAAACACCCCCAGATCCTTTCTAGCCCCCCCCCCCCTTGTCTAGCACCCAAACTACCCTCTACTTCCCCTCCTCCACTATCTTTGTCTTCAGATGGGCAAAAGCCATGTGATCCTCAGGCTTTGCCTCTTGAGCCACTTTTTAATCTTTACCCAGGAAAACCTGCCGCTTTATAGCTTTTCAGGGTCATTCTCTTTATTTGTGGATCCATAGTTTTTCTTTTGTGTTTTGCATTATTGTACCGTGTGTTTATACATGTCTGGGTTTGTTTCTTATAGATACATCATTAGATGGTGCTGCCAGAATGTTTTGTTTTGTAAATTCAAATTTAGATTATAAAAGAGCCCTATTTAATGGCTTAAAACAAATGCAAGCTCATACAAATAGGAGAAACTTAACACAATTACTTTTAAAGTGCACATGAGGCAGGATTAATCTTAGTGAAGAAAAATGACCTTACGGATGTTGGCTTCATTAAGGACAGGCAGCTGTTCACTTCTCTCTAGCCTTGAAGCTAACTGACCAGATGGGAAACCAGAGTAATGAGGTGGAGACTTTAATGTGTCCTTTTGCAAGGTTAGAGGGGCATAAGATGCCTCAGTTTAAGATCCAGACACTTGTGATAAAGCCTGAGTAGGATGTAATGGTGATTTTAAATGATTTCTCATAAAGAATAAGATGTGTGGCTTGGGATGGTTTTCTCAGTGGTTAGACTAGAGGGTCAGCCCTGCACACCAGAGAGTCAAAGGTTTGATTCCTGGTCAAGGGCACATACCTGGGTTGCAGGTTTTATTCCCAGCCCTGGAGATACAGGAGGGAAACAATCGATGTATCTCTCATATATATATATATTTTTTTCTCCCTCCTCCCTCCCTCTCTTACTCTCTCTCTCTCTAAAAAAAGATGTGTTTGGTTAAAGAAGGTACGTGGAATGGAAATATATTTTTATTGAAGACAAAAGAAAGTAATTTTGTTCTGAAGTAAATGCAACATGAAAATAAGACAAAAGATGAAAGGTTTATGAAAGGTGCAAAATGTTTGTGTATACTGTAGAAGGTTCACAGAAATGGAATCTTGAAAAAGAATTCTTAGTTATGGTCAAACTAAGACTGGAACAGGATTTTTTTTTTCCCACTAAAAGTACACTGATACAGAACTGGAATTTGAGTTTCGGTTAAAAGGATGAACATTTTTTTCCCCTCTGCTATTGGTATGTTGTTAATATGAAATTATAAAGGGAATCTCTCTTTACAAAAGGAGGAAATAAGACTAATGCGATGTTAGGAAAGTGAATTTCAATCCATCTGCCCTCCCTTAAGGATAAAAATGTATTAATGATGATTCATGTGTATCCTATATATTCTCATTGGGTAGATGCATTCCCATCTTAAAGGGTTACAGCCATAGCAGCTACTAAAATACTCCCTGCAGAGTTCCATAAGGAAAGGGGAACTCATTTTACTAGACAGATTCTATACCAGGTTTGTAAAACCAGGCTGATACTGGAGGATTGCTGTTGCGCTTATCATCTCCAGCCCTCTGGTTTTATAGAACACACTGACAAGACACGTAAAATTCAATTGGTAAAACTTACCGAATCTGAATCTTTTAATCTGCCTTGGCCCGATGCCCTTCCCTTGGTATCGCTTAATTTAAGATGTATTCTTTTGGTAAATATCGATTGTCCTCTCCTAAAATTATTACTAGAAGACATACCTGTGAAACTGGATCAGACTGTGCAAACGTGTCTTATAAAGGAGACCTTCTATTATAACTTACTACAAAGAATTTCAAAGGCTCTTCAAATTCACTCAAGCTTGTAGAGTAGTCTTTCCACAGAGCACTCCGGGAGACGAAGACACTGAACATTATGGCCTACAACCTAGATATGTGATCCATTAAAAAGGACATCTCCACAAGGACTCCCTCCAGCAAGGCTGGACCACATTGGGTATTGTTAACTAATCGTTGAATTGCAATGTTAAAAAGATATTGATAAATAAATTTATGTTTTTCATTTTATGTGTTTTTGTGTGTGTAAATATTAGTTTTATTTAACCAGTTTTCATAGCTGAACAGTCTATAAAAACTTTACATATTATATAGTTTATATATATTTCAAACTACTGAATGAAAAAGTAGGTCCTACAGATGCAAAAACACTGCACCACACAATTCAAGGTAAAGGCAGATTTATATACTGTACAGTTCTCCACACAACGTAGGTATGTTTCCCTGACTTGGAATCGAGGCAGCAACCTTTTGGCATACAGGATGACTGTCCAATTAAGCCACCCAGCCAGAGCTGTCCAGCACCTTTTTAGAGTCTGTCCTAGAAGGGAAAAATAAGGAAAACAAACATTATTCCAGACTTTTCTGCCACCCAAAACCAGCAAAACATACTTTTTTAAATACAAGCCAAAATAATGAAAACTAGAGCTTCAAAGAATAGTCTCGATCTCACCATTATATACACTTTTGTGTATATTAATTGTATAAAATGATATTTAGACAAAGGTAATTTTTTACTTCTAGAGTTATAGTACTTAAAACCTATTGACAATGAATAGCTTGGATATTTTAAGTCCTGCTTCCAAGCATGAGCTAAGAGTGAACTTGTCTCAGGCTATGAGTACCCCCTTGGAGCCACAGGTGTCCTGCTCTACAATTCCAGTGTCATAAGGCCTCCTGCCAATCAAACTCATCAATCTTCCTCTACAAACATTTCAACATGGAGTCCATCCCGGGGGCAGAGCCCCAGATTTTCTATAGCACTCACACCTCTCATTGGCCTGCTCCAAGTCCATCTTCACATTACAGAGCGCAACTGGATTGCATGACGCAAATTCCTAAATGCGAGGCATGACTTCTTGGGTGGAGGTCCAGGGCCAGAACACCTGTGAGGTGGCTGAGGGGAGCAGGGGGCTCAGTTCCTGGTTAATCTTTTTATTGTAAAAGGCTCCCAAACCTGTACCTCATTCACTTGATTATACATTATATATATATATACTAGAGCCCTGCTGCATGGAATTCGTGCACGGGAGAGGGGTGTCCCTCAGCCCAGTCTGCACCCTCTCCAATCTGGGACTTTCAACCGCTTGCCTGCCTGCAGCCTGATCACACCCCAACCACTCCCCTGCCAGCCCTAATACCCCCAACTGCTCTTCCTTGCCAGCCTGGTTATCCCCAACTGCCCTCCCCTGCAGGCATGGTCCCTCTCAGCTGCCCTCCCCTGTAGGCTGTGGTTGGAGCCTGCAACTGAGGTACATGCCCTTGACTGGAATCAAACCTAGGACTCTTAATTCCTAGGACTGACATTTATCCATTGAACCAAAACTGCTAGGGCATCTTCCTATGTTTTAAATTGTGTGTTCTAATTACTCCATATAATTAACCCTTGACTATACAATACTTCCTGATTTTTGCTGTTTTAACCCATGCAAATGGGAAACCTTGGGCATAGGTGTATTATTATACAGTACAATCCTTTCAAACTTTAGCCTTTTCATGGAACCTATCTGAATGTTGGATTGCCATCTAATGCCAATTTCTGCCTCTAGTAGAACTTGTGATTTCATAGTTATTTCTGTTAGCAATTTCTCAACAGTCCCTAACTTTAGTAACGATTTCATTCTGAAACTTACCACGTTAAATTGCAAAAGGGAGTAACACATTTCCCTGGTCACACTCTTTCAAGGTGGGACCCAACCATCTTCCAGAGTTGAATTATTCAATGTGATAAGCTACTCCTTATCACATTGCTAAATGCCTTGAATATGGTTGCACCCATTTCAACCCTGACTACTGTGGAAACTCCCCTTTATAATGTCATCATGAGTGAAAATAGCTCACGCTGTCATGAACCTAAATGTTCACCCCACAGTGTTCAAACATACCGGGCAAGACTTTCAGAGATACGTTAAAATTAGACTGAGCCCTGATTGGGAAATACTGTGTGATGAGAAATGGCATCTCCCTTCCTGTTAATGAATGTTTAAATGAACAAACCCTTGCAGGCACTCTTTATGCCCCCTCCCCACAGGTTATGATTTTTTTTCTGTCTATATGTAAATGAGCCTTGGCATTTGATTGCCTAGATCAGTGGTCAGCATGAAACTCAGTCAACAGAGCCAAATATCAACAGTACAATGATTGAAATTTATTTGAGAGCCAAATTTTTAAACTTAAACTTCTAACACCACTTCTTCAAAACAGACTCGCCTAGGCCATGGTATTTTGTGGAAGAGCCACACTCAAGGGGCCAAAGAGCCGCATGTGGCTCGTGAGCCGCAGTTTGCTGACCACTGGCCTAGATAGTTGGAGGCTGACTGGGCACTGCCTTTTGAGTCACTTGACATCCTCTTTTACTCTCCTCAAAATGATAATAGTCCCTCCTCCAAGTTCTGATCAGAGGTAAAAAAAAAAAAAAAAGGGGGGGGGGTCTTATCACTACTAGATTACTAGCCTGATGAGGTTCCCTCTGTTTATGAAGATGACCCTTTCTGTGGGATCTGACGTGCCAGCAGATGTTTCAGAAGATGAGGGTAATCGCTGTCTCAGAATTGTATTTCCATGGGGTGGCCTTGGTACTTAGGCTTAATTAGATGTAATGCAAAACCTAACTAGAACCATCAATCAAATTGCTTGCTCAACTGTCAGAACCACTTGAGCCCAGCAAGCATCGTCAGAGGTGAGTAGCTGATGAGAACAGAATCGCCCTTGGGCTCAGAGCCCCAGGAGGAGGCTGTGCCATAGCCAGCGCCTCCCGCTGCACCTGGGTAAATACTTCTTCCCAGATAGAATTAGAAACCAGAAACCTTGCCACAACCCTTAAGGACATTCCAGTTTTGCTTCTAGTGTCGATGGGTGGTTAAGATGTAAAATTTCTGACATGTTTTAGCTGTTCCCAACTGGGCTCAGAGCTATTTTAAGGTTTAGATTGCAAATTGTTTTTGCTTTATGTACTGTTATTCTAGTCTATTCTGTATAACCAAATGTTTAAAACCTACTATAAAAACGTGAATAATAGTTACACCAAGGATATAAATGATTCATCAAGCCACTGTATCCCCTCCATGTGTGTAATTCATAATGGTTGGAACCTTTACTTGATGCTGAATATTTTTTTGTCAATTACCTATGATTTCTCTTAAGAACTATGTTGTTTTTGTTGTTCTTTAACAATCCCCAAGTTGTTCTAGCTGCTTTTATAAGAGATTGTGAATGTTGAGTTTGGCAGGTACCTGAGAGATCTTTTTTAAAGCAAACGGCTCTGCTTCCTCTATTGGCTACTGCACTGCCACAGGAGTCCCACCGAGAGACTAGATGGAACCAGAGCAGGTAGCCAAGCCACTCTGGCACCGACATGGGACAGACTGACCTGATTGATCATCAGCACTGTTAACAGGTTCTGATCAAAAGGGGGGAGATGTGAACCCTGAGGGGAAGAAGACACCTACTAAGAAGGGTGCCTGGTGGCTAACAGGGCTCAGATTTTAATAAAACAGAGCCTAGCAGTCATTTTTGCACAGGAGCCTCTCACACAAAGTACACTTCATGAAGCTGGCACTGAGCTGCCTGCCTCTGCACTGAACTGGCTGCCTGCGCTGTGCTTCTGTCATCTTCACTGCACCCCAAATTGGGGATTCTTGTTGGCTTTGAATTGGTGCCAACGACTACTGTTTGACATTCCCTGAGATACCGAGAAATAACCTCCAGCAGCGTACAACTTGTCTTCTTCCTTCGCTGGGGCAGCATCGAGGGCAGTGAGCCACCCGTTCTGGGGCCACTGTTAGCCTCCCCAACCACACCAGCTCCACCAAGGGCAGGACAGTCCGCCGTTTCCCAAGAGGCTCCAGCTCATACCCATCCAGCTCTTCAGACAACTGGATGACCCTTGAATTCTTTTTAAAAATATATATTTTATTGATTTTTTACAGAGAGGAAGAGAGAGGGATAGAGAGTTAGAAACATCGATGAGAGAGAATCATCAATCAGCTGCCTCTTGCACACCCCCCACTGGGGATGTGCCCACAACCAAGGTACATGCCCTTGACCGGAATCGAACCAGGGACCTTTCAGTCTGCGGACCGACGCTCTATCCACTGAACCAAACCGGTTTCGGCAACCCTTGAATTCTTACCTGTTTTTTTTTTTTTTTTTTTTTTTTTTTAATAAGTTTTCTGAAATTATTTTATGGAATTAAATAAAGTATCAACAAAATAAAAATGTTTGTTTCCCTTTCTGTTTCCTTAGAAGCATCTTTTATTCTTAGATTTTTTTCCCCCTCTCTCTCAGAATTACAGTTTTGGTACTTTAATTGTCCTAGAGCAGCAGGATTCCCCAGAAGCAGGGCAAACATGGTAGGTGCTTTTGGACAAGACTATGACAATTGGGACTGAGTACATTAACTGTTGAACGAAAGATGTGAGTTTCTGCATCCACTGTGAATGCAAAGGTGTTTTGGACTGGGATATAGTCCAACGGGCAGGATTATAGATAATTAGATTTTTACTCAGTGAAAAGAGTTTATGTGGTGAGCACAGTATATGATTTAGGGAGCAGGGCTCAAGGGGATGTCTGGGGCTGGGACTGGGCCAGAGGCTACGGTTAGGGAAGGGCTGGGAGTGGGGGGGTGTCCTTAGGGCAGGGGTGGCAAGGAGCTGGGGACTGCAGAGGCAGAGTACCACGATGTTGATTATGTGGGCATTTAATATTCCAGGATAAGTTTGAATAGAGGAAACAAGTCCATAGTAATTTAAGTCATCTGCCTGATAGGTTGGCCAGTCAACTAATATAGAATTAAAGATGGGAACAAAGCAAGGCCTGGACTGGAATGGACCTTCAAATTATCTATCTATCTATATATTTTTAATAATGGTTTTCTTTTTTTTAAAATGTATTTTTATTGATTTCAGAGAGGAAGGGAGAGGGGGAGAGAGAAACATCAATGATGAATCATTGCTCGCTGCTTCCTGCACGTCTCACACTGGGAATCAAGCCCGCACCCCTGGCATGTGCCCTGATTGGGAATCTAACTGTGACCTCCTGCTTCATAGGTCCGTGCTCAACCTCTGAGCCACACCAGCCGGGCCACACCTGTATTTTGATCTTTTCATTGTATCTCCTCTGGAATCTTCCAGCAGACTGCTGAGTGCTGCCTGTGTTTCTCTATTCTGCAAGCCATCTGTACATCAAGAGCTATTACCTGAGTGGAACCCTGACTGGAGGAAGAAAGGGAACCGTGTGGGCACCCAGATAACATTATCTTCATGGTTTGACTGCCCAGACCACGACACATGCACTTGATTTTCTTACTCTTCAGTAAAGTTCAGAAATTCTCACGTTGTTGGGGGCCTAAGAATTAGTTTGTGGGTAGTGCAAAATACAGGGGTTGACAAAAGTAGGCTTGTAGTTAGGAGTATACAAAACACATTTTATTATTGTGTTATTTATTAATTATTGTATTATTTATTTGTATTGCAACTGCAAACCTACTTTTTCTCACCCCTGTATACCATTTGTTATACAAAGAGTTTTCAAAAGTGATTTTTACTGTGCAATATTTGCTTTACATGCTGAGTTTTAGTTGACTAAATTCCAAGTACACTTCTCTGTAGGCCTAAAAACATCATTATGTCACAAAGGGTTGAAGTTTGTAAGCTTGGGGGTGGTGATAAAGAAATTTTTATTTAGGAGGGGTAGGAAATTGAGCAAATACAAAGAACAAGGTAGAAAACCAATCAGCATTAACCGCACCACCCCAGAGATGACAACTGTTAGTAGTGGTTTGGTATGTATCCTCCTAGTTTCATTTATTTAATAAAAATAGGATAATAATGCACATATTCTGCACCATGCCAGCTACTCTGGTATGGCTTACAAACATTGTGCACCATCTCAGGTTTCTTTGACCATTTCCTCCTTTTTACCCATTTGGTTAGTGCCTGACCTGCACTAGTCACCCCTCAGACTGGAAATAATACCCCACTGTGGGATACGGGGTCTAGTTTCTTGAGTAACTGCCCAGGGGCTATGGGCTATTGCCAGGGAATGGGAGAAATGCGAGGTAGTCAGGTAGGTTTTCCTTCTTTCCCTCTCTGGAATGCTTTTAAGTGCAAGTCCTCCTAGCAAAACTTCTAGAGAAGTACTGTGTGCTGAGTGAACACACATGCTGAGTGTCCTGCTGTGTCTCTTCATGGCTCCTTGTGAAGCAGTAATAATGCTAAGTAATGCATCAAACTGTGTCTTTCCTTCTTTCACTTTTCCCTCATTCTCACTGCCCTAACTTTGTACCTCCTAAATAAAGTTTAATATCTTAATCCTTGCCTCAGGTTCTGATTTCTACATGACTTAGGATAAGGTGAATAAGCTCAATTAAATATTGTGCAGATTTTCATATTAAATAATTTTGGCGTTATAAATTATCTCTATTAAGTATTTTAATAATTTGTGAAATATGGTAAAATGTACACATCTTAATTTCAATGGGTAATCAGATGTATATGTATTTGTGACCAGCTTCCCATTCAAATATAGAATATTTCTATCATTTAAGAAATTCCTTTTTGCCCTATCATTAAATATTATTCACTAATATCTTGGCTATAATTGCTCTCTTATTAAAAATTCAATGCTGGAACTAGGGTTTCAGAGTTGTGATAGAAAGAATAATGAATCCTTATGAATAGTGTGGCATAGGTTTAAGTCTAATTGTCATTGAAGTTTAGTGACCTTAAAAGAATAATAAAAATACTTTGGATCTGCTTTATTGAATGTCACAAAGAGTCAAAGAATTTATTGTTTCTTTAATTTTAACACTATATGCCTCAACTTCCTTTGGGAAGTTCCTTTCCTTTTTTATCCCATGAGTATAGTAGTTGAGTGCTTCTTAAAGCAATTTTTTGCCCCCAGAGATCACTATCAAGAGCCAATTCAGTCACCTTATATACAATAGAAACAGTGACCTTATATTTTGTGCTCTACCCAGAATTTAGGTGACCATTTGTGTGGCCTCTCTCAAAATGGGGGATATCCTTCCCACCTCATCTCCCATGCTATTTCAATGAAATGAGAGTAACGTCATATAATCAATGAAAGTCCTCCTTGGGCCACAACAACATGTAGTGCCACTTTGTCCCTTTTCAGGCTTCCCTTTTGAGGTTGTGACCACTGAGGTGAGGGTTCACTTGGGGATGAGGTAGATATTGAATGATGGTGTTTCCCTTAAATGAATAAGATAGAAGTCACGACTATAAGAACAAAGTGTTTGTTTGTTTTCTTCAGGGCTTACTATTCAATAAACATGTATGCGGGTATATTGTTGCATGAGGTGTTCAGATTACATGAGGTGCCGTGTGGTTTGCTGACAGTATTTTCCAATCATTTCATTGTTTTTTAATGAGATTTTACAACACCCACCCACACACTTCATTTTATTTATAGCTAAGTTATGAAAACAACTGTTGTTTTCCACTGAATATTTTTTAAATAAAATTAGTAGGAAGGAACTATTGGAACTTGGCAGCAGTTTTATATTTGCTTGGACTGTCTCATTTAAATTGATTGGAGACTTGTTCATATTTTAAAGAATATAGGCCATTTAAGTGCACAGTTTAGAATTTAATAGGAATAGATAATTTCTACTGTAATTTGGTGTGGAATTATTCATAGTAGTGAAAAAAGTTAAATACTTATGAATAATAACTAATTTGTCACTTTATTTTTTTAAACATATTTTTTTATTGAGTTCAGACAGGAATAGAAAGGGGGAGAGAGAGAGAAGCATCAATGATGAGAGAGAATCATTGATCAGATGCCTTCTGAACACCCCGTATTGGGGATCAAGCCTGCAACCCAGGCATGTATCCTGACCGGGAATCAAACCCAGGACCCTTCAGTCCCCAGGCCGACACTAACCACTGAGAAAAACTGGCTAGGACAATTTGTCACTTCCTTTTTACCCCTTTATTGATTAAAGTATTACATATGTGTCCTTATTCCCCCATTGCCCTCCCACTCTTGCCCTTACCCCTCTGGTATCTGTGTCCATTGGTTAGGATTTGTCACCTCTTTAAAGGTTTCCAGAGAGTCATAGGCATTCAGTAGATTTATCATTAGCTTTTGTTTCTCTTCATTACTGGGATTCTGAACTATTTTTGAATTAAAGGGAGGAACACTGAAATGCATTATCTCCAATAGTTTGATCTTAAGAAAATGATAATAACATTTACTTGTATAAACTTTCACAGGAGAACAGAAAATTAATCCTTTCAACATCCTATTTAATAAAAGGCTAATATGTAAATAGACTGAATGGTGGAACAACAGGAACCACTCAACAAATGGAACAACCAAACAACCAGTCACTATGATGTGCGCTGACCACCAAGGTGTCTGCGCGGATTATGGTGGGTGTTGGCTGCGGCAGGATGGTGGAGCAGGTGAACGGAGGCAACAGAGCAAGGTGGGGTACCAGTCACTGTCATCAGACGAGCCTCTGGTGGTTACTAAAAATTCTTTGCTCTAACACGGCACTCACACCTGTTGCTGGCACTGGCCGTGCTTGCATCCGCTGCCAGTGCCCGGTGTTGGTCCCAATTACTCGGTGCCCATCAGCAGTGTTGGCTGCAGGCCCCGATCACCCCTGAGGGCTTCTCCACCTTCTCCTGCTCCTGAGGGGTGATCAGAGCAGTACTCAATGCTTGCACTTGCTGCTGGTGCTGGGCCCAATTGCTCCATGCCATTAGCAGGTGCGAGTAGGGTAGGCTGAAGATGGGCTAGAACCCACCCCCCTATACCTACTGCAGCCTCCGGGCCACAGTTCCTTTCAAAGTGCACAAATTTGTGCACTGGGCCCCTAGTATACAATAAAAATCCAGTTTCTCGTTGTTTTATTAGTGTTCTTTGTGCTTGGTTTAAAAAAGTTCATTAGTGCCCTTAGGAAGAAAACCTGTGTTAACCTTTTTGGGAGTAACTATTTTTAGTTGATGACATTTTCTTGATCTCTAGGTAATTATTATTGTCTTTCTTATATATTCTCCAGGCAATTTTTTCAAGACATGGACCGAGTGAGTGATTAGTGAGTGCTTAATCTCGTGAGAAAACTCTGGAACACAGCTCCCTCCTGAGGGGGAGTGGAAACTAGGAGGTTGATACCACCAATTCCCATCATTCATTGGTTGGGGCCTTCTTAGGAGCAGGTTGATGCTAAGTCTGGCCTGCTGTGTGAGCAGTAAGGTGGTCTTTGGTGGCCAGAGAAAGTCCTTACACACTGAAAGATGAAGCAGAGGGGTCGGAGAACAGGACACAGGCTTTATTGGAGGAGAAGATTGCTGCTGAGCTGCCTTCCAGAGGGGAAAGAGCACATGTGCAGGAGTGAACACGCCTTTTGAGGGGAGGAAAAGAAAGGGCCGGGGCTTAAGGCACTCAGCACACGCTGATTGGTGGTTTCATGTAAGGCATATGATTAGGGACTTAGGAATCAAGGGCTTAAGGTATTTGGCAGGTGCTGATTGGTGGTTCAATGTATAGTCCATGTAAGGTGCCCGGTCAGGTGCTCAGGAATGTCTGTGCTGCAAATGGAGTTTACATCATTCTCCATCCATCAGTTGGGGGAAGGGAGGATCTATCACACACAGGTTCTGGAAGTTGGAAAACAGATGGCATAGAGTGAGTAGGTAAGGACTGAGGCAAACGGTTGTGGGCTGCACAGATATTGAGGGAAAGCTTATTTCATAGCAAGGGAAAGCACTCGTACTGTTTCAAAGATGGAATTGATACATGGGACAGACAAAGTGCAATAATTCTAAAACTGTTAGAAGTAGAGTAAGATAGAAAGACCCGGATCGCTCGGTTAGCGTTAGCAGTAGAATTTGCTCATACTGCCGGTAAACAGACACATCAGAGGAGCTGGTACCTTCCTGTGGAAACACAAGATGGTGCTGTTCTCTAAGGAGAAGTCAACAACTAGATTTTTCTTTTTCTTTTCTCTTTTGATGCTGATCTATTATTGCAATTTAGCACACAATTTAAAAACAGTTGGGCTTCAATCAATCAAAAAGTATTTACTGGACACCCATTAAGTGCCAGAGTTGGGCCTGAAATAGAAAGGAAAATAGTGCTAACAAGAAAAAGACGGCAAAGCACAAAACGGAAGCAGCAGCAGCTTTCCAATTGAAAGCAGCCTGGGTTTTTCCTCTCTTTAGACAGTTTTGGTGGTATAAGAATTTTATTGTATCATGAAAGTGATTTGTGTTAATGTAAAAATATTCAGTATCAGTTTTTGACTATTATTTCTTCAATGTTAAATTATTCAGTTACTGGTTAACTATGATAAAATTAGAAACCATGTTTTCTATAAAATATAGTTTTAATACCCTTGTCAAATATACCTTCTCCACGAACCTTTTCCTATTAAATACCACTAGCTTTAATTACTCCAAACTTCTCACAGAGGATTGGTGTCTTGAGTGGGGTTCTGAAGGTTGACTAAATAACTCTAGGGAGTCTTTATATTATAGCAGTGCTTAAACTTTTTAAAAATATATTTTTTTGTTGACTTTAGAGAGGAAGGGGGAGAGAGAGAGAGAGAGAGAGAGAGAGAGAGAGAGAGAGAGAGAGAGAGAGGGAGAGAGACATCAACCATGAGAGAGAATCATTGATTGGCTGCCTCCTGCATGCCCCACACTGGTGACCTAGCCTGCAACCTGGGCATGTGCCATGATCTTGAACCAAATTGTAACTTCCTAGACACACTGAGGCCCACCAGCTGGGCTGCTTTCTTAAAACTTGATGTGCATAACAGCTACCTGGGGATCTGGTTAAAAAGCCGATTCTGAGTCAATGGTCTGGGGTATGGGCTAAGAATTTGCATTTCTAATAGTTTCCCAGATGCTGCTGCAGTTCCATGGACCACACTCAGGAGTAGATATTTTTATTTGTAAATTTGGTAGTTTAACATGTTTTGGCATGGTTAGAAACATGTCTAACAACAAAAAAAGATGTCTTAATTTTAATTTTTGGTAGAAAAATTCATCCTTTGTGACTGAGGATTGAGCTCACAACCCGGGCATGTGCCCTTGACAAGAATTGAACTTGGGACCCTTCAGTCCACAGGCTCACACTCTGTCCACTGAGCCAAACCAGCTAAGGCAATTCAAGGTTGTTTTTTTTGTTTGTTTGTTTTTAACTTTCTTGTAGTTTAATTGCAGGAGAACTCACTTTATGAGAAATGTACCATAATCATTTAATTTGTACCTATTAAAATGTCAAAGAGTGATCCATCTTGAATTTGACCTGGAATATTCCAGGGTGATAAAGTTTTTAGTTCTCTTAAATGTGGCAGGGATTTTTTTCTTGGCTCTATCGATTACTTCTCCATTAGACTCTTAACACTTGAGGCTACAAATTCATTTTTTTCCTAAATAAACGGTCATGGTGTTTACCAGAGTTTTATTACTACAGCAGAGACTTCATCATTGGGATTTTTTTTTTAATGGTGAAATTTCATGGCCTGTTTACAAGGTTATTACTCAGAGCCCCAGATATGTAACAAGGTGTTGTTTTTTTTTTCTTTTATAGTTACTGTCAAAATAGATGCTAACATAGTTTCAGTTGCTCATACTATTATGGTTAGCAGGAACTTTCCCCTTTGTGACAATTAGGAAATCTAGTTGGAATGTTTAGAAAACTAAACAACCATTGATCGCTCAGTAATTGATTTATTCTCCATTTACTCATCCATTCCCCATCTGGTTGAGGACGAATGCTAAAGTATATGGATAGAAACAATAAATAATCTGTTTGTTTACAGGGCTCAACTTCTTAGGTGATTAGTGCTTATACACAAATTAATTATAATTTTATTTTAGCAGTGATAAGGCTATTAGGTACATGACAGAGGCAGAAGGGACTAATTTGACTGTGGGGAGAGGGACTGGTGGGGACAGCCTCACAGAGGATTGGTGTCTTGAGTGGGGTTCTGAAGGTTGACTAAGAGATAAAGAATGGCATGTAGCCCTAGCTGGTTTGACTCAGTGGATAGAGTGTCAGCTCTCAGACTCAAGGGTCCTGGGTTTGATTCTGGTCAAGGGCACATACCTTGGTTTCAGGGTTCCCCAGGCCTGGTCGTGGTGCATGCAGGAGGCAACCAATTGATGTGTCTCTCTCACATCTATGTTTCTCTCTGTCTTTCCCTCTCCCTTACACTCTTTCTAAAAAATCAATGAAAAAATATCCTTGGGTGAGGATTAACAAAAACAAAACAAGAGTGGCAAGTAGGTAGGAGCCAATTTATAATAAGTCATACCTTCTGCAAAGGAAGGCTGTTTTCATCCTAAAGACAATGAAAGCTTCTAGAGAATGGATTTCATCTAGGGAAGAAGTATGATCAAGTTTATATTTTTGTAAGGGGCGCACTGGAAGGGAGGGATGGAGTTGTGTGTGCATAAGGCAGGAGGTAGGAAAGAAAGTAACTGGTTTCTACAGAAAGAGCTCACGCAAGAACTAAAAACAGCCAGAACCAAGGCTATAGTGGTGAAAACGAAGAGAAAGAGGCAGATTCAAGAGCTAATTAGGAGATAGAGTTGGCAAAACAGTGTGTGAGAAAGTATTGCTGAGATGAGTATACAAAAGAAAGTAGGTTTGGAAAATGGATGGGGAGAAAGGATGAGTTTACTTTGGGATTCTTTGAGGCTGTGGTACCCCTAACAGACTGCTAGTCAACCCTGGAGTTCAGAAAATAAATCTGGAGTAGTAGAGCCACATGTTTGAAAGTCAGGGAGTTGTTAAAACCAGAGGAGGAGATGGGATGTTTGAGGGGTTGTGTGCAGAGAGAGCTCTCCAAACTATTTCTCGTCTCCACATCTTTTTTTAAAATATATTTTTATTGATTTTTTACAGAGAGGAAGGGAAAGAGATAGAGAGCTAGAAACATCGATGAGAGAGAAACACCGACCAGCTGCCTCTTGCCACACCCCCTACCAGGAATGTGCCCACAACCAACGTACATGCCCCTGACCGGAATCGAACCTGGGCCTTTCAGTCCGCAGACCGACGCTCTACCACTGAGCCAAACTGGCTTCGGCTCCACATCTTTTTTAAAAAAAATTCTCACCCGAAGATATTTTCACATTGCTTTTTAGGGATTGTAGAAGAGAGAGGGAAAGACAGAAATATCAATGTGAGAGAAGCACATCCATTGGTTGCCTCCTGCACACACCCCAACCAGGGCCCGGCCAGGGAGGTACGTGCTCTTGACCAGTATTGGACCCAGGACCCTTCAATCCACAGGCTGATGCTCTGTCCACTGAGCCAATATGGCTAGAGATCCATACCTTTCTTTAAAAAATATTTTTATTGATTTCAAAGAGGAAGGGAGCGGGAGAGAGAGAGAAACATCAGCGATAAAAGAGAAGCATGGATCGGCTGCCTCTTGCATGCCTCACACTGGGGATCAAGACTTCAATCTAGGCATGTCCCCTGATCGGGAATAGAACCATGACCTTATGGTTCATAGGTTGATACTCAACCATTGAGCCACGCTGGCCGGGCTCTATGCCTTCCTTATGTGTCAGCTTCTGATCTAATATTGCTAATTATAGGATTATAGGATGACCAGAGGCCCAATGCATGAAATTCATGCAAGGGGCTTGGCCCTCGCAGCCCCAGCTTTGTTTGGAAGGCCATCCGGAAGGATGTCCAGAAGGTTGTTCAGCTGTCCTGTCTAATTAGCATATTATGCTTTTATTATTATAGATTGCTACCAGTTGGGAAGTGGGAGGGAGATGCCCTGAGCTCAGTTGAGAATCACTAGAAGAGGGACCTAGAAGTTGCTTATGAAAGTAGGAAAAGAATGAAGAGAAAGTGAAGTAAGTACCAGAATCCAAGGACAAAAATTTTAAGAAAGCAAAACTCAGTCATTTATTGGGGTAGGTTGGTTTAAATTTAAAAAAGAGAGAACATTAAAAAAAAAAAAGGAAAACATGTGCAGTGATAACCAGACTTAAACGGAGGTCTAATTTTAGCATGGAACATGAGGCCTGGAGTCAGAAATAATCGAGAAGGACCCCTGAGCATTTGAAATGGTTGTCACAGACTGCTTTGCTAAAACCATATGTCTTTGATAGGCTCATCTTCACTTCATTGTGAGCCATCTTAGCTATTTTTAATACCAGCCAGAAGTACTTTGACTGCGTATTGAAAATTATTTTCTTTAGAATCTGCTTAATTCTTATGTCTTCTATTCTGAAACTTTTTCTCTCTGGTAAAATCAGGGGTACAAAGCCTGCTTTTCTAGGAACAGAATGATATCCTAAAGCTGCTGAGAGTTCTATTCGAATTCAGTATCCAAGCGAGGGTATGAGAGCAAAGTTCCTTCTATCTGCGTTGCAACTAACATTTGGTGGATTCAATTTGCAACAATTGCTGTATGAGCCTGAGAGTACTACCTCCAGGCTCCCGCTGCTTCTAGTTTTGCTGTTATTAATCAGACATCGCACTCTCTAGCAACAGGGATGTCAAGCTATGCCATACTTGAGTCAGCAGAGAATAAAAGGAGTCAGGTTACCCATAAAGAACTTCACAAAAATGTTACAGGAAACATGTGCTCGTGCATAGATACCTATACTTATGTCTGATTCAGACCTGTGAGGCCAGGATGGGCATGCGAGGCTCCTTGTCCTGGCTGCTTGGATTGGGGGAGGTTCTGGGACCTGCCAAGAGGTCTGTCACTCAGCTGTGTGCCAAAGCTGGGTGAGAAGGCTTGGGAGGGTCTAGAGATTAAAGCAGGAAGATCATGACTTTGGAAATCAATGGGATTGGACGGGACATGCTGAAAACAAGCTTGAAAAACAATGGGAGTATCCAAATCTGGATAGTCATTGTAGAGATGGGACCCAAATGGAACTGATGCCTACCTCTTAGAAGTAGGCAGTGGCCAGGGGATTAAAAGCCATGTATATTCCACTAAGAAAGTTTGATTTTTGTCCTGAAAGCAGTGGGAAGCCATCTGCTCTTTAATATCTTTGGTTAAAATATGGCACAGGATATGCTAGGATTTCTCTGCTTTCATTCAGGTTTATTGAGATACTAGAGGCCCAGTGCATGAAATCCATGCATTAGGGCAGGGGTGCAGCGTCCCTCAACTCGGCCTGTGTCCTCTCATAGGTCCTAGGGATCGGGCCTAAGCCAGCAGTTAGACATCCCTCTTGCAGTCCAGGGCTCTTGCAGTCCAGGACCCCTCACTCCTTACTGTCTGCCTACAGTGGAAGTAGGAGAGGCTTCTGCCACCACCATGGCACTTGCAGCCACGAGCCTGGCTTCTGGCTGAGCGGCAGGAGCGCACTGACCTGCGTTGAGCATCTGCTCCCTGATGGTCAGTGCACATTATAGCGACATTCCCAGTCATTCTGCTGTTAGGGTCAATTTGCATATTACCCTTTTATTATATAGGATAATTTACATATACAAAACTCACTCTTAGTGTCTAGTTCTATAAGTTTGGAGGAACACATACAGTCATGGCACAACCACCACAGTTGAGCTACAGAATAGTTACATCACCCACATAATTCATTTGTAGCCACCTTTTCCCTCCCCCTGTCTCCTTCTGTCAACCACTGGTCTGTTCTCTGTCCCTACAGTCTTGCCATTTGGGGCACATCCACTGTGGGAGACAGTTTGGCAGTTTCTTCTAAAGTTAAACATACACTGACCACATGACTCAGCAAGTCCACTCCTAAGTATTTGCCCTCAAGAAATAAAAATTTATGTTAACTAAAAAAACCTGTATGTGAATGTTTATATAGCTGCATTCTTCATAATAGCCCTGAACTGAAAACATAAGTCTTTCAATAGGTACATGGGTCAACAAATGGGCACATCCATTAAGTGGAACACTACTCAGTAATAAAAAGCAACTAACTATAGATAGAGGCAGCAACATGAGTGAATCTGCAGTGCATTGAGCTAAGAGAAAGAAGACAGCCTCAAAAACGCTACACTGTGATCCCCCAGTATCTGTACCAGGTGGCATTCCCACCAGCAATGCATGAGAGTTCCAGTTACCCTTCAAGCATGCACTTGGTAGAGTTTTCTTAATTTCAGCAGGCTGCATGCACTTGGTAGAGTTTTCTTAATTTCAGTCATTGTAATAGACTTATAATGTTATCTTATTGCAGTTTTGATTTGCATTTTTCTAATGACTAATGTGGAACATCTTTTCACATGTTTATTCACCAGCCATATATCTTTTTGGGTAAACAGTTTTAGAATAATTTGTCCATTTTTATTGGGTTGTTTGTTTTTATTGATGAGTTTTTGAGAGTTCTTTATATATGCTGGGGACAAGTCCTTTATCAGATATATGTTTTGCAAATATTTTCTCCCATTTTGTGACCTGGTAGTTCATCATTTTAGTGTCTTTCACAGAGCAGAAGTTTTTAATTTTAATGAGGTACAAGGGGTAGAGACTTCTGTCTATGTAAGTCCGCTCTTCTCTGGTTCCGAGAGCTCCCATCAAAGGCTGAGTGTCCCCAGCTGGTGCTGACACACCTAACGCCAGAGCAGCGCGGGTCAGAGGAGACTGGCCCAGAATGGCGGGCCAGACCAGAGCAGAGCTGACTGTGGAGGAGCAGAGCTGTCTAGACAGAAAGGGGCCTGGCTCCAGGGCTGCCTCACAGCCGTGCTGTTGTCACAGCTGCGCTATATCACATTGAACTGTTTGCACTGAATACAATTTCCTCCTTCACTGCACCCCGGATTGGGAATTTCTGTTCGTGTTGAATTGGTGCCAATGACCATGGGTTGACATGTATTTTATATATATATATATATATATATATATATATATATATATATATATATATATATATATATAAATATATATATATATATATATATATATATATATATATATATATATATATGCCTTTAGGAAGCCCATCAATAAGATAACATTAAAAAAGTATATATATATATAGTGGGTCAAAAGCAGGTTTACAGTTGTGAGCATGTGAAACATAGAGTTTATTCTTGTATTATTATTAACATTATTTTCAGTATAGACAACTATAAACCTACTTTTGCCCACCCCTCTCTCTTTAAAAAAAAAAATCTTTATTGTTGAAAGCATTACATATATCCACCTCCCCTCCATTTACCCCTCCAGCCCATCCCCACCACCCAGCCCAGGCTTTTTAATGGGTGCTATGTATTTTCATCACAGCCCTCTTCCTCCCTTTTTGATCATCACAATTTTCTGACTTTATATACTTCCTTGTTTCAGAGAAGTTGGTTTCCGGTAGTTTACCTGCCAGTAGTTGTAATTGAGATTTCATTTTAGAAAACAATGGAAGCCTCTTTATGAGTTTTAGCAAATCATTCTTTTTGATTGGGAATCCATGTCCTTAGAAGTGATCTTTTCGATGGTATCTATTGGGGAGTCACCTGCCCTTTATCTGCTAGCTCTTACTTTTATTTCAGAGGGCGCATTTTCCAACCATTCACCAAATTCAGGGGCACACCTGTTGGGGTCCTTCTTTCTTCTCTGATTAGAAATGAGTCCCAAAAAGGGGTTTCTACCAGCTCAGCAGAGGGTCAGAGACAACAAAAGAAGCAACATAGAACTCTGTGCACTTAATGCACTTGGTAATTGCCCTTCACAGTTCTGGACATTCATGGGAAAGTGAATGCCCAATCAGCATTGATGATCTGAAGCTAGTTATCGTCTTCATCAGCTTGGCTTGTGTTCCTCTGCTCTCACCTGCTGATTGACCAGTTCACTGTTCATTAACAGTTTTTAGAAAGATGGTCAGAGAAGGGAAAGATTATATTTTCATCAGTCTACTTAGGTTAAAAAAATCAGATGATGTAAAATTTTTCATTAAAGAACAGGAGAGGGGTGATATTAAAAAAACGAAAATGGTATTTTCTGGTGTATTATTTGTTGATTTAATTACTCATGAGTCTCCAGCTCTAATGATAATGGCAAGTTGAGGGCTGTCACTATATTTAAAATATTATATAGAATTATCCCAATTTTGTAAAAATCTATACCTACAAATACATATGTATAGGAGTAGAAGAAAATACATCAACATTTAATGTTGGATTTTTTTGGGATGGAACTTTTATTTTCTCTTTTTGTTCACTATTTTTCAGGTTATCTTCAATGAGCCCCTGTTTTATAATAAGAATAAAGATGGTAATTTTGTTAGAGTGCACTTTGGAAGGTGAAGAACAAATGGGTGCAATAATTTAATATTTGGAAGTGTATGTTAACTACTACTTGAAGCTTTTATAAGGTAGGTAGGCGATGTGCCTTTAGGAAGCCCATCAAATTCTGTGGAACAGACACAATAGAAAATGCCAAACATTACTCAGCCATAAGAGAAGATGAAATACTGCTGTTTGTGACAACATAGATAGATCTGGAGAACATCATGCTAAGAAAAACAAGTCAGATGGAAAAAGTTAAGAACCATATGATTTCACTCATATGTGGGATATAAAACTGAAGTGAACAAATAAGAAAAACACACAAAAACTCATAGTCACAAATAACAGTTACCAGAGGGAAGGGAAGTGGAGGATTAGTAAAGGGTAAAGGGTATCAAATATATGGTGATGGAAGATAATTCGACTTTGGATGGTAGGCACACAATGCAATATACAGATGAGGTATCAGAAATGTACACCTGAGACCTATATACTTTAACTAATGTCACCTCAATAAATTTAATTTAAAAAAAGAAAAGAAAATGCTGAAAAGCCAGAGTAGATGAGAATCTTTGGTAACCCAGTATTGGGTCTATAAATGTTTCTTTAGGTTTAATATTTTGGTCAATAAGCCTGAGGTCATTGAACCCCAAGAGCTTCATTTTACCTTTACACCAAACTTTTTAGGTGACAGAATTGGTGGGCTTAAGGTTTCATGTCCCTCCCTGGCTGAATTAAGTGCTCCTGGGATATCCTACTCCACTCCCATCCCCACCCCACCACTACTTCCCAGAACATAGGTGGAGAGCAAGCCCTCTGAATGGTAGGTGCTGGCAGTGGAGGAAAGGTGAGAGCAAGAGGCCATAGTGTCAGGACGCTGGCTGTTCTCTGCTGCACCTGGTGTGGCCTGGGCAGCAGCTAAGACAGTTATACCTGTTGCAGGGAGGAGGTGACTCCGTGTCTGTTTGGAAGTGGGCAGAAAGGTATAAAGCACATGTGTCAAACGCAAGGCCCGCAGGCCAAATCCGTCCCGCCAGGCCTTGCAATGTGGCCCGCACCGCGCTGTCATCACTGCACTCTGCTGCGTTTCCATCACAATGACAGTTTATGACTGTTCAGTAAACCATTCGGCCCGCGATTTAGGCTGGATTTTAGATTTTGGCCCCTTCTCTGATTGAGTTCGACACCCCTAGTATAAAGCGTGAGCTCTGCAGGTGCCATGACTCAGGTTTCTCAGGGAAAGCAGCAGAGAAGACAGATGCAGAAGACAAAGGCACCCAGGCGGGGTGCTCTGAGAAACATGCTGACTTTGGGAAGGCATTGAAGAGGGACTGGAGAGCCAGGATGTCTTTGTGGTGGTCCACGTTCGTGTCTAAAGGCTCCGGTGGCCTGGCCATTGGGGTTCCAATAGAAATGTAGTGCTGGACGCAGAATTTGGCACCCACCTCCCCATTACAGGGTTCTGCTTCTCTCTCTCCATCCACTATGTGGACTCAGTTGTTTAGGCCCATATATCCTGTTATCACATTCCTGATGGGACATGGACAGGGCGTCAGGATGGTAGAAGAGCTATTAAGATCCCTTACATAGCTCTAACGGGTTTGGCTCAGTGGATGGAGCATCGGCCTGTGGACTCAAGGGTCCCAGGTTCGATTTCAGTCAAGGGCATGTACCTTGGTTGCGGGCACGTCCCCAGTAGGAGGTGTGCAGGAGGCAGCTGATTGATGTTTCTAACTCTCTGTCCCTCTCCCTTCCTCTCTGTAAAAAAAAAAAAAAAAAAAAAAAAAATCAATAAAAAACATATTTTTAAAAAGATCCCTTACATAGTAGAGCATCTGTAAGCCAATCAGAACTTTTACATTGCCAAGATTTACTCCCTTTACTATGTGTGCTTATGCTGAAAAGGTGCCTCTTTCTCAGACTCTCTCATGTAGTCTAGTCAGTATCTTTTTCGTATGCTTGTTCATTGCTGCTGCATGTTGGGCCATAAACCTGCTTGGCTCATCTCTCCAGGGAAATTTACTTCTCACCACCATCAGCTTCCATGGTGCGCTTGAATCCTGGGAACCAGGAAGAACGGAACATTTATTGTCTAATGTAGAGGCCAAGTGCAGGGCAGGGTCTCTGACCAAAGTGAAATAACTTGGGCCTAGTTTTTCAGTTCAGCTTGGCTATCAACACAGGAGAAATGATTGACATAAACTCAAAACCAATCCTGATGAATTTCTTGCATATGTTTCCATTTATATTGTGTATGTTTTATTAGGAAAACATAATCATTTCCTTTAATGAGATTTTAAATTCTTCTTATATTTCAGTATATGGTTTCATTTGTCTAGGGCAGTGGTCTGCAAATTGCAGCTCGCCAGCCACATGCAGCTCTTTGGCCTCTTGAGTGTGGCTCTTCCACAAAATACCACGGCCTGGGCGAGTCTATTAAAAAAAAAAAAAAATATATATATATATATATATATATATATATATATATATGTATTATTGATTTTTTTTTTTTCAGAGGAAGAGAGAGGGATAGAGAGTTATAAACATCAATGAGAGAGAGAATCATTGGTCAGCTGCCTTCTGCACACTCCCTACTGGGGATGTGCCTGCAACCAAGGTACATGCCCTTGACTGGAATCAAACCTGGGACCTTTCAGTCCGCAGGCCCACGCTCTATCCACTGAGCCAAACTGGTTTCGGCTAGGTGAGTCTATTTTGAAGAAGTGGCATTAGAAGAAGTTTAAGTTTAAAAAATGTGGCTCTCAAAGGAAAATTCAATCATTGTACTGTTGCTATTTGGCTCTGTTGACTAAGGAGTTTGACTCTAGGGAAACAAATCTTTCCCCACAATTCCCCAGAATAACATTTTATTTTTTTAAAAAGGTATCATTTTTTAATGACACATTCCCCAAAATGGTATTTAATAAACTTTACTGGGAACCTTTTTGTCTTATTTATTAACCAGTTATTTGACTGATTGATTGATTCCATCAACAGATACACATTGAACTCCTACTATGTGTCTGTCACTGTGCTCCATGCCGAAGTGAGCAGAATAGACACAGGCCACCTCCTAGAGAGGGGGGATGGGAGGGTGCAGGCGGCCTCTTACCTGTGTGCGAAATGCAGCACATTTGCCTCCCAGAGACACTGCAGTGACAGCAAGGCAGCTGGTTGAGCTCTGAGCTCTGCTGTGTTTTGTCAGTCCCCGCTTCCCTCCCGCTCCTCTCCCTTGTTTCCTGTTATCCTTCCGTCTGTCTCAAAGGGATTCTCTGGGCTGCCTCCTCTTTCTGATGGCTAGGTTCCCCTGGCGCTGGCTCTTGTCACACAGCCAGTTCTTGAAGGTTGCGGAGAGAACGTCACCTTGTTTCCCCCCCCCCCCCCCTCTAAACTCTCCTTATATATTTAGAAATTGAAAGTGATTTACGGCAATGATTCATGCCCTGCAGCCCTGGGATTGAATATGCTGGATCCCAGGGGCAGAGGAGCAAGGAATGGGCTGATACCCCTTCAATTCAGACATCCTGTTGCCCTAAGCATTTGGGAATTATGCATTCAAGCAACGCTCTGTTCTTCTCGCATTTGACTTGCTGTGTGAGCAGGTGGGCGAAAGCCTGGTAGGTGTCATGGGCTAGAAAATGCCGTGAAGAATTCCTAACACCTCCTGCCTGAACCTTCCACAAGGAAGCTGATTTGCATCAGAGCCTGTAGTTAGTTCTGCCGCCTGGGAGCTGTATTGAGTATGTGCTTATTTAATCGCCCTTTTTTACACATGGTTTCTTTCTGCATTTTTGGATTTAGTGTGTTCCCTGCAGAACAGACTTGACTATTTTTAAACTGGTTGGCATGAAACGTACTGTGGTTTCCCTTTAAATTTGTTGACTGTGTAAATCAATTTAGAAGAATGGTGGTGATAAACATTTAAGGGAGGAGGATTTTTATCAAGAGGCCAGGACTTGCAGAAACCTGTTTGGCTCAGTGGATGGAGTGTTGGCCTGCAGACTGAGGGGTCCTGGGTTTGATTCTGGTCATGGGCATGTACATTGGTTGCAGGCACATCCCCCGTGGTGAGTGTGCAGGAGGCAGCTGGTCAATGTTTCTCTCTCATCGATGTTCCTAGCTCTCTATCCCTCTCCCTTCTTTGTAAAAAATCAATAAAATATATATATATATATATATATATATATATATATATATATATATATATATATATTTTTTTTTTTTTTTTAAAAAGGAGGCCAGGACTTGCTTCACTATCATTCCACGCTGCTGTTAATGCAAATAAGTTTCTTTTAGTCACATTCCTGAGTTTGTCTCTCGTGTCAAGATATCGCTAAGTACAGATGCTGTAAAAGGGAGGATGTTCCCCCTGTTATTTGTCTGCAGAAGTGAGAGAAAAATGCATGTTCATCAAAGAAGAAATGGATTTTAAGACTAAAGTAAGACTAAAATGGCCTGGAACTGAGGTGGGAAAAAGGAAAACATTCACTCAATTGGGGAGAACATATGCTCATAGTAGTAGTTATTTTACTAGTCATTCATATTATTATTCCACATTGATTAACCATGACAAGAGGTTTAACAGAGAATCCTTCAGCGTGCCCTACTTAACAGGAGAAAATATGGTGACACCTTTGTCAATGAAAGTGTTGCTCTAAATATTAGTTTTTTTCATGAGGATTTCTTTTTCAAGGAGGAGATGTCTGAGACCAAGAACACAAATAAAATCTATCTGAAATGGCGCATTGTGCTATCGCACTCCTAGATGGTTGATATATCTGCTTCAAATTAAGGGTTTGATGTCATGGAAACAGCTTGTTCATTTGGAAAGCTGCTGACACTGTGGGAAGGCAAAGGACCAGTGTGTGTGTGTGCATGTATGTGTGTGTGTGTGTGTGTGTGTGTGATCCCTAGCAACCTTCAGCAAAACAAATACTCATTCCTGCCAGAAAGTATGGAATTATAGGGGAGGCTTAGACATCTTTTCCCTTTTGACATCAGAGTTTTTGAACAGAGTATATGAATTACTTGGAGAATAATGTTAGAATGAAGATTCAGATTCAGTGGGTCTTGCTGTGGCCTGAGATTCTGTGCTTCTAAGGAGCTCCCAGCCGATGCTGATGGTTTGGAGGTCACACTTGCTCTGCGGTGGTTCTCGAATTGGCTGAACATTAGACATACCTTTGTCTTTGGCTAATGAGAATTGCTTAATGACTTAATGTTTGTCAAACATTTCCAAAACAATCATAGCTTTAAATTGCTGTTTTTGCTTTTGCTGGTTTCTATGTCAATTTTAAATGTTATCTAAAGCTTAGATGTCTTGGCAAATCAAAGTAGGTAAAAATTACATGTGTAGTATCATATTAATTGTTGACTGTTAACTATTTTGCACCCACTAAGTATGTCTATCATTTTACTTTTTATTCAGTCCCAGAGGTTTCCCCGCCTTGCTTTCTCCCACCTCCCTAATCTATCACCAGTGGATTTCATGTAACCCACTACATCCCTTCCTTTGATTGCAATGTATAAAAATAGATGAGAAACTGCCATTCTCTGCAGCATTATCCCAATCCGTTGAGATACTGCTTCACAGCAATGGTCATCACTTCGGCTCAAATAAACCCAATAATGACAAAGTAGTACATCTCTCAGCTAGCTTTCTTCAACATCTTTAGATTTGTTAATTGAGGAACCCTCTAGTAGCTGTGGTGCTGGTTTCTATATGATTTCCCATAGCTGCTTAGGGAGCAAGGGTCTTGCGTTTGATTCCTTGGTGAAACAGTTGACTTTGCTCTAGTTCTTAGCCACAGACCGCCAGCTTTGCTCTGGTCAGTGCCCTTGAAAATGTTGATCAGAATTGGAATTGAGTGAAGATGTCTGGAGCAGGTTCAATACTCTAACAAACCAAACATTTCAGGGGCACAGCCTACTGAAAGTGGGTCAGTAGTTGTCAACTTCTCATGCAAAAGGACAATATGATGATGATGATGTGAAGGGTATTTCATTTAATAGCTATATGTGGGTCAACATTTTCACACTCCGTCCGCATTGGGTTCAGAGTTGGGAAAATTGAATTGTGTCCCAGGTTTGATCTCAATCTGTGCTGGATTTGGAGGCGCAGTTGAGGTGGCTTTGAAATGTAGACAGTTAATTATTAACGCAGCTGCTTTGATTTTGAAGATGAAATTAATTTGGTGGATTTTTATAGTCTCAGATGTAGCTTTGGGAGTTCCAGGGAGACAATGAAAATCTTGCCCATTAATTTCTCCTAAGTCTTAGACTTATATCCCCAATCTGACAGATTTGGTCTGGGTTTTATACTAATTTCTAGTGAGGCGTAAACAACTTAAGCTACAGGGTGTTTGTGCAGTGCATTTTTTCTTATGATTTACATCCTAATAGAGGTTATGAAAAAAATCTTGGGGGCTATGTTATTTCCTTTATGGCAAGGTGATGTGCTCTCAAGAAAACTGGTAAAAATGCTAAGATATGTACACATATAATACCTTAATAAAAAAAATGGAAAAAAATAAATTAAAAAAAAAGAAAACTGGTAAAAAAAAAAAAAAGCTTTGTTGGATTCAGTGCCACAATAGGCCCACTCTTTTTTTTTTTTTTTTTTAAAGCTTTTAAAAAATATTTTATTGATTTTTCACAGAGAGGAAGGGAGAGGGATAGTTAGAAACATTGATGAGAGAGAAACATCGATAAGCAGCCTCCTGCATACCCCCCCCCCCAACTTGGGATATGCCTGCAACCAAGGTACATGCCCTTGACCAGAATCGAACCTGGGACCTTTCAGTCCGCAGGCCAATGCTCTATCCACTGAGCGAGACCAGTTAGAGGTAGGCCTAGTCTTTACGTGAATATTAATTGCTAAAATGTCTTGGTAGAGGCAGTGGGCAGGGAAAGGAAACTCATGCTTTTCCAGGGTTTGACTAACAATTTGATTACCCAAAGATGAAGGAAGTAGACTTGTCTTAAAGAATTTGGGATTTTAGATAAAACGTTTTTTAAAGACTCTATCATAATGCAGCATTTCATAGTTCTTCTGACGTTAAATAAACTGTGCAGTAGGTTAAGTTAGAAGAAGGGGAATTTGGCAGAATACCAGCTGCTTATATTAGCAAGACGCCTATTGCCGTGGCTGCCTAGCCTGTCTTATTTGTTGCCATTTATTACATTTCATGGTGGGGACCTCCCTAAACATCTTTCCTGTTTCCTGTTTTCCTTCCAGCAGGAAAAATCCCAGGCCACTTTCTTTTTCCTTTATTCCATCACCCTTTATTCACTCTATGCCTTCTTCCACTTGCACCCCAGCCCCTGCCATCACCACGCTATTACCTATGCATGTCTAGCCCAGGACATTTTCAGAGAGGGCCTGAGATGCTATGGCTGGTGGCTTTTTAAAATACATGTGTTTTTATTTATTTCAGAAAGGAAAGGAGAAGGAGAGAAAGATAGAAACATCAACGATGAGAGAGAATCATCAATCATCTGCCTCCTGCATGTCCCACACTGAGGATGGAGCCTGCAACCCAGGCATGTGCCCTGACCGGGAATCGAACCTAGGATCCTAGGTTGATCCTCAAACACTGAGCACACTGGGCGGGGCATGCTGGCTTTTATTAATCCTGTTTGTTTACCCCTTTGGTTTAGTACAGGGGAGACAGGCTTAGAGTATTAGGACACTCCCAGAGAACTCCAAGGCTCTGCATACATTTATCTGAACAACCATCAAGTGCAGGTTGTTGCAGGTAAATTTACATATCCCACGAGCCCTCTGACTTTCAGGAAATAGAGGCTCAAAGAGATAACGGATTTGCCCAGGATTCCACAGCAATTAAATGGGAGTCAGGTTACTCTGACACTAAAGTCTAAGTTCTCTTCAACATATACACTGAGTGGCCAGATTATTATGATCTCTGAACACATAATTGGCCACTCAGTGTATATCCTATATAATAAAAGGGTAATATGCACATTGCACCCTCAACCAGGAGTTCGACCAGCAGGCAGGCTAGCCAACCGCCCATGTCCTCTCCCTCTGGCCAGGCTGGCCGGACCCCACCCATGCACGAATTCATGCACTGAGCCTCTAATACACATGGGCGCGTGCGCGCGCGCGCACACACACACACACACACACACACACACACACAAAATGAAACGAGAAAAGATGCCCTAGCCAGTTTGGCTCAGTGGATAGAGCATCGGCCTGCAGACCAAAGAGTCCCTGGTTCGATTCCAGTCAAGGGCATGTACCTCAGTTGCAGGCTCCTCCCCTGCCTGGGCCCTGGTTGGGATTTGTGCAGGAGGCCACCAATTGATGTGTTTCTCACACATCGATATTTCTCTCTGTCTTTCCCTCTTGCTTCCACTCTCTCTAAAAATCAATGGAAAAGTATCCTCAGGTGAGGATTAAAAAAGAAGAGCAAAGAAAAAAGAAAAGAAAAGAAATGCATGCAGCGAACATAGGGATAGGGTAAATTGAGTGAAGGGGTTAAATATATGGTAACAGAAGAAAACTAGACTTTGGGTGGTGAGCATACAATAGAATGTACAGAAATCACGTTATACTGTTGTACACCTGAAATTTATATAACATTAACCAGTGTTACCTCAATAAATTTAATCAAAACAAGAAAAATGCATGCAGCAGCTGGTCTCAGGGGCATATAAAAAGCAGTGCTCCTGCCCTGATCAGTTGGCTCAGTGGATAGAGCATCAGCCTGTGGACTGGAGGGTCCCAGGTTCAATTCTGGTCAAGGGCATGTACTCTGGTTGCAGGCACATCCCAAGTGGGGGGTGTGTGTGTGTGTGCAGGAGGCAGCTGATCGAAGTTTCTCTCTCATTGATGTTTCTAGCTCTCTCTCCCTCTCTGTAAAAAAAGCAATAAAATATATATCTTTTTTTAAAAAAAGCAAAGCAGTGCTCCTACCCAGAGGGCTCTGATTCCAGTTGTAGCTCAGGAAGCTGGTTAAAAGGCCCTCACAGGTTTCCCAAGGCAGCCTGCATCCCCTCTCCCTGCCCAGTGCAAACCCTAGGATTGCTGTGGAGGCAGCGAGGACCTGACCACTATGAAGTGACTGTGATTTGGGTCTCTTTGCTGAGCTGATCCTCACATTGGTTGCTGGGTTCTCAAAACTCTAGAGTAGATGGCCTAGTTCAGTGGTCGGCAAACTCATTAATCAACAAAGCGGCAAACCGCAGCTCAAGAGCTACATGTGGCTCACCAGCCACAGTTTGTCAACCAGTGGCCTAGTTCTCTTCACCAAGCCAATTCTGACTGTTGCTTCCCTTGTAAATGCGTGGCTGGGGTAGGGTTGGAGGCACTTCCCAAGCTTCTCAGCCAGAAAAAGTAAGGATCCCATTGGCACTTCTTACCACCACTGCCCCTGCCTCCCCTTTGTTCTCCGTCCTTGAAAGGCAAAGGCCATTTTCCCCCTTTACACGTAAAAGGACCACCACCCACAGAAACTAGTTGAACAAAAATCTCTCCAAACGTTTCTGATGGATTTCGGTTTGAGGTACCAGCCAGTTCCCAGTCTCCATTCTTCCTGCTTGCCCTCTTTTCTCCCTCTCCTCCGTTCCACTGAAAAGGATGATAATGATGCCTCAAAGAGTCTTGCTCCAGGTAACCCTCCTCCTTTCTTCTCCGTGGAGCACCCCTTGACACACGCAGCCCCAGGATCCGAGCCCTGCCTTTTCTATTCTATTCTGCCACTTGAGTGTTAGAACACTCACAGAGTAGCAATTTCAGGACTCTCCACACTCTTACGAGGGGAAGGGATGGAAAGGAACATTTTCTGAGCACCCAGCAAGGGTGTGGGGCGGTGCTGGTCAATCCACAGATCCCATCCATCTCCTGCTTCCTGGTTAAGGGTTAGTTCAAGCTCTACTTCTTCTGAAACTGGGCTGATCTCTCTGTTTGAGCTGCCTATTTGGCATCTGTTATGTAGGCCCCGTGGCTGACGCTGTCAACGTCTCTATCCTATGGCCCCCTTACCACACAGTGCTGATTCTCATACCTACAGACACTGGCTTCTCACAAAGAGCACTTGCTTTCTTTTTCTGTTTTAAAATATATTTTTTATTGATTTCAGAGAGGAAGGGGGGGAGAGAGAGGAAGAGAGAGAGAGAGAGAGAGAGAGAGAGAGAGAGAGAGAGAGAGAGAGAGAGAGAGAGAAATATCAATATCAATAAGAGAGAATCATTGATCAGCTGTCTCTTGCATGCCCCCTATTGGTGATTGAGCCCACAACCCAGGCATGTGCCCTTGACCAGAATTGAACCTGGGACCCTTCAGTCTGCAGGCTGATGCTCTATCCACTGAGCCAAACCAGATAGGGCAGTGGTCAGCAAACAGAGCCAAATATCAACAGTACAGCGATTGAAATTTATTTTGAGAGCCACATTTTTGAAACTTAAACTTCTTCTAATGCCACTTCTTCAAAATAGACTCGCCCAGGCTGAAAAATGACTTTTGCGCATGGGCCACGAAGTTTTGATCACACTGTACGTGCGCGCCCGCACGTGGTATTTTGTGGAAGAGCCACACTCAAGGGGCCAAAAAGCCTCATGTGGCTCGCGAGCCGCAGTTTGCCGACCACTGAGCTAGGGCAACACTTGCTTTCTTGCCCATGGGGTTTTTCTGGTGGGATTCTGCTCAGTCCATGTATGGTAAGGTGACCAGACGTCCCGCTTTTGGCGGGCAGTCCCTATTTTTAACAATTTGTCCCGCGTCCCGCAGCGTTTTTAAAAAGTCCTGATTTTTGGAAAGATTCTTTTAAATCTTTTGGACTTTTTAAAAATGCCGCAGGACACGGGACAAATTGTTAAAAATCGGGACTGTCCCGCCAAAAGCGGGACGTCTGGTCACCTTAATGTATGGGTGAGTGAATACCCCAGAGCAACCCTTAGGAAATGATGGGATGAATTCCACAGCCCGTCTCCCCTTGGGAGGAGAACTCTGAGGATGTGTTCTGCGGTCTGTCCCAGTGGGACTGAGCCTCAGTTTTCCACAGTAGTAACCTGCTCAGCAATGCACCCTTATTGGCTTCTTTCTCTTCCCTGGCTTCCTCATTGTTACTCTTCCCAGACCTTCCTGGGATAATCTGCAAAGTCAGCAAAGTACCTGAACCTGCTTTGGAATATATCCAACCCAAACAGACCTTTTAGCTTACTTTTTAAAAATATGTTTTTATTGATTTTTAGGGAGAAAGAAATGAAGGATAGAGAGACAGAAACATGGATGAGAGAGAAACATCTGTTGGCTGCTTCCTGCACATCCCTTACTGGGGATTGAGCACACATTCGGGGCATGTGCCCTGACTGGGAATTGAACCATGACCTCTTAGTTCAAGGGTTAACACTCAACCACTGAGCCACACCAGCTAGGCTAGATTACGTCTTTTTAAAAAATGTTTCTTTATTGATTAAGGTATTACATATGTGTCTTTATCCCACCATTGTCCGCCCCCACTCATGTCCTCACCACGCGTCCCCCCCCGCCCCCCCGCCGGTGTCTGTGTCTACTGGTTAGGCTTATATGCACGCATATAAGTTCTTTGGTTGATCTCTCCCCCTTACCCCCATCCTCCCGTACCTTCCCTCTGACATTAGATCTATAAAAACATCTAAAAATATGTTTTTATAGATGCTTCTCTGTCTCTGGATCTGTTTTTGTTCATCAGTTTGTGTTCATTATAGTCCACATATGAGTGAGATCATGTGATATTTATCTTTCTCTGACTGGCTTATTTCACTTAGCATAATGCTCTCCAATTCATCCATGTTGTTGCAAATGGTAAGAATTCCTTTTTTTACTGCAGCACAGTATTCCATTGTATAGATGTATCACAGTTTTTTAATCCACTCTAGATTACTTCTTTTAATGTAATTGTTTTTCACAGCTCTGTTGTCAGATGTTTTGTGGGATGGAGTGGGGAACTGCTCCTTCTCACGATTTAACAATATTTATGGAGCACTTAATGTGTATGAGACACTATACTGGATTATACAATAGAAATTTAAAAAGTGAATGGCATAGTACTTGCCCTCTAGGAGTTGTAATATGATAGTGGATTTCCAAATAGCAATCCCCAAATCTCTACAGTTTTTTTCTCGTGGTTTTTAATTGGGTGCTAACAGAAACAAGGAAAATGATATTATGGTAGCACTGGCATGCAGAGATTACACATTGTTGACTGTTCAGTGTTAGCAGTATTAGGTAGTTCTCTGAATAAAAAAATATTCATACTTCTACACTACTAAAACATCAGATGTTATTTTATCTCATGTTCTTTTCCAAACTTTATATTCACAATACTAGAACAGATGGCAATCAGAACATAGATATGATTTTAAATTACCATTCTACTATGTACATTTCCATTTTTAGACAGTCTTCATAATTATTGTGAACAACTTAGAGTACTGTACTGAACTGATGTGTCATAAATTACAAAATAGTTTCCATATGATATAACATTTAGATTATTTACAAATTTTTACTATTGTATATAATACTTCAGTGAAGAGCTGCTGGCAGCATTTTTTTTTCCTATTGAAACATTTACTTTTAAAAGATATATATAAAAATATGTTTTTATTGATTTTAGAGAGAGGGGAAGGGAGAAATAAATAGAAACATAGATGAGAGAGAAACATCAATCTGCTGCCTCCTGCACAGCCACCATTGGGGATGAGCCCTCAACATGGGCAGGGCACATACTTTGACTTCCTGGTTCATGGGTCAAAGCTCAATCACTGGCTGGGCTGAAATATTTCCTTTTTATAAATTCTCAGAGGAAGGATGATTAGTAGTCCCAAAGAGGCTATTTCTGTAGCTCTTCTTATCTCTGGCATTTCTGTTCTGTGCAGTACCCAGAGCAGAGGGAGCTGTTTAAATTTACATGTGGGGCGCCAAAACCAGTTTTGCTCAGTGGTTAGAGTGGACTCAAGGGCCCCAGGTTCGATTCCAGTCAAAGGCATATACCATGGTTGCGGGTACATCCCCAGTGGGGAGTGTGCAAGCGGCAGCTGATCGATGTTTCTTTCTCATTGATGTTTCTAACTCTATCCCTCTCCCTTCCTCTTTGTAAAAAAAAAAAATCAATGAAATACATTTTAAAAAAAAATTTACATGTTGGGGAAAGTGAAGAGATGAAAAAAACAACAACAAAAAACCAAAACCAAAAAACCCCAAAACGCCTGATACTAGATGCTGCTTCAAACTTTTGCCTATTACCCAATAGTAAGGGTTAATGTACGAGACCAGTTAATGGTCATGTTGACAATCACGGAGAGTCTGGTCCAAAAGAACAGATACGGATGTCTGAGCAGGATGGTGCTCTGGGCCAGGGTGCGAGGGTCTCAGCATCCTTCCTGGTGAGGTGTGCGGAGCGCTCCAGGTGGCAAGAGGCAGACAGATGGGAAAGCTGTCTGGCAGGTTGGACTAGAACTGTTCTTGGCTTCCTGGGGACTTGCTCAGCTCAGCCAGGAACTCTTAGCAACTGTGTCTGGCCCAGAGCTGGGCTGTGAGTTGAATGTGTCATCGTTTGCTCCGGTGGTCCCGGGCTCACCTGGCACCGTGCTGCTTGATGGTCAGAGCAGCAATTCTATTCCTGGTCTCCAGGGCTATGGCTGGGGACAGTGTCTGCTTCAGAGAACTGCTGATATTCCACAACTCTATGGTTTTCATTTAAACAATGTACAAGACAAAAAAACAGTTTGAGACAGTTTCTGGATGCCCATTAAGTAGTTGGTTAGTTACTTCATTCATTATTAAATGCCTATAAGCATTTTTTAAAACATATTTTTTTATTTTTTACAGAGAGGAAGAGAGAGGGATAGAGAGTTAGAAACATCGATGAGAGAGAATCTTCGATCAGCTGCCTCTTGCACACCCCCCACTGGGAATGTGCCTGCAACCAAGGAACATGCCCTTGACTGGAATCGAACCTGGGACCTTTCAGTCCACAGGCCGACGCTCTATCCACTGAGCCAAACCGGTTTCAGCTATAAGCATTTAAAAAAATATTTTTTATTGTTTTCAGAGAGGAAGGGAGAGGGAGAGAGAGATAGAAACATCACTGATGAGAGAGAATCATCGATCTGCTGCCTCCTGCATGCCTCACACTTGGGATTGAGCTCGCAACCTGGACATGTGCCCTGACCGGGAATCAAACTGTGACCTGGTGGTTCAGAGGTCATTGATCAACCACTGGGCCACACCGGCTGGGCAGTTAAACACTTTGAGGGGTGACCATGTGCTAGCCATTGTCTCAGGTGCTAGAAATATAAAGATCAGTAAGACTTGGTACCAGCCCTTGGGAGAGTAGTTTGTGACATGATACTATAGTGTAATATTATTCTTCAGGATAAGAACAGAAGTCAAAACTCCAAATTCATTTTGTAGTTTAGAATCCTGCAATTTCCACAAAGGATTTAAGGATCATAACCCAGGCAATGTCCGGACTAGCCCTGTATGATCTCACTTATATGTAGAATCTAAATACGTCAAACTCAGAGAAACAGTAGAATGATGGTTATGAGGAGATAGGTGGAGAAAATGGGGAGGTATTGGTCAAAAGGTTCAATTTTTTAATTAGAAGTTGAATAAGTTCCATGGGGACTATAGTTAACAACACTATTGTAATGCTGGAAAATTGCCATGAGCATTATCTTAAATGTTCTAATCATGCAAATAACAAAATGGTAATTGTGTCAGGTGAAAAATATGTTAACTAACCTTATTGTGGTAAACATTTTGCAATATATACATGTCAGTCATCCCATTGCATACCTTAAACTTATACAATGTCATTTGTCACTTTTGTTTCCCAAAAAGCTGGCGAAACATTTTAAAAGTAAAGAGTACCTTTATTTTTTAAATTTAATTTTCAGGTTGACTTGCTTTATATCTTTGTTTGTGTTTCAAGGTTGAAGCCATTGCTTATTTATGTCCCTTATTTTACATTCTTTAAAGCGGTCTAAGAAAAAAAAAAGGTTGTTTTGTGAGGAGAGTTTGCAACCTGGGAAAACCTTCCATATACTTTTTACTGATCGTGGCGAGAAAAGATTAGATTTGTTGATGTTTTTACCAGAGGGAACATCTTTTTATAGTAGTAGGCAGGAAATGAAAACTATTAGGCACATTGAACTTGGATGAGTTAATGGACAGTTAGGTTGGTGGGAGTAATTGAGGACAGCATAATTTTCTTTCCTGAACTTTTGGATGAAGTGTATTGCCTTCTTTTTTCCTTTCTTTTCCTCCCACTCTTCTTTGGTCCTCTTGGACCAGTTCTGCCGTAACTTCAATGTGAGTATCTGTATCCAGTGTGGGATAGGAAACATTTTGTTATCTACCCTCTTAAGATCGGTAACTGGGGTCTGCGAATTAAATTGGCAAAACACAGATAAACAGGATGAAAAACAGCTTAGTTATACATGCAACATACACATATGTGGGAGAACTGGATGAGTAACTTACATGGGTGGTTATAATTTGGGGTTGATATACCATCTTAACAAAGGACAATAAATTGGGGAGAAACTACTAGACCAAGGACAGGGGATTTGGGGCTCCTGAGTGGAAAATTGTGGCAAGGCAACTAGGACATGTATGGTAGACAAGGGTTGTAAGTAAGGTTTGTGGTAAGTGGGAAAGAATTGTTCTTCTCTTCCTGGAACAGGAGAGGACAATACCTTTGCAAGTGGAATTCCTATCACCTTTTTTTAAAAAAATATATTTTATTGATTTTGTACAGAGAGGAAGGGAGAGAGAGATAGAGCTAGAAACATCGATGAGAGAGAGTCATGGATCAGCTGCCTCTTGCACACCCCCTACCGGGGATATGCCCGCAACCAAGGTACATGCCCTTGACCAGAATCGAACCCGGGTCCCTTCAGTCCCCAAGCCGACGCTCTATCTATTGAGCCAAACTGGTTTCGGCGAATTCCTATCACCTTTATGAAGGGATATGTGTACCCTGCTTTTAGGCAGGGAGAGGGAGGGTAGAGAGTTCTTTCTGTGTCTGCTGGTTTCTTAATTGTCTTCAGCTCAAAATAATCTGAATGCCAAAGTGGCATCTTTTGTGATGGCATGTTCCGATCCCCTTCACCAGTATTTTTCTAATGTTTTCTTTTTCCAAAGTTTTACTTGTGCCCATGGAAGGGGTTAGATGATGTTGAAATGGAAGGGGAAACAAATGTGGGAAAGTGTCTAGAGCAGTAGTTCTCAACCTTTCCAATGCCGCAACCCTTTAATACAGTTCCTCATGCTGTGATGACCCCAACCATAAAACTATTTTCGTTGCTACTTCATAACTGTAATTTTGCTACGGGTTTGAATTGTAATGTAAATATCTGTGTTTTCCGATAGTCTTAGGTGACCCTGTTAGCGGGTTGCGAGGAAATGTTCTTTTTTAAGAGAATAATTTTGAAGTGCATAGAGACCCACAGGTTGAGAACCGCTGCTGTAGAGCCCAAGACCACCGGAAAACACAGATATTTACATTGCGATTCATAACAGTAGCAAAAGTACAGTTATGAAGTAGCAACGAAAATAATTTTATGGTTGGGGTCACCACAACACGAGGAACTGTATTAAAGTGTTGTGGCCTTAGAAAGGTTGAGAACCACTGGTCTAGAGAGCCATCTCTTATAGACCAATTCTGAAGGAACAGTTCCCTCAAGTCTCCTCTGATGTGAGTAGTCAATAAAAGAATGTCTAGTTATGTATGATTTTATGTACCTTTCAGATAACTTTCAAGTTCAAATAAAAAATGTAACTCTAGCCTTTTTTGAAAACATCTTAGGAGCACTGGAGCTCCAAAGCTAATAACAGCATCTGATGTAGTTCCTGTCTCCCCATTGTGTTTACCCAGGTAGTCAGAGAGAAAGATAGACATTGAGTCACAATAGTGCTCAATAAGTTGTTTGGACTTGGAAGGCAAATTAGTGGCAAATAGATTATTAAGCCTCTTTTACAGAACTATCCTGGAAACAATTGACATAGCCACTTAAACATGAATTTTACCTACTTATTAGATGAAAAGAATGTTCAAAAGACAACTTGGATCTTTTTATTGATTGATGAGAGAGAGAGAGAGAGAGAGAGAGAGAGAGAGAGAGAGAGAGCGAGCGCGCGAAAATATGAATCAGCTGCCTGCTGCACACCCCCTACTGGGGACGTGCTCACAACCAAGGTACATGTCCTTGACCGGAATCAAACCTGGGAACTTTCAATCCGCAGGCTGATGCTCTATCCACTGAGCCAAACCCGTTAGGGCAAGAGAGAGAGATTTGTTGTTCCACTTATTTACACATTCATCATTCATTCATTGATCTTGCATATGCCCTGACCAGGAATTGAACCCACAACCTTGGTGTATTGAGATATGCTCTAACCAACTGAGCTACATGGCCAGGGCAACATGGATTTTTAAAAATAATAATTTGAAATGCAATATGTTAAGTTCAGGAGAATAGCTAATTTTTTTTTCATCACTAATGATATTTCTGAAAGTGTTACTCCCCCCCCTCCACATTTATTCATGATATCAAATAAACAGCCTGCTCTGCTAGCCATTCTGGGGTGATATGAGTTTTTAGTTAAGAGCTAGAGACTCTGGGTATAGATGTTGTGGTTCAAAAACCCAGCCTGTAAATATTGTCAACAGAATAAAGTTTACAGGTTTAGTGGAGTGCGCACTGTCATAAATAGAGCTTTACAGAATCCTAGGGATTTGATCACTGACTGTGTCTCTTACTGAATGCAAACAAAACACTATGATTTCAGGATGTTTTATTGGGTCCTTTAACCTGTGGCCCCTTAAAACTTTTGGCTGTTTATTGGGTATAGCTATAACTACCACTTGTTTCCTTTAATGGCATATAGTGTATTTAATATAACAGTAATGAGAAAATGCTCAGTATACGATAAGCAAGGTATTTGCCTCACAGAACCACATGGAACATGTTCTCAAACAGGAGGTTGTTATTATTGGAAGAAGGTGTGGGGTAAACGTGCTAGAAAGGCAAAAACTATAGCAATCATAGTTTCATAAAGGTATACCCAGGTGCAGTGATAAGCTGGAGGAGACCTTGGAGACCTAAACCAGTGGGTCACAGCTCTAGCTGTACATTAAAATGATCTGAGGTGTGTTAAGAATACTTTATGCCTAGGGCAACAAAAGTGAAAGTACATCAAACAAAAAAGCTTTAGTGCAGTGAAAGAATCCACCTGCAAATCAAAAGACAATCTACTGACTGGGAGACGATATTTGCAAATGACATCCCAATAAGGGGTTAATATTTAAAATATATGAACAACTCATAAAGCCTGGCAGGTGTTGCTCAGTTGGTTGAGTATCATTCCATGCACCAGGAGGTCGCTGGTTTGATTCCAGGTTGGGGACACATGCCCAGTTTGTGGGCTTGATCCCCAGCAGGGAGAGTGCAGGAGGCAGCCAATTGATGTTTCTCTCTCATTGATGTTTCTAACTCTCCCTTTCCCTTCCTCCCTCTGAAATCAATAAAAAATAACTTAAGGAAAAAGAACGCATACAACTCAACTTCAAACAACAAACAATCTGATTAAAAAATGGGCAGAGAAACTGAATAGACATTTCTCCCAAGAAGACATACAGATGGGCAATAGACATATGAAAATTGCTTAATATCACCAGTCAGCAGAGATGAAAATAAAAAACACAACAAGATACTATTATTATTATTATACCTTACACTTGTCAGAATGGCTATTATAAAAAAGTCAACAAATAAATGTGCTGGCAAAGATGTGGAGAAATGGGAACCCTTGCGTACTGTTGGTGGGAATGTAAATTCATGCAGCCACTGAGGAAAACAGTGTGGAGGTTCCTCAAAAAGTTAAAGATAGAAATCCAGGTTAAGTGACTCTACCTCCTTGCCCATAGTTGTTGCGACCGTGGAATATACTAGTATACCTGATCCATAGCTTGGCTTGAAAATCTTGTTAGTCGCCAAAACCGGTTTGGCTCAGTGGGTAGAGCATTGGCCTGAGGACTGAAAGGTCCCAGGTTCGATCCCGGCCAAGGGCCTGTACCTTGGTTGCGGGCACATTCCCAGTAGGGGGTGTGCAAAAGGCAGCTGATCGATGATTCTCTCTCATCGATGTTTCTAACTCTCTATCCCTCTCTCTTCCTCTCTGTAAAAAATCAATAAAAAAAAAATCTTGTTAGTGAATCAGATGACCTCTCTTGAGTATCTGAACTAAGAAAATGAGGCACGTGGCATCAGGAACTGAGGCTGAAAGTGTAAAGTAGAGAGGTCTCAATATTTACAGTGGGCTTTTGAACCACATCATATCTTGAGCATTTTCTCAGCAGCTAGGGGTCTCATGGCAGGTCAGATTTTGAGGAAGCAAATGTTCAGAAAGCTACAGAGAAACCATAAACAAGAGACCATGTGGTCTGCAACAGAAGTGGTAACATCCAGTCCCCAGATTACCCTGGTCCCCCAGTGTCTTTTCATCCTGTGCATCCTTCCAACAAACTCCAGTTGTTAAGGTTCCTGGTGTGGTCTCCTGTTTCTCACAACCTATGGAGCTCAGTTGGAAACTGGCAGCATCCTCTGAGGCCTCTGTAACTACTCAGACTTTCAGGAAATGTGTGTGACTCACCTCCCTAACATGACTTACATTTTGTTTACATTAGTAACCCAAGAAACAATAATGATGAAAGGGAAGACATCAGAGCCAATGTCTCCGATGAAAGCAACTCATGTGAAAGATAGTTCAAAACACTAGCTGTAACTGCATTCATTCATCCTTGAAAAAGAAGCAGCTGTTCTCTGTGGCTTTTGCTTTGCTAAGTTCAAAGCCCTGTAGGAATCTGAACATATCTCTGGACTATGTAAATTCCCGTTTTCCTACATTAGAATACCACAGTGGAAAGGCTCTGCATGAAAAGACGGTAGCTACATCTCAGGGGAGTTTTCTCCAAGAAGAGTGACAACTGTGTTTCCTCAAAGGAGGTATGGAGCAGCACTTATGAAGGAAGACAACTGCCTTCTAATAGGGTAGCGGAGACAGAAGGCAAAATAGGCACTAAGTCAGACAATTGTCTGTGTTTGTTTTTTAAGCAGAAGAGGGAAATTTGCTCAGAGCAGCTGTGTACTACTGAGGTTGAGTAATTATACTGTCTACAAAGCCTCTGCGATAAGAAGCTGCTAAAATGGGCGAGACATCAGACCCAGTCTGTTTGCTTATGTGCTGACTTAAAAAAAAAAAAAAAAAAAAAAAAAAAAAGGAAAATCCCTTGGGAAGTCCTGAGGTCTTGATTGGTTCTAATGGAAGTACTACCAATTGAAAAGTGGCAGATGGTAGGTGGCATGTTCTCCTGGGGATAAATGGCCTTTGAGTCCATTGGTAGGCACCTCAGGAGCCCATGTTTGAATCAAGCTGAATGGTACACAAGGGACATTTTTCCTATTACCAGAAATGAGACTTTAGGCAAATGACATGAAACAGGATTTCTCAATCATTTTTTTTCAACCCATTTCCCTTTTTAACAAGCATAAAAATCTCATACCCTCCATTAATGTTATTTGAAATTTCTAAATAAATTAAAAAGTGATTTAAACTAAATCAATGTAATGAGACAAATAACTACTTTATTTTTAAATTAAGGACTCATCCTTTTGAGGCACTAAACAGGATAACAAAGTAATCAAGATTCAAGTTGAACTCGAAAGTCAATTTATTAGGTTATCAATTTGCGTAAGTTTCTTAAATGCTTTAAACATATTTGTAGCCCTCATATTTGTTTATCTCTTGTGCCTTTATAGAAATAGAGACAGATAGAAATATATATATTATATATATATATATATATATATATATATATATATATATATGACATCTCTCTATATTGAGAGTTATTATATATATCATGTATCTCTATTTGTTTTTAGAGAGGAAGAGAGGGAGGAGGGAAGGAGAGGAATAGAGAGAGATAGGTATAAATAGTTGTTAATACATTTGTCAGACAAGACTTTTACCTAACCTAAGTTAGCTATCATTACAGAGTTAGATTCAGGCAATCCTTGGGTTATGTCAGACTTGAGGTCATTGTTTTGTGGTTATGTCACCAACTCCCATCTATATATATAAAAGCCTAAGCGACTGAACAATTGAACAACCGGACAACCCATTGACTAGTGGCTATGATGCACACTGACTACTGAGGGCATGACGCCTGGTGGTCAGTGCACTCCCATAGCCAACCTCCTGCGGCCCTGATTGGCCCCAATCGCTAGCCAAGTAGAGGGATCCCACCTGTGCACGAATTTGTGCACTAGGCCTCTAGTTTATTTTTTTAAAAAAGGTCCAACATTTTGATGTATGTATATATGTGTTTTATGTTTTTTATTATTTATTTGCTACAAGTAAAGGTTAGGAATTGTTATTTTTCTTTTAAATTTTTTTACTGTTTCACTTCATTACTGCTGTGTATGTGCTCCATGTGAGTGACGTAGGTGCTTATGTAGGTGGTTCCGACTTACAGTGAAAATTGAGTTACATCACACCATAGGAATGGATTACCAAGATAATCTGGGAACCTACTGAGCTACATTTGTAACCAGACAAACAATGGGTTCATGCTGCCTGCCATTACTCGAGCCAATTCAATGAAGACAGGGTGGAATCATATATGAGCATTCATTCCAATACTGCATGCAGTATGGGAGCACAGCCGGTCAGCCACAAAAATCTGCTCTGGACCCCCCATAAGCCAGCTGCTTATAATAAGTACAAAGGAAAGTAGGAAAAAGGGCAGTTTACAGCTATGAAAAGGACTAGGGGTTTTCAAAGAGTTTAGTGATAAGCAAGGGCTGGGGTTACAAGGGAAATAGCCAAAGGGATTGCAAAAATTAACAGGTAAGCAGGCTGGAGATTTGCAAAGGCCTGCAGGTATGCAAAAAGGGCGGGAGATCTTCAAAGGGCTAGCGATTCTGGTTTCTTTGTTCATCTTTCCGTGATGGTAGGCAGCTCCGAGTGGGAAGGAAGGGTTTAATCTCCAGGTCAGCTCCGGCCAGGATAGAAGTGCCTTCTTTAATCAGAATAAAACAATCATGGTTAACAGAGCATGATTAATATTTCTTACAATACTAGCTGGTTCCCCAACACTCTTTTTTAAAAATATAGTTTATTGATTTTTTCACAGAGAGGAAGGGAGAAGGATAGAGAGGTAGAAACATCGATGAGAGAGAAACATTGATCAGCTGCCTCCTGCACACCTCCTACTGGGGATGTGCCCAAAACCGAGGTACATTCCCTTGACTAGAATCAAACCTGGGACCCTTCAGTCTGCAGGCCGATGCTCTATCCACTGAGCCAAACCAGCCAGGGCCCCCAACATTCTTTTTCTGCCCCCTTTCACATTGAGTCACAGAGATAATGATGTAAGCACCAGGAAAAAGTTACAAACAAGTACAATTGAGAGGGAACAGTAACTAAATTGTTTATGACACAAAAGGCTTCTCAGCGGTGGGTTAGAGTTGTCCTGGGTCTTGAAAAAAAATGAGTAAAAATTAGATGAATGGGATGGAATTTTTCAGCCTTGTAGGATTCTTCTTCTTCTTCTTCTTCTTCTTCTTCTTCTTCTTCTTCTTCTTCTTCTTCTTCTTCTTCTTCGTCTTCGTCTTCGTCTTCGTCGTCTTCGCCTTCGCCTTCGCCTTCGTCTTCGTCTTCGTCTTTTTTAAGAGAGTACCCTGACTCTGAAGTCCCTATGCTGCATAGCTCCTTATTCCACTGTTAAACTTCCAAAACTTCTGTTGAGGTCTTTGTAAACCCCAGTCTTCCATGTCATTTGTTAGTGTTGGGAACTCACGGGAGGACACGTAATCATTTGGGGTAGGTCAAAGTGACATATTCAAAGAATATGAAGAGACTGATTGCAGAGTTAATGCATGTGAGCATTGCACCAAAGAAGCAATAATTCTTTAGGAAAAGTGGTAACTAGTCTGTGGCTGAACGTCATCATAGTCTGGGTTGGCTCTGGGTAGCCATATTGAATTCTTATCTTGCTGTTTCATGGGCAACCAATGTAATATACTTCTCAGATGGCTTGTAGTATCTTTGTCTCACCAAGACATTAGGTCTGACATAGGATGGATAGACATTAAAAAAAAATCTCAACTTTTCTATAATCACTGTCTAATATGCCAAAAGAAACCAACAAGCTGTCTCAATTTACTGCGAGAAATTCGGTGAGAAGCAGGCAGTTTCAAGAGCTCTTTCCAATGGAGCTTTTATTAAGAAATAAAATAGAGCAAAGAAAGAAAGAACTGTCACCAAAGCGAAGTCCTGGCATATAGCACCAGCTTCTTTTTCCTGTGCCTGTCAGCACTTTTGCTCTCTTCCCTCCCTGCCCTGTTTTTATTTTCTCCCCCTGCTCTGAATTCAGAGCCACGTCTGGAGGTGTTTTGAAAGCTCAATGTGTGCCCTTTTCTTTTCTCTGGAAATGGTACTACACTGGCCACTTCATCTTGTTTCCCTCCACCACTGTTCTCTTCAGAGCTAAGTAAGCGTCCTACAGGTCTGTTTGGGCTCCGTTTCCACCCCCATTATCCTATGGGTATATTGTGTAGCCTCTTTTAATTTTAAGGGGTTGTAACCTGGAGGGGGAAAAGAATCCTCCAGATGCTTCCTTTGTGATTTCAGTTGACTTCAGCCTGATTTGGGCCATAAATGAAATCTTTCAAGCATCTTAGCCTACTCTGTTGCTTTCCCCCCTGTCCCAACTCTAGTCCTGGGACTCCCCAAAGTTTTATTTCTGCCAGTGTTAGTCCTTGCCTAAAGTATTACAACCCCCAAGCATCAAAATATAACCGACAGCTTATACTTAGGATCCTTAAGACCTTTCCTGGCTCCCAAGCAGCAGCTGGCTAAAATTTGTACTCCTTGTCATGGCCAATGGAGCTTTAATACGTTACTCCAGCACACTTTTTATAGTCCACTGTGGTGGCTAACGTGCTTATATAGGCTAAGACTTCCAGATCACCAGGTCTTTGCTCACACCAGATCCTCTGCCCCTAAAACCCATTCACTTATCTGCTCCTTCAACCTTCAAGGTCCAAGCCAGTATGTCACTTCCTTAATACATTCAACTTACATCCCATCCCATGTTAATCTCTTTTAACAGTTGTTTCAGTCAAGGTAAGCCAGGCTATACTACACTAACAAATGACCTCCAAATCTCAGCGACTTAAGTTTATGTCTCGTTTACACTGAGTGGCTAGATTATTATGGTCTCTAAATAATAACCTGGCCACTCTGTGTGTGTGTGTGTGTGTGTATTAGAGGCCCAGTGCATGAATTCGTGCATGGGTGGGGTCCGGCCAGCCTGGCCAGGGGGAGGGGACATGGGTGGTTGGCCAGCCTGCCTGCTGGTCGAACTCCTGGTCCAGGGGACAATTTGAATATTATCCTTTTATTATATGGGATACACACTGAGCGGCCACATTATTATGTGTTCAGAGATCATTATCATCTGTCCACTCAGTATATGTTACATGTGTATCTTAAGTCAGTTGTTCCCCTCCTCTGAATCTTCTTTACTTGGGGACCCAGGAAGGCAGAGCAGCTTTTATCTGGGATATTGCTGTTCAGTTGGCATATGGAAAATAAAAATATAGTGAAACCAAGCAGTGGTTCTTAGCTTAGAAGTAGAGCATGTCAATCCTGCTCATATTTCATTGACTACAAGAAATCCTATGTCATTCGTCAATGGGATGGGGAAGTATAATACACTCCCAGAGAGGAGCAGCTGGTATTTTAAATATTAAAAAATTAAACTAAACAAGTCCCCATAGCACTTTGTGTCACTATTGCATTTGTTATGTAGTGTTTTGGGTTATGTATCTTGTCCCTGTGAACTATGAATTCATTAAGAGCAGGGGCTGCATATTATTCATCTGTTTATTTCTATGCTGAATACTACCATCATGGCACATAAGAATTGCTTAATAATTGTTTGCTGACTAATTGGATTGGTAAATGAATAAATAATTTTTTACCTGACTTCAATTGGGACATTTGCAAAAAACAAACAAACAACCCCAACTCTACTCTATTTAAAATTGTTCAGTGTCTTAGGAAAACGTATTTTTGGTGAAATATTCTTACGGTGTCTTATGCTTCTGAATCATTTTCATAAGATCTGAGATCTTTGGAAGCCAGTTGGCATCATCATTGGTCACTGGAAATCATCCATTTGACACCAGCAAAACACAGGCATGCCACATTTCTCACAAGGGCTCTAAGATGGTGAAACACCCAGCAGTGAGAATACATCACTGTCCTTTATGTTCGGAGGTGACACAGATGATGCTCAACTATTTTCCTGTTTGGCTGTGGAAGAACGGTCTCATACAAATGAACATTGGAATACTAAATCAAATTTGTCCAGACAAGGATCGCTGCCCACAAGTGATGCTGTAAATGGTGTTCTTTCAAGTGACTCCAAGAAGCTTTTACTGCTCTCAAATGATCTTTCCTATATTGTGTTAAGGCCCCAAATTTCCCCATAAGAACCACTGCTATGTTTAAGTCAGTGTTTGGTAGTTCTACCTTGTTTATGCTCCTTTTCTATGCCCCTCCTTAGAGACAGTAGTTATAGCTTGGCTCTTTTTTATCCTTTCCCCCAAACAGGTACCTTACATTTCTATAACTCACTTTGGGTTGAGAATTAGAATTTATGCAACAAAAAAATCTATGAAGTGTATACTGGTTTTTAGGTACTGTGGCTTCTCTTAATAAGTCCACAACCTAGAAGTGATGACAGACAAGTAAACCAAAAATAAAGTGTGGTATGATAAATGCTATGAGGGAGGCATTCCTGGGTGCACAGATATGGACCATCTACAGGTGGGGATGGTCAGGAGATGATGACTTAATGAGTGTTGAATGAAAAAAATGGGTGCTGTATAACTTAAGATGCTGTTGGAGGCACTGGGTTTTAGATTTGAGTTTTAGAACATTTGAGGTGGAAGAGTAAAGCAATGAGTGTAAATGAACAGAGGGCATTTCTGGTGATGTGAATTGATGGAGGGAAGACCAGAGTCAGATAAGCAGGATCACCAACGAGAACTGTTTCTGTGTGGAAACGATATCACCGAAATGTGAATGAGAGGTGATAAAGTGCTGAAAATGAATGTATATTACTATTTGTAGAAGCTTGTTTTTTTTTTGTTTTTTTTTTGAGCAAAAGGAGGATCATAATTTCTTTGGGGATGATTGTGAATTGGAGTGAAGATTTTTTTTTTTTAAGAGGAGGAAACTTGAGTGTTGTTTATGTGTGTGGAAAGACCTTGTGAATAAAGAAATGGTAAAGATACATTATCGACTACCAAGAGCAAAACCTTCTTACTCTCCCTTTTTTTCATCTGTCTATGCTTCATCTTTCTACCTATCTACTGTTTATTTTTTAATGGGAGTATCCCAACTTTGCTATTTATGCTTCATATTTTTTACTTATTTTATATAAATCACTGTATATTGCTATAATTTTTCTAACTCAATAGAGGGAAATTGACAAATATAATTGTATATATTTAAAGCTTACAATGTGATGATTTCATATACATATACATTGCAGAATTATTGAATATTACCAAGATTAAGATAATTAATACATCCATCACTTCTCATACTCTTCCCCCCCCCCTTTTTTATGGTGAAAATGCTTAAGATCTACTCTCAGCAACTGTTAAGTGTACAATACAGTATTATTAACTTTCATCACCATGCTGTGCATTAGATCCTCAGAACTGATACTTCTTATAACTGGAAGTTTGTAACCTTTGTCCTACATCTCCCCACTTTTCCCTCCCTTCAACCCCTGGAAACCACCATTCTATTCTCTGTTTCTATGAAATCAACTTAAAAAATGATTCCAGGTATAATTGTTACCATGCAGTATTTGCCTTTCTCTTTCTGGCCTATTTCACTTAGCACAATCCCTCCAGACACATGTAATTGCAAGTGGTAGAATTTCCTTTTTTGTATGGCTGAATAATATTCCTTCGTCTCATCATATATCACATTTTCTTTATCCAGTCATCTGTCGAAAGTTGTTTCTATGTCTTGGCCATTGAATAAGACTGCAATGAATGTGAGAGTGCAAATCTCTTTGAGATACTGATTTCATTTCTTTGGGTATATACTCAGGAATGGAGTTGTTGACTCATATGTTCTATTTTTAATTTTTTGAGGAATCTCTACACTGCTTTCCATAATGGCTGGCCCTATTAATAGTCCAACCAACAGAGTATAAGGAATCCCTTTTCCCCATATCCTCGCCAACATTTGTTATCTCTTGTCTTTTTGATAATAGCCATTCTAACAGGTATAAGATGACATCTTATTGGGGTTTTTTGACTTGCATTTCTGTGACTATTAGTGAGTTTGAGCACCTTTTGGCCATTTATATGACTTCTTTGGAAAAACGTATATTCAGGTCCTTTCCAAATTGTAAAATTGGTTTATTTGCTTTAGTGGTCTTGTTGTCTGAGTTTTATTATTTTCATTTTTTTAAAATATATTTTTATTGAGTTCAGAGAGGAAAGGAGAGGGAGAGAGATAGAAATGTCAATGATAAGAGAGAATCATTGATTGGCTGCCTCCTTCATGCCCTCTATTGGGGATTGAGCCCACAATCCAGGCATGTGCCCTTGACCAGAATGGAACCCAGGAGCCTTCAGTCCTCAGGCGACTTTCTATGCCCTCAGCCAAACGGACTAGGGCAGGGGTCTGCAACCTTTAAGACATAAAGAGCCACTTGGACCCGTTTCTGAAGGAAAAAAAAAACCTGGGAGCCGCAAAACCATTGCGACATTTAAAACAAATATAACACTGCATGTATTGTTTCTTACCTTAATGCTATATACCAGATCGTGCAGTTAGCTGTCAATCTGAAGAAAAAAAGGACTTTTTCACTTAACAATGTAAAATATATTTTTGCAAATTAATAGCTAATTAAAATATTTAATTTACCTGGTTAATGGGATTTTTGCTCCTGAACCTCAGTGTGCAGTGTCAGCACATCAGGGCTGTAAGACGTTACCTTCATTTTCACACAGGCTTGCAAGTTGTCGGAGCCGCGGTAAAGCTTCAAAAGAGCCATAGGTTGCCGACACCTGGGCTAGAGCATCTGAGTTTTTATATATTTTGGATATTAGCCTCTTATCAGATATATGGTTTACAAATATTTTCTCCCATTTGATAGGTTGCCTTTTCAATTCATATTTTGATTTCTTTGCTGTGCAAAAGTTCTTTAGTTTCATGTAGCCACACGTTTGTTTTAGTTTTTGTTCCTTTGGTTTTTATGTGTTTTCCAAGGATTCATTGTCTTAGCAGATGTAAAAAAATGGATATGATTCAGGTGCTCGTGGAACTAGCCATTTGAAGCCCATTGGTGACTTGTTATTTAAAAAATGTTTATTTTTTTCTGTAGAACTGACTTCATAAATTGAAGGTAAAATGATTGATATCTACCAAATGGGTAAAAATAACATATATATATATATATATATATATATATATACACACACACACACATATATATATGTATATTTATATATATATCTAATATGTGTGTATATACGTGTGTGTGTATATATATGTGTGTGTGTGTGTATGTGTAACACATTCATGGTGTTTGAAATTAGTATTAATACTGTGATTCTTTTCATTGTGTTTTTTTTAATATTTTATTAATTTTTTACAGAGAGGAAGAGAGGGATAGAGAGTTAGAAACATCGATGAGAGAGAATTATCGATCAGCTGCCTCTTGCACACCCCCCACTGGGGATGTGCCCGCAACCAAGGTACATGCCCTTGACTGGGATCAAACCTGGGACTTTTCAGTCCACAGGCCGATGCTCTATCCACTGAGCCAAACCGGCTTTGGCTCTTTTCAACTTTATGTTAATTATTTCTGGACACCCCAGTTAACCACTGAATATATTATAGGTATTTATAAATTTTCTTGAAATCATTTGGCCTTTGACACTTGCTCTGGTTAAATCTTAAAAAAAAAATTATTGAGGTAACCTTGGTTTATAACTTTATAAGTTCCAGGAGTGCAACATTATAATTCGATATCTGTATTATCCTACATTGTGCTCACCACCAAAAGTCTAGCTTCCAACCATCATCACACAATTGACTTTTACCCATTTTGCCCACCGCTCTTCTCTGCTAATAATCACTGATCTGTTGTCTGCCTCTATGAGTTTGTTCTCTTTGTTGGTTTGTTGTTTCTGTTTTTAATATTCCACACGTGAATGAAATCATATGGTAGTTGTCTTTTTCTATCTGACTTATTTCACTTGGTCTCAAGGCCCATCTATGTTGTTGTAAATGGATAAAAGGTGGAATCCTGCTGTTTGCTTTGAGCAAATCTTTCTTTAAACTGTCTCACACTGGAGAATGAGCAGCCTTCTCTAGAAAAGTCAGTAAATGTTAGTTTTTTAAAAGGCAGAGTGTCATATTAAAAAAAAAATATATATATATATTATTGATCTTTTACAGAGAGGAAGGGAGAGGAATAGAGAGTTAGAAACATCAATGAGAGAGAAACATCGATCAACTGCCTCCTGCACACCTCCTACTGGGGACGTGCCCACAACCAGTGTACATGCACTTGACTGGAATCGAACCTGGGACTTTTCAGTCTGTAGGCTGACGCACTATCCACTGAACCAAACCAGTTAGGGCCAAACTGTCAGATTTGAAGCTAGTTTGGTGTTGCAGTTGCATTCAGTTTCAATGCAATTTTTTTAAAATACCATTTGATATTGTGTGTCTGGTATATTTTCAGAGCAGTTTGGAAAGAAGTTGAGTAGACTACGTTAGTGTTTGTTCTACTGAGCAATACCTGGTATAAATGGCTTACATAATGCGACCATTTATTCTTTGGAGATCAATGTGTAATAGATAGGTTTACCAAATTTACTTCTGGCCTCCTATAATCCAAAGGATGTAAGCTTATAACCACAAAAAAGCAGTATCTGAGACTAACTCTGCTGACATTGAACACTTACCTACAAGACGAATGTAGCTAAACACACCACCAAGCTATCTGAAAATTAAAGAAGGATAGCTCATAAAATTGAATTGGGATATTGGCTATCCACTTGGAAAGAAAAAGCTGGTTTCTTCCTCATATTGTTTAAAAAAAAGTTCCAGAAGGATTAAATACTTAATTGTGGAAAACAACACTATATAAATATTAGAGGTAAGAATAAAAAAATCATTTTAAATTTTTGGAGGGGGTGAAGGATTTCCTTAGTTTGGCCTCAAGGTATTACCACATTAAAGAAAACTGGGGGTGGGTAGGTAGAAGAGGACATAGCGAGGAAATGGTGATGGAAGGAGACTAAGGTGACCAGACTTCCCGCTTTTGGCGGGACTGTCCCGCCAAAAGCGGGACGTCTGGTCATCTTAAAGGAGACTTAACTTGAGGTGGTGAATACGCAATATAATATGCAGATGTTGTATTATAGAAGTGTACACTTGAAACCTGTATCATTTTATTAACCAATGTCAACCCAATACATTCAATTAAAACAATAAAAAACTGAGTCAGTTTGAACACATAGAAATACTACTAAATTGGCAACAAATTTAAAAAATAAATAACAACCAAAGATGCCCCAGGGTAGGAGCATATATTTAAAAAAATATATATCTTTATTGATTTCAGAGAGGAAGAGAGAGATAGAAACATCAATGATAAGAGAGAATCATTAATCGGCTGCCTCCTGCATGCCCCACACTGAGGATCAAGCCTGCAACCCAGCCATGTGCCCTGACCGGGAATCGAACTGTGACCTCCTGGTTCATAGGTTGATGCTCAACCACTGAGCCATGCCAGCTGGGCACATGTCTTTATTATGTAAAGGTATTTTACAAATTTATAAAACAAATAGAAAAATGGGCAAAGATGCAAATAGGCAGTTTTCAAAAGAAGAAATCCACACAGACACTAGTAAACAAGAGGAGATGCTTAATATCACAATAACTAAAGAAGCACACGTTCTTTAGAGAAGTACATGTTAAAATGACAATATGATGGTGTGTTTTTCAGCTACCATGCTGTCAAAGATGAAAAAGATTGCAAATAGCCAGAGAGGCTGCAGATGTAAGGCAGCCCCACAGAGGCATTTAAATTGACTAACGGTTCTAGAAGGCAAATGTGCCTTCAAATGTGTTTCCCATGTTCGAGCCAAGAACTCACTTCTGTGTAGTCTAAAGAAATAATGATATAAATCTCCAAAGGGTGCTTTATTTCAGTGTTGTCTATCTATAATAGCAAAACAGGGATGAACCCAAATGTCCATTCATACTATAGAAACATTGGTGTTTATTTTTAAGGACAGGCTGCCTTTTGACTAAAGTTAAATAGAAAAGTTTTCCATGAAGTACCAGAATTTAACACCATCGCCTTGGATTGCTTGGCCTTTGTTTTAATTACTGGCAGTAAATAAGCTAAAGTGGATAAGAATCCTTGGGCTGGAAAGTCTTCCCAGAGAAGAAAAATGGGGAGAATAAAAACTTGTCTGATGTCAGCCCTTTGGAAAGACACTCAGAGCTTTGTACAGACCAGATTGAAGTGTTGTACACACACCTTTCACCTCGACAGTGGCTTTTTATTTTTATTTTTTATTTTTTTATTTTTTTTTGTGCGGAGCCATAATTTGTCCTCCTCCATCCTCTCCCCTCTGTTTCCCCACCTCTTTTTTGTACCCTGGTAAGCAGCGGTCCTATCACAAGGACAGATACTGAGACCTTCCTCTCAAGGACCTCTGGACAACACCTGGTTTTGCATATTCAGAGGACCAAAATAGAGAAGTAAATAACCCATCCCAGCTTCCATTTAAGGCAGCTGCAATGACAGCAAGCCACCCCTGAAATATTGGTGGGCAGAGGCCGCCAGCGCTTAGCCTCTGCTGCGGGAAGATGTGTGAGGAGCTGCCATTAGAGAAAGAAGGTTACTGAAAGGTTGGCTTTGCAGAGGCTCTCTCTCTTCCCTTCTGCTCTCAATAAATAATCACAATGCTGCCTTTTGCTGGGAGGTGTAGTTCTATGCTGGGGTTCTAAATCAGGGATGCATACCAGAACTCTGGGAAGAGTTTTAGAAATAAAGATGCCTGGAAAGGACCTGGAGGCCAACTAGCTGGAATCTATGTCATGTTAAACCTTAAGGGTGACTCATATGGAAGCCATGGCTCATTGCAGAAATCTGCAAAGCTTTGAAAACCTGGAGGCTCGGTAGGCCCCTAGAGATGTCTTGCAGGACTCCTTTATAAATCATTTGATAAAAATACTAGAGGCCTGATGCATGAAATTCATGCAAGGGACTCAGCCCTTGCAACCCTACCTTCGTCTGGAAGGTCATCTGGAAGGACGCCTGGCCTAATTAGCATATTTCAATTTTTTTATTATTATAGATGTTTCTGGTCTTCTATTCAATAAGCAATGAGCTCTTTCTTCTCTGAAAGCTTATAATAATTCTTATACATAGCACACATCTCTAATGTTACCCTGATCCGGCATATGTCACTAACTCGTGTACTTAACAAATATTTATTTAGCACCTACCACACTCCAGGCTATTTAATAGGGTTCGGCTAGTATTTATTGTTTCTGATTATGTGTATCCATCCCTGTAGACACTGTGCTCATCGCAAGCCATCATAATAAGGATTTTTCATGTCTGTCAGCCCATTCCTACTATTGCTGAGTTCAGGGATTGTGTTTTATTTGTCTTTGTGCTTCTAGTGCTTAGCATCTTCCCTGGCATTCAGTTAGTGCTCTGTGAATATTAGCTTATATTATTATCCCTGTAGGAGTAGGGAGAACAGATGGTGTGTTCTAGGGTTAACAGGTCAGTTAATGACTATTCCACATGGCTAGTACATAGCAGGCATAGGAAGAGGTGTAGAAGTTGAGGCAGGGCCAGTCCATGAAGAGTCTTATATGTTTTGGGTTTTTAAAAATATATTTGTATTGATTTCAGAAAGAAAGGGAGAGGGAGAGAGAGATAGAAACATCAATGATGAGAGAGAATCATTGATTGGTTGCCTCCTGCACGCCACCTACTGGGGGATTGAGCCCACAACCAGGCATGTGCCCTTGACTGGAATCAAACCCGAGACCCTTCAGTCCTCATAGAAAGCTGATGCTCTATCCCCTGAGCCAAACCAGCTAGGGCAAGTCTTATATGTTTTGCCAAGAAGTCTTGGTTTCATATACATTGGTGAGTGCTATGGTCTGAATGTTTGTGCCCACCCAAAATTCATATGTTGAGAACCTAATGCCCAACGTGGTGGTATTAGGTGGAGCCTATAGCAGACAATTAGGTCATGAGAGCAGAGCCTTCATGAATAGCATTAGTTACTTTATAAAGAGACCCCGGAGAGATGCCTTGCCCCTTTTTTCGACTTGAGGACACAGTGAGAACTCAGCAGCCTGCAAACTGGAACAGGGCTGTCACCAGAAGTCAACCACGCCGGCACTCTGATCTCAGACTTCAAGCCGCTAGGACTGCGAGAAATAACTTTCTGTTTTTCATAAGCCACCCAATATACGTTGTTTGTTATAGCAGGCCAGGCACACTAAGATGGCAAGTCGCTCCAAGTTTTATGCACAAAAGAGGCATGATGATGGCATGGCTGGGAGGAGGTCAGGAGAGGAGCCATGGCTGGTTAGAGGATTTATTGCAGTAATCTAGAAGAGAGGGTAAAAACGATTGAGCATTCCCAGTGGTTCATTGGGGCTGGCTTGTACCAGTGTGTGAGAGCTGATTCTGTACCGGTCTTCTTAAATCATGATCAGTAACATCACATTAGTAACTTACAATTGACCACGGTTGGAGTATTTTATTATAAGAATTAGCGAACACTAGATATCAGGGATTTTTTTCCCCCTCGGAAAGCCATTTTACCAACTCATGATTGTGTTTACCTCATTTTAAAAGTCATTTCGCCTAGAAAGCCTTACCTTACTGCCAGGCCTGGAGAAGGTGAATCTTCTATGTGCTCGCATCACATCCTCTTCCTTCACCATTAAAAGACTCAACACTCTGTATTTTAATAACCTGTTTACTTGTTTGGATATCATGCTGGCTGTAAGTTTTGTAATGGCAACAACATCTGCCATGTTCACACCTGTACCCCATGCCTACCACATAAATAAGTGCTTGAGGATATTTGATGGTTGTTTGAATGAACAATGTTTTATCCCATTACTTCATGTGACAGATATGTTTCTTCAGCAATTCCAGAAGTGGCATATGTCATGGTTCATACTTTCTCTTTTTTAGGATAAATTGAATGAGTCAAAACTACATTGTAATGATCAAAAAAGCCATGTATGTCCTCAGCACTTGAAAAGAATAGAAAGAATAGATATTTCTCTGAGCATAACATGAAAGAAATATTTTAAGAGGGAAATTATTTGCTATTTCATTTTGTTTTAATTTTTCCTCCTTGTGGGTATGAAAATTGCGATTTTCTTTGCTTTTTAAAAAGATATATCTTTATTGATTTAAGAGAGGAAGAAAGAGGAAGAGAGAGAGACAGAAACATCCACGATCAGAAAGAATCATGGATCGGCTGCCTCCTGCAAGTCCCCCACTGGGGATCGAGCCCACAACCTGGGCATATGCCCTTGACTGGAATTGAACCCTGTACCTTTCAGTTCACAGGCAGATGCTCTATCCACTGAGCCAAACCAGCTAGGGATTTCTTTGCATTTTAAGGGTAGCATGGGAAGAAAGAGACTTTTGATGACCTAAGCCAGTTGTAGAAGAGCTAGGAAAGTACCCTTTTAATATTTTGATTTGAAGAAGAAGCTAAAGGTATTAGTGAAAAACAGACTTGAACTTTTTCATGTTGTTGACATTACACTTGCCAAAATAGATAACTTCCTGTCAAAACAGATATGTATATTTACACGGACAGATAAAACATATATAAAGCACAGTTATTAAAATAATGTTTATGAAATATTTATAACATACCTGTGCTCATTAGCTACTGCAGCATAACAAATGGCTCCAAAATGGCTTAAAACAGTGCACATTTATTATTGGACCTAGTTTCTGATGGCAAGATGCTTATGTTGTAATTCTGAGTGAAGAGAGTCCAATTCAAAATTATATAATAGGATCAAAATTGGGTGAGAAAAATAGCATAAAGAGGTTAAAAGAAGAAAATATGAATAGATCAGCTACCACATAAGAGGCCTTTGAAAAGGGAATAAAAACCTTATGACTAAGAAGGGAAAATAATCAAAACACAGGACTTTGAAATGTAGAGGGTTCTTACAAAAAGTAAAGAAAGTTTATAAAAGGACTTAAGATAGCACTCAAGGAATGGGGATGGACAGGATCCAGAAATGGAAGCAAGGTGTCAAGATAGTGGATGAGGCTCCAGCTGGTTTGACTCAGTGGATACAGCGTCAGCCTCTATGGACTGAAGGATCCCAGGTTCAATTCCAGTCCAGGGCACATGCCCGCTTTACAGGCTCGATCGCCAGTAGGGGGCGTGCAGGAGGCAGCCGATCAATGATTCTCTTTCATCATTGATGTTTCTAGCTCTCTTTCCCTCTCTTCCTCTCTGAAATCAATACAAATGTATCTTAAGCACAATACAATCAACAATTTATTATTTTAAAAAAAGGTAGTGGATGAGGTTATGGTAAGGTATCCTGGAATGAAGGCAAATTTTGCCCCAGCCAAAAGTCTATGTGCTTTCTTTCTTTCTTTTTTTCTTTTTTGTTAAAATATATATTTTATTGATTTTTTACAGAGAGGAAGGGAGAGAGATAGAGAGCTAGAAACGTCGACGAGAAAGAAACATCAACCAGCTGCCTCTTGCACACTCCCTACTGGGGATGTGCCCGCAACCAAGGTACATGCCCTTGACCGGAATCAAACCTGGGACCTTTCAGTCCACAGACCGATGCTCTACCACTGAGCCAAACCGGTTTCGGCTATATGTGCTTTCTTAAGGGCAAATACTAATTCTAGGGCAAACCAAATTAGGCTCTACAGGATTAAACCAGATGAGTTAAGTAATAAAATGAGTTGTGTTTTTTATTTTTTATTTTTTTATTTATTTATTTATTTATTTATTTTTTTTTTTGTAAAATAGGAATTTGAGGGCTGAAATAGGTAGGTTTAGGAAATTTTAAAAATTAAGAGGTCCATAGAAAAAACACAGGGCTACAGAGTAGCAGAAGGGTACATTTCCATAAGACAAGGGATCAGGGAGCAGCAGAAGTTACATTTCTATGCCCTAACTGGTTTGGCTCAGTGGATAGAACACTGGCCTGTGGACTAAAGATTCCCAGGTTCGATTCTGGTCAAGGGCATACACCTTGGTTGTGGGCACATCCCCAGTAGGGGGTGTGCAGGAGGCAGCTGATTGATGTTTCTCTCTCATTGATGTTTCTGACTCTCTCTCTCCCTCTCCCTTCCTCTGTAAAAAAATAAATATATATTTTTACACACATATATTACATTTCCATAAGACAAGGGATCTGGGAGTAGCAAAAGGTACACATTTACAGAATAAAGGGAAGAAGGAAGAAAGCCCAGAGGGAACAGGGAAACAATGAGTAAGAAGGGGAGGAGAGCCTCAGATGTCCCATGTGGGGTTTGACCTTTGAGCTAGGAGTTGCTATAGTGCCAAATCAGAAGGGGATAGTGACCAATCAGAGGGGATATCAAGGCACACAGATCTGCAGCCTTTATAAACCATGGAAAAAGGAACTCAGTGGGACTCTTTCTGCCTCCCAACCTGGCAGTCTGTTCTTGTTCTTCAATAAATTTCCACCTTTACTATATCATCTTCTGTCCGTGGATTCATTCTTTGACTCTGATGGACAGAGAGCCTGGGAAATCATCCTGTCCAGGGAACACCATGCATATCAATCCAAAAATCCTGTTTCATTAGCGTGGGGGAAGGACTGTGAGTAAGGCTGGAAGTAGGGCTGAATTCTGAATTCTGGTGTTAATGGTTTATCATTAAACTAGAGGCCCGGTGCATGATTTTGTGCACAGATTTTGTCCAGCCAGCCTGCTCCAATGAGGGGGGGAGGGACCGTGGGAAATTGTTCCGGTTGTTCCATCATTCTGGTCACTTGGCTTTTATATATATAGACAAGGTATCTCTCCTAGGTTTCACCCTATCTTTGTTTCATATGTATGTGTTGCATAATGTTTTCATGCTTTCTTTTACCATATTGGGTATTGATTTTCTGCTCCAACCACTTGGGTATTCAAGTCTCCTGCTTCCCGAAGCTGGACATTCCTGACGTGGTGGTGGGGCAGTGGTGGGGGATGCAAATATTGAAGGCTAAGGGAAAATATAAGTGCCTCTTCAGGAACCAAATGAATTAGATACACTGTTTCTGGGATGTAAACTAGAAACAATGGCGTAAAATGAGTAGGGAAAATAGAAATTAGTGCTCCTCAACAGTCAAAACACAGGTCCCAGATATAGACAGTACACCTGAAGATCCTTCTGACAAATTGTGTTGCAGCTTTGAACATTTAGAGTGAGTCTGTTTCTGTTCAGTCATACACAGAATATAGCATATTCTTTCTTTTTTTATTCTTTTAATTTCCCACCCACGGTTATTTTTCCATTGATTTTCAGAGAAAGTGAGAGGGTAAGACAGAGAGAAATACTAATATGAGAGAAATACATCAATTGGTTGCCTCCTGTAAGAGCCCTGATGGGGGAAGAGCTTGCAACCCAGATATATGCCCTTGACTGGAATACAACCGGGAACTTTCAGTATGGTATGCAGGCCAACGCTCTATCCACTGAGCAAAACTGGCTAGGGTGCATATATTCTTAACATATGCAAATTCATCTAAGTGGCCACTTAGGAAAAGAGAGAGTCTCTAAAAGACAATGATGTTGTTGTGTCTCCCCCCCCCCCCCCCAAGCTGTTGTTTGTATGGAAAAGCAATTTTGCATTACAGAAACTGGCCCCACCTCAATGGAATAGATGCAAAAGGTTTTCTCAGGAGAGTTGGTAGTAAAATATTCCTTCACCAGCTACTGCAATCATGTATTCTAGTTCATTTTGTACACTTCTGATGAAGCCAAAATGTCTCCCAGAATTGTCTTTCCTATATAGCCATAGTTCCTTGCCTTAAAAAAAAAAATTTCGTTGCTACTTCAAAACTATAATTTTGCTACTGTTATAAATCATAATGTAAATATCTGTATTATGCTTTCAGAGATCATAATAATCTGGCCACTCACTGTATAATGTCACGGCAGCCTGCCATAATGAATCCAAAACAAAACTAACCCATTGCACCTCTGTGGCAGAGGTGAAATATTCAGGCAGACTTCAGCATTTAATGAAGCCAGTTGTTTCCTAGAAATTAACTGAGTGCCATTAAATTTTGCTTATAGAAAATAACTACTCTGACCATGAGCTCCTTCATTCATCAAATCTGAAAGGCCAGCAAGGACCAGGAGTGACAGACAAGAGGACATAGACAAAAATCCCCTGAAGGAAGTCATCTTTTATTGCCTTGTAACATGTTGGCTTCCATATAGAGAGATACTGTTGATGCACTCACTGCCCTAGGACAGGTCATTTGAGCAGTTTTTACAGCGCTAGGGCATAGAGGTACAGGGATAAATTATGGCTTAACTCCTTTCAGAGGGGAAGTATTTCAGAAACAAAGCCAGGCACACATTGTGGGCATTGAAAAAACGACAATTGGGCAGAAACCACAAGAGGGGCTGGTTTCACCCTTCTTGCCAATGAGATACTCCTATGACTGGTTTTCTAGCTTCTTCATACTCAGTCAGTTCGTCTGTTAATGAAATGGGATACCTGTAAGCCCTCCAGTGTTTGCTTGAAAAGTAAGAACAAGGATGAAGTGATCTGAAGTGGGGCCATGCCGGATGAAAGAGCAGAAGAGCAGTAGGATGATGCCCACTCGGAACTCGATTGATGGGGTTGCTCTTATCCTCCTTACTTCTGAGAGGTGAAACCCGAGAGGCGGGAAGAGGTGAGGATGGCAGGGAAGCGGAGAGCAGATGGTGGTCACAGGTGAAAGTGGTGGTCTCTCAGACAAGTGCATTTTGAGAGATACTTCTCAATGATGCTCTCGTCTATTCTTGGCTATGGTACAGAAGTGTCCTGTATTCTTGAGTCCTTTGACCTCCATTCTACTGGGCAGTTCTTTCCTGTATGCTCATGTTGCACAAATCACCGGTGCATAAGATTGTCTGGCGTGCTGGATATGTCAATCTGAGTCCTATTGTAAGAGGGATGTCCAACTGGGGATCGGGCCAAAACTGGCAGTTGGGCATCTCCTAAGGCACATGTGTCAAACACAAGGCCCGCGGGCCAAATCCGTCCTGCCAGGCCTTGCAATGTGGCCCGCACCGCGCTGTCATCACTGCACTCCGTTGCGTTTCCATCACAATGACAGTTTATGACTGTTCAGTAAACCATTCAGCCCACGATTTAGGCTGGATTTTAGATTTTGGCCCCTTCTCTGATTGAGTTCGACACCCCTATCCTAAGGGGTCCCGAATTGGAGAGGGTGCAGATTGGGCTGAGGGGACCCCCTTCCCCCTGTGAACGAATTTCGTGCACCGGGCCTGTAGTTACACACATAAGTGTCTTGGATACTCATTTTGATGTGCATATCATTTTATTCTGTCTGTCTAGGTATAGGTTCCTTGGGGGCTGACTTCCTCTCATAGCTGCCTGTTATGGAGCAGAGATACCCAAGGACTATCAAGTGTGATTACATGAAACCAATGCTGTGCTACTGAGAAAGCATGTATACCTCCTCCATTCACTTGGTTAATTCAGTAGTGTTCTAAAGAGGTCCTATTTCTACAGTCCATCAGATCCTGAGTCATTCGGGCTTTCTAGTGAAGAGTGGATTGTTGGGATTATGGGTGATGACCCTTGCGGGACACTGAACACAGATAGTGCCATAGAGCAGAGGGAGGGCTGGCAGCACAAATTAAGCCTTCATTCTTACTGCAGTTGCTTCCAAAATGTTTTGTTCTTCCCTTGCTCCCTTTCATTCTTTTCTAAGCTATATTGACCCCTCGTGTCGCTCGTGCTGTCTACTCATTATTCCTGAATGAGTGTGTGTCAGGGAACTTCCACTTTCTGTGAGACCAGTGAAGAAAAAAATAGCACACTGTCTGCTCCTTTAGGGCGCTGGCAGTCCATATTTGCTGCCAGGAAGATGACTGAGATGTGTTTCTCTTGAGGAAGGGGGTTCCAGGGTATCCTTCACAGCCTCTCATCCTCACCATGGGTCCCATCACAAATCATGCCCCCCATGGTGTAGGGCTGACAGCTGATGTGAGGAGACTTTCCCTTAAAATAATTGATGGAGCATCTGTTTCCAAAACAGATGGTACAGTAGGCCTCCAAGTCAGTGCTGCAATGAATGTAATCTATTTTTTGAATCACCAGGTTAGGTAAGAAACAATTTTAAGACTTTAATATATAGGGTACCCCAAACAATCCCTGTATGGTTTGAATTTTTAATACATTTACTTCTATATAAGATAAACCATTTACAAAATACAACAGAGAAAGCCTGTGCACAAGACTTAACTAGAGCTGGAACTGGTTTGGCTCAGTGGATAGAGCGTTGGCCTGCGGATTGAAAGGTCCTGGGTCCGATTCCGGTCAAGGGCATGTATCTTGGTTGCGGGCACATCCCCAGTAGGAGGTGTGCAGGAGGCAGCTGATCGATGACTCTCTCTTATCAATGTTTCTAACTGTCTATCCCTCTCTCTTCCTCTCTGTAAAAAATCAACAAAATATATTAAAAAAAAGAGATTTAATTAGAATTGTTAATGATTCCTTTGTTCTAAAATTTATTTTGATTTCTTATGTTATACTCATAACTAAATACAAATATCTGAAAATGATGGCAGACATGAAAGCTAATATTACCTCAATTAAATCAGCTAAATCTGGCGTTTTCCGACAGGGGTAAAATTGATAAATATCCTTTTCCATAAGAAATCAAACTTCCTTTGATTTCAGGAAGTTATTTCTTACTTTTCATCATCGGAAGCAACTTACTATCTTAGTAGTGAATTAGAAGCTAGTAAGGGCAGGAGAAATATTAAATCCCACCCAATTTTCCACCTCATATCCCTACTTCTGTCACAGATTCTGAGCATTCTCTGTGTTTTCTTTGGTGGGTAGTTTGAGGGGAATTTAGGTGACTTTTGTGTAGCAGGTTGGATTGTTTGATAGGTGAGTGGATGTAAGTTATTGAAGAGGAATTGCTAGTAGTAGCAGAAATTACGACTTATGTGCAACAGCTAATAATTGAATTGGTTCCTATAGAGGACCACTTTGCCAGTTAGACTATTTTTTCACACGAACCAATTAAGATATAGCATTTGTAATCAGGTCTACAAAGCATTTTTTTTTAAAAAAAATCCTTTTCCTAGCCGGTTTGGCTCAGTGGATAGAGTGTCAGCCTGCGGACTCAAGGGTTCCAGGTTTGATTCTGGTCAAGGGCATGTACCTCGGTTGCGGGCACATCACCAACAGGGAGTGTGCAGGAGGCAGCTGATCGATGTTTCTCTCTCATGGATGTTTCTAACTTTCTATCCCTCTCCCTTCCTCTCTGTAAAAAATCAATAATAATATATTATATATTTTTTTAAAATCTCCTTGTAGTAGGTGGAAATAATCTTGCTCTGTTGAACCTCTCTTATTTATTTTTTAAAAAAGGTTTTGATTTATTTCAGAGAGGAAGGGAGAGGGAGGGAAAGATAGAAACATCAATGCTGAGAGGGAATCATTGATCAGCTGCTTCCTGCACGCCCCCTACTGGGGATGGAGCCCACAACCTGAGCATGTGCCCTGACTAGGAATTGAACTGTGACCTCCTGGTTCATAGTCAACACTCAACCAGGAGCTACACCAGCTGGGCCGAGTCTCTCTTTTGCAGTGATATATGTTGTGATCCCATTTAACCAAGAGATTCCTTGACATAGCAGATTCCCTCACTCATTAAGGAATTCATTTGCTAATCATCAGTCAAAAGACTGGTGGGCAGAACAATTTAAACCCAAGAGTCACTTAATTGAAAATTAATTTCAAATTAAGAAAAAATCCTTCTGGAATGATAATATAAACCAGTAGAATCTTAAAAGAAAAACATCTCTTTAGGGATCTTTTAACAATATTATGTATTTTCAAAAGGTATAATTCCACCATTTGTAAGTTGTAGAATAGTTAGAAGTTCCAAACAGCCAAATACTTCATGAGAAAAATTACTGTGTTAAGGAAATGTAGTTTTTATTGATTTTAGAGAGGGAGAGAGAGAGAAGAGAAGAGAAGAAGAGAAGAGAAGAGAAGAGAAGAGAAGAGAAGAGAAGAGAAGAGAAGAGAAGAGAAGAGAAGAGAAGAGAAGAGAAGAGAGAAACATTGACACACACACCAGGGCTCAAACCTGAAACCTGGGTATGTGCCCTGGGAATCAAACCCGCAACCTTTTTGTGCATGGGACGATGCTCCAACCAACTGAGCCACACCGGCTAGGACTAAGGAAATATACAGATTAGGTACTCTCCTCCTCCTCTCCCCCACACCCCCTCTCTCCTTGTTTTCTTCAGGTTCTCTAATCCAGCAGTGATTCCTAAGTGACAGCCTGCCATCTTACATTGTATGACTGTCCCTGGAGCTTGGTGCAGTTTTCAGATGAAGCTGAGGGTTTAGAAGTGTAGCCTTGAGACTTAAGATGCAGGAAAATGTTAAAGCTGACACATTCTTGTTACTGGGAACCAAGAGTGAGTACCTGGGAAAAAATACACCAGGCAGTGTTCCTAATTGTTCACCAGCCAATTGTTCTTGTCTGATGATTTCTTCTGCTAATAAGAAGTACCATCTGGCTGCTGTGGACAGAATGATGGGAGAGATGGAGTAGACAATGAAATGTTTTGTAGATCACAGTTTCTTCAAAGTAAAATCTGCGAGGGAGTAATAAAGGAATGCTTCTATTTGAATACCTCTTGAGGAGATTTTGGAACTGTATGGAAACGTTTTTTGTTATTCACGTTGCTATTTTCTGCTTCCGATGAAAATGATACAGGGGAGTTCAAAATCATTGCCTTGATCAGAGCCAAGGAGCAGCTACCGTAAAGAGAAGCCATAGAGCAGTGGCAGACTTGGCTCAGTGGACACAGCGTGTTAGCCCCTGGACTGAGGGTCGTGGGAGGATTTTAAAAAGAGAGAAAGAGAAGCCTAGAAAGACAAAAAATTGTGAGCTTCTGGACGGTTCCTTCTTTTCCAGGTCGTCCTTGAGATGCTTCTGAATACTGGAACTTCCAGAGCAGCCATGCACTAATAATTGGCACTTTTTGCTTTTTAAAAATTATTATTTAAAGTATTACATATTTCTCCTTTTCCCCCCATCAACCCCTCCCCAGCCACTACCACCTCCCCCAGTATCCCCCCGACCCCCTGCCGCCTGCCCTCTGAGGTTTGACCGTCTGTTCAGTGTTTCTGTCTCTGGATCTACTTTTGTTCATCAGTTTATGTTGTTCATGATATTCCACAAATGAGTGCAACCATGTGATATTTATCTTTCTCTGACCCGCTTATTTCGCTTAGCATAATGCTCTCCAGCTCCCTCCATGCTGTTGCAAATGGTAAAAGTTCCTTCTTTTTTATAGCAATGTAGTATTCCATTGTGTAGATGTACCACAGTTTTCTAATTCACTCATTTGCTGATGGGCACTTAGGCTGTTCCCACATTTTAGCTATGATAAATTGTGCTGCTATTAGTACTTTTTTATCCTCTCGTACTCCAATAGACATAATCAAGACATTTTTGTCATAAAACATGGGAGGCCCTATTGGCAAGGCTCAGTGGTTGAGCATCGACCTATGAGCCAGGAGGTCACAGTTCGATTCCTTGGTCAGTTGGGGCACATGCCTGGGTTGTGGGCTTGGTTCCCATTGGGGGCCGTGTAGGAGACAGCTGATCAATGATTCTCTCTCATCATTGATGTTTCTATCTCTCTCTTCCTTCTCCCTTCCTTTCTGAAATCAATAAAAAAAATATTTAAAAACAAAAAAACTCAACTCCAGATTGTTCCCTTCACAGTGGAGAAGTGTGGGGAGGATTTACCGAGGTGCAAGGAAATCTGAAGAGTATGTAAGAGGTGTCTCAGTAACTTTAAACTTCCGTAACATCAGAAAGAGACAGGGAAAGGGGCAATTTTTACTTTGAAAATAAACCTGTATTTTTTTTTTTTTTTTTTTTTTTTTTAGGAAACAACCAAGAAATAGGAGCACAGTTCAACATGAATCCGGAATAGAACTAGTGTAGCTATCAGGGAGTTTATAAAAATGTAGAATGTTCTTAAAGAACACACAGGTTTTAGGTAATAGAAATAACTTGGGAGGCAATAATTATTTTAAAATGATAGTTATGGTTCCCAGTCTGCATGGCTCAGTAGCTGAGTGTCGACCTATGAACCAGAAGGTCACTGTTTGATTCTCAGTCGGGGCACATGCTTGAGTTGCTGGCTTGATCCCCAGTGTAGGGCATGCAGAAGGGAACCGATTAATGATTCTCTCTCATCATTGATTATTTCACATCTCTCTCCTTCTCTGAAATCAATAAAAATATATTTTAAATAATAAAATAAAATACGGTTGTGGTGAATTCGAATTAGTGGCGTGCAGGTGTTTGTGCCATTGCTTGCAGAAAAGTGGAGGATTCTTATAGCTATGGGTGACAGTGACCTCTGTAGAGTGTGATGGGAAGAGACAGGGACCCCTGAACTCTGGGTGAGGAGGAAGCTCAATGTTGTATGAATTGAACATGCCTCTTTGTTGAATTGCAGGCACAACATTTTGTTCATGATTTGAGGCAGGCAAAATCTGCATTGACTGCAATATCCAGAAGAGGGCTGAGCACAGGTGCCTTAAGCACTCATTACCTTAAGTACTCATGACAGTTCTAGAGTCTTCTGCTTTTGGGTATGAGTGGAGTTTAATTTTACTTATAAATACACTAGATGCCTGGTGCACGGATCTGTGCACTGGTGGGGTCCCTCAGCATAGCCTGCGGGGATCAGGCTGAAACCAGCAGTCCAATGCTGCCTGCTGCTCCTGCCTGCCACTCCTGCTCATCCTGGCCCCGCTGTGTCTGCTGCTCTGCTGTGGTCTCTAGGCTGTGGCAGCCAGCCATGAGTCCTGTGTCTGGTGCCTGTCAGTCAGCTGAGCAGCGCTCCCACGGTGGGAGCACATTGACCACCAGGGGGCAGCCCTAGAGTGAGCGTCTGCCCCTGGTGGTCAGTGGGCATCATAGCGACCAGTCAACCTGTCGATCACTTAGGGTTTTTATATATAATAGATAGTGCAAAGGTTAATGGATAAGCTATAAGAATAGCATGTAGAATGGAATGGAATATAGACACATTATAGATGGGAATGTGCAGGTGGGAGTAAAGGACTGCTAAAGTCTGGCCCAGAGGCACTTATGCCAGAATCTTAATTCCAGACACAAAGGAATTCCAGACACCTTATCCCTATGTAAGACTACTCATTCAAGTGTGAAGCACAAATGAGTATATGTGGCAGGAAGGTTTAAAAAAGTAAAACTTATGTTGAAGATCAGGCATGAGTTTTGTCCTGCTGCCTTGTTGATCTTCGCCACCTGAAACGTACAGCTCTTTGTCCGGACTCTGATTCCAGAAAAAGCTCAAATACTTCTCAAGTTGTAAAACTCACCAACGTTGCTGAGGCATGTAGTTAGGAAAAATCATCATTTATAATTCATTTTAAAGTGAAATTCTTTGAAAAGAAATCCAATTTTTATCTTTTCTTATGGAAAATGGGAACAGAATTGGAAAGTAAAGTATTTCCTCCTATCAGAAATTGTGTATAGGATGGTAGCCAGGTTGCCTGATGGCATAGTTGGAGGGATATGCAGAGAGGCAGTATTCTTTCTTTTTCCTAACTTTAAAAAATATATATATTTTATTGATCTTTTACAGAGAGGAAGGGAGAGAGATAGAGAGCTAGAAACGTCGATGAGAGAGAAACATCCACCAGCTGCCCCTTGCACACCCCCCACCGAGGATGTGTCCGCAACCAATGTACATGCCGTTGGCCGGAATTGAACCTGGGACCTTTCAGTCCGCAGACCGACGCTCTACCACTGAGCCAAACCGGTTTCGGCTCTTTCTCCAAACTTAATGTAGGTTTCAGCAGGGCCCTTTTATAGGCAGAAACTTGAGTGTTGGTCTATCTTCAGGGGAGACAGGGACTAAAGATCATTTACTAAACATCCCCATAAATCTGGAATATACTCATAGGATTTTGCCATTAAGATGGAAAGTTAACTAAGTATATGTTGAAATATTGAAATGAACTCATTCATTTTCTCTTTTTTCCTTGGCTCTTATTTGCTGGGCTATTTAGGGAAATGTCGATGCTTGAGAGTAAAGCAAAGTGGGCAAAAATCCAAAGGATTAAATTTAGTTCCCATGAAAGTGTTCCTACCATGAAATATTTCCAAGTTAGTTAACTAAATTAATTGAACATGTGCTTAGGAAATGGCATTTCTAAAACATTGGTAGCAAAGGCCTGGAGTGATATGCTTATACTTCTGACCTGGGTTTTTCTTTTCTTAAAATATATTTTATTGTTTTTTTATAGAGGGGAAGGGAGAGGGATAGAGAGTTAGAAACATCCATGAGAGAGAAACATCTATCAGCTGCCTCCTGCACACTACCTACTGGGAATGTGCCCGCAACCAAGGTACATGCCCTTGACTAGAATCGAACCTGGAACCCCTGAGTCCACAGGCCAATGCTCTATCCACTGAGCCAAACTGATTAGGGCCTGACTTAGTTTTTTTCATCTGAATTATAGGTTGCCTTCTGAAAAAGGAAGTCTGCCTGGCCTTTCTTCCACTGGTTGGAGAGTTATCACCTAAGACAGAATGTCCATGCAGAAACTGTCTTATGGACTCTCTCTCTCTCTCTCTCTCTCTCTTTCTCTCTCTCTTTCTCTCTCTCTCTCTCTCTCCTCTCTCTCTCTTCTCTCTCAAATGCTGGGAGAGAGAGAGAGAGGAGAGGAGGATGAGAGAGAGAGGGAGAGAGAGAGAGAGAGAGAGAGGGAAGAGAGAACGAGAGAGAGAGAGAGGAGCGAGAGAGAGAGTAGGGAGAGAGAGAGGAGAGAGAGGAAGAGGAAGAAAGAGACCGACGAAGGAGGGAGAGAGGAGAGGGAGAGAGAGAGAGAGAGAGAGAGAGAGAGATATCTTATTTCAGTTTCCATGGGAATAGGCTAAATAAGGACTCTAACAGACAGCAGTATGAGTGTAACTTTTGCTATTCCCAGCTCAGAACTATTGAGCCAAAATCTGAAATCATTCCAGTCCTTTACATTACAAAATCAATATTGTAATTTGGTACCTGTGGCATATAATTTTGGATTCAAGCTTTCTTTGGGACAGTGATCATCATGCATCCATTCAGTTAGTCTTGCGAAATTAATTAAAAATGAAAACCCACCCTGATGTAAGGGAGGCAACTGATCAATGTTTCTCTCTTACATTGATGTTTTTCTCTTTCTCTCTCTTTATTTCCCTCTCAAATAAATAAAAAACATATTCTATCTAATAAAAGAATAATATGCAAACTGACCATCACTCCAATACACAAAATGGCTGCTCCCATGTGGACACATTATGGCCACCACCAGATGGCCAGCAAGGGAGGGCAGTTAGGAGGGATCAGGCCAGCAGGGAAGGGCAGTTGGGAGGACCAGGTCTGCAAGGGAGGGCAGTTGGGGGCGATCAAGCCTGCAGGGGAGGGCAGTTAAGGTGACCACTTCGGCAAAGGAGGGAAGTTGAAGGCAACCGGACCTACAGGGAAGGGAAGTTTAGGGGGACCCAGGCCTGCAGGGGAAAGCAGTTGGGAGGGCAATTAGGGACAATCACTTTGGCAGGGGAGCAGTTAGGCATCAGTCAGGCTGGCAGGGGAGTGGTTAGGGGGCCATCAGGCTGGCAGGCAGAAGTGGTTAGGGGCAATCACGAAGGCAGGCAGGTGAGTGGTTGGGAGCCAGCAGTCCTGGATTGTGAGAGGGATGTCCGATTGCCCATTTAGGTCTGATCCTACTGGGCCTCTAGTGTGTGTGTGTGTGTGTGTGTGTGTGTGTGTGTGTGTGTGTGTGTGTGTATGAATGAAACCCCACCTTCCAAATTGATTTGGTACCACATGCATATGTATTGCTTTGCTACTTCCCTCCCAGGCTTTCCTCCTCCCTCTCCATTCAGGTATTGAACTGTAACTAATACATCCAGCCTTTCCTCTTGCCTTTGCAAGACCAGAATTCTACTGAAAAGAGATACCAAACTTATATTTTTCACAGGCTTCTGTTCACTTCTTTTTTTTTAAAAAAAAGTGTATATCATTCAGTCTCAGATCTAAGTGGTCCTCGAGGTGGTCCCTAGGCTCTGTCCAATTAAAAAAAATATATATTTTATTGATTTTTTACAGAGAGGAAGGGAGAGGATAGAGAGCTAGAAACATCGATGAAAGAGAAACATCGGTTCAGCTGCCTCCTGCACACCCCCCCTCCCCCCACTGGGGATGTGCCCGCAACCAAGGTACATGCCTTTGACTGGAATCAAACCTGGGACCCTTCAGTCTGAAGGTCGACGCTCTATCCACTGATCAAACCAGTTAGGGCTGTTCATGTCTTTTAAGCACAGGCAAATAGGTACATAGGTTGCTTCCTGCTACAATTTTATTCCTCTGTTTGTGATTACATATGAAATTAAGTCCCGGACATGGGTTTTTCTTTCTTCAGAGACAGATGTATAGCATTGTGGCCATTAAGCCATAGAAGGGACCATATGCAAGGTTTTATAAAAAGACATCTGCTGCCAAACAAGCAAAACACCCAATCCGTATCTGTAAGAAATGAAGTCATATTAACTTCTCTGATTGCTCATCTGAAAAAAAATAGAACAACAAAACAGAACACATGCTAATTGCTCTTAAAGAGCATTTTCTACATCTGCATGTCAAAAATGAATTAAAGGGGGAAAAGGTAAAGTGTGATATTCCCCGGCCCACTGCCATTTCACTTTTTGGGGGACATCTGTAAGAGTGTAAACAATAAAAACAAAGTAAGTCAAGTTAATAAAAGAAGATTGGAAACACGTCTGAACAAGTGAAGGCGATAAGTTTGAAATCTTTACACTTGGAATTTGCAATCTAGTTTGAAAACAGGATGCTTTATGAAAAGGTGGGATTTTGATATGAAAGAATAGTCAACTAAGGATCAGGTGTATTTGGCATTCCCAGGGTTAGTGTGCTGAAATGGCTTGGGGATTCTACAGTTGCTAAATTGCATGTGCAAACCTGAAACGTTGCCCTCTGGTGAGAGCTGGTCAGATGGAGAGAAACTGTGGGATTGCCAATCATCAGTGGGATGGTTTTCCCTGCTGATTTTGTTTTTGTGTAGGTGTGGGATGACATCAAAACATATTTTAGGTGTCAGAGAAGCTCAAGTGGTGCAAGATATGGGACATCATTGTTCCCTGAAAAAGCTAGTAATTTCTTATCATATTGATTTTCTTTGGACACCTAAAAAATATCATTTTTTTTTTGGTGAGGATATTTTTCCATTGATTTCTAGGGAGAGTGGAAGAGAGAGGGAAAGACAGAGAGAAACATCAATGTGAGAGAAACAACATGGATTGGTTGCCTCCTGTACGCCTGACAAGGGCCTACCCAGGAAGGACCTTGCAAGCAAAGTACCTGCCCTTGACCACAATCGAACCCAGACTCTTTGGTCTGCAGGCTGACGCTCTATCCACTGAGCCAAACCAGCCAGGGCTGAAACATATCTTGACTTTAGGTAAAAAAAAAAAAAAAAAAAAAAAAATTAATGTGTTGGAAGCTGCCCATTGTCTTCACTAGCAGAGAGGTGTGGACAAGGAACCCAGAAGGCTGGTCAACCTTGAACCTGTGAAAGGTCAGAGGCAACCACCCACTGTCTAGATGAGATAAAGGGAGCTGAAGCAACCTTCACCTTTTAGTCTTCTGTAAATCCTTACCTAGTCTATCATTGGAATTGCCTGCCTAAGGGCTATGGGTGGATCCCAAACCTGAATAAAAGGGATCCCTAGGCCAGAGCAAAGCAGAGTCCTTCCTCTTGAGCTGGGCTTCCGCCTGGCCCCCAATATTTCCAAATTAATATTTTCTAGAGTCTTTTATTTGCGTGCGGCCTCCTCCAGAGCCCAAACCCCGAACCCTGAACCCTGAACCACTTGGGTTGTGGAGGGGGACACTCGTAACTGGCAGTCCAACGTGGGGCACTTGCATTAATGCTCCTTTATGGACAAATGGTTTAACTCTTTGTGGGACAATTTTCTGGGTAAGTTTTCAATGAATCCCCTCTGAGCAGGTGCTGCCCTACATGAATCAAGGTGGTGTGACTCATACCTTGTCAAGCTCCAGATGCAGTTTTGGTAGTTTTCCCTACAGGGTTTGATGCTTATCTGTCTCCAGACTGTCCATGCTGAACTATTTATGCATCCTAGAATTTAGATATTATTTCTTGGTTTAAAAACAATTTGTTATTCCTAGAATTGCCTATTTACTAGTGTGGAGACACCCAACTAAAACACGGGGAAACATAGCATATTGTTGGGGTCTGTTGTGAAAAAGTAGATAAGAGTTTGAATGCTGTATTAGTGGTTAATCTGAATGTCAAAATGTGATTTGATGATCAATTGACATGGATACAACTTAAAAACCCATTCTGATTTAGCCGAAAACTTTATAAAATAACATGCAATTTCAGGAACTTCCTTCATTAGCCATGAAAATAAGAGAGGGACCCCGTTTTGCTGTTTAAACTATTTTATGTCTAAGGGTGAGGATCATTTCCACATCATTAATTATTTGGACTCCCTTCCCTTTCATCACCCACTAAAATTGAACTACTAAAGGAACATTGAACTGTTACGACTGTTTCATCGTTAATAATTATTGGTGCATCGCCTGACTGGCATGACTCGTCGGTTGAGCATTGATCTATAAACCAGGAGGTCATGGTTTGATTCCTGGTCAGGGTACATGCTCAGGTTGCAGGCTCAATCCCACTGTGGGGCATGCAGGAGGCAACCCATCAATGATTCGCTCTAATCGATGTTTCTCTCTCCTTCTCCTCTCCCTTTCTCTCTGAAAGAAAATAATAATATAATAATTGGCATGAGATATCTTTGCTGTTAAAAAAAATACTAAATGCATTGGCTACGAGACACACTTTTTATAGCTGTTAAACTTTTGCACATTGAGAGGAATGAGAAGTTTGACCAAGGAACTATGAAACCCAAGCTGAAACTTCTTTTCTTTGAGCCTACCATTCAATAATCCTGCTCACAGCTCTAAGCTGGAGTATGAGTACAGAAGCAAGAGTGGGTGGTTGAATTATGGAATCATAGACAATAGGAATAGAACTTAAGTATGTTCTTGCCAAGTTACTGGGGAGGAATTATGAGTGGAGAATTTAAAAGAAAATGTGAGGCCCTTTGAAAAAGTACAGACTCAGGCTCCATATCTTTATCTTATAGAGATTTCTGAACAACTCCATTATTTCAAGTTCAGTCATCCCATACAAATGTGATTCATTTCACCTTACCATTAATTGCTTTTTTCTTGTCATAGTGTCTAAATTTTGGAACTGCACTAGACCTCCTCTCCCCTGCTCCTCTTAATGTTCACGCCGTGTGTGTGTGTGTGTGTGTGTGTGTGTGTGTGTGTGTGACTTGTATGACTTTTCTCCCAAACTGATGTTTCCTATCACCATACTTCTTTGGATGGAACCTGCTTTTCTTAATGTGCATGAAAGACATTGACTTTCCTATCAAACTAATGCTAGGGATAAATGACAAAAGCCATCTTAAGACTGTAGGTGAGCAAGACAAGATGGAATGACCATCCCACATGTCCTTCCTCACTTCCTGCCTAGACCTTGGGAGAGATCGCTGTGGTTTTGGCCTTTGCTCTTTTCATCTTTGTCTTAGAAAATTCCATCAAATGCAATTTCCCACTATAAAGCTGCTAGTTAGCAATTTGTAAATTTTTTTTTCTTTTATTAACATATTATATGTGTACCTATCTTACCGTTGCCCCTCCCCACTCCCATACATGCCCTCACCCCCAAATGTTTTGCATCCGTTGGTTATTCTTATATGCATGCATTCAAGTCCTTCGGTTGATCTCTTATCTGCAATTTGTAAATTCTAAGAAACATTCACTTTCCAAGGTTTCTTTCTTAGTGTACTGCTTGGCTGGTCTCAGACCAAGTCACAGGAAACATAGAAGGGGAAGGTAGTATGTGTTATGGCTTCCTGCACATAGCTGAAGCCATGGTCTGTCAAAGCCCATAGAACCACAGGGCTGGGTCTGCTAAGGCATTTTTGTTTTATTTTTTAAAATATGTTTTTATTGCCCAAACCGGTTTTGCTCAGTGGATAGAGCATCGGCCTGCAGACTGAAGGGTCCCAGGTTCAATTCCGGTCAAGGGCATGTACGTTGGTTGCAGGCACATCCCTGGTGGGGGGTGTGCAGGAGGCAGCTGGTCGATGTTTCTCTCTCATTGATGTTTCTGGCTCTCTATCCCTCTTTCTTCCTCTTTGTAAAAAAAATCAATAAAAATATATATTAAAAAATAAAAAATATTTTTTATTGATTTCAGAGAGAAGGGAAAAGGAGAGAGAGATAGAAACATCAGTGGTGAGAGAAAATCATCAATCAGCTGCCTCCTGCATGCCTCCTACTGGGGACCAAGCTAGCAACCCAGGCATGTGCCCTGACTGGGAATCGAACCATGATCTTCCTGGTTCATGGGCCAAGACTTAACCACTGAATCACACCAGCTAGGCCTGCTAAGACATTTTAAATGTACCTCAAATGTGTCAGGGATGTTGTAAAAGGCAGTGTGCATGGCTGTGTGTGTTATGTATATGCATGAATGTGTGTACATTTGTGATAGGTGTAGTGAGTGTCCATGCATTATGTGTGCATGTGTGTGTGTCTGTGTGCGTGAGTGTACGTGTGGGGGGGGTGGCAAAACACGTTAAAGGTTCACCCTTGAATTTAAGTATACTGTTTTGCCAAAGAGAATCACATGGTTTTTTCCAAGGATGAGCCTGGAATGGGTAATAGCAAAGGGGTGAGTCTTTGCCATTTTTTAAGGACTTGAACAAGATCCTTTATAGATCTCAGTGAACAAAATCTTCAAACTTCACTAAGATGCTACATAGTGGGACTAATATTTCTCCATCTCAGTAGACACCTTCCCTTGTTATGTCAGGGCAGAGGGCTATGCAAATGGCACCAGTGCCTCCCTTGCGTTTCAGGGAAGACCAGACAGTGATTCCCCCAGCCTTGCCTTTAGGACAACCCAGGTGCATTCCATTGTGCCTGAAGTTCTTTCAGAAAAAGCACAACCAACAGGTACAAATAGTTATTTATTGCCTCACTTCCTCCATCAATGTACACTCGCAGGGGTCCTCAAACTTTTTAAAGTGGGGGCCAGATCACGGTCCCTCAGAGAGCTGGAGGGCCGGACTATATGAACTACTAATTCCTACTGTAACACCTCGGCTGCGCTCACTGCCCAAAAAACCTGGCGGGCCGGATCAGACTCCTCTGCGGGCCGCATGTGGCCTGCGGGCCGTAGTTTGAGCATATGGTGAGGAGTCCAGAGAACTGGGCTTGTATTTGCATGTCCGTGTCTAAGACACATCTGTCCTAAGGTGTAACCGTATGTCCATTGCCATGATTTCCCATTTGCCCACTACAAAGATTATCCAGATGAATGAAACACAGTCTCTCCTTGTTGTAGAGTCAGCGGCTGTGGGTGCATACTTACTAAGGGCGATGTCTCAGAAAAGGACTCAACTGGGAGTAGCCCTTGCAAGGACGGGATATGCTACTGCCATGAGGCATCCATCTATGAAACGTGGAACCAGGTTGCTCTGCCCCTGGTTCTTTAACAGGGCCCACTTCTTAATGCTGGCTTTGCTGGCTCCCCCATATATGTATGTGTGTGGTGTGTGGTTCCTGTCATTTTGAGGTTCTGTGTACTTCATTGCAACAGTGAGAATGTGGTAGCAGCCTGGTGTTTGTTCTGCCAACAAGAGCCCAGCACAGGGGGGGTCCTTTTCCCAGTCCCCTCCTGAGAGCTTGTTGAACTGGTGCTGACACATAGATTGGACAGTCACAATATGTTCGCAGAATAAATAAAGGAGTAAGGAATAAATGAATGGAAGTGGACACTTGGTTGAGCACGAAGCAACCAATATTTGAAAGCAGTTTTGGCTCCTTAGAGAAATGATGGTGGAGAAATTCTTGACTTCCCGTTGGTCCATATGAAGACACCAGGATCCCACTCCCAATGAGGTCTTTATGAATTTAAGACAGTGGTTCTTCCCTCTTTTTGGATCTTAGACCTCTTTGGGTATCTGATGACAATCAGGAACTGAACATATATGCATTTTTTTGCATATAATTTATTTTTAGGAAGCTCAGAGTCCCCCCCCCCACCCCTCCCACGGACTCATTCACAGCCCTCAGTTAAGACCCCATAATTTAGATACACAGAATTTGGCAGGGTGGAGAAAGGACTGAGACTAGGAACTAGGAGATTTCAGTAATAGTCCTGTGTCTGCTTCTAGCTAGCTCTGTGCATGGAATTTCATTTCTCCAGGTTTCCCTTTCCTGACGTGGAAAAACAAGGGGGTAAACTTAATTCTACCCAGATTCATGTGGTGTCAATATTGCAGAGCGGCCCTAACCAGTTTGGCTCAGTGGATAGAGCATCAGCCTACTGACTAAAAGGTCCCAGGCTCGATTCCAGTCAAGGGCATGTACCTTGGTTGTGAGCACATCCCCAGTAGGGTGTGTGTAGGAGGCAGCTGATAGACATTTCTCTCATCGATGTTTCTACCTCTCCATCCCTCTCCCTTCCTCTCTGTGAAAAATCAATAAAAGATATTTTTTTAAAAAAACCCCACAAAACATTGTGAGTGGAAGAGTCTGGTACATTCCACAGGAATTACATTCCTTTCACTGTGCTTCCTCTGTGGGCTGCCTCCTTGGTACACATTGTTTTCTTTGTACTTTGAAAAGAAGCCTTCTTTCCTCAGTAGGTAGGTTCCTCCAAACCCTTGCGGTGCTAATTTTAATCTAACTTGAAAAATTTGCACAGAGGCAATAACTCTCTGGTCCCCTAACGTCCTCTTCCTTGAACAGCGCCCTCAAAGGTATCAAAGAGGACTTCAAACAGATCACTTTGGCAGAAGCAGGGCAGGTGAGAGGCAGGCTGGGAGGACAGTCTCATACTGCCTTATTGAGATGAACAGATCTGAGCTCATTCACTTTCCTCTTTGTTGTCTCCTGGACTGGCGCGACACAGAAATAAACAGTTTCAACCACCATAGGGAGGAACTCTGCAATGGCTGAAGTCATTCTCAGCTCTTTGCCAGATTCCAGTAGTATTAATTCAATCTTTTCCATTGTGTTGCAGCTTTACCATGCTTTTCAAAAATGGGAACTTTGTTTTCAAATACCTGGAGCTTTTTATGTAGCACAAACTTCAAAGCAAATTACCCAGAAGGAATGTTCAAATGTCTTCAGACAGGCTGAGCATATAATAATGAAGTTGGAAGTTCCCTCCCTTCCCTGCTCCCATCCCAAAGTGTCTTTATCCCATTCCTTCAAGGATTGAAATCCAACTCCAACATCTGGGGTTTAGGCCCCCTTTACTATTGCGCTACTAAGTGGTGATCTAGCTGAATTTCAAATGTTCTAAAATGACCAGGACAACTAATTGCATCTTTCTGTAGCCCTAGTCCTGGGCACAAGTCTACAAAAATCCACTTCTCTGTAGCTATGCATCCTGAGCCGCACTGTGGAACAGACACATCTTATCTAATAAAAGGATAATATGCAAATTAACTGTCACTCCATAGGGGGGGAAAAAAAAAGACAGTAATGCCCAAGCCTCTCAGCCCTGCCAGAGTCCCCCATCCCAGGGGGGCAGCCCCTGAGAGTGGGCAGTGTGAGCAGCCTGGCAGAATGTTTACTAAATCACCGTGGTAATGAGACAAACATTCCATGCCTGACCACGATGGGCCTCTGGCCAGTCCAGGGCTCAGAACCGTTGTGTCATTGCCCCGGCGACAAGGCAAGTGTTCCGCACGTGGCTATGCATGGGCCTCTGGGCCGCAGAGAACCTCCGGGCAGCGGGCACGGAGTGGCCAGGCCCCACAGAGAGCTACTGACACACAGATTGGTGCTCAGGGCTACTATTACAAATAATAATGTCTTCAGTTAGTTTTATATGCTAGGTCTTGCCATGAATGTATCATCTCACTTAATCCTTCCAGTGACTCTGCATTGTCACTCAAATGTAGGCTCTCCAAGAGTGGATGGCATGATCTGATTTGTTCACTTCTGCCCCAGTCTTGAACAGGATCTAGCTGATATCAGGCACTCAGTAAGTATTTGCTGGATTAAAAGATAATGACTGTTATCCCCATTTTAAAGACGAGAAAGCAGAGATTCACAGACACTACTACAAGCTGCAGGACTACTTTAATAGGATCCGAAGGAATAAAGCCATTAGGAAGAGGATACCATTTGTGTCCAAAAGGCTCTGCCTCTTGCCAAACCCCCAAGGTGGCTGCCCAGCCCACCTGTTCTTGAGATAGACACAGCTGGGGCTGGAGGGAAGTGGTGTTAGGGTCCAAGAATACCACTTAGAACAGTTGGGTGGTGGTTAGTTACAATGAAAGGGTCATCAAGGGCCTTGTATAGAGCAGTATATTGCATACATAACTGCAGCCATGGAGGATGGATTTAGATTATTTCACTTTTGACTGAAAATCGTAGGGGTGAAAGTGGTAGGAAAGGTGAGAACAAGACAGCCAAACACAAACACCACAAACCAAACCACAGCAAAACAAAAGCCAGAAAACCTCCAACCCCAAAACCTAACCAGGACAATACTTATGAGCTGTAACAATGGAGAGGGGTTTCATGAGGGTTTATCTTGTTTTCTGTGGAACACATGTAGTCCTTTTAGCCTGAGGAGCCCTTATGCTACTTATTGGACCATTGCTAAACAATAATGCCCCATTTCAAGTATCATTTTTCTGTCTTGCAAAACCCAAGTGTCTTGGGAATTTATGTCTTCTGCTGAGAGAATATAATCCTTACCCTGACTTTTTTTTTTTTCCTTATTAATGGCCAAGAAAGCCCAAGTATCACAGTTTTTAAAAAGTTGACCAGGAGAAATGTTTGTGATGAATGGAATATTTTCTTTGGTAAACAAACACCAACTCAAAAACCAACCAAATGAGTTTCTTTGGTAAAGTGAATATTAATGCCTTGGTTGGAATTAATTGAAAACTAAAACTTTTCCAAGTGTTTGCTAGGGTCGTTCTTTCCCTCTTCATAGCAATTGAAAAAGTAAAACTTCATGAAGTAGAGACAAATTTTATATGGATGTGATTCTGAGTTACTTCTAAAGTGTCTTCTCCATGGTGGGGTTAAGCTGGGGCTAAACCAATGCTGTCAGAGCAATAATCAATAATCATTATTAACAGTTAAATAATGATCTAACAATAAATAATCAGTAATAAATCTTGGCATGCAGAGTCCCCCAGTTAAAAAAAGAAAAAGTCATTCCACAGTCAGAATTTCATAAACCTTGATTTCAAGTGTTGAAAAGAGAAGTTGATAAGGTTGAAAAGTCCCTTCATTTAAAAGTACATTATCCCAAGGAATACAGAGTCTCAAATCAAGTTGGAAAACTGTCGTAAAACAAAGTTCCACGGTAAGTCCTTCCGGTTGACCACATTGAATGATTAAATTCTCAACAAAATCCACTTAATCGGTGAGTGTGTCGTTATCAGTTTTGTGGAGTCGTTTGAACCCGAGATGCTCCACGTGGCTGACACGAAATCAATGGCTGATTTAGAACACACTGTTCAGAAAATGATTTAGCAACATATGATTTAAGAATAAAAGCAATCCCCTCTTCAGCCATGTTTGATAAATACTAGCCTTGGTGCAGGCCCCTCGAAGAGAGAATTGATCGCAGATCTATTATTTGAATGTGCCCTTCTTTGAGGCCTGTGTTTGTCCTCAGGTTAAAGCTCAGTATCTTCTAGTTGAGTATGATCATACCATGTTGGTATGATCGCTTCATGTGTCTGCAGGAGAGATTGAACAGGTGTGGAACATACCAGGGATGACCCCCTGCACATGTATTTACAGCCGTGTGGACAACAGTACATGAAATAGAAAGCACAGGTTTGCACTTGGTGAAGTACATCGGAATCATTTGGGCAATTTCTGCCGTTTGGCGAGACAATGACAAATCCCAAACAATTACCCAGATGTTTAAAAAAAAAAAAAAAAAGCCTGCCCTGTGGCCAACCAAGTCCCATGTTCCTTCCTTGGAAATGTACTTTGAAGGGAGTAAATAGCCCTCTTATGAGAAAAATCTAAAATTGGCCTGCCCTGTCTTAGACATGCTAAAATGATAGAAACCATCTAGTGTTGTGACTTAATCATCCTAGGTCTCGGTTTCCTCCTCAGTGGAGGATGGGGAAAGTTGCACAGTACATCCGCTAAAGTCCAAGAAGGTAAGGTGCTTTTGGGAACTGCTTATCACTATAGATGTCTAAGTAAGCTACATCTCTAAAGGGGGAAAAATCACTGTAGACAGTGGCCTCAAAGGCGACCAGCTTTTAGCTTAATTTGTACAGACTGAAAGAAACGCAGGGGTCTGGGGCAACGTACATAGCCTCTGCAGATCAAACCGTTTCTGTTTAGATCCTGCAGGTACTGCAAGTCAACAGCATAAGCATCTAGGCTCACTGACGTGCAGATGGGCCATGCAAGGAAGTAGACGGGCCGCAACGAAGGCTTGGGGTGGGGCAGGAAAGGTGAAAGTGCAGCCAGTTTAGCAGGAAAGTTTGACGGTCAGCATTGATAGATTTATATCAGAGAGTACATCTTCCGGTCCTTCCATCTATCTCCCTTTCCATCCTTTATCTCCCTGCCTGCGTTTTCTTGAAGTGTCTCCGCTTCAAGACTTGCACCCACCAGAGCACCTTCTGTCCTCCGTGTATCTGAGCAGGGATGTAGCAGAGCGCAGGCGCGCTGGCACTTACCATCTCAGCATTATCTTCTCCTGCCTTAGCTAGGCGTGGGCAGATTTTGTTTCTGGGCATCCACGCACACATTGCATGTAGGGCCAGACAGCAAACAGCTGTACCAGCTGGCCATTTTTGTCTTAAAATGGAAACACTGTCTCCGGGTTCAAGTAGACACCTGCTTTTCCTCCATCGTGCCAGGTATTTGGGTTTGGCTCTGTGGTTTCGGGGACTCAGAGCCTCCTGCCAAGAGCTGTAACTAATAAAGCAGATCCATTTGGTGACAAGCAACAGGATATTCCAAAATAGAATCGCCCAACTCTGCAATGCTGGAGCTGTCACTGGTTTAAAGGTATAGTAACCAAACCAGACAAATGTTAAAAAATATATCGATGGGAGGGGGGTGGGGGGGACAGGATCCATTCATGCTACACAACAAAACTGTCTCACCTGGGTGATTGCAGCCCGTGGTGATCGCTACTCCGCCGTGTGACTGCTTCTGAAGTTCTGGCTCGCGTTTGCTGGCCAGAGCTTTCACAAGCATCTCCTTGGGGTGTTGGGGAGCTAGGTGAGATGACTGAAACCTCAAACCACAGAGCCTGCCTGGAGCTACTGCTCTGCAGAAGTTCTGGAAGCCTTACTGTTTGAACAATGCGTAAAGCTATTTCTGCCTTGGCAGCTGACCTTTCAATCAGTAGGTTTTTGTCACAATACCAGCAACATCTGCAGTGTGAATAAAATAGGATTCTGCTTGCTCTGAAGCTTCCTTCTATTTGATCTTCGTGTGTGTGTGTGTGCGTGTGTGTGTGTGTGTGTGTGTGTGTATAAATTCTGATATCAACCTTTTGTTGGAAAGGTTGAAAATATGCAATGCCCATTTCCCCCCTTGTCCTTTACTTTCTTTTGGGCAATCAATGCCCGTTTCTTGTCCTTACAAAAGAAAGAAAAACTCTAAATCTGTTTCATCAGCGTCATCTCTTTGCTCTCCGTAAGACCTAGGGTGAAAATATAACAAGCAGACACACTCTCACACTGTGGTGATTTGGTCCACCACTCGGGTACTATCCATATCCACCATTTCCACACACTCAATCTCCTCCCGGTTCTCAGGATTTTTCTTATCTTTCCTTTTTTTCTTAGAGGGCGGCAGGAAAGTCAGTATCACAGGTAAAATGGCAAAGCAGTGAAAGAAGGTGACAAATGCTATTAAAAACAAGCACCTGAACAGTGTACAGGTCAGATTTGAAGGCACAGCTGCGAGAGGAATCAGACCAACAAGATAGCAGAGGTAACTCTGTAAAATAGCTACCCCATGCACTTCCAGGGCATTTTTGACCCATTTAGTTCTTGTGAGGTCCTTGCCAAGAACAAACGTGGATAACAGTGGAGCACAATTGTCAATGGTGTAGTTAATTCCATAAATTAAGCATAGCACAGAAATGCAGTCTAGTTCGACTTTCCACAGGGTCATGAAACCTACAACTCCAAACTCCACGGACACGACCGTGAGCGTGAGCCAGACATTGATCAGGGAGTCTGCCACCAGGAATGCCGAGAAGAAGAGCAGGAACAAAGCACTGATGCAGGAGTTGTGCAGGGGGGCGCCCAGAGAGGAGGCGTAGCGATCCATGTACACGAAAGACGGGTTGAAAACAATGAACTTCACCTTGGAGGTGACGGAGAGTCTCCTCAGGGTCTCCAGGAGATCGTAGAGTTCTTCTCTGTTGGTTTCCATGGTCTTAGCCACCAAGAACATTCTGGAGGCCACTACGTCGTACTCACCGTTGAACTTTTTCGAGAAGATGATGTCCTCTTGAAAATGCGAATATTGGGGGGCTCTCAGGAAGGAGTTCCTCAACATGTCTGTGAAGTTTTTCTTAGGCAAGCCAGTGGACACGTTGAGTTTCCGAAGGTAATTTAGATAGCTCTCAAACCAGGATATCCGCACAAACCCCTTGGTGTATTCTAGTACGTCTTCTTGGACACTAGTGTTCCAGTATTCTATGGACTCATATATGTAGAACCCAATCACTGGACTATAGTTGCTGAAGTACTTTTGCTGGGCAGCAGTGTACTCAATGGTTTGTGTCGCTGTCGCTACGATGTTACTAAGGTCTGACCCTTCACTGACCTGGAGATAGCCCATTAAGGCAAAGGAAATATAAATAAGGTAAAAGAGAACTACAAAAGGCTTGACATAGGTGTTGGTTATCCAGTCACAGTAATAGCGTTTGAGGAAACATACCAATAGGTGACTCTCATACGTGTTGGCTTCCTCACCTTCGCTTGTGTCCTCGCTGAACCGGGCTGTCAGGAGAAACCTGTACCATGCCGGCTTCTCCTGCAATACATCGGGCTTTGGGACTTTTCTACAGAAGATACTATGCTGGTAATTGTTTTCTATGTAGCCAGTGAACACCAGGCTGGAACCATAAAATGAGAGTACATAGAGGTAGTTGAAAAGGATTGCAATACAGGAATTGCAGCAGAAGATTCTGGCTGCCTCAATGTTCGTGAAAGGGCTGGCCCCTATGCCAAAGGTGACCAGGTACATGGCAGTGGTGAGAGAAAAGGAGAGCATGGAGTCGGCATAGACCTCTGCAGTTCTCTCTTTAACGTGTTGGTCTTCTCTAGTTTTCCTCCAGGAGGACAACATTTCAAAAGTCCCATATAATCCATGACCTGAGGGGGAGGGGAGAGCAGAAAAAGACCAGATCAGAAGTGTGAAAGGCTGATCTCTTTAAAGAGAGGAATCGACTTGGTGATAGGCAACTTACTGCGTTAAGGGAAACAGAACCAGCCCTAGTGTAACCAGTGACAAGTAAATGTCAATGACTTCTCCTGTGGAGAGAGAGGCTCGTGTTTGCATGATTCATAAGTGTGAATGGCTAGTCATAGGGCAGCCAGAGGAGCTAAGGTCTTCGTGCTCCCTCCCTGCTTAAGAGAACTGGGTGGATTTTTGCCTAGAGAAAGCTGAGTAGACTTGTGCCTATGTCTCTTGGGGATAGGGTAGATCGGCAGTTGTAGGGTGTTGGTGTAGTTTGCAGAGCATCTATTTCCCTTGGTTGGTGGGACACTCCAGGGGAGATACCTAGCTCAGTGGTCGGCAAACTCCTTAGTCAACAGAGCCAAATATCAACAGTACAACGACTGAAATTTCTTTTGAGAGCCACGTTTTTTAAACTTCTTCAAATGCCACTTCTTCAAAATAGACTCTCCCGGGCCGTGGCATTTTGTGGAAGAGCCACACTCAAGAGACCAAAGAGCCACATGTGGTTCAAGAGCCGCAGTTTGCTGACCATGGATCTAGTCACTTGCTTGTCATGCCCGCAGGTCTGGCTGGAGGTCAGCACAGAGGAAGGCAGTGGGCAGAGGGTCCTGAGTTACATCTCATCATCTCATTTAAGTCTGGCCAAGTGGCGGGCTTTAGGGAGAACAAGGCACTGTATTTAATTGGAGCACTGACAGGAACTTAAATCACACCTTCTTTTATGTTTCCTTCCCTAAATATCGGTGCCGGAAGCAATAGATCCGAGAGACAGACGGGAGCAAACACAGTAGGAACCAGTCTGAATGAGCAGGAAAAATGAAAGAAGACTCAAGAGCCGAAACTGGTTTGGCTCAGTGGATAGAGCGTCGGCCTGCGAACTGAAAGGTCCCAATTTCGATTCAGGTCAAGGGCATGTGCCTTGGTTGTGGGCACATCCCCAATGGGTGGGGGGTGTGCAGGAGGCAGCTGATCGATGTTTCTCTCTCATAGATATTTCTAACTCTCTATCCCTCTCCCTTCCTCTCTGTAAAAAAAAAAAAAAAATCTATAAAATATATTTAAAAAAAAAGAAAAGAAAGAAGGCTCAAGATTCATATGACCCTCCCTGCAGTTGATCAAAATCAAAATCAAAATACAAGGGGAATATCTGTAATACTTTCAATGTTAAGGAATTTAACAAAAGAAAATTTAGGTTGCAAGTTTATGGCTTGTATTTTGTCTCCAGGAACCTGTTTGACCAAGGTTTGTTATTCAAAGATGATGAATCAAGCAGGTGGTGACTCCTGGCTTCTTGGCATTATTTGGCAATGGCCTCTGAGGGAGAGACCAAGATTAGTAATCTCTTCGCTTAACTCCACAGCGCCTTTGCCTCCTGGGTTAGCATTCCAGTAACACGGGAATAGTAGAGGTTCAATAAATGCCCATGTTCTCACTCCATTCTACTGGCTGAGACCAGATCTAGCTGGACTTCTCTCATCTCTCTTGGTTGGAGCCAGGCCTTTCCCCAACGGGCCTCCCATCAGTGTGACCCATCGTATTTCTCAGTAACCCCCTGTCTCGGCACCGGCATCACCAGATCTAATTTTCTGCTTCTGCGCCTTGGCATATTCAATCCCATTATTGAGGATAATAAAATCTTTACCCTGTGGTACAGTAGTCTTGTTTTTAAAGAGGAATTTAAAATCTCCAGCCAAGCGTAATGCTGAGGGAAGTGAGTCACGGTGATGTTGTGTATACAATAACTGATCGCACGTCTTCCCTCGTGGCCAGGCTGGTATTTATAGCCTTCTTGTGAAATCTTGGCCTCAAACCTGAAGGCCCATTTGATAGTTATTACATAGGCCTGTTTCCTCGGAGGGACTTGGCATTTATCTTAATTTACTAGCCATCGTTTTACAGCCACTTTTCGAGGTCAGGTCAAAATTGTCAATTTGATAACTAGCTCTTGTGGCCCCTGTTAAATTGGAGGCACCTCAACTCTCCTTGCGTGAAGCAAAAAAAATGCCCTTGTTGCCTGGCAGACTGTTGTTAATTATGTTTTCGGTAGCTAACAGCTAGTCTCAGGGGGCGAAACTGGTAAGTCTATTTCCACTGTGTTGTCAGGAAGGACCAACTGACCTTTGGTTAAAAGCAATGTATCCCTTGACAACGAAGGTAAAGGAAGGTTAATATCTCTGAAGTATCTGCACCCCGGGGAAACAGTCTTGACAATTTCATCTAGAGCCATGCAGACTACGTTCCAATGGGCAAAACAATTTAGCGTTTCACTGAAAATGGCAAATGAACGTTTTTTACAGTATTGACTTGTTAGAAACAAAAAAGTTTTAAAACAGGGCCTTAGTACTGAATCACTAAATGTGGTAAGAAAATAAGGATGCATATGGAAGGATTTTCATCAGCCATATAGAATTTAAATGAGCTCTGTGTTACACTCCTTTCTTAAAATTGGTATAATTTTTAAAAAAATATATATTTTATTGATTTTTTACAGAGAGGAAGGGAGAGAGATAGAGAGCTAGAAACGTCGATGAGAGAGAAACATCGACCAGCTGTCTCTTGCACACCCCCTACCGGGGATGTGCCCGCAACCAAGGTACATGCCCTTCACCGGAATCAAACCCGGGACCTTTCAGTCCGCAGACCAACGCTCTACCACTGAGCCAAACCGGTTTCGGCAAAATTGGTGTAACGTTTTATAATGACGTTATCTGACCCTGATTGGAAGTTACAGCAAGAATCCATTTCTTGCCCTGACCCATAAGCTCAGTGGATAGAGCGTCAGCCTGCCTGCAGACTCAAGGGTCCCAAGTTCGATTCCGGTCAAGGGCATGTACCTTGGTTGTGGGCACATCTCTGGTAGTGAGTGTGCAGGAGGCAGCTGATCGATGTTTCTCTCTCATCGATGTTTCTGTCTATCCCTCTCCCTTCCTCTCTGTAAAAAATCAGTAAAATATATTTTAAAAAGGAATCCATTTCTTACCTTGCCATTGAATAATCTTAGAAGCTAATTGAGAAAAGATATTTACATTACCAGAGTTATGAGGTAAAAAGGGTGGTGCTGGAGGGTCCCGAATGAAACTAAATTCAGGGAAAAGGAGGAGGCTGTTTGCTTGTCTCTTGAGTTCCGCTGCTACATTTTAAGTGCCTTGTCCTATAGTTTGATTATTTTTCTTGAATTTTAACTGTTTTCACACATGCTCCTGGGTCAGGGGGCAATTCCAGAGAGCATTCTGATTTTATTCTTAGGCTTTTGGGAACTATGCCTTTCCTTTTTCCCTCTTGCTCCAGAGATGTGCATGCTGACACTCACAGAGGCCAGCAAAGGGATCCCTGAGAAAGAATCTGTTCTACTGCCGAAACAAACCGGTTTGGCTCAGTGTATCGAGTGTCGGCCTGCGGACTGAAAGGTCCCAGGTTCGATCCTGGTCAAGGGCATGTACCTTGGTTTTGGGCACATCCCCAGTATTGGGTGTGCAGGAGGCAGCTGATTGATGATTCTCTGTCATCATGTTTCTAACTCTCTATCCCTCTCTCTTCCTCTCTGTAAAAAATCAATAATATATATATATATTTTTAAAAAAATCTGTTCTACTGATCCCTCAGCATTGGTTGCTAGCTACCATTTGCCTTGCCGCCACCCATTCCTGATAGGCTAGGATTGTTGTTTCTCAAGCCACACCTCACCAACAGATGCCTCTACCTTAAACCCGGACCTGGAGTTGTGCAGTGTCTTCACAGAGCTCTTTGGATTTCAGGGACAACTGCCTACACCATAGCCAGGCCTCCTTCCCAAAGCTCAGTCAATCAGGGGAGGGATGGGTGCCAGCATAGCTGCCTCCCTGGGATTAACAGCCTGGATGGAGTGCCCAGCTGGCATTAGACCTGACTGGCAGCTCGGTATTGATGTTGAAGAGGTCCATCTATGACCCTAATGCAGAGCTGAACCCTAGGGCCCCTGTTTCCTGGCCTTCACTCAAGGGGAGACATATTCCCAGAGCCTTAGGACAAGAAGAGTGCCCTGTGCCCTGGGATGCCTGCTCTGCCCATAATTAGAGCCACATTCCCTTTGGTTTTGACTTTCAAGGGTATCCTTTGAAATGCACCCTTCTCCCAGGAACACTGATCTACCAAAGTGGCTTCCCTTAGGTCTGGGGAATGGGACAGAGAGTAGAGAGAAGGCAGTGAGGAGGAAATCGTAGGTAGCTGGACTTCCCAGGGACAGACTCCTTCATACTTTCCCCTCCAGCCTTGTATGTTTTTATTGATTTTTTTACAGAGAGGAAGGGAGAGGGATAGAGAGCTAGAAACATCAACGAGAGAGAAATATTGATCAGCTGCCTCCTGTGCCCGCAACCAAGGTACATGCCCTTGACCGGAATCGAACCTGGGACCTTTCAGTCCGCAGGCCAACGCTCTATCCACTGAGCCAAACAGGTTTCGGCCAGGCTTGTCTTTTATAGTCACTTCTGAATATGGGCCAGTGGGAACCAAGAGAAGGCAGGGAAGAGAGTTCATGAGGCTCGGTTCCTTCCCACTTTCCTCTCTCAGCAGTTGCCTCCATTCATCAGCATCACCATTGTCACTCTCTTAATTTGGGGTCTGGGGTCCAGCAAGCAGGACTCTGAAGCCCCCTCTTCCAGATGCAGGCAGACAGGTACTGCATGTGGATCGGAGAGACTTTTCAGAGGTTTGGCTGTTGTGTTTCCCCATATTGCAAAGGTGCTTTAAAAACAGAAGTACTGCTATCTGCTTTGAACTCCAGTTATTCCATTTTTCTCTGCGAAGTCAGAGCTCTGTAAGCTTTCCTACCCTGTTTCCCCGAAAATAAGACAGTGTCTTATATTAATTTTTTCTCCCAAAGTTGCACTAGGTCTTATTTTCAGGGGATGTCTTATAAAGATAAGACGCTAGGTCTTATTTTCGGAGGATGTCTTATTTTCGGGGAAACACGGGTATTACATCTGACCAAGGGGCCTATGTCATTGGCACGAAGCATCTCTTTGGCACGGGACCATTTTCCATCTGCAATGTTCATGAGGACCCCCAGGCAGCAGTGTTCATGCGGGAAGCTACCTAACAGGAAGTTCCTAACTGATTTAGCCCTTGGTGACCAAGACCCTGCCGTGGTAACGGGAGCCAGGGTTTACCCTCAGAGGGGCAGGCCCATGGCCAGAAATGGTATCATAGTCAGCGTGCCAGGAACTGACCAATAATATCCCAGGCCATTCCCCCTCTTACAGTCACAGTATTTAAGCCCGTGCACAGTTGCCAAAGGGAACTGTTAAACAACACATACAGATGCTATCAAATTCTGCAGATAAAGAAGCTCTTCAAGTATTCACTTGTCTTCTAAGAGCGCATTCAAGATATTTGTTTCTCTTTTGCTTCCATTGCACGTCTGTAGAGTCGCATGCATATCTGTATGTGTCAAGACACACACGTCCAAGTTCTAATTATTCACGAGTGGATGCTTTGAAGGCTACGTGGGCTTTTAGCCAGGCTCTGGGACAAGGACAATAGAGCTAGCTCTTCACCAATGTTCAGATACAATTTGTACCGGGAGTGCAATTGAGATTTTATTAGCAGCAGACTTTGGGATTGCCATCTAGTAAACTCAAGTACGAAAGGGTTTCAGGCGGATCATTTTTCTTTTTCCCCCAAAGAATTTGGTGTCTTTATGTGCAGTTCACTTCCAGGCTTGGGAGCCAATGAGGAGAAAAAGCAGCACAAGGTGATAAATGATACCAGTGGCGGCAAACTTTCAACAGGCTCATCCTGAAGTCATTTAGGGTGAGTGTCAGGAACCCCAGATAAAATCTCACTCTGGTCCAGACCCTTTTCTGGGACCTGACCAAAGCCTTCAGGGTTGTTTACAATCCACTAACAGGAGGAATCCACTAACAGAGAGCTAAGAATTAACCCAACTTAACCCAGTAGGCCTGCTTCTGGGAAGTTCCTCAGAAAGTGAATCATATTTTAAATGTAGTTAATGGTTTTGCTGTCACAGGCAATCTGGGTGATTTGGATTTTTTTTTCTTTTGGTCCATGAACAATCACGGGCAAAATGATCTATTTTGTGTATGTGGCTTTTTGTAAGGCAGCTTTTTCTTTTTTTAAAAAAAATATATTTTATTAATTTTTTACAGATAGGAAGGGAGAGAGAGAGAGTTAGAAACATCGATCAGCTGCCTCCTGCACACCCCCCACTGGGGATGTGCCCACAACCAAGGTACATGCCCTTGACTGGAATCGAACCTGGGACCTTTCAGTCCGCAGGCTGACGCTCTATCCACTGAGCCAAACCGGTTCAGTAGGCAGCTTTTTTTTTTTAGGCCCAGAATCTCCCACCTTCCCCGTCACACGCTGCCACAGGCAGAGACGGACACCTGTAGGCACTCCTCACATTTTATTTTATTATTTATTTATTTATTTTGTAAAAAATATATATTTTATTGATTTTCTACAGAGAGGAAGGGAGAGAGATAGAGAATTAGAAACATCGATGAGAGAAAGTCATCGATCGGCCGCCTCTTGCACACCCCCTACTGGGGATATGCCCGCAACCAAGGTACATGCCCTTGACCGGAATCAAACCCGGGACCCTTCAGTCCTCAAGCCGAGGCTCTATCCATTGAGCCAAACCGGTTTCGGCCACTCCTCACATTTTAATCCTTCCCATCCAGGCAGGGTTTCCTCAGCCTGACTCCCTCACAGTAAGCAATAGCTGAGAAGATGAGGAGGTGGAATGGGGTAGTTTGCTGATGGATGATCTTTCGGTTTGAATGCGAAAGTTTTTCCTACCAGGAGCCAGAGGAGCCAAACCTCATATATGGAAGCAAAATGACTACATTCTTCTAGAAAATCCAGAGTATAACGACTACATGAGCAAAATCCTCTTAAGACAGATTTTATTCTTAGATGAGCTTGACTAAGTAGCTCATGTTTATAAAATGCGTTTCTTTGACTGACACCCACATAAATTCATGATTTTTGTGTGTGTTTTTATAGAAGAAATTTAAAGTGTAGATATGTCTGGGTTGAGTAACAGCTATTTTCAGGGGGAAGTTAATTGGGTTACATTTACACTTCGCCAGCTATAAACATTTACTTTCTATGCCGAATTGTTTGGTTTATCACAGCCTGTTTTGTCTCACAGTTAAGAGTGAGAGTAAAGGTCTACTCTGCTTAAGTTAAGACGGATGCTCACATCAGGATGAACACACACATCTTATTCTTCCTTCCAGAGGCCGGTCATATCTTGGTAATTCTAATCATAGTACTGGGTTTTTATCTGAGAAATGATTTTCCTTCACTAAGGAGCTGCAAATAAGAGTCCAAGAAATGACTTTGCTAATAGCTCTTCTGTATTTAAAGATATTTAGATACTGAGTGTGTGCAGCATTATATAAAATTGGTGTGTACGTATGTGGCCCATAATATATGCTATGGTCATTGTGAGCAATTGTGAGCCAGCAGTTCTGGATTGTGAGAGGGATGTCCCACTGCCTGTTTAGGCCCGATCCTACCGGGATCGGGCCTAAACGGGCAGTCGGACATCCCTCAAGGGGTCCCAGTTTGGAGAGAGTGCAGGCTGGGCTGAGGGACACACCCCCATGCACGAATTTCATGCACCGGGCCTGTAGTATAGCATATAGATAAATATATAGTATTTATACTCAAACCATATACACTACATAATATATGTTATAAACACATAAAATACATCTGTATATACACAACCTGGTTATTGCATATGATAGCTAATGTGATATATAATATATATTATGCAACCAGGTTATATACACCCACACCCATGATGAGTAGCAGACTGATGTGAAATGTATTTTCCTGGTAAGGAAAAGAAATGCTATTGCAGCTACATCAGCCAATGCAGAGAAGGGACTACAATCCCTTTCTTAGGTTCTGTCTACATTTTGGCTCTTTCCTGGTGAAATAGCCTCTATGTGAAATGCAGGGTTGCCTTAACAATGACCATGAATCTACTTGCATGGTGAACTCCTGTAGACCCATCTGGTGAAGACTACCCAGCCCAGCAGTGACTTTCTGAGACGTTAGTCCAAATGCAACACCACACTAGGTGTTTGCCCTCATGGCTTAATTTTTTCCAGCTTAGTGTCCTGATGTTGTCTCCTACTGCCTGACCTTCCTGGAATCTGCCACTCTCCCATTCCCTAAGTAGGTGGCTAGACCACCCAGAGTATACTTAAGGAGAGCCGGGTTGAAAAGGTGGCACTCTTGCATTCCTCTACGTAACTGAGCTCTGCCTTCCTAGACCTGCAACCCCAATCCTGTTCTTGGCTTCCTTTATGGTTAAGAACAATAAACTGTATTTTGTTCAAACCTATTTCTCCCCACTTACCCCTTACTGTAATATGATTTGGTAGAACATGAGAATAAGAGGCTGAGAACTAGCCACAAAACTAGATTATATAATCTCCTTATAAATTAGTCCCACAGTAACCAGAGACCATTACAAATAAGATTTTCAGGGGGAAAAATTGAAAATATTGTATGAAATTACTCTTATTTCCAATAAAATATTTTTAAAAATGGGAACAACGAAACCTCTATAGCCTGGCTGGCATGGCTCAGTGGTTGAGCGTTGACATATGAACCAGGAGTTCAGGGTTCCATTCCAGGTCAGGGCATGTGCCTGGGGTTGGGGGCTCAATCCCCATTGTGGGGCATGCAGGAAGCAGCCGATCAGTGATTCTCTCTCATCATTGATGATTCTATCTCTCCCTCTCCCTTCCTCTCTGAAATCAACTATATATATATATATATATATATATATATATATATATATATATATATAAACAAACCTCTATAAATCAGCTTTTTTCTAGAATCTACTGAACCTATTAGTGATTTATCTCTAAGCAGAGTATTTGTACAACTCTCTACTATAGTACTTCTATTTTATCGTGTAGATTGTCATATTATTGCAACAATGGATTTCTACAATAATGTATTAGGTTGAACCATAAGAAATTATTGCTTTTGTAGTTCAAAAATGGTTGGATATTGGTGTCAATTTTATAGGTCAAAAATAGTTGAGTATTGGCAATATCATATGGTTTGGGCTTTATTATTTTAATCTGGATGATTCCTGCCCTTCTTCCAGTTTCTCATGATTTTAAAAATATTGTATACCAGAATAATCATCAAGAAAGCAAAGCCTTTCAGGTGTGCTTAAGTTTAAGAGCAAAAATTGCTGAGTTGCAATTTTTCATTTACCATATTTTCTGGTGTATAAGACGACCCCCTAATTTTACAGTTAAAACATAAGTTTAGGTCTATATTCGCTGTATAAGACTACCCCCCACTTCAAAGAAAAGACTTACTTTGCCGTCAAGATCTGCAGGTAATTTTTGTGCAGTTTTGGTCTTTTGCCCCCAATTTTCGGTTGACTTTTTTTCGTTTCAAGAGTCGTCTTATACGCCGGAAAATACGGGAACTACATTGCTTGCACAAGAACTTTTACCCCTTTATAAGACTGAGCTCCATATACTAGTTTATATTCTAGGTGGCACCAAATTACAACAAATTCTTGGAGAACTTAACTTGATACAAATAATCTTAGAATGTATATCTGAAAGAAGCCAAACATCCCTGCTATTATTTTCCTCCTAGCACTTAATCACATTCTTTCTTCCTTTCCCATTCTTGAATATGAGTGGCCTGGCTGGATAATTCAGAAGGAAGAGGATCTGGCATTTGAACCTTCTCAAAATCCTAAACATCTGAAAAGACTTGAAAAATATTTTTCTTGAAGGATATTTTTGTTTCATCTGATCTTCACCACCCTTGTATCTTGGTAAATGCAAAGCAACCATTTTAAATGAGAGCAACTAATACCCAAACTACCTTTTGCTACAACATCAATTTCTCCTTTCAGCTGGTCAGTATATACATGCAGCAACAACCCTTCCAGATGAAGAAGGAAGAAAACCTTCCTTCTGTTCCCTTCTATATTCTCAAACATTCCTTTCCTTTCCTTATGTGTCGGATCAGCAAATCTGTGGAAATATTAAGCCTGGAGGGAGAGCTTACATGCACAAAACCTATGCTAATTTCGTCAACCACACAAAACTGTAGGACAGTGGTGTAAATCCTCATCCTTCAAAGGAAATCCCATAATGGGTCAAAATGATGGGTGTCTTATTTTTTAAGTGGCAGTTCAAATATCTTAATACCTGATATGAATACAGTTTGAAAATATAAGCTATTACTTTATGCATAAGTGCTATGGATTAAATAAACCCCTCTCCAAATTATGGTAACTACAAACTGTCAATGAGCATGTATAATACTGTGTAGACCTTTAAGGATTTCAGCTCTGAAAAAACTGATCTGAGTCATATGGACAGGGGTTTTGCCAGAAGTGGGATTGTCTAATATGCATGCTGCTGATGAAAAACATTCTAAATCATGATGTATCTCTGCTTACATCATTGCCAAAATGATTCATCTGTGTAGGATATATTCTTATTGCCAGAGATGTCACGTACCATCTTGGCTAGAAACACACAGTCATATCCCATTATGGTGAACTCTCAGCTTATCCAAATTCTTTCCTATTCTGGAATTTTGTCAGGTTAATACTGCTTGACACACGTGGTCTTAAAATTTTCCATTCTAAATCTACTGCCATTTTGGCATTTGGCTGTGTCTGGCTTTATGTGACCGGCATTACCCTGAGAATATTTAGTTTCTTGAGTCTACAATCTATCACATTATAGACCTATTGTCAGCTAAGGAAATGCCAATATTAGAGACTGTTTCTGAGATCCTTTTCCTTCTAAATGAGACCATATATTTAAAAAATTTTGTTTGATATTGTATTAAGGTAACAGAAAAAAATCAAGAAGTTTTGTTTAAATCTGCTTAGGTTAAGCATAGTCATTTTGTGTTATAGAGAAGCAATTAAAAAAACCCAGACAGCTTTTGACTCAGTGCAAAACCCTTAGGACTGTATTTCTTCTTGGTCATTTGAGATATTTATTGGCATTTTCAGATTGGTCATCAAAAAACAGACTTTAACATTGGCCCTGAATACATTTGTCATACGTGCTATTGCTTGTATTTTATTCTATCTCTGAGGAGGAAGACTTTATCTGAGAAATACAGCAGGGCAACCACCATCCTAAATCCGGGCACTGGTGGCTTTATGAGCATATTAAGCACCCATTACACGGTGCAAAGTATTTATTGCAAATGGGCCTTCGCTACTAAAAGGCATAGCTTCCTTTCATGTTGTGACCAAGTAATTTGAGACCTCTTTGGACTGAAAATGTACAGAAAGGTTGCATACTGACTGTCAGCGGGGAAAACTGCCATCAAATCAATGCCTAACATTCCCCACAAATTGCAAACAAGCGAGTATTGGGCACCTGCAGCGCTTGGTCTCTTTCATTGCCAATGCCAGCTCTTTCTGAATTGAACTCGGACGTGAAGTTCAGTGATACTCGGTCTCTGCAGGGCCGTTACATTACTATTTCTGGATTTGTTTTTCAAAGACACTCCCCTGTTAACAGCATCTTTCCATCTCTTACATCCTTCTCTGCCCCAGAACTAGCTGGTATAGGCCTTTCTGTGTTGACTTTTACTTACAATATTTAAAACCTCTCTAAAAAGTACAAATAGAAGTTTGTTTGTTTTTTAAAATGTATTTTATTGATTTTTTACAGAGAGGAAGAGAGAGGGATAGAGAGTTAGAAACATCGATGAGAGAATCATCGATCAGCTGCCTCCTGCACACCCCTTACTGGAGATGTGCCCGCAACCAAGGTACATGCCCTTGACGGAATCGAACCCGGGACCCTTCAATCTGCAGGCAGACGCTTTATCCACCGAACCAAACTGGTCGGGGCTACAAATAGAAGTTTTAAGAAATTGCCAATATTATAATTTTTTCCTATTAAAATGAATGTAATGGCGTTTTGAATATTTAATGTCATTCGCTTAGTGAAATTGATTTTTTAGTGAAATTAATTTGAAGAACTTTTGAATATTACTATTTTAATATTAATATTTAGAAGCACTAAATATTCTAATTTTATTTTACTTAGTGCAATTAGTTTTTAGGAAGGTTGTGTGTGTGTGTGTGTGTGTGTGTGTGTGTATGTGTGTTGGCTGTTGTCATTTTTTTATTTGACAATCTAAGGAAAAAGAGGTCAGTGCCTCTGACTTAGCAGTAAGGTTTGAGAGTTTTAAATATTGTATCATACTTTGAACTTACTGGCAACTACCTAGAGTTTCATAAAACCAGAGACAATAGCTTTTTTTCCAGTCCTTTTTCTTCACTTTCAGAACCTGTCTCTCTTTGATTCCCCATCATTTTCTCATTCCTGTTTATCTCCACCCACTAGCCCCCACAAAAATAATCACAACAAAAACCACTATTTTTAAAACGAAAGCTAAAAAAACAGCCTAAGCCTGTGACTAAGCATGAGCAAAGCATCTTAATTTAAATCTTGACTCAAGCCTCCGTGGAAGCTACACATACTCAGTCCTTACTCACGCATTCAGAAACCACACTGTAGACCACCGTCGACCCACTTCACTGTCTGGGGGTTATTTTAAAGAGCCACGTTACGCTGCCTTCTTAACAGATTGGAGTCAGGAGGAAGCGTAGCAGCCTCCTTCTCTGTTGTGTTCAGCAGCGATCAGTAAACCCAGCTGGTAGAGCCGCGGCTTGCTCAGTCTCTGCACAGTGCCCCACTTTCCCACAAAGGCCACTCAGGTCTGCTCCTAGCCTGGGTCTGAATGCCTGCAGCCATGGAGCAGCGGGGCCAGCAGGCCATTCTGTGGCCTTGCAGCCCCGCCAGCCCTGCTTGTCACTTAACCAACCATAACGTGGCTTCTTTTCTCTTCAGCTACCCCCAACAGGGCAAAAGGCCCACTCCATCATACTTATTTCTCAGTCAACAACAAAAAAAAGCCACTTCGTTTTGTCCTCTGAGTCCCAATATTTTAATTTTGCTGAAGGAATTGATGACAAGCTGCCAGAGGAAAGGGGGAGAGCTAACCGTTTGAATCCTGGCCCACAGGGACTCTGCCATCAGGCTTGCTGGACATGCTACCATCAAGACCAGATGGACAGAGTCACTGATGCTATATTATGACCACTATGCCTTTGTCTTTTAAATATATTTCTATTAATTTCAGAGAGGAAGGGACAGGGAGAGAATGGATGCTTGACCATTGAGCCATGGTGGCCAGGTACTATGCCTTTGTTTTGAGCATTATCTTTATCAGGAAATTCCTGCAGCCTCAGTGGAGAGAATAGAGTGGATTCTTACATCATCACTTAAAAAAAAATACACACACACACACACATACACACACACACAAACTGAGTGGCCAGATTATTATTATCTCTGAATGCATAATAATCTGGCCACTCAGTGTGTGTAAGTGTATATGTATATTATGTATATGTATATGCACACACACATACACACACACACACACACACACACACACACACACACACATATATATATATATATATATATATAGCCCAGTGCATGAATTTGTGCATGGGTGGAGTCCAGCCAGCCTGGCCAGGGGGAGGGGACATGGTCAAGGGGACAATTTGCATATTAGCCTTTTATTATATAGGATATACACTGAGTGGCCAGATTATTATGCATTCAGAGATCATAATAATCTGGACACTCAGTGTATATTTCATTGATTTCAGAGAGGAAGGGAGAGGGAGAGATATAAACATCAATGATGAGAGAGTTTCATTGATCGGCTGTCTCCCGCATGCTCCCTACTATGGATCGAGCCTGCAACTTGGGCATGTGCCCTTGGCTGGAATTGAACCTGGGACCCTCCAGTCCACAGGCCGATGCTCTACCTACTGAGCCAAACCATCCCGGGCTCTTACACCATCATTTTGAAACATTCTCCTGAGTTCACAGCAAGGACAGAAAAAGTTTCCTTCTATTTATATCTCAGTTGTTGCTCTTAAAATTCTTTTATATTTACTTATGTCCTTTTGTGTGATGTTCACATCCACTCTATCTAGTGGGTGGGGAAACTGAGGGTAGCAGACACTGTCAGTGCTCAACTCACGTGCCCTCCTGTTCACCGTTCTAAAGGTCATGGAAGGCTTCCTACCGCCAATACCCGTGACCAGAGGGATTTCTCCAGCTGTAGGAATGTGCTGGGTCTTCCCGGTGAAGAGCTTGGGTGTTAACGACCCTGGGAGAGTCATGCATAGGGCTTCCGGGGACACAGCCTAGCTCCCAGCTTCCTCACTCCTGAAGGAGGCCCTCTCTACAGAGTGTTCTCTGAGGTGTCCCAAAGGTCCCCAGTGGGATTGAGCCAGAGATGCCCGCAGCAGGAATCTGTTCATTTACATGCCCTGAATTGTCTTCCTACCCAGTCTCATGTTGTCATTCCCACACTGGGGCTTCCTGGGCTCACCTCCCAAATAAGCGACTTGTATCTAAATCCTTATCTCACAGTCTGTTTCCAGGGAGGCTTAACCTGGGACACCATGGCACAAAGATGACTATCTGCCAGATGCCACACGGCTACTTAAAGGAGAGCCAGGGCTGGAGCCCAGGATGTTGGACTTCTGGCACCTTTACCAAATAAGGCTGCTTCTTGCTGACCACCAGGACTTCTTACCATTGGTCCCAGGACTTCTAGGCAAAGGGAAGACACTGACAAAGAAATTAAGTTGTTAGATGGCTGCTCTTTGCCTTTTAGGAACCCAGTCACCATTACCAGCAGAAAAAGGAAGGGCGGTAATTACCTAGCATGACGAAAGGGACTCCCAGGAAGGTGGAATTGTATTTCCCACCAGTCAGATTGATGATCCCGGCTGCAGTGAGCGTGGCCAGGGTTATGGTCACCAAGCCGAGTAGGCCTAGCCAGGGTTTGCTGCGGACGCAGTCCTGCATTGAGCAGCAGAGGATGGCCATGGTGACCACCAGGATCAGGCTGGTGACCAGGTAACGTTCCGATACGCGGCTGGTCTTCTGGAAGTCTTCCCTCAGTGAGGAGGACGTGTAAGGGTAGATTTTGATTTTGCTGTTGGACTCCTGGAATAGCCGGACAGTGTCGCAGAAGTTGGCCTCCCACCTCTCAGCCACCATGTCGTTGAGACTGTTGATGGACTGCAGGTAGTAGGTGAGCTGGACGGCCTCTGCGGATTTCACCCGGTCCTTGCTGTGCACGGTGACACCTCCAAGCTGGTGCCCATTGTACACGGCCCTCCCGTTTTTTAAGTGAGTGATTGGGTATGTGATAGCAAAATTGGTCCGGTTGGTGGCCCGCGCATTCTTGAGCTCTTGCAGCACATGCACTATGTCATCCACGATGCAAGTCTTATCGTTATTCAGGACACATATGTGGGCAAACGTGTAATTGAAACCAGGTCTTGGAACCTGGATCTTGGTCACAGCAGCATGCAACTATGAGGGAAAAAATGAAAGTCAGTGTTTATTAGCAAAAATACACATGAATAAGGACATGAGCTCTGTGGATTCAAATATCTGTATTTTGGGGGGTGGGAAGTCACTCATGCCATCTCTATGCTAAAGAGTTCAAGTTAAATGTTATAACCTTACATCAGAAATAGGTAGTAAGGAGCCCAGCCACTGTCAGCCTATGAACCAGAAGGTCACGGTTCAATTCTTGGTCAGGGCACATGCCCGGGTTGCAGGCTTAATCCCCAGTTGGGGGCATGCAGGAGGCAGCCAGTCAACGATTCTTTCTCATCAATGATGTTTCTATTGCTCTCTGTCTCTCCCTTCCTCTCTGAAATCAAGAAAATATACTTAAAAAATAGACAGTAAGGATGCAAAACACATCCGTGGTTCCTGGACCAGCAGCATCAGCACAACCTGGGAACTTGCCAGAAACGGAAACTCTCAAGCCCTACCTCAGGTCTAGTAAGTCAGAATCTCTGGGGTGGGGCCTAGCAATCTGTGTTTTCATAAGCCCCCCCAGAGATTCTGGTATAATGAAAGTTTGAGAAGTGCCGAGTTTAAGTACCAGCATTATTTCCAGAAGCCATGTTCTTTATTTATGACTCAATTGGTCTATAAATATCTGAAAACCTTATATAGGTCCACCATTCACGGTCTCTCTTTTTTAAAGAAATATATTTTATTGATTTTTTACAGAGAGGAAGGGAGAGGGAAACATCGATTAGCTGCCTCCTGCACACCCCATACTGGGGATGTGCCTAACCTGGGACCTTTTAGTCTGCAGACCGACGCTCTGTCCACTGAGCCAAACTGGTTAGGGCTCAGCGTCTTTCTCTTGAAAGTGTCAAGTGAAAAGGGAACTAAGGCGCAGTTCCAGGTGCAGAGGTGCTCTGCAGGCCCAGCCCTCGCTGCTGATTTGCAGGCAGCTAAGCGATTTCTGCATCCAATTCAATCACTCGGAGCCATAAAAGAGGTTCACCTTGAGAGCCCTCATATTCTCTGACTTTCCTTGTCTGATTATATGGGAAGGGAGCTATCACTGCAAGAGTCTGGCTGGGATCCATGGGAGTTGTGCTCAGGGATCAAAATGGAATTCATTCTAGCCACCTCACCCTAGTGATGTTTGCCTGCCCAGGTCTGCATGCCTGCGATCCTAGTGCACATGGGAATACACCCATGTAACAGTCCCCACCACAGGCCGGGCACAGATGATTTAATTTCATCCTTATAAGAAACTATGAAGCACAAGGGTAGCCTCAGTGTTTTTTTTTTTCCTATGAGGAAATTGAGCCATCCAGAAGCCAGATCCCTTGTCCAAGTTCACAGGCACAGTTAGAGTGAGTTGGGCTGAATCATGCAGTCTGGCTCCTGAAACTATGCTCCTGGCCCCTCACACTCCACCTCTAAGTTGGCAATACCAGCAAGCGGATGAAGGTTCTTGCTAGCAACTAATTCCTGAATTTGTGCTTTCAATGCCTCGCCCCTAAAAAAATCAGATGTGCAGAACTATGTGTAACCTACCATTTAAGGCAGTGGTTCTCAACCTTTCTAATGCCGCGACCCTTTAATACAGTTTCTCATGTTGTGGTGACCCCCAACCATAAAATTATTTTCACTGCTACTTCATAACTGTAATTTTGCTACTGTTATGAATCATAATGTAATCTTTGTGATTTCTGATGGTCTTAGGCTCTACAGCAGCGGTTCTCAACCTGTGGGTCGCCTAAGACCATCGGAAAACACAGATATTTACATTTTGATTCATAACAGTAGCAAAATTACAGTTTTGAAGTAGCAGCGAAAATAATTTTATGGTTGGGGGTCACCACAACATGAGGAACTGTATTAAAGGGTTGCAGCAATAGGAAGGTTGAGAACCACTGGCTAAAGTGAGAAAACAAGGCCTTCTGTGTGTGGATTGTGGCCAGTGCACAAAATCGGGCCAGTGTACAAAAGTGCTAGACAGGAAGTTGAATGTTAAGTAAATGAGTGCATGGAGAGCGGTGCCTAGCCCTGAGGGTGCTCTCCCAAGAGTAGAGACAGTCATTGCTGTATATCTGATGACTGAAGAAGAACATTTCATATGTAAAGGGATAACGTCCAGAGTGGCCATGCTGGGTCTATGTCACTGTAACTCATAACCTTCTGAGCATCTCCATGACCCTGATGTGTTTTCTCTCAAATCTGTTCTAGATGGATTATTGGCTAAGACAGTTTGCTCTGCGTGTGCCAAGGTGGGTGGGATATTTATTCTCCTTTTTAAAATGTCTGAGGGGTACCAGCTGTCAAAGTCCCTTAGTGAGCACAGAGCATAAGTTGTTAATCCTGATTCTCAGGGCCTCTCACCCACATCTCTCCATGGGCACCAACCCTCAGGTTCAGGAAACAGTTCATTGTATTATGTTTGGCTGAAATATTTGGAGTTCATTCCTTATCTCTCTCTCTCTATCCCCGCCTCTCTCTCCCCCAGAGATACCCAGGAGATTATTTTCACAAAACTCTAACCATATGCTAAATTTTTGTTTTGAGATTAACGATGAACAAAAGGTCTTCAGTGGTTTTAAACTGTGAGAGTGTGTTTTCTTCTTTAAGCATGGCCAGGTGAATTTTGATGAAAAGAACTCAATAACTACAAAAACATTCCAAAAATAGAAAAGGTTCTTTTTGGAGGAGACAAGGACCAAGAGGAATTTAAAGACAAGGGAGAATTTTGATGAGTCCAAAGCAAGACTTTGGGGAAAGGTTCAGCATAGACTAGAAAAGGAGTGGTATTGAAAGCATGCTTATGTGTAATATTTAACACATTGTTTGTTCCCATGAACAGTCTAATAAATCTTTCTTAGAGCTATTACTAAATATGTCAAGAGAAAAAGATTGCCAAATAAGATGGTGTTAAGCCACAGGGCTGAACCCAATTATAGCAAGGGGATATTTTCCATCCATTCGCTAAGGCGGCCATGCCGCCCTGCTGTGTTGGGAGTTGTTGTAAACTACTTACTGATGTGCTAACTCGGCTGACCTACTGCGATGACCCTCGGGACCACTGAGCAAAGAAAGCAGACACCTTGTTAACCCCTGTACCACAAAACCATAGGAGGGAGGCTTGGGAAAGGAGAACTTACTGACGTTTGGCAGGGAAGGTTTGTTAACTCTTAGTACCAGAGCTGCTGTGAGATGCAGCTGCTTTGAATTTCTGATGGAGAGGTGGGTAGAACATGTGTCACTCTTGCTTCTGAGTGGCATGGAGGTGCTGAGTGACAAAGCAGCCAGAGAGGGGGTGCTGGCTGAGGCCACCCACCTGGCAGCGTGAGTCTATGGGATAAGAGGTGAGAGATAATAAGAGGCGCGGGAAAGGAGCGGTAAGACTCCCTTCTGGGATTTGTGAAAAGATTCTGTTCTGACCTTCAGATGTTATGCCTACACATCAAGCACACGCACCATCTACTTACTCTTGGCTTCCCACGTGGCCATGGGCAGACGCGTTGCACCTGCTACCTGGACAGCTACTGTACAGGGTTTTAAAATGCCCGGATGTACTTGCCTAAAGGAGCCCCACTCAGGACAGCAGATCCGTTAGTAGGTGTTCTTACGTATATTGACAGGGAAAAGGGAAGCAGGAGATCAAAGTTATGATTTCTTTTGCTTATACTTACTTTTCATGACTGCACTGAAAAAGAAAGGGAAAGTGAAAAGGATGACAAGTTAACTTACAGTGATGCCATCTTTGCTTTTAAATTAATCTTTGCTTTTGGGTGGAGAAGGGGGAAGGAAGACAGGAACACATCACAGCATGAGAGTGAAATGACCGAGATACCTTAGTCCACAAAATAGACAATCTCAATCCACACAAGCTTATTACTGAGCTAGATAAGCGACCCTCTTTCCGAAGAGAAAAAACACAATAGGCCTGCGCCTTCATACAGTCTCACTGTCATGTGAATCAACATATAATCCATATTTCAATTAGCTGCGTATAGATTTTTCAGTTATTTGATCAACACACATTCAATAAGTTATCAAATCTACTGTGTTGTCAATAATAGGATAATTTATCTGTGTTCAGGGGGCTCACATCACACTCAACACATGGAAAATCTCATAAGTGACACCATGTCCAGTCTGACTGGTGTGGCTGAGTGGTTGAGTGTTGACCTATGAACCAGGAGGTCACAGTTTGATTTCCGGCTGGGGCACACGCCTGGGTTGCAGGCTCCATCCCCAGTGTGGGGTGTACAGAGGCAGCCGATTGATAATGTTCCTGTCTCATCTGTCTCATTGATGATTCCATCTCTTTATCCCTCTCCTTTCCTCTATCTTTAAAAATCAATAAAAAAATTTTAAAAGAAAACAAAAGAGAGACATACAATGTCCAAAACAATGGGAAAATCCTAATCTGCTGTTAGCACCCTAGTGTTCTGTACTAGTAAAACCTAATCTGGTGTCAATCACGATCGAATTTTAAAATTAGTATTGTATTTGCTGCCAAAGAGGCCAGAACTGAATGCTAAGTTGAGATTCATTTTAAGGCTCTGAACGTACTGTTTAAACTAGTGGTTCTCAACCTTTCTAATGCCGCGAACCTTTAATACAATTCCTCATGCTGTGGTGACCCCCAACCATAAAATTATTTTCGCTGCTACTTCATAACTGTAATTTTGCTACTGTTATGAATCGTAATGTAAATCTCTGTGTTTTCCGATGGTCTCAGGCTCTACAGCAGCCGAAGACTGTTAGCTTCGTTGCTCTCATCATCCTTCAGGTCTAGAATGATCCTAGTAATTGTAATTAGTCTGCAAAGTACTTTCTATACAGTTTGAAAAAGTTACTCAAGACAAGACCCTATGGATATGCTTAAATCATTATTACCATTTTATAGTTGGTGCAGTTGAGGCCTAGAGAATGGCAGTGACTCACCCAAGATGACCTGGTAAAGGAAGGGCAGAAGCGGGACTCTCAATTAGGCCCTACCTCACAGCCATACACTTAGCCATGGACCAGCACAACTTTAGAGCTTCCGTGGATGAACAAGACTTGGGGAAGAATGAAGGACTGTCAGCCCACCCAGTTCCAATGATTGGCTGAGCACATGACTGAGCTGTAGGACAGCCACATTCGGGGACCTGGGGTCCATTCAGAGAGTCCAGACCTCACCTAAGACAGCAACGTTACACGGCGATACTAACAGGTGACGAAGGGGATGGGGTCTGAGCTTACTGACCTTTTTCATTCTCCATCCAGCCTCTGCAGTCGCCAAATCAAACTTTCCCAGACAAACTTATCGAGGAGAAAGTCCAGTGGAGTCCAGTCTGGAGAAGTTTGGGCTTAAGTGTGGCCTCTGCTACTTAGGAAGGAATGTCAGAGATCCTGGGAACATCACTCCTTCACGTCTCATATGTTTTCAGTCGAAAGGGAGGTTGGCCCAGCTAACCTTACAGACAGAGCCTTTGGTTCTGACATAACGTACACAACATAAGCCGAGGCACACGCATAAACCATACAATCAGATCCCGGGCAAGAGAGAGTGAACTCCTAAATACCTGTTTGATAGTTATTATAGCTCCTGGAAGTATGCTTTGATAACACATCGGGGTTCTTTTTAGGTCAATCACAGATCTCATAGTAGATGAAACCCAGAAAGGAAACGACAGGGTAGGGTTACTGGGGGTAGAGGGGGTGGGGAGAGAAAGATTCACTTCTGTGAGTGATTTCCCGTTCTGGGAGGCACTGGCTCTTATAATCCCCTTCTGCCAGGGCCTGGGACAAAGCCAACACGGGCTGCCGGTCACGACAGGCCGGAGTCTAATTTCCTCTCTGCCTCTCCTTGGCACACTCCGATCTTCCTCAGAAGACAGCAGGGCACCTTGCGGCAGAGAGTGCAGGAGGGCTCGGGGCGGGAGGCAGTGTCTGCTCTGGAGAGGTGATTAACGTAGGAAAAATAAAATACCTGTGGGCTCCGAGGGCCTTTTACAATACCTCTTGGCGGCTTTTGTCTTTTTTTTAAAAAAGTATTTATTGATTTCAGAGAGGAAGAGAGAAGGAGAGAGAGGTAGAAACATCCATCATGAGAGAGAATCATTGATCAGCTGCCTCCTGCATGCCCCCTAACTGGGAATCAAGCCCGAAACCCCCAGGCATGTGTCCATGGCTGGAATCGAACCCGGGACTCTTCAGTCCACTGGCCAATGCTCTATACACTGAGCCAAGCTGGCTAGGACTGTCTTTACTTTCTGCTGAAAAGGGGAAGAGGAAGGGTGGGAAGGCCACTCTGCCAGGAAGGACAATTAACATGTCAAGTTGTACCCCAGCCACCTCACCTGTGAGGGGGGATTCGGAGGAAGTAGGGGTTCCCCAGGGGCAGTGTCTGATGATATGACCTTTTAAAAAAATATATATTTTATTGATTTTTTACAGAGAGCAAAGGAGAGGGATAGAGAGATAGAAACATCGATCAGCTACCTCTTGCACATCCCCTATGTGCCCGCAACCAAGGTACATGCCCTTGACCAGAATCAAACCCGGGATCCTTGATTCCACAGGCCAATGCTCTATCTACTGAGCCAAACGAGTTAGGGCATGATACCACCTTTCTAGCCTGCCCTCCTTTCCTTATCTCGCCTTCCCACTCCCTCCTACTGCCGCTCTCAAATACACTGCATAACATGAAAACAATGTCAAAAGGGAGGGCCTTGGTTTGCCTTTCCAATCTATATCGTGTGCCCTCTAATATTACCTCAAAGTGACATGAAATCAAAACTGCTTTTAAATGCTTTCAAGGAATATCTCGTTTTCACCCCCAAAGGAAATGCTTCCTTCACCCAGGCCCTTGAAATGCCAGGTCTTGATACAGGTCTGTATTCTGCACCTATAAATGCCTCGGAACCCACTGGCAAGGTACCCTCGCCCAGGACACAAGAAAACACCTCGAAGTGGACGGATCTGGCCTGTAAAGTTCATCAATTACGCTAGCTCCCTGGGTGTTATGTTCCGTCTTTGCATGATCTCACTCGCACCCACTCTCTTTCCTCTTCTTTTAATAGAAACGCATTACATCAGAACGCCAGAAGTTGCAAGTTGGGGATGGTTACCGTGATTCATTTGTAGTACAGCCAAAAGCAAGTTAGTCATCCCTTAATAAGTGAACAGAAATATCATTCTGCCTTTGAAACATTACATGTTCGGAGGATACGGAATTCAAGTGGTACATGTAGCTACACAGGTGACTATCTAGCTACACACTTCTGTACCTGTATGCCCAGCGTCATGCTGACCTGCTGCAGTGACAAAGGACAAATGGGCACTTCTGTCCGTAGGTAGTGCCTGGCTCTACCAGGGGGTAAACACTTTTTGTGGCTGTTGACACCAAAGACCAGTCAAGAGAGCCCCACACTGTAATCCCCGCAATAGGCTGTTCGTCTTTGCAGCCTTGGCTGAATAAACAAAGCCAGTTTGGATCTGAAGCCAATCAATCCGAGATTTTAGAAGAGAAAAATCAAGAAAGAAGGCGGTTCACTACGGGCCCACTATTCGCTTTTTCCCATCGTCTGGGAGAAAATGTCACTTGATCTTGAATACAAAAAAGTTCCTTACTATTTTGAAGACCTTTGGAGATCTGGGAAGTTAACCTTTGTTCTTTTTTTAAATTAAAGTGGTTTATTTTTTTCATCCAGTTGTCCTAACTTGACTTTCATGGTCAGGCTTAAACTCTGGTTGAGCAAGTGTGTGGGACATGAGTTTTGATGGCTGACAAGGACAGGATGCTCTTGCAGATGGGAGAATGTGAAAGCTGGTTTAGCCAAGAGGCAAAGAGGAGCCTCAAGGAGCCAAAAGTCTGGGGAGTAGGGAACAGCAGTTTTAAGATCTGGTCAGGAAACCACAACTAACTGCAAGGGACAGAGAAAAGCAGAATGCCAATTGAGGAGTCTGTTTCTATTTTGCTTGTTGGTTTAGTTTGTCATTAGATTCCACATATAAGAGGGCTGGTTGAAAAAGGTGAAGGGATTAAGCAAAAATCCCCACATACAAAAAAAAACAACACCCAACTCATAGACACAGGTGACAGTGTGAGGATTCGGAGGAGGTGGGGGAATCTGTCTGGTACCTCCCCCACCCCCAGAGGAAAAGGGGGTAGGGGAGCTAGAAGAAGGCAAAGGGAGATACATGGTGATAGAAGGAGACTTGACTTGGGGTGGTGAACAGAAAATATACAGATGATTTTAGATTTGATTACTTGAAACTTTTATAACTTTGTTAACCAGTGCCACCCCAATACATTCCATTAAAATAGCAAAACAACAAAAGAAACAGGAGAGCAAGCATACCCAGGTCTGGAGAACAATTGTGGACCTGAGTGGGAAGAGCACTGGATCAGGAGTTAGAAAACTTCAATTTGAGACCAGGTTCTGGGTCTCGATGACCGTCTGAGTCATAACAAATGACAAATGAACCTTTGAAAACATACATCCAGCCGCTTCCATGTTCCAGATCCTCCAATGCTTCCTCCCTTAGCTGAGAGCAAAAGCCTAAGTCCCGACCGTAGCCAACAAGATGGTACATTGCCCTTTCTGGTGTCTCCAGACTCATGCCTAACCACCCACGCCCTCATTTCACTGCCCATCTTTCTTTTCATCCTTCCTTCGAATAACCTCACTTCCTTCACTACCCTCATCAAATGGAATCATCTTCCCTGACTCCACCTCCAATGGGAAAAAAAAATAGCATCTCTTGGCCATCACCATCCTCTTTGCTTGTTTTAAACTGTCCATGGCACCAACGATGACATGACATTATACATCTCCTTGCTTCTTTTCTCTGCTTCCCCCACTAGAATATGAGTTTTACCATGAGTGTGTGTCTGGTCTACTACATCTCCATTAGCTAGAACACTTCCTGGCACACATACTCAATGGTTAGGGAGTAAACACATGCACATAATTATCTTGCAAGCGAATGGATTTTAGTCTGTCTCAGGGGCATGATGAGAGCCAAATGATGTGATGGCTGGGCATGCATTTTGTAAGCTAGAGAGCTACACAACTGTGGTTGTAGAGCAGGGAAGCAGGAAACAGACTCTCCTCTGGTATCTTACAGCTGCCCAGATACAATCCTGGAATCGATTCCCAATTCTCCGGGAGCCCCTGATTTTTCCCACGCTTTGACAACATTTTGTGTGTCCATGGGAATAGCGTGGGTTGTGAGGTCAGAGTGTCACAAGTTCAAACTCTGCCTCTGTTAGTTCTGGACCAATGACTAAAAATAGTTCATGTAGAAATAGCCCAAGATTCTTTGTCCCCAAGGTGGGATGACCCTGTGGCATGTGTTCCTCCCTGTTTCCCAGAGTTCCCCAGAGGGTTTAGGCTTGACAATGTCCCTATACCTTACTGCTTCCCTTCCCCATCTCAGGCTGCCGTTCTCTGACCAGTGCTTTCTGGGGTCGTCTTCCAAATATACTACATGGAGACCTTGACTCTGGGTCAACTTTGTGGGAAATCAAAACGAAGACAATGATTTTAGGTTTTTAACCAAGTTTCATTGCCTTTAAAATGGGGATAAACCTGACCTCATAGAAACATTATGAGGATCAACTGTGATAACATATAAAAGGTGTCTGGCCTGGCTTTTGGTATTGGGTTGAACCATATAAATTTCCATTTGGATAGGTAAAAAAGGGGTTATATATTGGCAATTTTATGTGGTTCACCCTTCAGTAAGGGTCTGTTCTTTTCCCCTTTTAACCCCTCCTCCTTCCCAAGAGTCCTATCAGAACTGGAGCTTTCATAGGGGGGCTTCAGACCATTTTCTTAGGTTTTCAGAGGATGGTCTGGAGGTACCAGACAGGTTTTTAGAAAAAGGACAACAGTTTTGAGCTAGGAAAGATATCACATAGTGCCAGGAACCAATTCCAGCATGTAATAATTACAAGGGTTTCACCAAAAGGATGGTGAAGCTTGGGCAGATCAACAAGGATGAGCCACATATGTAGTTTACCTGTTGGAAACGGCTAAACGGCACTTCCCCCAAACATGAATAGGATAATCGTTTTGCTGCCAGACAGCTCAGGGCATTTTATTGCCTCCTGTTGGCCAAACACCTGAACAGCTGTAGACTATTCCCCAAACTGATAATGCTTCTATATTCTACCCTTTGATACCCTACCCTTTGAAGTGTATATCTCCACCTTGCCTTAGGACAAATTGTGTTAATAAAAGCGAGGGTCCTAGACAAGGAGGTAGTCTTCAGTTCCTTTAGCTGAAGCACCCCTGACCCCCAATGCCTTTCAAAATTATCTTTTTCGTCTTTGGACACTTTCTTAAATCCAGGCATCAGTTCCTTTCTCCAGAATGATGAGCCCTTTGTAAGGATGGGACAAGAATCCTGGCAACATAGCCACCCATTCTCTTTTCTACAAGCAAAAATAAGAATGTAGACATCGTGGGTATGAGCCCCTGAGTGCAACTCAAATACACACCTATAATAGCTTTGGCTTAAGAAAAAAAGAGAAATGCCAATCAGCCATGAAATATTCAAAACTGCAAATAATTAAGAACAATATTAACTTGATAAAGTAATGACCAAGCGTCTCCATCAGAAGAGCTTCTTGGCTATGATTTTTCCCTCAGTGGATTAACTAAGTTTCTGTCAGGCACTGAGCTTGCGGACAATGCACATTAAGGCTGGTGAAAGAAGAAATAAGAAAAGAGTTCCACCTAGTGACCTGGTAATGGCACTCCTGAATGATGGACCACCAGCTTTACAGGAATGAGTACTTGATGTAATTCCTAGAAGAGTGTATTACCTGTTAGTACATTTTTTTCCCCTGGAAATATTTTTTTTCCTGTTCTCACATAAAATTACTGACCTTAAAAGTCACAGGCGGCTCTTAGCTGCTGCCTTCTCCCAGATCCGAAAAGAAGTCTTAACGAGCACATTCAGCTTGCAGGGGCCTTGAGCCTTCTGGAAGGTGCTAATAATGTATAGTGTGGCGTGGAGAAGACAGATCACTGGGGCTCAACTGCCAGCTTTGGTAGGAAGTAGATGTTTAACCCTGGACATTATCCTGTTACTTAACAGCTCTCTCTGTGCCTCAGTTTCCTCATGTGTAAAATGGGGAAAATAATAGTACCTATCTAATTAGGATTGTTGGAGGAAAAGGGAGAAATTGAATGTAAACTGATCAATAGTCTCTGACACACAAGTGGTACCCAGTAAAGGATTGTGAGCAAAAACAAACAAACAAAAAAATCCCTTTACTTTTTTTCTCTAACAGATAGAACTTTCTCAGTTGTTCCTGAAAAATATATTCAATGAAATGCGTAGGTGACAGATTTTTGTTCACATGTTTACTGAGAGACTAAAAATAAATGGGGTTAATAGTGTGCATCAACACAAATATTTGGCTAGGATGTGTTTAAAAGCCAGCACTCTCTGATTCTACGGTAAGCTCCCAGTCTGAAACCATCCCATCTTTTTCAAGTTAGATGACTGTGCACATCAGACTAGGTATGGATGACAGAAGGGGCGGGGGGGAAAAAAAAGGAAATGAAAAAGTATTAAGTACCTACAAAAGTGTTGGGGCTCTGTGCAAAGAATGCTGCATCTATCATCTCACTTAATCCTAACAGCAACTCTGGGAGGTGGATGTTCTATTGCATTTACAGGCGAGGAAGCTGAGCCTCAAGGAGCTTAAATAACTTGCCCATAGTCACAGATTTCGTAAGTGGATCAGTCCAGACTTAAATCCTGGGCTCAGAAGATTGTTCCCTAATGGGAATTCCTTTGGCAAAGTAAAGACTTTACCCCCTAATTTTGCTGATTTGACCATCTGGATATTGATCAACTTGTTTGGGGGTATTAGGCTTAAGCACGGTTAAGCTGTAGCATGAGATGTTAGCAGCAGTTCTGAATTCAAAGTGGCGATGACATAGCAAAGTCAAGGTGTCGAACGTAAAGCAGCAAGAACCTGACCTATACTGAATGGTGAGGCCCAGCTAATGCCAGATATCCAGGACAGGGACCTCAGAGAGAAGCCACGGTCCCATTAGCAATGACAAGCACGTGCAATCAGCTGGGGATGAGGGAAACAGATGTGTGAAGAGATAAGACTTTCATCTGTCCAGATAGCATCCTTTGCAACTTGTTGGCTTCCTATGTGACTCCCTTGCCCGCCCCCTTCTCTCTTTTCCTCTCTCTCCCTCCCCCCCCCTCACAGAAGGGAAAAGAAAAAAAAACTTTATAGAAAATATTAGTGAAAAGGGCTGGCAATTTGGAGCTTATTGTAAAATATCAAATTGAAGTTGGGGGTGCGATAGGATTTGAGTATCGCCTCTCCCCAAAGGCAGTTTGACACTATAATATACTGGTTCCATGAGGGCAGGGATTCTGTTCCACTCCATCCTATATCCCTAGCATATAGAGGAAGCCCAACAAGGATGTGCTAACTGAGAACTTTCAATGTTTATTCCTTCTCACTGATTTATGTTTTCTCTGGTGACATTGAATGATATTTCATTTGTACCCAAAGGCTACTGTGCTACATGCATATCATTTCCATCTTAAATAGATGACATTGAATTTAGTCCTGTAGTTTACACACTGCAGACAAATGGCTGATCTCATTAGACAAATGGATACGGTTCGACTAGAATCTAAAAAATATAAAAGCAGAGAAACAATTTAAGTAGGAGGTTGGGACTGACATAATTAGGTGTTATGTTTGTTTATGGAGTAGTTTAGTTTTTCATGTGTATTTGTTTGTTGGGTTTCTTTGGTTGGAAGGGGAAAGTTTTTTAAAAATACAGAAAAGTGTAGAAACTAATGTAAGAACGCCCATGTACCTATATCCAATGTCATGTGTATTTGAAGGTTTTGCCTGCTGTTAATGCTATTGGTGGTAGGGTGACCGTGTAATTTATCATCGAGATTGGAAAACTCTTGAGAGTGCAAGAGGGCACTATTAATTTCACAGGAACACCAAGCATAAAGTGGGACCATCACAAGCAAAACAGGATGCTGGCCCTACTTATGGGTGTCCCAGAGGCTTAGAACACTGCTGTGACTTAATCCATTTACTAAGGCCCAGTGCACGAAATTTGTGCACAGGTAGGGTCCCTAGGCCTGGCTGGTGATCATGGCCAATCAGGGTTTTCTTTCCTTCATTCTGTGCTGCCCCCTGGTGGTCATTGATCAAGCTCCCAGTCTCCTGGTTGAACTCTGAGGGGACACTTTGCATATTAGCCTTTTATATATATATACAATAGATACCTGACAGTAGTCAGGAGATGGCAATCTTTTGGTTTCCAGACCCATCATTGCTGATGGGACCTTGACTATTGCACAAGATGCTATGCTATCATCAGATGGGCCTCCAGGAAAGGAATCTGGACAAACTTCCATCTCTATTTCCAATGACCTCTAACCTCCTTCCATTGCAACTTCCTCCCTTGTTAAGGCTCTGATGCAGGATTCAGCTCTTATATAGCCCAGTTCTGTTCACTACTGCAGAAGAGGGGTGAATCCATAGCATCCTTAGAACATTCCATCTACTACTTGCCCTGAGCACAGGGGCCCCGCTGGAATTGACAGATGGCTTTTACTTGGTTGTCTCATTGACATGTGGCTTCGCCCACCAGGAGCAAAGATTGCTGTCATGTCCAAATATGTCACTCTGGGCTATCCCATCTTGCTTTAATGCTGACAGTGCCTCACAGACTTGGCAGATGCTAAATCTGTGACGAGTCTCAGACAGGTGGGAGGTCAGAGCATGTTTGCTTTGTTTTGGAAGTTAGAGGACATGCAAAGAAAGTCTTCTGCATTTCATCACGTTATAATAATGAACAATTTACTCCACATGTATTCAGTGTCTACATATGTTGGACATTAATATATGCCCCGGGGAGATTAAAAAACATCATGACGTTTTACCTTCAAGAGACCTAGAATCTAGTGGATGTTAGGCTGATTCTCAGAATTGGTTTACACATATCAAACATGAAGTGAAGTGAAGGATTACAGTCCTATGACATGTATACCTAGCAAGTGGGCCATGAGTTTGACTTGCTTGACCTGAAGGGTATAATGGGGATACAGGGAATCTAGTCTGTCATGTGTGTGTGTATGTGCACATGTGCACATGTATGTTTTTGTAGCAGTGAGGGGTGCAAAGAAATACAAAGTTGGCCCTAGCCTGTTTGGCTCAGTGGATGTGCCTATGGACTGAAGGGTCCCGGGTTTGATTCTGGTCAAGCACAAATACCTCGGTTGCAGGCTGGCCCTGGTCAAGGCATGTGTGGGAAGCAACCAGTTGATGTGTCTCTCTGTCTCTCTCCCTCCCTTCCATGCTCTCTAAGAAAATCAATGGAAATATATCCTCTGGTGAGGATTAACAAAAAAGAAAAAAAAAAGAAAAAAGAAATACAAAGTTGGAGAGGAGATAGGGGCCTTCTCCTCTTGAGGATCTTCCCAATCAATGAGTACAGGGTAGAGCAAAAGTATGCTCACAGGTGTGTGTGTGTGTTTACTAGTGCTATTTTAAAAAAAAGTATGCTCACAGCTGTGAATATGCAAAGGTTTATTTTTGTATTACTATTCATTAATTATTGTATTATTTTCCATATGAACGACTGTAAACCAACTTTTGCCCACCCATGTATTTATTAGTGACTATTAGTAAATCTTATGTCAAGCCCTGTGAACAAGACAGATGGCTCTACCCTCACAGTGCATTCAAATTTTGGGAGATACAGATGAACAATGAGGCAATTACAAAATCTCCATGGAATTCTAGATGGGAGATGTACTGGATATTAAGGGAAGGATACCTATGCCAGCCTTGCAGGCACAAGGAAAGACTTCTCAGAGAAGTAAATTTAAAAATATTTTTAGCCCTAACTGGTTTGGCTCAGTGGATAGAGCATTGGCCTGTGGACTGAAGGGTCCCAGGTTTGATTCTGGTCAAGGGCATGTTCCTTGGTTGCGGGCACATCCCCAGTAGGGAGTATGCAGGAGGCAGCTGATCGATGTTTTTCTCTCATCGATGTTTCTCACTCTCTATCCCTCTCTCTTCCTCTCTGTAAAAAATCATTAAAATATATTTAAAAATATTTTTATTGATTTCAGAAAGAGGGGAAGGGAGAAACATTAATGAGAGAGAAACATTGATTGGCTGCCTCCTGCGTGCCCCCTCTCTCCCACTGAGGATGGAGTCCACAATTCAGGCACAAGGAATCCAATCGGTGACCTCATGGTTCATAGGCTGATGCTCAACCACTGAGCCACCCCAATGGAGTTCGGAGGAAGTGACTCCTAAACTAGCACATGAAGAATGAGGAGAAATTAACCACATGCAGAGGTTTAGCATAGGGTTTGTGAGACTGATGGAGAGAGCTATATCAGGCAGACTTTACAGCATAGGCAAAGTCCCAGAGACACAAAACAGATGTCAAGGGAAGTGGAAATGATCCAGGCTGGTGGAGAAATGAGAGGCAAGCAAGGTGCAAATCTGCTGAGCTTAGAAGATAGGCTTTGTCCTGGTGGGCAACTGGGAGCCAAGGAAAAGTTTCAAACAGTGGATGAGACGATCAGAAGTGTGTCTGGGGAAGGTTACTCTGTGGCAGCTGGATTAAGAAGGGTGGAGATCAGAGACAGGGAGATGGATTAAAACATGAATGCAATTAGTTTGTTGGTGAAATGAAGACCTGCACTACACTGATCAACTGGTTTGAAGGAGGCAATTTATATCTCTACTTTTTTTACAGCTCCGGAGAGTTTAGACCAGAAGTAAGCCAGACCAGGAAGTAAGCCAGGCTGGGTGCTCTGTACTGCTAGGATGGTAGTCTCACCCTTCCACCTTATTAACAGGGTCACTGAATAGAATGTATTTGTGTACACTCTTCATTATTCAGGCGTAACATACACTGAGTGGCCAGATTATGAATGATCTCTGAACGCATAATAATCTGGCCACTCAGTGTATATCTTGTATAATAAAAGGTTAATATACAAATTGTCCCCTCGACCAGGAGTTCGATCAGCAGGCAGACGGGCCAACCACCCATGTTCCTTCCCCCTGGCCAGGTTGGCTGGACCCCAACCATGCATGAATTCATGCACTGGGCCTCTAATACAGTGTTTCCCAACCTTCTCTCATGATGAGAATCACCTGGTGGAGTCGTTAAAACACAGATTCCTGAATCCCAACTAAGAAGTGCTAAACTAGAATTTTTGGGAACATATAGGTAAAATTGTATACTTAACTAATGCTCTAAGACAGATTTTATATACAGAGCACTAAGTTAGGTATGCAATTTTACCTATATGTTCTCAAAAATTCTAGTTTAGCACTTCTTAGTTGGGATTCAGGAATCTGTGTTTTAACAACTCCACCAGGTGATTCTCATCATGAGAGAAGGTTGGGAAACACTGCTCTAATACACACACACACACACACACACACACACACACACACTGAGTGGCCAGATTATTATGCGTTCAGAGATCATAATAATCTGGCCACTCAGTGTATATACAATAAAGTGCACCTATCTTAAGCTGATAAAAATTTTTAGATCCATATTACCAATTAAACATCTGAACTGCATTTTTCAGGTTTGGGTCCTCATGTGTTGTCTGTCAGCTGTAGATTTATGGATGTGCAGATCTAGCCAATGTCTGGCCTTTCACTTCTCTGTATATGTGCTTCTAAAGTACAGTCATGGGACATACAAGTATAGAAACTGTTGGCCAATTGCCCCCAGTTCCTCTGTAGCAGATGCAGCTGGCACGGTGTTCATATCCTCTAGCCCTTACCTCTTGAGAGCACACCTGCCTCACTTCGGATGCCAGCACCCACGCCTCTTTGTCAGAAAGCCCACTTTGCCATCTGCTTGGCAGCTCGACGTTCTGGGGAATTAACATCCCCTGGGAGCAGACCTCAACCAATGACAGATGGGAGTTGGCATATAACTACCCAGCTCCCTCTCCATGGGTGGGATTATTCATGGGTGAGTGTGTTTTCAGCTGGTTCCCAGAGCTTCCGCAGTGGGTTGTGCTCCAGTTACCCACAGCAGTGGCCTCCTTGATCACATACCCTTTTAGGCTCCTTCCACTTTCTGACTCTCTGCCCTGCTCTCTTCCGGTTGCCAATTACTTACAAATAATCTGGGTATATAGACTCAGGAGTGGGATTTGGGACCAGAGAAGAGGCACACATTTAGTTTCACTTTCCAAAGTGAGGCTGCCTGTCCTTGGTTTCTTATTTCAAGATCTGCTTCCGGGGAAACCCAAATAAGATGCCTAATCCTCAAAGCCTCTGGAATAAAAGTTTCCTAGTGTCCTTAGAACACTACTCCACTTGAAAACAAACTCCCCAATTTCTTGTATATTCAACTATGTTGTTCAGAATAAAATAAAACTGAACCCCTAGGGTGTAATCATAAGACCTTTTGAACTTCTCTTCATACTCAGTCTTTTGATGGTGGATACGTGTTTTTTTTTTTTTTTTTTTTTTTTTTTTGTTTTTTTTTATGATGTCAACTTGTTTACAGTAGGTATACAATTAATATTTCTCAAGAGGTTCTGATAAGTTCAGGAATGGAAATGGCCAGATGCTATCACCTCCCTCATTTGGGGCATAGTCCAGTCTCCTCACTAAAGTTTAAAGCTAATCACGTGTTGGGTCCAGTGTGTATTGATGACAAGAGTGCACTGTAGCTCCTCAAGGACTTAGGCCTGCATCCTGCCGGGAGTGGAGGACTGTGAGATGACACGCTCTCTCATCTTTCTTCTTGCTGATGATAGAGGGAGCAGGCATTTCTTTGGCTTGCACTTTATTGGAAAAAATCACTCAGAGGCTCTTTGCGTCCTTCTGGAACATCTCAGCAGGTCAGGTCTCAGACTTCAGTGTTCTCTGTTGACAGCAAATGCTAGAATATTGCCCAAATTGGATGAGAGTCCCTAGCTTTACATTTCTGGATTTCTGCTATTATGGCGGTAGGTGTGTGGGAGAGACAGCTGATGTGTTCACTGGATTCCTTCCCAGGCAGTGATGTGCCTGGGGATATGTGCTGGTGGAGGCAAATTCTTCATGCATCAGCTCTGCTGCCAGTAACACTGAGCTGCTTTGTCTGCCAAGATTCAGCAATGGGTGCTGTGCCCTGCCGGGATGGTAGTCTTATTCTTCCACCTTATTAATAGGGTCGCTGAATAGGATGTGTGTATGTGTACACTCTTCATTATTGAGGTGCAATGTATATACAGTAAAGTGCACTAATCTTAAGTGCACAGCTCAATACATTTTATATGTACACATGCATATAAACATTGCTCAGATCAAGATCCAGTCAATAACCCCACAACCCCTGAAGGAAACTTATTGATTTCTATCAACGTTGATTAGCTTAGCTTATTCTTAAGCTTTCCTCTCATGTGTCTGCCTCCTGTGAGATTCATCCATGTTGTGTTTATTAGTAGTTTGCTATTTTTATTTTTTGCACTAGTGGCCCGGTGCATGAAATTCATGCACGGGGGGCGGGGGGAGGGAGTGGTGTCCCTCAGCCTGGCCTGCACCCTCTCCAATCTGGGACCCTTTGGGGGATATCCGACTGCCGATTTTTGCCAATCCCTGTGGGATAAGGCCTAAACTGGCAGTCAGACATTCCTCTCGCAAACCGGGACAACTGACTCCTAACTGCTCACCTGCCTGCCTGCTTAATTGCCCCTAACCAATCTTCCTGCCAGCCTGATTGCCCTAACTGTTCTGCCCTGCCAACCTGATCACCACTAACTGCCTCTGCCTTGGCCCCACCACCATGGCTTTGTCTGGAAGGTCTCCAGAAGGTCTCCTGGTCTAATTAGCATATTACCCTTTTATTAGTATAGATGGCAATATCATCATTTATTTTTTAATTTTCCTGTTGATGACCTTTTCACATTGTTTCCAGCTTAAGATTTTTATACCTAAAACTGCTATGGGCATTCTTCGTATAAATCCTTTGGTGGATTTACACAGTCATTTCTCTCAGGTATATATGCAGTGATGTTTTGGTAAATGTTTAACAAAAGTTCTCTAACAAAAATAGCCTTGATTCATAAGTACTTGTAAACACTCCTTCCATGGCCAATTTCAAACTACCAGTGGGATATGCATTAGGAAGAGATGTGTCCAATCAGCTTTCAGGCATCAGTAGGCACCAGCCTGAGAATTCCGCTGGATCTATAGACTCAGGAGTGGAATTTTCGGACCAGAGAAGAGGCATACATTTAGTTTCACTTTCTAAAGTGATTGTAACATTTTACATCCCTATCAGCAATGTACATCAGTTCCAGCTGCCCCATATCCTCAGCAACACTTGCCCCATAAGGATCTTTGTACTTTTTCAATCATGTGGCTAGCCTCTTCTCCGAAGTGCCTGTTCAACCTTTTGCTCTATGAGTATTGGGTTGTTTTGCCTTTTCTTTATTGACCTGTAGGAGAATATCTAAATTCAAGACAAATGAGACTGGCTGTAAAGACTGGCAAGAAAGAAGAGCTGCAGAGGCAGCCTGTCTTGCTGTGAAGAGCTTCATATTGGGCTCATACAGACCTGTGTTCATATCCAACTAAGTCAGTGACCCCCTGATAACCTTGAGAAAATCACCCTACTTGAGGCGCAGTTTCCTTATCATCAAATGGCAATGCTGTGTAGAAGAGATATTGATTTCTGAAATGGACAGTGCAGATACAGTGCGTGGCAGAGGAGCACAACACAGGTTCTTAATAAATGGTGGAACCTCTCCCCATTTTAGTCAGAAAGTGTGGCTGGCACCTCTGACCATGGGTTTCCATTCACAAGGCACATGCAGGTTTTAACCTAATGCCTAGAAATCCCATTTTCTTCCTGGCTATCTAGTGGTGTTCTTGTCCAAGAGCACACTGCCTGCCTCATGATGTGAGGGTTCTTTTCTTTGTGAGAAGCAGCATTTGTCTTTTTGTGGAAGGCGAGAACATGCTATTTTGCAGCGCCTTATTTGCTGTGAGGCAGGAAAGATCTGCAGGGCAGTATTTAATTAATTAATTAATTAATTAATTAATTTATTCATTCATTCATTCATTCATTCATTTTTTAAATCCTCACCTGAGGATATTTTTCCATTGATTTTTAGGGAGAGTGAAAGAGAGAGGGAAAGACAGAAATATCGATGAGAGAAAAACACATCGATTGGTTGCCTCCTGTAGGAGCCCCGACCAGGGCCTGGGCCGGGGAGGAGCCTGCAACCATGGTACATGCCCTTGACCAGAATCAAATCCAGGACCCTTCAGTTCGCAGGCCAATGCTCTATTCATTGATCCAAACAGGGTAGGACTGCAGGGCACTTTTTAGAACTCTGTCCTCTCTCTCGGGAGAAGCTGCTGCAGATGAGCAGTAATAAGAAACTATGGCTGCTTCAGGTAGGGCTGCAGAGGGAAGCGAAATTGAAATCCCCGGTCCTCCCTTCTAGGAGTTTGGACTTGTGAGGAGTGATGGGCTCAGTTCTGGCATCACCTCCTCCAGGAAGCCTGACCTGGAAATTCAGATGAGGTCCTCTGGACCCCTGTGTGTGAACACATCTGTCTCATCACCTGCCATATTATCCTATACTAGAGGCCTGGTGCACGAAATTTGTACACAGGAGGGAGGGGTCCCCTTAGCCCAGCCTACACCCTCTCCAATCCAGGACCCCTTAGGGGATGTCTGACTGCTGGTTTAGGCCTGATCCCTCGGGCCTAAACATCTGCCTGTTGCTACCTGTTGGAATGATGTAGCGCATCCCTGATCAGGCCTAAACCGTCAGTCAGACATCCCTCTCACAAACCTGGACTACTGGCTCCTAATCATTCACCTGCCTGATCACCCCTAACTGCACCCTCCCTGTTGGCCTGATCGCCCCTCACTGCCTCTGCATGCCTGCCTGGTTGCCTTTAACTGCCCCCCCACCCCCCTGCTGGCCTGGTCACTCTTAATGCCCTCCCCTGCTGGCCTAGTTTCCCCCAACTGCCCTCCCCACTGGCCTAGTAGCCCCTTCACTGCCCCCCCTGCCAACCTAATTGTCCCCAACAGCCACCCCCCCCCCCGCCAGCCTGGTTGCCCCCAACTACACCCCCTGCTGGCCTGGTTGCCCCTAACCGCTGCCCTCCCCCCTCCGCCAGCCTGGTCGCCTCTTCACTGCTCCCCCTGCCAACTTAATCGTCCCCAACTGCCAGCCTGGTTGCCTCAAACTGCATCCCCCCCCCCCACTGACCTGGTTGCCTCTCACTGCCCCCCCTGCTGGCTTGGTCACCCCCAACTGCCCCCCTCTGCCAGCCTGGTTGCCCCTAACTGCCCCCCTCCCCCCCCGCTTTCCTGGTCACCATCAACTGCCCCTCCCCTTGCCAGCCTGGTCACCCCATGCAGCCTGCTTGTTCAGTTGTTTGGTTGTCCCTCACTAACCCCCCTGCTGGCCTGGTTGTAGGCAGCCATCTTGTGAGGGTATGATGGTAAATTTGCATATTACCTCTCTATTATATCTATACTAATAAAAGAGTAATAGGCTAATTAGACCAGGAGACTTTCTGGATGTCCTTCCGGACAAAGCCATGGTGGCAGGGCAGAGGCAGTTGGGGGTGATCAGGCCAGGAGGGGAGGGCAGTTGGGGAGGGCAGTTGGGGGTGATCAGGTTGACAGGAGAGGGGGGGGGACAAAAGTTAGGAGCGAGTAGGTCAGCAGGGGGGGCCAGTTGGGGGCAAGGAGGCTAGCAGGGGGGGTATTGGGGGTGAGCAGCTGGCAGGCAGAGTGGTTAGGGGTGATCAGGCAGGCAGGCAGGTGAGAGGTTAGGAGCCAGCGGTCCCAGATTGGAGAGGGTACAGACCAGGTGGAGGGACACCCCCCCCCCCCACAATAATCTTGTGTACTGGGCCACTAGTAAGATAATAAAACCCTAATATGCAAATTGACCGAACAGGGGAATGACCGGTTGCTGTGATGTGCACTGACCACCAGGGGCAGACACTCAATGCAGTAGCTGCCCCCCCATGGTCAGTGCACTCCTACAGGGGGAGCACACTCAGCCAGAAGCTGGTCTCATGGCTGGCAAGCACAGTGGCTGTGGCGGGAGCCTCTCCCACCTCCGAGGCAGTGTTAAGGAGCAGCGAGTCTAGCGGTAAGGTGCAGTGAGCAGGCAGGTAGTAAGAAGCGAGGGCTCCCGGACTGTGAGAGGGTGCAGGTGGGGTTGAGGGGAACCCCCCCACCGAGTGCATGAATTTCGTGCACCAGGCCTCTAGTAGAACATATTCTTTTAGATCTTTGAGTCTTCTTCTTCTTTTGAATATATTTTTATTGACTTCAGAGAGGAAGGGAAATGGAAAGAGATAGATAGAAACATCAATGATGAAAGAGAATCATTGATTGGCTGCTTCCTGCATGCCCCCTACTGGGGAACGAGCCTGCAACCTAGGCATGTGCCCTTGATCAAAATAAAACCTGGGACCCTTCAGTCCACATTCTTACGCTCTATCCTCTAAGCCAAACCAGCTAGGGAGATATTCTTTGTTCTATCTCCACTCCCTCCACAGTGTAAACACAATACTCAAGACAGAACCATTCCGGGCAAGATAACATGCTCTTGTCTAAATGCCTTGGCTTCACCAGCAGGCATTAGACAGTTTCCACCTCCATGTCCTGATGCCTAGTTAAACATTGGGAAGTGATCAAGCAAAAGTACTAGGTAGTTCTCAAAGACTTAGGGGGAACAGCAGCAAAAAAAAAAAAAAAAAAAAAAAAAAAAAAAAAAAAAAAAAAAAAAGCAAACAAGAGGAACCTGAACATGTGAGGTAAGATGGTTACTTAAAAAAAAATTATATATATATATATATATATATATATATATATATATTATTGATTTTTTACAGAGAGGAAGGGAGAGGGATAGAGAATTAGAAACATCGATGAGAAAGAAACATTGAACAGCTGCTTCCTGCACAATCCCTACTGGGTTATGTGCCCACAACCAAGGTGGAATCAAACCTGGGACCCTGGAGTCCACAGGCCAACGCTCTATCCACTGAGCCAAACCAGCTAGGGCAGATGGTTACTTTTATGTTTAAAAGTAAAGATGCTCTGGCGATTTAAACACAAAACCCCCCAGCAGGATGATGCTTCTCAGCCCAGTCTGGAGGGAAGACACAGGCAGATGTTAATATATGCAGTACTAGGAAATATAGTACATTGAAATGAGGAATAAAGAGGTTTTAAAATTCTGGGTCTGTCATTTCCTGTCTCCTTTCCCAAGGTGAAGTAGCTTTATCTAAATCAACATAAACCAGCCTTGCCCTAGCCCAGTGGTTGGCAAACTGTGGCTCTGTTGACTAATGAGTTTGCTGAACACTGACTTAGACTCTAGATTTCAATAATTACAGGCTGTTGTTGTTTCTTGCGATTAAGCAAACTCATTAGTCAACAGAGCGGCAAACTGTGGCTTGCGAGCTGCATGTGGCTCATGAGCTGCAGTTTGCCGACCACTGCTCTAGCCAGTTTGGCTCAGTGAATAGAGCATTGGCCTGTGGACTGAAGGGTCCCAGGTTCGATTCCAGCCAAGGGCTCAATCTCCAGTAGGGGGCGTGCAGCAGGCAGCTGATCAATGATTCTCTCTCATCATTGATGTTTCTCTCTCTCTCCCTTCCTCTCTGAAATCAATAAAGAAATATTTAAAAAATATATAAAAACCAGACTACAGATCTCTAAGTTTTGGCTCATTTAAGAAATGGAGATCATAGGAGTTGCTTCATTACCCTGTAAATAGCATAGGCAGGAGAAAGAACCTGGAACACAGAAGGATCCCTGTAAATGCCATCTTAATGCTTTCTATCCCACATTAACCGTTTAAGTAATGGTTAAACTATGCAACGTGCTTATGATGTCACCATGTACTTATGCATGATTAGAATGGATACTAGCAGGCTTTGTAACTTTTTTAAGTGAAAAGGGGGTAAAAATGTGCTTAAAGGGGAAAATTGAAATGCTAAAGAGCAGACCCTTTTGAAATGGAAACATTTTCACAGTGCTGCACACAACAAGAGAGAGAGAGAGAGAGAGAGAGAGAGAGAGAGAGAGAGAGAGAGAGAGAGAGAGAGAGAGAGAGAGAGAGAGTTATATTCCAGCAGGTAGCAAGCAACCTGTGGGGAAAGTTCAGATTGTTCTTATGAGGCAGAGACTGGTGGCTTTGGCGGGTCACCTGTAAAAGACATTAGCTGTTCCCACTCAAGGCTCTGAGGTCCCGGAGCACCTTTCATGGAACCTGGGGGTTTGTTAGCGGTAACAGGTGACTGGGAGCCTTCCTCTGCCTGCAGTGCTGCTGACTCAGGAGAGCAGAGAGAGGCATGGGCGACCACACTCCGCACCTATTGGAGCACCTGGATGGATGCCACACAGCAACCTCCCAGGAGCAAAACCAAACCAACCCCAAATGAAAGACTTGCCTGCAGCAAGGTGGAAGGGGCTTTTCTAGAACATGCTGAGAGGCTGACAGCAGCAAAACCACAGAATTTCACCTTGTTCTCCAACCAGACAGCCGCTGTGCTGGGGATTTCTTTGTTTGTATAAATACTTCAAAATTGGGGGTTGATAGAAAGTTGCTGTTGCTTGAATAAAATGAGGTGATGTTTAGATGGCTCAATGGAATGGTTTCATTTTCATTTAAAAATATTTGTTTAGATGAGCCGGGGGAAGACAATGAGGCTGTAACTCAATGTTTTACAATTTCACTCAACATAAAGCAGTGGAAGTGGGTGGGCTATCTCCCTCAATGTAGCCAGACTGCTTCTTTGCTGCCTCCTCATCTTCTGCTGGTTCAGGCCTGACGGATCAGGATTGGAAGCCTGTGAGCTTTACCCTGCACTTCCTGTTTCCTCAGCCCGAGCCAGCTGCTCTGGACCCGGGCCATCTGAACCATGTGGGAAACCTACAAACTTAGATGCCTGGGCTGAACTTCACACCTCTAAATCAAGATCTCTGGCTTCCGTGGCTCAGGGGCTGAGCATTGGCCTATGTGCCACGAGGTCACGGTTCGATTCCTGGTCAGGGCACATGCTCAGTTGAGGGCTCGATCCCCAGGGTAGGACATGAATCAATGGTTCTCTCTCATCATTGATGTTTCTATCACTGTCTCCCTGTCTGAAATCAATAAAAATATATTTTAAAAAATGTCTGGGGGAGGGTGAGGGCATCTGTATTTTAAAGCTTCCCAGGGGCCTAGATACACAGCCACGGTTGACAATCCATAAATCATTCATCCAATCCTGTTGATTTTTACCTTCAACATCTCTTAAATGCATCCTCTTGTGCTCCATTTTCATTGCTCCTGATTTGGTTCCAGCCCCCATAATCTATCTGGATGACAGAAAGAGTTTCCTAACACATCTTTTGTTTTTCTTCTTTTAGTCAGTCCTCCCAGCTGCCACCACTTCTTTCCGAAACACAAATCCAAACCTGTCTCCCCTCCGAATGAATGATGGAGCCTGTTTACTTCCTAGATGATGATGGAGAACAGCTGCTCCTCATTCTCAGAAGGATCTCTTTGAGTTTAAAATGTTTTCTTTTTAACCTTTTACTTTAAACTAATTGAAGACTCACAAGGAGTTGTGTCATCCTTGGAGGTCACACCATCCCAACCTCTATCTGAACCGTTCTAGGTCATTTCAGTCTCGTCTGACGCGCCATTCAAATGTCAGAAATCCCATGGAGCTAACAAATCCCTCCTCTGTCATTCACATTCTTCTTCTGAAATTTAAACATAGCCAATGTGAACTCTCTCGATGTATCTCTCACTTCCACTTCCATTTCTTCTGCTTTTGCCCATGTTGAGACAAAGGGAAGGAGAGATAGTCTCTCTGCTTTCATACTCGGCAAGAGATTACTTCAGATTTGCTACCAAGACTCTCCATTCCCTTCTCATTACTCTCCAAGCCCATAGATATTAGACAAACGCTCACTTTTTTTAGCATTGTTTTTAGCACTTGACAAAAGGCTTACTTTCTACCTTGTTTACTATCTTAAAGAGAAAACGCCAAGCCATCAAGTGAGAATTACTCTCTATCTGCTGCTAACATATTCATAAAAATACCCTTATCTATCTTTTCAATCCTCCCCAGGGCCTACCCTGTCTCTAAGGCCAATTCCTTCAATTGGGCTTGGGCTTTCCTTTCCTTCTTCCTAGTATTGTTTATCCCCTCTTCTCCTAAGTCCTCTTTTTCTATTAGTTCCTTCCCATGAGCTTTGAAATATGCTTCTCTCTCTCCCATATTAAAAAAAAAAAAGACCTCACTAGCTCAACTTCCCTTTCAAGTTCTGCCACATCTCCCCTTCTTTAAGGAGCTATTTACATTTGTTGTCTCTGACTATACTTCAGGGACTCATGCTTGCTAACTTCATTTCCTCACCTCCCACTCACTTCTCAAACCACTCCAGTCTAGACTCTATCCCAGCATCAACCAAGACTCAACAATGACTTCTCAACAGGTAAATCCAACGGCTACTTTTCACTCCTCATTTTCTTAAACTCTTAGTAGTTAACTTAAAAATGTGGGGTCAAAGTAGTATGTCGGGTGGGAATGGGAGCTGGGTGAAGGGGGCAAAGGGGAAAATGAGGGACATCTGTAATATTCTCTACAAAAATAAAATTTAAGGATATATGATGGGTAAGCATGCTGAGATTCTCACGGGAATCCAGAGGGCTTCTTTAGGCATCGGGTATGGTTTTTTCACTGCTGTATCCTCCAGGATGTGCCTGACAGAGGTGCTCAGTGTGTGTGGTGTGACTGGACCTCCTTCTCTCCCATGACTTCCATGACATGGCTTTCTTCTCTCCTCTTACCCCTCAACTCGGCTTTCCAGTATCTGTCTTACTGACTCCTTTATATGTGCCTACCTTATACATTTGATATTGCCCAAGATTCTGTCTCTGGCACTTCTGATTTTGTGACATTCAAATAAACTCTTCTTGGGCAATTAATTCCACCTCTGTGGTTTGGCTTGCTATCTTCATGCTGACCAATCTCCGGTTCACATCAATACTTCAACTCTCTTCGCAACTCCAAATCCGAATTTCCATCTGCCTTCTAAAGACTTACAAATATGTATTAATGGCAGTATTTCAACTGGTAAATATACAACAGCTGAATCTTTTCCTCCAAACTGCCCTTCTACTTGTTTCCTGTAGAAAGCAACATCCTCTTTCTACTTATCCATGTGGGATATTTCTAAGCCACTATCACCCTTTTCCATTTTTTTTTTTTTTTCGGTAAACCTCAAATCTTGTTGATTCTATTTCCTTTTTTTTTTTTTTTTTTTTGGATAGTATTTTCAGGTGTGTTCTAAAGGACACTGGTTCTTTAGGATGTTAATAGGAGTCACCGAAAAAGTATAAAGTATCTATGATCAAATAAATTTAAGGAATGCTGGGCTGGACAGACTTAAGTAGATTTCTTTTACAGAAGAACTTCTTAAAGCCTTTGATATGCTAATGTAATTAAACCTAGGAATACTACATGCATCGTTTTCCAACTTATTTGGCCACAACCTTTTTTATTTTTTCTTCAGCATCAAAGGAAACATTTCTAAAACAGTTTTGTAAATGGTGATCTTAATCCCCTTTTTCCTCCTTGTGCCACTGTCCTATTCAAAGGAGACGTCCCTATCTCCAGTATCTTGTCTCTTCATCTTCTAGACTTCTCTCAGAGCTATCCTTACAAAAGTTGGAATATGACTCTGCCCATAGTATTATCATCTTGCTCCTTACCTCTGACTAAATATTTTATATCCAACTATAATTGTGGGTTTACCTATTTTTCCTTTTAGCTCTATCAATTCTTGCCTCATGTATTTTAATTATCTGTTGTTAGGTGCATACATGTTTAGGATTGTTATGTCTTCTTAGAGAATGGATTCCTTTAGCCCTTCTTTATTCCTGATAACTTTCTTTGTTCTGAAGTCAGCCATATCTGAAATATAGCTACTTCAGCTTTCTTTTGATTAGTGTTAGCATGACATACCTTTCACTATCACTTTTGTTTTTAACCTTTACATTTAAAGTGGGCTTCTGGTAGACAACATATAGCTGAAACTTACTTTTTCTTAATCTACTCTGATAGTCACTGTCTTTTAATTGGTACGTATACTACTCATATTAAAGCACTTACTGATATAGTTGGATTAATATCTATCATGGTTATAGCTATTCTGTTTCCTCCTCTTCTCTGCTTTGTCTTACTTGGGGAATTTATAGTATTCCATTTTATAAAACTCTTGGTATTAGACTTCTTTTAAAAAATTTAATGGTTGCCCTTGAACTTACAATATAACATAACCTACTCTAAGTTCACCATCAAATAATACTGTGTGCTTCATGTGGGCTATGTTTATACTTGAGTATTCCCAATTTCTACCTCCTGTCCCAAGTGACATGGCTGACATTTATTCCACTTATCCATATGTTATAATCTCTCAATATATTGTTACTATTACTGATTTAAAGTTATGTTTTAGATAAATTAAGAATAATAAAATGAAAAAAAAATATTTTTAAAATATATATTTTATTGATTTCTTACAGAAAGGGAGAGGGACAAAGAGTTAGAAACATCGATGAGAGAGAATCATCGACCAGCTGCCTCTTGCACACTCCCACTGGGGATGTGCCTGCAACCAAGGTACATGCCCTTGACTGGAATCGAACCCAGGACCTTTCAGTCCGCAGGCTGACGCTCTATCCACTGAGCCAAACTGGTTTCGGCAAAATGAAAAAATATTTTATTTTGCCTTCATTTTTTCCTTTATGTAGATCTGAGTTTTCTGGCCTATTATAATTTTCCTTCTGGCCAAAGAACATTTCTTCCCGGAAAGGTTTGCAGGTAATGAATTCTCTCAATTTTTGTTTTTCTGAGAAAGTTTTTTTTTTAATCTCCTTTACTTTGAAGCATGATTTTCCTGGATATAGAATTTTAGGTTGGTGGTTTTTCCTTTCAACTCTAAATATTTCACTCTCCTCTCTTCCTGCTTGTGCTTTCTGATGAGAAGTGTGATATAATTTTTATCTTTGTCCCTCTATATTTAAGATGTCTCTGTATTCCCCAATTTCAAGATTTGCTTTGTCTTTGGTTTTCTGCAACTTGAATATGATATACCTAAGTGTGGTTTTATTTTTCCTGTGTTATGTGAGCTACTTGGATCTATAGTTTAGTGTCTGTCACTAATTTTGGAAAGTTCTTGGCCATTATTACGTTAAATATTTCTTCTGCTACATTCCCTCTTCTTCTTCTAGCATTTTCTAATTGTGTGTAATGTTATACCTTTTGGTGGCTTCCTACAATTCTTGGATGTTCTAGGGTGTTTTCACTCTAGGAATCTAGGATAAAGTTTCAGAATTGTGCTTTGACCAATCCTCTTCCCTGGAGAGCAGGTTTTTGTTATGAAGAAGATGATAGATTTCACAATGATTACTCTTCTATCTCTCCATGCACAATTTTTATCTTGGAATATGGTAGGGTTTCTGGAGGAGAAGCCTAAGAAAGAGTGAACCTATGATCCCTGCTCCTACACACATAGTGAGTGCAGCTCCCAGGAGCCTTGACCTCTCATGCTATTCTACATTCAGCCTCCAGCAATTTGTCCAAATTACCATTTAAGTGTTTCTACCTGAGGTTTCTGCTTCAGGTAAACAGACTGTGTTTGTGTCTCCATAGATGTGCCTGTCTCTACAGATGTTGGGGTGGCAATTTCCCTAATGACCTCAGTTCTCTGATGTGTGCAAGAAAAGTCATTGGGCCCTGACCGGTTTGGCTCAGTGGATGGAGCGTCAGCCTGCGGACTCAAGGGTCCCAGGTTTGGTTCCAGTCAAGGGCATGTACCTTGGTTGTGGGCACATACCCGTGGAGAGTGTGAAGGAGGCAGCTGATTGATGTTTTTGACTCTCTATCCATCTCCCTTCTTCTCTGTAAAAAAAAAAAAAAAAAAATCAATTAAAAAATATATTTTTTAAAGTCATTGGTTTTTAGCCTGTCTAGTTCCGCCCCCCCCCCCCCCATGTAAGATTGGAGTGATAACTTTCAAGGTCTCTACATGCTGAATCTGAAAGTTCCTCCTTACTTTGTTATTGATTGAAATACTACTTCAAGGCTGTCAGACACAAGGGGCCAAGCCTTACTAATCTATTTCTGTATTTCATGGAGGCAATGTGGTCTAGTTATTTTTTTAAATGATGCTTTAGAAACCAGACCTGTTTGAATCTTGATTCCACTGCTTATTAGTTAAGGTATAGGATGTCAGTTATTTTATCTGTGAAAAGCAGTACTGTTGACTAGAACGTTCTCTGATGATAAAAATGTTCTATGTCTCTTCTGCCCAGGACAGGCACATGTGGCCTTTAAGCACTTGAAAAGTGGCTAGTGCAGCCCTAATCGGTTTAGCTCAGTGGATAGAGCATTGGCCTACGGACTGAAGGGTCCCAGGTTCGATTCCAGTCAAGGGCACATACCTTGGTTGTGGGCACATCCCCTGTGGGAGGTGTGGAGGAGGCAGCTGATCGATGCTTCTCTCTCATTGATGTTTCTATCTTTTTCCCTTCCTCTCTTTAAAAAATCAATAGAATGTATTTTTTTTTAAGTGGCTAGTGCAACTGAGGAAATGAAGTTATTTTAATTAAATTTAAATCAAATAGCTGCATATGGCTAGTGGCTTCTGAATTGGATAGTGCACCCCTGAGGCTTTCGCAGTGTAGACAGTGGCTGAACAAATATGCTATTTTTATTCTCCTTGGGTCATTCAAAATAAAAATATAGACTGATGTAATATTGCATCATCTGGGAGTATGAGGCCATGGCAGCAAAACTTCTGGTTAGTAGACAGTAGTCCCTGACTCTAAAAGCATTTTTTTTTTTTTTTAACAAAAGAAGATCGTGATGTGAAATATGTCAACTAAGGTATTTATTCTTCCCAGGGAATCCTTGCCCCAGGCAAACATGTGTGCTTTGAGTGCAGACACTGAGATTTGTGTGTTTTTAGCCATGTTACACTTGATATAATCTGCTCACACGTTATCTCCCAACCCTATGATGATGATAAAGTTGATTCCAATATATGGGCGAGGAAATGAAGACCCCAGAGAGGTTAAGTGACTTGATCAAGGACACATTAAGGGTTCACAGCCTCAGACATAGAAATTGGGGTCCCTGACACAACCCCTACTCCACCATTCCAAAAACAGTACTTACTGAACTTCACTGCAGTTCCACTTCACCTCTAACAGCACTGACATCAGACAGTGGTTGAAACTGGGCATTAGCTTCCAGAGCCCTCATGGTGGACACCATGCCTCTGGCAACCACAGAGCTGGGTCCTTGTCTCAGAAATGCGACATGTACCTCCTGTTTGTACCTGCTGTGTCTTCTGGTTTGATGTAAAAGAAGTTTCTGTAAAGGCAAGTGGCAGGTGACCGTGTGTGGGAAGTCTTTGGAAGAAAGGAAGCTTTGGCAATCACACGGGGAAGGTAGCAACAACAGCCACAGTGTGTGTGTGTGTGTGTGTGTGTGTGTGTGTGAGAGAGAGAGAGAGAGAGAGAGAGAGAGAGAGAGAGAGAGAGAGAGAGAGAGAGAGTCGGGGGTGTTTATCTGAGACAGGCAGCGGAGCAGGTGCTCTGTCCAATGTGCTTGCCTTAAACTATAAAAGTAAAAGGTTCAGACTTATGCAGTACCCTTTGCAAACACCTATTACAGCATCATTCAGAATTAATTGCTGCACAAGTAACTTTTGCACCCTCCTTGCATCTCTTGGTCAGGAGGAGAGAGAGAGAGAGAGAGAGAGAGAGAGAGAGAGAGAGAGAGAGAGAGAGAGAGAGAGAGAGAGAGAGAGAGACTGACTCTGCCTTTTTGGAATTAGTCCTGGCAGCCAGTTACTAGGATGCTTTATAGCAGTGGCTCTCAAAGTGTGGTCCAGCAGGAACAGCATCACCATGCGAACCTGCTGGAAATGCCAGCTCTCAGTCCCCACCCCATATCTACAGATCAGAAGCTCCTCCAGTGAGACCCCAAGTCTATGTTAGGACAAGTCCTCCAGGAGATGCCTGCTCAAGTTGGAGGAGCACTGCTTTAGAGTATGGAGGCAATTACATGGCACCGAGCAATTAATTAATAAGGATACACAAAGGTTCCTCAGGACCACAAAGCCACTGCTTTAGCCAGGTGATCCTCACACCAGCACCAGCAGCCACAGCCCTGGGAGCTTGTTGGAAGTGCAGGACCTCAGCCCTGGCCGGTTTGGCTCAGTGGATAGAGCGTCGGCCTGCGGACTGAAGGGTCTCAGGTTTGATTCCAGCCAAGGGCACATGCCTGGGCTTCAGGCTCGATCCCCATTGTGGGGCATGCAAGAGGCAGCCGATCAATGATTTTCTCTCATTATTGATGTTTTTATCTCTCTTTCCCTTTCCCTTCCTTTCTGAAATCAATAAAAATATATTTTTTTAAAAAATGCAGGACCTCAGGCCTACTATCCCAGACCCTACTGAATCAAAATTTGCATGCTTATCAAATTCCCAGGGAATTTGAAAACACATTCAAATTTGAGAACTTCTCATCCTCACTTACACTGAAGTTTGTTTTGTTTGAAGTGTGTAGGCATAGAGAATCAGGTAGGCAAAAAGATTTTCTTTGGTGGATTTGACATGGATCCTAGATAATTATAGATTTCTTTGAAACTTTAGGAAAGGAGGTGGTGGAATACAATATTCTAAATTATTAAAACCCCAATTAAGCAGAAACTTACACTTGACATTTTCACTGTGCCTGTCCCTCCTGGTCTCTGGCAACTCTGACCACTCTCTCCCCTTTCAAGTGCTTGCAGATCTCCATTGATTATTATGATCTCTGAACACATAATAATCTGGCCACTCAGTGTATATCCTGTATAATAAAAGACTAATACACAAAATGTCCCCTTGACCAGGAGTTCGACCAGCAGGCAGGCTGGCCAACCACCCATATCCCCTCCCTCTGGCCAGGCTGACCAGACTCCACCCATGCACGAATTCATGCACCAGGCCTCTAATATACATGTATATACATTGAGTGGCCAGATTCTTATGCATTCAGAGATTATAATAATCTGGCCACCCTGTGTATTTATGTTGGCAAAATTTCCCAGGGAAACACTGTCATCATGTAAATTCAGCGAGAGAGGCAAGTTATCAACTCTCTCACCTAAATTGCTAGAGAATCCCTTTTTGGCATGCCCTATTGTGAGGAGTGGTGAAGATAATATGAGAATAGGAGCCCACAGTCTCCCGGAACTTTTTATTCCAAAGACACTTCTCTGGACAGGAAACGGAGGCTTCCTATGTGTGCAAAGCACTGTCAAGCATGAAGATGGATTATGAGGTTCTGAGCCCCGAGAAAGCACTTGATGAGCTGGAATGCAATGCACCCATCCCACTGACAGCTCTGCCTAAGAACTTAGGAGCTGCATGCACAGCAGTAGGACGAATCCAATTGTCTATAATGACTCAGATGGCGTCATTAAAGACCAACAAATTGCCAATCTAAGCATTGAGAATGCAGATTGAGCACCCATTATTGCCTGTTGGATCAAAGAAAAAAAATGCCTCCGTGTGTCTTTACCCAACAGGCAATAATGGTTCTGAAAAAGCTGGCACATATGAGGAAGTAATAGTCATTTTCAAAGCAATACTGATAACACATCTTACAAAACACTAAGGAATAGGCTTACACAGTGTCTCCACATACCGTATCTCATTGCACCCTTACCATGAGTGGGAGCGGGGGAAGCTATTGCATCCAGTGAAGATGAGGAACCTGCTTCTCTGGGAGGTTAGGAGACTTACCCCAAATCACTATAAGAACTTGGACTTGAACTTGGCTTTCCTTACTCCAAACCCAGTGTTCTGTTCACAACAGCTGAATCTGAGCCTTGCTACTCATAGTGGACTCCACTGGACCAGAAGCGTATCGCCTGAGAACTTGTTAGACATTCAGAATCACGGTCCCACCCTAGGCTGAATCAGAATCTGTATTTTCCCTACATGCCCAGGTGATGTGTGGGTACCTTCAAGAGCCTAAGAGCCATCAAGCTTACTCAGTATGACCACCAGATACCAAAACAAGAACAAAAACAAATGACAACAGTGAAAAGTCACAAAATTAAGGGACTATCGTGAAGATTTTTGAGAACTTATAATGATTTTTTAAAAATGTGCTTCATGTTTATATTTGAGTAGACTGGTGGCCCAATTTTTGAGACTTTAGTTCATGTAATTAAGGACACGTGTAGTGGAGAGCTGGCTTCCAGGGTGCTCCCTGGGAACTGCGGAGTGTTCCGCCCTCCCACATGGGAATGGGCCACTGGATACGGAGATCAAGTTTACACCTTTCCAAACTGTACTCGGACCAGAGAAGGTGGTCAGTTGTGGGGTTTCCTAAGAATGTCTCCTCATATAAAGTAAATGTCAGAAGATCCTGAAGCAGAATGGATGCTCATTGCTCACCATCAAGTTTGGAACCAAGATTTATCAAGAACCAAAAAATGAAGACAGATTTAAAGAAATGACATGGCCGTGCTACCAGACCAAATTATATTTGACCAAAATAAATTAATGGGGAAAAGAGAGGACATTTTCCATCCTATAAGTCATCAACCAGCAACAATGTATTGAGGACCTACTGCACAGTCCACATTATGCCAGGTCCTAAGAGAGATTTGAAAATATGAGGCATTGTTCCTATGCCTGAAGCGCTTATGATCTTGCTCAAGAGAAACTAACGTGACAATACAGCAAATTATGTAATAGTGTATAGCTAAGCATTCAAGAATATGGCTATGACTGAAAGTCAGATGGCTTTAAAGGAGGGAAGGAGCCATTCCGGAAAGCCTCCTAAAGTAGGAGACAAGTATGTCTGACAGAGGGAGTGAATGCAGTTTGAGAGAACAATAAAAGAGGATGTGTGAAGTGGCCATCTTGTTCTCTTGTTACCTTTCAGATGGAAAAACATCAAGACACATGATTTCACCCGTATGTGGGATATAAAACTGAAAGCAGCAAATGAACAAATAAGACAAACAAGCAAAGACGTATAGACACAGACAACAGTATGGTGGATGCCACAGGGAAAGGGAGGTGTGAGGAGAAAAGCATAAAAGGGATCAAATATGGTGATGGAAGGAGACTTGACTTTGTGTGGGGAACACACAATGCAATACACAGATGATGCATTATAGAATTGTACACTTGAAACCTATGTAATTTTAATAACCAATGTCACCCCAATAAATTAAATTTTTAAAAAATGTAGATGTGTAAAAATGGGGACCTGTAGGCTTCTCTTGTATTCCTAATGGGAAGAGGGGCAGGGTACTTAAATGCAGGGGGTGTTGGCATACAAAACCAGAAGGCCTGCTGGTGTCCAGGCCCTGTCTGGAATCATGTTTACCACCATCCAGTGACAAAAAGCAAAATGGCAGTTGCTTATCAAATTGAAGAATAAACCAAACAGCTATGCTGGATCATTCTTGCCTGTAAGCTTCATGGAGCGGGGGTCATGGCCATGTTGTTGAGCGAAGGGATGAATATCCCCTAGGAATGTGGACCCACAACTTCCAGATGCGTAACTCCAGGTGGGGGGTCAGACCCTTAGGGCAGATGTTCTCATGGTCCCAACCACATCCTCTCAGTTCACCCTCACCCCTGCATGTCAAGGCCACTTACTGCAACCCCCTGCAGCTCTTTTACAAAACAACAACACAAACAATTCTGATTATAGGGATACATATAGCATCTGAAATGACCAGATGTTTATTTAATGCTCCTGGATCTAACGGTGGCTGGAGAGGTGGGGAGTAAACACCCAGTTTCTTCATCTCAAGTTAGGGTTACTTGGTCACATGTTCTACAGTGCCTCCCAGAGTTCTTTAGGGAGACGGAGTCCTGGGTGCCCACAGTGGATGCTGCCTTGAGAATATTCCCTTGACTGGCTTCCTGCTACCCCCTTTTTTTATGTCCCCACTAGAGGCCCGGTGCACAACATTCGTGCACTGGGGATTGGGAGGGTCACTCAGCCTGGCTTGCATCCTCTCACAGTCCAGAACCCCTAGGGGGATGTCCGCCTGCTGGCTTAGGCCCACTAGCCAGCAGGCGGACATCCTCTGAGGGGGCCTTAGTACTGCTGCAGAGGTGGGAGAGGCTCCTACCACTGCCACTACACTCATTAGCTGTGAGCCTGGCTTCTGGCTGAGCAGCACTCCCCCTGTGAGAGCGCACTGACCACCAGGGGGCAGCTCCTGTGTTGAGTGTCTGCCCCCTGGTGGTCAGTGCGCATCATAGCAACCAGTCATTCCACCGTTTGGTCGATTTGCATATTAGCCTTTTATTATATAGGATTTCCTTACTGGTGTTTTTGGACATTAACCCTCAAGGTAACTGCTTGTACCCCAATCCTCATCTCGATTGTACATGGAACCCACAAATGAAACCTAAAGTAGAAGACCTACCAATGGGCCTCTTTCTTTTCTTTTTTTTTTTTTAAATATATTTTATTGATTTTGTACAGAGAGGAAGGGAGAGAGATAGAGAGTTTGAAACATCGATGAGAGAGAGTCATCGACCAGCTGCCTCTTGCACACCCCCTACTGGGGATATGCCCGCAGCCAAGGTACATGCCCTTGACCAGAATCGAACCCGGGACCCTTCAGTCCCCAAGCCGACGCTCTATCCACTGAGCCAAACCGGTCCGGGCCCAATGGGCCTCTTTCAAAATACCAGAAACAATATTCTCAAGAGGATTTCTTCGAGAGCTAGGAGATAAAAATAGCTTGCCCATCCCCTCATTGCCTCCTTTTGTTCAAAATCTGCATTCTGAAGTTGAAGGCACGACCCAGTATTCAGGGTTTCCCATATAAAATACCAAGTGGTGTTGATTTCTGTTTCTTTCTTTCTTTCTTTCTTTCTTTCTTTCTTTCTTTCTTTCTTTCTTTCTTTCTTTTTTTTTTTTTTTTTCCTTTAAAGGTTAGAGATTACTCACCTCCCCTGCTGGTCATTGAATCAGTCTGGCAGGATTCCTTGGAAGTTGTGTGGCCTTCCAGGCATGTGGCGGCAGCACAGGCAGCACAGGCAGCGCCTCAGACAGGCCTGCTTGCTGTGATGTGCTACGGAGCAGGTGACTTCAAAGGTCTAGCTCACGCATCACTCGGGGCTCACACTGAGCCCCAAAGTCAGCTACCAGATGGCACGTCCCACAAAGTCAAACCTGGTCAGATCCCTAGCGCATTGCCTCTCCCTAGCTCCTGTGCCAAGAGCTGCCGCAACTTCTCAGGCAGGAAACAGACCATCTCTTTGAACTTACTTCTTCTCCTCTCAGTTACCCCAAGGAGTCGCCAGTTAAATGTACAGCTGTTTTGGGAGGCTTGTAAGTCAGGCGAATCCTGAGAGGTTCCCTTTTTGTGTTAATTAAAAAAAAAAAATCATCCTGCTCTGTCTAATGTAGCATCCATGGAGATCCTATGAGTCATTGAAAAGGTGGGCTTCTTCTCACGCTCCAGCTTTATATTTAAATGTTCAGTTTTAATTAGCAGTTTACCCAAAGTCTGTCCCAAGTGCTTATCCACACAGGGAAGTGAAAGATTGCTCTCCGAATCTAAATGATACGCGCCAGGTGGGCATCGGAGGATACTAGTCACACAACTGAAATGTACTCAGAAACCAGACAACCCTAGAAAAATATGATGCTTCGATTATCTGGATTATGCCGCCTATGAAATCAAAGGAGAATGAAAAGCAATCCTGATCTCTTCTTAAATTTCCCCGAGTGCAAAAATGAAGCGCAAAACCACTATGCTGTTCGCCTGAAAACACAAAGACCATATTGAATGTCAGCCATCGTTGAAAAATTCAAAGACAATTGAAAAGGCAGCTGGCTGGTCCAGCAGATACACACATACTGCCCTGTCAGGTCGAGGCTTAATCTTTTCGAAAAGTATCTGCCACTCAGAAAACTCACGGAAAGGACTGGACGGCCCACGATGTCACAGCGCCTGTCACCAGACAAAGCACCCGGAGATGCTGAACACAGATTGCTGCATTAGCCTCTGCGGACGTGACCTTTAAGGTGCCTTGCTAGCCCAGGGGTCTTTGATTCCCGGTCCCTTAGATGCAAGTTCTTCTTTGGACATTGTATGTTCAGAAACACAAAGCAGATGGACGAGGTAGCAAAGCGCCAGCTCACAGGGGGGTCTCACATGCTCTGGACAAGCCCAGCCCAGGGAGTGACTGCTCCAGAGCGAGGGTCAGAACAGCCGGGAACGGGCACTCTGACAAGTCCCAAGGCCAGGGTCAGCTCGGCAGCTTTGCCACTCAAGCAGCTCAGACTGCATTCTGTTTCTAGGGTTCCTCTTCGGCGGGATTTAGACCCTAGAGGGCAGAGCTACAAGATAACTGTACCATGGGGAAGGCCACACTGAAAAATCTGGTCTCTGCCCAACTGCCCCAAAGAGCATTTCCTGAGAGGTCATGGTATTTGCCCCCCAAGTTCTAGAACATTTTGGCAGTTTTTCATTTTATGTAATCATTGCAGCTGCAAAAAAAACCCCAAACAAACAAAAAACAAACAAACAACCCCCCCCCCAAAATAAAAAAATAAAATAAAATAAAAACACCCAAAACAACCCCCCCCAAACTAATAAAACAGAAGAAACAAACAATAGAATAGAATCCATGATCTCCACCCACTAGATGCCAGTAGCAACCCACTGCCAGTTATGCCAATCACAAATGCCTCCAACCATTGCCAAGTGTCCCCGGGGGACACAGCCACCCCAGTTGAGCCACTGCCTTCGAGGTTAACAGTATTGACGTCTTGAAAATGTCCTAGTAGAAGAGGTTTGGAATACAGGACAGGAACTTCTTCAGGCAAAGGACTAAAGAGGAAACACTTTTTACTTTGAGAGCCACATGCCATCTCCACCTCCTATTTTGCTTTGTTTTTGTCGGGATATATATTTTTTATTTATTTTTTATTTTTAAAAATATATTTTATTGATTTTTTTACAGAGAGGAAGGGAGAGGGATAGAGAGTTAGAAACATTGATCAGCTGCCTCCTGCACACCCCCACCGGGGATGTGCCCACAACCAAGGTACATGCCCTTGACCAGAATCGAACCTGGGACCCTTCAGTCCACAGGCCGATGCTCTATCCACTGAGCCAAACTAGTTAGGGCTGGATATATATATATTTTAAAAGTAAAAACTTCTAATATTGAAAACAGGCTTGCGTACGCCAATGCTTAGACTGGAGGGAAAGAAATGTTGGTGGTCCCTTTAAGGATGGGACGTGCTGAGGCAGTGCGTGAAAAAGCTGGGATCCCCATCCAGCTACCAGGTCTCCGTGACCCTGAGCTAGCAATTATGCTGCCTTTCTTGGAAAACATAAAAAGTTTCAATAAAATAGAAACCCGGTATTTGAACAAGAAGTACGCCTGCATTTTAGTGATGTGTCCTTCCCTTGGTCGGGGGGGGGGGGGCGGAAATCCTGCAAAGAACCTACCCAATTTCAAACCTGAAATTTACAGAGATTAACAAGGACAGAGAAATGGTTTCTTGGAAAAAAAAGAAGCCTATCAATTGCCTGCAAAGTTGAAGAAATAAAAATATCCTCTTGAAAATCGATTTTCAAGTGGTTTCTGGGGAATTTTCTTTACCTACCACATAAGGCTCTGAGTAAACCAGGGCTGGTGATTTTTTTTCAAAAAAATATATTTCTTTATTGATTTCAGAGAGGAAGGGAGGAGAGATAGAAACATCAATGATGAGAGTGAACCATGGATTGGCTGCCTCTTGCACACCCCCTACTGGGGATGGAGCCCGCAACCCAGACATGTACCCCTGGCAGGAATCGAACCTCGGACCCTTCAGTCCTCAGGCTGATGCTCTATCCACTGAGCCAAGCCGGCCAGAGCAGGGCAGGCTCATTTGACAAGTATGTACTGAGGGTCCATGAGGTGCCAGGGACTGTGTGAGGCACTAGAGCTGAGTCTACCTGAACCTGGCCAATGAACAGCCTCACACTTCCAATTACCACGTTCCTCATCCAGAGATTTTTTTTTTTTCAGTAAAAGATACAATATTTCTGTCTTTGGATATTGCTCATTCTAAATGCTTTCTGTTTTGCTTTGGGTACTCAGAATTTCTGTACAGGGTGGGGCCAACGTAGGTTTACAGTTGTTCATATGGAAAAGAATACAATAATTAATGCATAATAACACAATGATAAATTCCGTTTCAAATACTTAACATTGGAAGCCTACTTTTGCCCATCACGCTGTGACTTTTCATTGACATCAGGAAGAATAGGTCAAGAGAATCTATAATAATAAAAGCATAACATGCTAATTAGACCAGACTCGCTTCCGGATGACCTTCTGGGCAAAGCCAGGAAGTAGGAAGGAAGGCCCACTTTTGCACGAATTTCATGCACCGGGCCTCTGGTGTTCTTATAATCCACTAACCACTGTTAAGAACAAAGGTATGGGATGAGTAAGAGACTTTGGTCAAATATCCTTCATTTTAAATCATTCAAGTAGTTTATCATATGGAAGGCAGTGCTTTACAGTGAAAAGAGCACTGCTGAGATTCAAACACCCTGGGTCCCAGCCAGTCCTGGTTCTCTTTGTCTTTTTTCATGGACAAATCAGCTAATATTTAAAGAGTAGTATTCGCACTTGTAAAATGGAACCACAGCGCATTCCTGCCTACCCCGAGGCACTTACTGTATCTAAACATCCTAATGTTTACATTTTATAAAGTGTCATAAAGGCGAAAGCATCATTTCAAAGAGCGGACTGAACTGGTTCCTCGCTCTCCACAGATGATTCTGGAATAAACCAAGTATCATCTTGATCACAGCGCAGATCAATTATCAACAAGACCTTCTTGTACTTCATTTTAGATGATTAAGAAATAAAAAACAGAACATCTCTATTTAAGCTCCTGAGACACTACCCAGAAATTTGCTCTGAGAGAAACATCGTGTATTTTCTGTTAAAATATGATAATGAGCTAAATTTAATCTTCTGGTGAAAAGGAGATTTTGAAGATCAACATTTATTTAAAGAGGTTCAGAACTTAATGGCTGATCCCTTACCAGCATCACCAGGCTCTACCCAACTTTCATCCAAAATGACATCTTTGCCACACTGCCTGCAGAGGAAACCACTGGGGGAGTCCAGTCCCCCCTCATAGTTTGGGGCCCAGTTCTATGCTGCACGGTCAGAGGATGGCAAGCATATCCCTTGCCCAAATTTGAGAAAGCCCCTCCCAATCAGATCAGCTGCTTTTCAAATGTGGATTTTTTTTTTCTGTGATACTCGCAATTATATTTTTAAAAAATCAACCTGGGTTTTTATTTTTTGTCATCATCCTAGTCTAGTCCAGTTTAGATCAGAAAGTAGCTGGACTAGCCCTAACTGGTTTGGCTCAGTGGATAGAGCTTCGGCCTGTGGACTGAAGGGTCCCAGGTTCGATTCCGGTCAAGGGCATGTATCAATACCTTGGTTGCGGGCTCATTCCCAGTAGGGGGTGTGCAGGAGGCAGCTGATCAATGTTTCTCTCTCATTGATATTTCTAACTCTCTGTCCCTCTCCCTTCCTCTCTGTAAAAAGTCAATAAAATGTTATAAAGTAGCTGGACTAATATCCCAAGAAGGGTCTCCTTCATTGAATCAGCCTGAGGTTGGAATCTGATGGGAATCTGATGTACGACCAAGAACGCTATGAGGCGTGAAGGACATGGCCCGGAAGTTACTTCCTCTAGTTTCCTACTGGGGCCTGAAAGTGCCTTGAGCCTACTTCCGCTTTGCCCACCTCACTTCTAACGCAGTGCAATAAACCAGGCAGGGGCTGGCTGGGGTTGTGTACAATGTTAACTGTCAGTGCTGTCCCTGATGCCAGCAACCGAGTATCAGCATGACACTAGTAAGGGCAGACACAGTGATCCCACTCCTGACACACGTCTTCATCATGCCTCTAATAGAAAGAAAGAAAAGAAAAAATAAGTGCTCATTCTCGCACTTTACATTACCATGACTACTGACGGTCCCTTTTTCGGTCCTCCGTCTCCATACCTACCGAGTATAGGAGTTGGATGTAGAAAGAAAAACACGGATACATAAAATCAAAGGCAATCCCCCTCAGTATCCTAAGTCTGTGTTTTTATAAGCTGTTGGAATTTATTGGACCAGAGAGCCAACGGCTGGAAATCAGTTCTGAGCACTGTGCCACTGAGTTTTGATTTTTCCCAGACACCTAGCACATGAAAAAGCACCCAGCAATTCGCTGGCAAGACTGTTGTCCTTTCAAGCTGCCCTTTAGACATGGAGGGTAAGCCAGCCTCCTCCTCTCTCCAACTTTCTCTTAGAATACCGGTTTCTGTCTTGAACAGATCAAAGTCAAAACGGAGACAAACAGGCCAGTTTAGCAGAGATCTGATGTGCCTTTTGATGTCTCATTAACCTTGAGAGTGAATGTAATTGGTGATTGCCCATCACACAGGCTTGGGGGTTTGTGGGGGGGGGGGAGGGGCAGCCAGTGGAAACATCACCTTGGGTGGGGGGGGGTACAAAGAGAAACATCATTTAGTAGATCCTCTGGCAAAACATGGGGCAGCTTTCCAACTGTCAGGATTGGCTAAAGGATAGTTTCCTTCAGCCTGTGATGAAACTACTACGTATTTTCATGAGAAAGCATTTGGAGCTGTCTCTGTCTGTGTGCCCAAATACTCTCAGTGAGGTATTGGGGTGTGTGTGTGGGGGGGCACTTTGATGTTGGAAATGTAATCGCGAGAAAAGCAAACATTTTGGGATTCATGGTAGTAAGGCTCTGTGATGAGTATGTGTAACGTGTGTGCCATGGATGTGGGAATGCCCTAATTCCATGGAGTCCCTAGTCAGATTCCCATCATTACTAATCACTGATGGATAATGTGTCAACAGACAGAGGGAGGGAAATTAGCAGGTCTCTGGGGATAAGGGGTTACCCTTGGGGGAAAAGAGAAGGACAGAGTCCCCCAGGTTCACTGGCTGACTCCTCTTGGGCTAAGAGGACTAGCAATCTAAAGGGCTTCTGATCCCAGCTCCAGACCAGAGACCCACACAAAAGCGCCCCCCCCCCCAATCTCTCTGCCCAGGGCTCCACCTGGGACTGGCTCCGCTCTGCCCTCCCCGGGGAAGCACCATATGTCAAGGAGCCCCATAATGCCCACCAGGGACTTGCATGGACTCGTCTCCCCTATTTTTGCTTTTCTCCCCCAAAGTCTCCCCCTTCTCCACCTTTCGCCCCCACTCCTCTGCTTAAGAACTTCCAGAAAGTTATCACCACGAACCTCACTTTTCACACCACATTCCCACCGCAGGCTGATGACTGTGCCTGTGTCTGTGAGAGCCACCCGCTGACGGGCTGCTGGCCTCCCTGTGCTCCTGGCAGGGCCACGCAGCCTGGCGCTCCTCCTCACCCTCTGGCTCTGCCCCTCCCCCCTTCCCCTCGCGCCCCAATGCGCCCCAAGAAAAGCGAATCCGCGGAATCCCCTCTTTTCCCCAGGAAGTTTCTGCATTTCGGAGGAGGAGAGGAGCGGAAAGATGAGATACCTGTGAATTACAAACATCATGTCCTACCCCAGCAGACAGAGATGGCTACCTCGCTCCCGCTCCCGCTCCCGCTCCCGGGAAGAGGGCAGCAGGGCGACCCCTGTCCTCCTCAGGGACCGCACTTCTTTCTGGGTGGGTGGGAGGGAGGAAGGCGTTTTCCTCACCATCCCGCCTCGCATTCCCTCGCTCCTCACTGCCCCTCCACACAGCCCTTCCCCAAAGGCTCCCTGGGCCAGGAGGGAGAGAAAAGAAGAAAGGGAGGGGGTGTCTCGGAATCCCGTCTCCTGCATCGTATTTAGTTTCCAACTAGCAGGACTTTTGAGTACGTATCGTCTTGCTCTGCTCCTTCCCGGCCCAGTGACCCCAAAGCCGCCCAACCCCCAGACCTCTGCAACCAAAACAAGCGCACTGACCGCGGCACCCCGGCTGCCGCCACCCCAACTGTTGCAGCGGCTGTCTGGGTGGCGACGGCGGCGGCCGGGGCTGAGCCGGGTCTGGACCCGCACACTCCCGCCCGGGATGCTGGGGGGCTCCCCAGATGGCCTCGAGGTGCAGAGGAGCCCCTGCGGCAGCCGCCCAGGCTAGGAGAGGCGGCGCTGTGCCCCCTGGACCCCGCGCCCGGCCAGCCCCAGCCGCTGGCCCGCAGAGGCTGCCCGCGCCCGCCCCCCTCTCACCTTTAGGATCAGGTCGGTGTGATGTTGGTCCAGCATATTGGCTTTCTGGAAGGAGGTGACGATGACCCGGCCGTAGCGGCCCGGGGTCTGCAGGTCGGAGTAGAGCCGGTGCTTGGAGCGGTTGACCGGGAAGAGGCTGTTCACCAGGTTGCGCTCGATCTTGGCCAGGCTGTGCTGGGGCGCCAGCAGGTGCTCCACGCTCTCCTCCACCTGGTAGCGGCTGAAGCTGGCGCCGAGCAGGATGGAGATGAGCACGGGCGCCGAGGCGAAGAAGACGGGGTGACTGGCAATGAAGTGGCCGAGCCGGGAGAAACACGTCCTCAAGCCCCTGTGCAGGACCTGCCGCAGCATCCTAGAGCAGAGCGGGCGCGGGAGGAGGGCGAGGCGCGGGCTCGGCGCGGGCTCGGGCGGCGGCGGCGGCGGCGGCGGCGGTGGCGCCCGCGGTGGTGGCGGCGGCGGCGGCGGCGGCGGCGAAGGCGAAGGCGACACCCGGAGCTCTCCCGGAGCCGCGGCGCCACCATCGGGGGGGAGTCCCGCGCCGCGCCCCGGGAGGGTCCCCTCGGGCCGGAGACACGCCCTCCGGCCCTCGGCGCCGCCGGCCCCGGGAGCCCCCCAGCCTGGCGGCCTCCGCGCGGCCCCCACCCCGCCCTCCCCCGGGCGCCCGCCCCGCCCGCCGCCGCCTCCCCGCCCGAGGGGCTCCGCGCGGCCGGGCCGGTGCCCGGCTCAGCGCGGGAGGGGCCCGGGGCAGCCCCCGCGGCGCGTCATGACCCCACTCACCCGACCCGAAGGCCAACGACGGGGTGGCGCGGGGAGCGGCGGCGCTATCCCGGAGCACTCGGCGCGCCAGCCTAGGAACACGAGGACTGAGGATGCCAGGCTACACCCAGTCCCTGCCCGCCCCGCGCCCCTCCCCCGGCCCGCCGCTCACGCCTCCTCCTCCCCGTTATCCTCCGGGGAGACCCGGGGATGGAGACAAACGGCCCCGATTTCCCAAACAAAAAGTAAAGAGTTCTCCCGGGGGCATGGGGCGGACCCCCTCCGCGCCCAGCTCCCCCGGAGGGAGGCGGAGAGGAGGCGGCTGAGCCTGCGTGCGCCCCGCTCTCTCTCCCGAGCTCAGGTGGCGGCGCGCACTGGCGGGTGCGGGGAGGGGGGCGGGGAGCGGAGACGCTCGAACGTGGGGATCACGCCTCCCTCCAAGTAAGAGCCATTTAAAAGATCCCGACGCTGCAGTTTCCGCGGGACCGCGGGGTGCGTCCCCCCAAAGGCGCCTGTTGGAGGCTCTTTATACAAACCCTCTTTGAGGATCGCTCCAAAGGGATCGTGGTCGGGCAGGTCCGCTGCGCGCCCCTCAACCTCCCCGCCCCGTCCCCCCAGTAATAAAAGTGTTGGTGCTAATGGTCAGTCCCTGGAGCAGTGGGTCATCAGGGCTCTGGTGCTTTCAGACTCTGGGCTCTCCGCCCTGCCTCCTCCTCCTCCTCCTCCTCCTCCTCCTCCTCCTCCTCCTCCTCCTCCTCCGCGCCGTCCTCCCCCTCCCCCCTCTGTCGTCACAGGCGGGTCTGGGGGACCTGGCGAGGCGGGGCTGGAGCGGGCGCCCGTGCGGGTGTGAATGTTGGAGAACAGCTCGTCTGGGAGTCCGTGGCGTGACTCCCCTTCTCTTCTCCGCCCCCCTGTCTCCTCCTCACGATGCGCGAACGTGGGGAGTGGGGGTCCCCTTAGCTCAGACCGGGAGAGATAGCGGTCTAGGTCTTGGAGCGCGCCGAGCCGCAGGGGGCGCGGGGGAGCCCCAGGGCGCCGAGGGCTCCCCAAAGTTGGGCGTGTGCGTGTGAGCACCGGCCTCGGGCTATCAGCGTTCCCCTCGAACCCCCCCTCCGGAGAATTCCCCGAGAAGGCGGGCCCCGGCTTGGGGCCGGGATAGAGCGACAGCGGCGGGAACGGCCAAGCACAGGTACCATTTAGCGCCTTGCGCTTCGCGCTCCCAACCCCGGGGGCAGCCACTGCAGCGCAGACCCTGCCGGATCCTGGTGTCTGGGCCCCAGAGTCGCTCATTCCGGCCGTGGGGGTGGGGATCGGGGCGTGGCGAGGGGGTCCCCAGGCTTTCCTCTCCTAGCCCTCAGCCTCCGCATCCCAAGCCTCTCTAGCTCCTGCGTGGCCTCCCCATACGAAGGGGTCAAGCCGCACACAGAGGCGCGATGCCTGGGCTGTGGCCCGCGCTCCTGATCGTGGACATGCATATTAACCAAAGCCCAGGGAAGAGGGCCCGGGGCCAGGAGGAGGAAGAGGAAGAGAGGGGATGGGGCGAGGGAGAGGGAAATAGATGGGAGAACGCGACGACTTGGGGACGCGTTACTTCCCCATGCCAGGCGGCCCTGCACTTCTCAAACTGAACTTGGGAACTTGCACGTTGGAAACAGGAAGTCCTGGGCTGGGAAACCCTCCTTTTTTGGTGTCTCGCCTTCCTTCCATCAGACTAGACACTCCTTCCCATATTCCCTTGGCGACACCTCCAACTGCTGCGCCGCCCAGCCCTGGGGTGCAGCCGCTCTGCTCAGCCTGTGTGCGCTCCATCACTTTCTCTGCTTAGCCTCGCTCTTCCCCGCACTGCACTGCTCGCTGCTTCCAAAGGCTCCTCTCAGGCGCCTAAGTTCACCCGCAACAGCAGCCAGCACCCCACCCCCCCATGCCACTCCGTCCTGCCTTCCCCTGGAGGTACATATTGGGGGGGGGCTAGAAACCCCCTGTTAGCGCTCCACTCGTGCCCCTCCCCCAGCATCTTCATTTCTGCCTGCGGTCACGCCGCTGCTCTGCAGCGCTTTGCTGATTCACGGTGATCTCGGAGGGAAAAGCCTCATTGACTTGTGCCCCTGCGAGCTGCCAGGGGAGCGGAGTGGCTGCCTGGGCACACGCTTTGGGAAACCACCCACCACCGAGCAGCCACGGTGCTAAATGACAGGGTGGGTGCCCTTAGACCAAAGGCAGCGGTGGCGGCGGGGTTGGGAGGTTGGGGGGGGGGGGAAGAAATTAGGGGGGGGGGGTGCGCCGCTACAGCGGGGAATACGGAGAGCTACTTCTTTAGGGCTGAGCTGGGGGGGGGGGGGCAGCTGGTGGGGGGGGGGGCACTCCTCAAGTCCGTCTCTGATGGGGAGGAAACAGAGATGTTTCCTGTGCTCTGATGCTAGCTCAGGGGCAGAGGTGAGAAGGGAAACCAGCCCACAGGTCTCTCTGGCAAAACTCATTGTATTCCAAAGCCTTTGTCCCTCCCAATGGTTCCCTCCTAACCTCTAGCCCATCCTTGCCAGCCCTGGCTGAGTCTTGGAGCGGGAGAAACCCAGCTGGCTGGCCCGGTGGGAGTGTTGTCCTCCCACAGGGAAAAAGGGTCTCTCCTTTGGGGCTGAGGCATTTGATCCTAGTTCCCCCAACTCTTCCTAATTGTCCTTCCGTATATCTGGAGAAACTTCCACCCTGCCTGCCAACAGCCTGCCAGCTGATCTTTCTGCCACTTTTTTTTATTGCGCACCATCTCATTAGCATTGTCAAAATTGAGTTGGAACAAGAGAGAGAAGAGAGGGCGTTGTCTCCTCTTTTGGTCAGTCAGGGGAGCACTGCCACCACCAAAGACTTGAGTTTGCATTTAGGACAGTGACCTTGGGACCAGAGCTTCCATGAGGATATTAGTAAATTATTCCTTTTCTGATTACACATGAATACATACTAATTGTAGGGAAATTAAAAATAACAAGAAAAAGAAGGGAACAAAAAGACCTCTGTATCTCTGTACTCCCACCGCCTTGGAAAGGTAACGTCTGTTGATGAGTTGTTGTACGCACAGACGACACGATATGAAGGTTAAGGCTGTTGGTTCCATAACCGTTAAGTTGAATCCTTACTCCACCACTTGCTGTGATGCATTGGGTAAGGGCTTGACCTCTTTATGCCACACTTAGGGGAAATGGCAATAATACCAGTATCCATCCTATAGAGTTGTAGTGAGGATTACATAGGCTTAAAGACAGAAGGCACTGCCCGGCCCGTGTGGCTTGATGGTTGAGCCACCTATGAACCAGGAGGTCATGGTTAGATTTCTGGTCAGGGAACATGCTGAGGTTTCTGGTTTGATCCCCCATAGAGGACGTGCAGGAGGCAGCCGATCAATGATTCTCTCTCATCATTGATGTTTCTATTTTTCTCTCTCCTTCTCCCTTCCTCTCTGAACTCAATAGAAAAATATTTTTTTTAAAAAGCTATAAGGCCCTAAAATATGGCATAGAATATCACAAACACATAGTAGATGATATATGTTATAATTCTAGTCTTCTCTGAATATGTGTGTGTGAAAAATAAAATCAACCCCTGCCATCTAACATTGGCCTGGTGTTGTCAGCTGGACTTGGTGTTAAGAACTGACATGGGACTCACATCTAAACTTTCAACAAAACCCATTCCCCACAACACTGATACCAGATAAGGTCATCCTATAACTGTGATGGATCCAGACAAAATTAAAACCACTTCATAATCATGCCTGAATACAGACAAACATGGACCTTCTCCAAATTACAGAAATGACCAAACATGTCCCTATCCTGGCTAAGAAGAGAGACTATTCTATTTTTTTTTTTAAACAAACTATAGCTTTAGACTCGATCTAGTCTTTTCTCCTTTTAGGTAAAGATTTACTAAGGCACCCAACCATAAAACTACCCCGGCATCCTGACAGCTGCCAATCAGACCAAGCCCTGCTGCCTTAAACCTTCCTTAAAATCACCTAGCCCAAGCCCAAATCCTGCAAGTCCTTTCTAATACCTTCTTGAGACACCCCTCAGTTCTCTGCGGTACGTGTTTTCCCTCACCGCAATGAAAAAAATAAACCTAGCTTGTTCAGCTACTGGTGTGTTCCTGGCACTCTTTTGGCAGAAGGGCTTTGCCAATATATATAAAATGTTCCTACACATTTTCCCCTAAAATTGAAGGTCATTATAAGCGTTCTTTTTGGCAACCATGCACCCCTCCCCCCATTAAATAAATCATGAGCATTTTCTCATGTCGTTAACACTGCTTTTAATCATCTGAATAGCTGCCTAGAATTCCACCATATGGCTGAACTTCATTTACTTAGTTTATATCATATTGTAGGACATGTAGTGTTTTAATTTTACTAATATATATAACACTGAGTTGAACATCCTGTACATGAATATTTACCTGCATCTCTGTTTTCTTAGGGTCAAGTATCCAGCACTATCTTTTAAATAGACTGCTCCTCAAAAATGACTTTCTAATTACTGTTAAATGGTAAGGTACAAACTCATTCCTTATATATAAAAGGCTGAGCAATCAGCTAACGAGTCTGTAGGTATGATGCGCACTGACCACCAGGGGGCAGACGCTCAATGCAGGAGCTGCCAAGTGACAGCAACTTTGCAGAGTGCCCTCTTGCACTCTGGGACCTCTTGGGGGATTTCAGAGAGCCAGTTTCAGCCCGATCCCCACAGGCCAGGCTGAGGGACTCTACCTGCCAGAGGGACCCCGCTCAGTCCACAGACACCATTCAAGCCCTGGCACTGCCCCAGGGAGGGACCACAGGAGGTTGGCTCCACGGCATGTCCGCCCATCTTGCCCAGTCACACTGGTCACCTTCTAATGAATTTCCTTTCAGTGTGCACAAATCCATGCACCGAGCCACTAGTATGTTGATAAAAATAAATGACATATTCCCACTGAGGGGTGTCACCTGTTACATCTGGAATCATTCTCTTGGCTCAGTCTTGCTCAGAGGTGCAAAAGAGATTGATTATGGTGTGGAGAGAGTGAGGACTCAAAAGAAAAGCTTATTTGGTTTGATAAACTTAGAAACAAGGGTCTGCTTTTATCTAGCAAGTTTGTCAAGCATTAGCTTTCAATAATCCCACCACCATTTTCTGCCCGAGGGAACAAAAAATGTTTTCATGCTTGTGTCTTAAATCTAAAGAGGTCCGTGTCAATTATGAAATGACTAAGCATAGCAGGATCTTGGAAAGGATATTTGGGTGGCTGCAGTTGAGGGTGGAACTTAGTAGAGAGTACTTGTCATTACCTGATACTTTCCTGATCTTAATAACACTACAGTATTTTTAAAAGTGCTGAGTATTTCTGCCATTCTAAAAGATCTAGATAAGATCTCTGACAGAATAGAAATATACGCAGGGAAGGCCAAAGTATAACAAATATTATGCTTTTATGGGGGGAATCTCCCCTGACAAACATCAGCATTACCTTGACTGCAGATGTTTCCATGAAATATCTTCTGGGACTCAGCCCTGTTTTGACAAGAGGCTGTTTTATGCAGAGCAACACTACACTTCAGGAATTCTACCTAAAGGGGGGTTACTGAACATAGTTAAAACTTGCCATTGAAGGGCTGCTTAAAATAAAGAGACACATTGTTATGTGTAGATAATTTCTACTCAAAAGTGTGCTGATTGGACATCTAAGTCTTTCAGGATATTCTGCCAACTCAGTAGGCTCTCCATATCATCATGAATCTTTTAGAAGAATGATCCATCATGGCATAAGGAAAAGAGTAAAGCAAATCATTTTTTTTTCTGAATAAACATAAGACTCAGGACTAAGAGAGGTATATGTCATGCATGGATCCAGGGAGAAAGATTCTGGAGCACACTGTCTTGGTGTCTGTGCTTCTAATATAAGGTTGAGGAGGACAGGTCCAAATTTTTGTTTTGCATTTTTTTCTCCTAACTGAAAGCATGACTTTATCTTCTCACCACCTTTCAAAATACTTTCAATCTTCAAGGTTCTCTTAAAATTCTAGCTTACATGTAGAATAAGCTTTCTCTGACTGCCATGCCAACATTGATTAATCTAACTCTCGTGAAACATTTTATTTGAATTTCAGTGAGCAAGTTCCTACTGTGGTAGACAACTATGAGAAATTGAGCAAGGGATTCCCTGCTCTCAAGGAATTTGTAGTCTAGTAGGGTTGAATAAATCTACTGAGAATAAAAATATAAGCCAAAGGAAATTCTAGAGGAGAGGTCACAACAATGTGTGACCTCAAAAAAGCTCAAAAAAGGCATAGATGATATCTGGGTTGTCTCTAGTCTTAGAATACCTTTAACTTAGAGGTATTGAGCATCTTGCTGTTTTGAGCTTCTTTGTTATATAATGTTTTGTACATATTATCTAGAAACATCTATATCTATAAATATATGATATGTAAATATTATATATCAGTTTTTTGATAGCTGTTTGATCACTGGACCTGACTGGTTGAGGTCCTCTTCTCTCTTCACTTGGCATAGTCCTAAAGTTTTGAGCTTGGACAAAGAAGGTGATACCTCCTCATTCTAAGAATTACTGAGTATTGCCCCTTTCCTGATATTAAACTAAGTGTATGTGAGGTTTTTCATTAAGTTAAAATAGCTTTTCTTCCACAGCATCTAAATGAGGAGAGTTTAGGTAAATTATTCAGTTTCAGCACCAGGGACAGATCCATTTAAACCTATTACTCCCCCCCGCCCCTTGACCCCCATCACTTGGTTTTAGAGAAATTTTAGAGTTAAAGTGGTTATTTAAACTAATATAATCCAGGGGGTTAATCATCTTTACTTTATCAAGGGCAACTAAAATGGAAGGAAATTTAGATTAGTGGCTCACTAAATCCAATATGTTCATATTTAAAATTGCGCCCAGTACTTTTATGCCCTTGTGCTATGTTTGTGTGGGGAGGACATTTAAAGGTAAATGTTAAAACTGAATCTAAAATATAATGTCTTGAATTTTAGGAGTAATTTTGCCTAAGACTTACCAAAATGATGGGAAAGGGGGAAAATAATATTTTTAATGTGTTTTATGTGCTAAGTTTAGCCTTAGGCCCTTTCACATATTTTGGTATATATACTTTGCAAAATCACTCTGTTGGCTATTATGCATTGTCAAACCCATTTTAAAGAGAGGAGACTGAGGATTAAGGAGATTAAATATCTTGTGTAGAAAGATTTTTGTAATGGAAGTATAAATAAACAGGCTTATCTGATATTGGAATCCATATATTTTTGCTTAATCCTTTCACATTTTTTCACCCACCCCCCAACGCTCTCCACTTTGAAAGCTGTCAGTCTGTTCTCTGTATCTATGAGTCTGTTTCTATTTTACTTGTTAGTTTATTTTGTTCAGTGGGTTCCATGTATAAGTGAAATCATGTGGTACTTGTCTCTCTCTGACTGGCTTATTTCACTTAGCGTAATACTCTCAAGGTCCATCCATGCTGTTGCAAAAGGTGATATTTTCTTCTTTTTTATAGCCAAGTAGTAAGTAGACACAGACAACGTAATGGGATTACCAGAGGTAAAGGGGGTTGTGGGGAGGTAGGAGAGGGTAAAGGGGAGATGAAGGAGATGTGACTAGGGGTGGTGGACACACAATAAAATATACAGTTGCTGTATTATAGAATTGTACCGGAAACTTACTTAATTTTATTAACCAATGTCACCCCAATAAATTCATTAAAAATAAAAAAGAATCCATGGTTTTCTGTCAATCATTCTTCTTTTAAGCAGAAAATTACTTGTTTCCTCTTCTAGAATGCCTTGACTGGATATAATAATGTGTCAGAAACATCTTAGTCATTTAACATAATATGCCATGAATATTATAAACAATTTAATGCTGTTTCTGTATTTACTATTCATTTAATAGTGTAAGGTGCAATACCGTGGCCTATCCATTAATCAGTTTTTCAGTGTCTGGATTTATTTCTGATGTTATTATTCCTTAGAGGAGCTCTGTGGACCAACAAAAATATTGTTATGGAACCCAAAGTGTTTGCTGATCTAATCCAACCCACTCCTTTTGCAGATGGCAAAACTTATGCAGTCCTTGTCTGGATTCTACCATGAAAAAAATCCCTCAAAATGTTAAAATGGAAAACTGTCAAGTGGTTCCAAAATACAGAACAGAAAAAGCAACCAAATAGACTCTGACCTTATGCCTGTTGAAATTCTTCCATTTTTGTAGTAGTTCAACAGCAGTCATTACAGTGCAAAGAGAAAGATTCCTTAATTCTTTTCCTTTACTGTATAAAGGGAACAAAGACCACTATAATCACCAGATCCATTGTCTTATGTATGAACATAGGGGACATAAGAAAGCAGGGGGTTTCCTGATAAAACTTTTAGCTTCAGGGCAGTCTCTCTTTGATGTTTATATATCTAATCCCTTTAAAAATTGTACTCCACAGCATAACCTAAGAACAAAGCACTTCATCCCTTCTGTTATTAGGACTGTGTACTTCTTGCTTTGACTTTTAAAAAAATGACAGAGCTACAAGGCATTCTGTTCCCCATGGCTGCTCACTTCCTTCTAGTGAATGGCGTTGTGTTGGTGAATTAATTAATAGTAAAGTCTGATTTACATATTAACAAATATTAGACTTGTAGGAGAGTTACATCAGGAGGCAGCTCCTAGGATAGGTTAAGTGAGGAAAGAAAAACATTTTAGAGCTTCCTTTTTCAGACAAAGCACAGGACTTGGCATTTCTGGGGCTGCTTTGCTTCCGCCTTCAGGCATCTTCTGAATGTTATAAAGAGGATTATTCTACATGTGGGAAAGTCTGCTCTACCATGGGTGGAAAGGTTGAGCCTCCGGTGACGGCCGTTACCTCCTGTAGCCTGCCAAGCAACAGAAACTGGTTTGGTTGCTGGCCAGGCCATTAGCAAACAAGGTCTTCCATCCAGCTCTGTCTCCTCCCTGCATTTCATATTTCTGTTCACAAAACCAGAACAATAAAATGATGATGATGATGATATTCCTCTGTTAAGGAGATTTTCAGGTGTGAAACATGATGACGAATGTAAAGTATATTGAAACACCCACACACATTATTGGGCTTGATAGGTCCAAGGCACTTGCTAAGTGTGGAGCATGAAGGCATGTAAAGACCGTGCCTTTCCAGTGTCCACAGTGCAGGGGAGTGAGGCCAACATGTGAAACAACAAATTGTGTAGTGTAGGAAGGACATACGTGTCATGGGACCGATGAGTAGGTTCCCCTAACCTAGCCTTTTAAAAAATATATTTTTATTGATTTCACAGGGGAGGGGAAAGGGAGAGAGAGCCAGAAGCATCAATGATGAGAGAGAATCATCGATCAGCTGCCTCCTGCACACCCTACACTGGGGACTGAGCCCACAACCTGGGCATGTGCCCCTGACCAGAATCGAACCCAAGACCCTTCAGTTTGCAGGCCAATGCTCCATCCACTGAGCCAAACCAGCCAGGGCTGGAAAAGCTTTTAAGAGGATTTCTAGAGATGCTGTCTGGTGCTCCATCCTTCTCCTCTTGGCCCACTTGGCCTTCTAGGTAGTTACCACATATGCTGATGGCTTCCTGCCTATCTCTGTGTGAGCTATTCTCTGCCCATGGAGCAGGCAGGAAGTGCCAGGGAGCTAACACCTCTAGGAGATACCTCTAGGAGGGACAGGACAAATAAATACCCAAACTTCTTTGTGTCTCTGAGGAACAACTCAGAGATATGCTTTGTGCAGGCTCTGAGAGACTTCCCCACAGGGTGGTCCTCTGGTTGCCCACTGCAGACCCCCATTCATGAGCACACCCTTTGCTGGCTTTTCTCTCTTCTAGCTACCTTCTCTGCTCCCCCACTCTGTTTCTGGGACTCCCCTCCCAAATAAACCATTCACACCCACATATTTGTCTCAGGATCTGTCTTTTGGGGGAACCCAACCGAAAACAGGAGATGACATCCTAATGGAGTCTCAAAGGTTAGAAGTTAGTGAAGCTGAATGAATTTAATGGTATGTAAATTATACCTCAGTAAGGCCATTTGGAAAAAAAAAAAAAGAATTAGTCAACCCTCCATGGAGGGAAAGAATATTCCAGGCAGAGGGAATACCATTTGAAATTATAAGGATGAGATAGAGAATTTAGCTTGTTTGGGGAGCCACAAAGAGTTCTGATTGGATAGGCAGTAGTTTGGAAAAGCCCATTGGAGCTGCGTTAAAAGGGGACTTATAAGCCCAGATAAAGAGCTGACTATTTATTCTGAAGGTGATAGGGAGCCATTTCAGGACCTTAAACAGGGAAGTTTATGGCCAGCTTTATGTTTTATAAAGTTACTTGGGTGGCCCTGGATAAAAGAGACCAGTTAGGAAGTCATGATAATAGGCCAAGAAGAGATTAGGGCCTGGAGCACTACGTTGAGGCCAGTAGGCTAGAGAGAAAGGGAACGATTGATATGTTTTTACGAGTAGAAAAATAGGATTGGCAAGACTGAGATGATTGCAGAATGGAGCTGAGATACTGCATCATGGTTTCTGAAGACATACTATCACTTCATAGAGCTATGCTAACCCATACTTAACCCTAGAAAATTTCAGTTTATTTTTACCAAATTCTATTGAAGAACAGAGCTACCCGGGGTGAGGAAGAAGACAAGGTGGACTGTGTTAAGCTCTAAGTTACAACAAAGTCAGGTTGAATGAAATGGTTTTGGATATGATAGCTGGATAAGTGAGGTTAGTGGCCTGAATGAGTCCACAGAGTGGAAGTTAAAACCCTAGGTTAAGTCCATCATATGGTGATTTATGAGGATTACTAAATGTCCTTGCTCCCAAGGGAATTGAGTTATATCTTTGGGCTAGTTGCTTATGTGAGAAAACTTCATTTGGAGGACAAGGTAAGGAGATAAATGAGGAGATGGGGGTGTGGAGAGGAAAATGAAATGTATGGCCTGCATGGCTGAGATTCCATGGAAACTTCCCTCTTTGATTCATCTTAATTCTCTTCATCTTTACAACGTACTAGAGGCCCGATACATGAAATTCGTGCAAGGGTAGCCTTCCTTCCCCCAGCTGCAAGCACTGGCTTCTCTCTGGCACCCAGGATCCGGACTTCCCTTGCAGCCCTGGCTTTGTCTGGAAGGTTGCCCGGAAGGATGTCAGGTCTAATTAGCATATTATGCTTTTATGTTTATAGATACCTGGGATTTTCCTTCTATTGACCCTATAGAACCCATCCATCTCTGAGGGTGACCAAGGACCATACCCTCTATATGTTAGCCTCTATTCCCTGGTAGTAGCTTATACTTCTGTTAGGAAACATACACACACACACACACACACACACACACACACACACACACTTTAATTTACACCATTTGAAATCACATTGAAGAAAATAGGCACAGACATTTCACAGTGTTACACACACATTCTTTCACTGACACCTGCATGGGGGCATTGTAAATATGAGAGCACTTTAATAAGCTATTTTTAGTCTTATGATGAATTATGCTGCTGTGAATATTAATGTACATGTTTTTGTATGGACATATGTTTTCATTTCCGTTGGGTGTATACCTAGCAGTGGAATAGCTGGGTCAGATAGTAACTCTATGCTTAACACTTGAGGACCTACTGAGTTGTTTCCAAAGAGCCTGAACCACTTTCCATTCTCAGCGGCAATGTGTTTTGCCTGTTTGCTTGTTTGTTTTAATCATTATATATGCTGGTTTTTCTCTACTTATTGTTAGGTGTTAGTTTCACAAAACCTTTGCAGTCTCCTTCTTTATTTTAAATTTTCATTTCTTGGTGAAAGACTTTTTACATCTAAAAATATTACTTGAAAATCCCCATAGTATCCTAATAAGAATTGTGATCATGTAACTTACATAGATGTGGGAAGCTCTTGTTGAGGATATAGGAATTTCAGATTGATGTCCACATCTTGCTATGGAATCCCAAACTTGTGGAATCTCCAATTTGGGGTAAAATTCTTTTTCAAAAAGAAATATTTTATTGATTTTTTTTACAGAGAGGAAGGGAGAGAGATAGAGAGTTGGAAACACCAATGAGAGAGAAACATCAATCAGCTGCATCCTGCACACCCCCTATTGGGAATGTGCCCACAACCAAGGTACATGCCCTTGACTGGAATTGAACCTGGGACCCTTGAGCCCATAGGCCAACGCTCTATCCACTGAGCCACACCAGTTAGGGCTGGAGGAATTCTTTAAGCCATTGAACAGCAAAGATGGAATATAGGGACAGCTGTGACACTCTTTTTTGTCTCAGAAGGGGAAAGAAAGTGGAGGTGTCCAAAAGGAGCTGAGAGTCTCAGAGTTGTGGGAAGTCCACAAAGACATTAGTGATTTATAGCTCTGCTAGGAGCCAAGGGCTTGTGCCTGAGGTCCAATAATGAGTCTGGCTTGGACCCACTGGGATAAAGCTTACCCAATTCACTTCTTCCCCTATCTCCGGATTAAATTACTCTCCCCGATTTACTCCTTCAGGTTCCACCCTACATTTATCCATCCAGTCCCCTTTACTCTGGCCCAGTGGCTGGTGAGGAAAAGTAGGAAATGGGAAAAAGAGAAAAATGAGAACATGTGTTCATGTCCCTTCCCCCACTTCTTGGCCTCCCTATTTATTCTTAGTTCGGGAGGCATTCTGTGTAATTTGCCTCACCTGACGCGATAACACTTGGGTCTCTATAAAGCAGTAGCATCACCCAAGGCACAGCAGTGAACTCCCCTGTAGAACAATAAAGATGAAATAAGGTGGTGACAAAATCCCACAGGAAGGGCTATTAACTAATGTTATTAAGTGATACTTTCTTAGTGAAAATTCCCTCCTCTGTAGTATTTCAATATTAACAGTCCTTGGGAGTGAAAAGAAAAGAAATGCCTTTTTATTTCTCTGGCTCGGTCTCCTGGTACTCATAAAGAAATGTAGGCTATGCTTTATGATGCCAAAGCCATCGGTCAATCGAGTCCATTTGATCATAGGACAACAATCAACTACCTCATTTGGCGTCATGGAGGCAAAACAGCTAATTGTTTGACTGAAATCTTCATATGCAAATCAGCTATTTTGACATCACCTGGGCACAATCCAAGTCAATATTTGGATAGTAATTAAAAATCATTAATTGGAACCATATTTGTTGATTATCTCATATATAGGAATTCTTCTCATTTAACAGATGGCTTTGCATCAGCCCATGTTAGAAATGAGTAAACACAGATTTCTCTAACTGTGGAGAGTAAATACATAAGAAGGGGCTAGATGGGGAAAGCAACTTGAAAGATGACTTTGAAAACTGCAGTGGTGGTAATTCTTTAGCGGTGGTGAATAATCTGCAGGAGATGGCACTTGGCAATTGGAACATTGGAGATGCAATTATTCATCCGGTGTAGTAGTATCCTAGGGCTGCCATCAGAGAGGACAACAAAGCTGGCCAGCTTACACAATAGACATTTTCTGTTTCTCAGTTCTGGGGGCTAGAAGTCTGAGATGAAGGTGTCCCATAGGACCGGTTCCTTCTGAGACCTAGGAGGGAGAATCTTCCCTCCTAGCTTCTGTTGGTTTGCTGGCAACCTCTGGCATTCCTTAGTGCAGTGTTTTTCAACCTTTTTTGGGCAAAGGCAACTTGTTTCATGAAAAAAATCACGAGGCACACCACCATTAGAAAATGTTAAAAAATTTAACTGTGCCTATATTGACTATATATAAAGTAATTCTCTTGAATAGGAATCAAATAAACACAAAGAAAGTATTTTATAATTACTTTATTATGAAATATTAAGTAAACAAAATAGTGAAAAATTATAAAATTCTTGTCTTGTCTGCACCTACGGCACACCAGGCAACATCTCGCGGCACACTAGTGTGCCGCGGAACAGCGGTTGAAAAATGCTGCCTTAGTGTACACTCATCATGGTCACGTGGTGCACTTTGTGTGCATCCGTGTCCTTGTTTTGAAGGACATCAATTATTTTAAAGTAGGGGTCCACTCTTCTCCAGTATGATTTCATCTTAACTGGTTATATCTGCAATTGCCCTGTTTTCAAATACTGTCCTGGGGGTAAGGATTCAATATATGAATTCTGAGGGGATGCAATGTAGCCTAAAAAATCTGGTGATAGATCACTAGATCTGTCATAGGAGGTATTATGTTCCCCCCCTCTCAATTTTTGTGTTTTGAACCAAACAAACACTGTTTCTACTTTCTTTGAAAACATGTGCTCTAGTTGCCCAGCTTACCTGCTGCATTCCTTTCCTCAGCCAATACCTAACCCCATTCTCACCCTTAGGTGGGAGAATCACGTGGCTACCATTTCCCACCTGTAAGAAAGGGAATAGAGGCCATCCTTTGAAATATGCGAAACTCCCAAGTTAGAGCCATCATGACTGAGTGGTCAGCCCTTGCATGAGTGATGGACGGTGCTTTTGCAAAACCAGCTTTCTTGAGAGCATCACTCGCAATGTCATGATAGGCTTTTGGTGGGTGATGTCACAGGATAATGCTGGTGTATCTGTGTGAAACTGGTCTTAGAAAGCACCTTATTCTTACCTATGGGAAACACTCTCATCTTGCTGTGCTTCATTTGAGAATTTGACCGGAAGTGGCTCCTTTTAATTGTTGATGACTTTTGTTGCAAAGCTTTTAGTAATAGAATAATAGAGGTTAAATCTGCATAATGCAGAGGGTTGAGTCAAACCCCTAGTCATTTGATGGGAAAAACCTCATTGGGCCAAGCTTTCATTTGGCACCTCGTGGCCAAATGTTATATATATTTATACATGCATATTTCAGGATTAGATGTTTGTATATGTGCATATATAAACAAAATCATGTTCCTTAATTGTCAAGTGGAAATTATTGATGTACATCACAGTTGTCTCTCTATACATATCAATATCATAAGTCCACTGTGTGAATTATTAGGGGTTTGTGAGGAGCCAAAAATCCAGATTCCTGTTTCAACAAGCTTGATATCTTGGCTGGGAGAGAAGATTCTTGATTTATTCAGCAAATATTTATTAAGAACTGATATGTGCCAGCTCCCAAATGAGAACTGATATACATTGAGTGGTCAGATTATGATGATCTCTGAACACATAATAATCTGGCCACTCGGTGTATATCCTATATAACAAAAGGTTGATATTCAAATTGTCCCCTCGACCAGGAGTTCAACCAGCAGGCAGGCTGGCTAACCGTCCATGTCTTCCCCTGGCCAGGCTGGCTGGACCCCACCCATTCACGAATTAATGCACTGGGCATCTAATCTCTAATATATATTGAGTGGCCAGATTACTATGCATTCAGAGATCATAATAATCTGGCCACTCAGTGCATGTTGTAAGTAAGAGATCATCCCTAGCTCAAAAAAGTAATAGATTACTGGAGAATGTAGAGAAGTGGACAGAAGCTGGCAACAGTATGGTGAGGATTTGAGTGGTGGAAGGCATAGGACATTGCAAGAGTTCATACTGGGTTATCTAACTCAGACTGAGAGGCTCAGGGATGCTTCCGGGAGGTGGAAGATACCGAAGCGCAATGCATAACAGTGCCATTAGTGGTCAGCAGATGAGTGGTGCTGGTGTAAGTGGCATTCAACAAAGGGGGTGGTCGCTTCACTTCATGATTTGGTGATGAAGAGGAACTTCTTAGAAGAGTGAAGTTTGAGATAAACTGTCAAAGTTGATGTCAAAACTGCACCCATTTGGCCACTCTTCAACTGTGCATTGTGGGAATTCTCTGAAGGCAGTTGGGGTGCTGAGACAAGTGTGGGATCTAGTTTAGGTTGGAGCTAGATATCATTAACCAGGAGAAGATATGACATTGCATATGAACCCAGCTAGTAGTTATAGCTAAGGGTTGTCACTGTGTTGGCAGTATTTGTGTAGGCTAGGGCAGTGGTCAGTCAACAGAGCCAAATATCAACAGTACAATGATTGACATTTCTTTTGAGAGCCAAATTTTTTAAACTTCTTCTAACACCACTACTTCAAAATAGACTCACCCAGGCCAAGGTATTCTGTGGAAGAGCCACACTCAAGGGGCCAAAGAGCCGCATGTGGCTCGAGAGCCGAAGTTTGCCGACCACGGGGCGGGGGGGGGGGGGTAACAAGGGAGAGGTGGGCCTCACATCATTTGAGTTTGGGAATGAAGCAGTGTGTTTCCTTTGAGTTGATGGACAGATATTGGAAGGAGGAGGCTCTTCTGATGTATGAGGTAGGAATGCTTTTGTCTGCCAGTTAGAAAGACCCAACTTAGAGCCGCTTTAACAAAAAGGATTGTTTTTCTCTGTGGAATGCACAATCTGGAGCTAGACACTGGGATATTGGTTCAGTGGCTCAAGAAAGCCAGAGATGGCACCTACACCATTCTCCTGGCCTTCCCTTAATGTTTGTTGCCTTATGATCGAAATATGACTGTTTGTTCCTTTAATAAGGACTATAGTCTTTTTTCTAGAAGCACCCTGCAGATTTCCCCATTATGTGTTAATGTCCAGACCTGTAGCACATGAACAACGAAAATCAAAGAGATTAGGAATTTCAGCTTGTCAGGTGGGGGTGGGAGAGGGGGGGGGGGGGAGAGAGAGGGAGAGAGAGAGAGAGAGAGAGAGAGAGAGAGAGAGAGAGAGAGAGAGCAGTATTACCTACAGCCTGGGCCTGGGTACAGGACTAGGTGCAGTACCAGTAATGGCCTCAAGGGGGAACCAAAGAGAAGGCCACACAGCTGGGCCACACACAGTGCTCATTTCAGGATTCAGGATTCTTTGGGGCCCACTCCTCTCCACCATTGTGGATTCTGTATCACTCCCCTGGATCCATATCCTCGTCCTGCCCCTCCCCTCAAATATGGTCTTTCTCTTCGATTCTGTCATTGGCTCATTCTCTTCTCACTCTGCACACACCTGGAGAAAATTCAGGAAACTGACAGTGGCAGGGCCTGAGACTCTTGCCAGGCCTAGAAACTGTGCCAACCATGAGCTCCCTCTGGGTAGGCTTGGCAGTTGCCAAGTCTCACATCCCCGCCAGACAGAGAGGAGGAAAATGACAGAGGCTTGAGTGCCCAGTGATAGTGCCAGGCCAGTCATTGTGAAGCCATACTGGAGTTACCCTGGGATAAGAAGTAGGTTTTCTGAAGGTAAGGCCAAGAGAATGGTATAGATGCCATCTCTGGACTATGGCATTTTCTCCTCAATTTCTGGTCTTGCTAAACTTTGCCAGAAACCCTGCCCTTGGCATCTCAGAACTAAAATAAAGACTTGCCCGTGTCGCACTGAGACCCTCTCCCTTACCTCCCAGCCCAAGCATAAGAAAAGCCAACCAGCCCTGGCCTGTGATTCTGGTAAGAATAGGGCTGTTGGTGAGGCAAATGCCTTGGAGAGGGGAGCCAAGGACAAGGGTGATTTCTACTGTCCTCCCACAAGGACATTCATTTAGAAGTGATTCTCAGCCAAGGTTGTTGGTGAGATTGAGGAACGAGAATTTTTGATTAAGTTGACATATGATGGTTTGAAACAGAGCAGCGCTTTGCCCCATTAAGTGTATTTTAATCACAACATTTAATTTGTTTTGCATTTCAGAGAGTACTAAAAGTGACCATGAATGGCCTGGCTGACTAGCTCAGAGGTTGAGTATCAACCTATGAATTAGGAGGTCATGGTTCGATTCCAGGTCAGGGCACATGCCTGGGTTGTGGGCTAGATCCCCAGTACAAGGCATGCAAGAGGCTGCCAATCAATTCTTCTCTTTCATCATTGATGTCTCTCTCTCTCATTCTTCCTCTCTGAGATCAATAAAAATATTTTAAAAAGTGAGCATTAATGCACTGCCTCTCTTCCCTGGCTGATGGCTGACAGCCAGGTCCTCCCTTTCCCAGCTGCTGACCTAGGCCTTCATTCATTCCATGCCACCCCCTGGTGGTCAGCACACGTCATATCGAGTGATCAGTCTCCTGGTCAAACTCCTGCAGGGACAAATTGCATATTAGGCTTTTATACACTGAGTGGCCAGATTATTATGATCTCTGAATGCATAATAATCTGGCCACCCAGTGTATGTATGTGTGTGTGTGTGTGTGTGTGTGTGTGTGTGTGTGTATTAAAGGCCTGGTGCATGAATTCGTGCATGGGTGGGGTCTGGCCAGCCTGGCCAGGGGGAGGGGATATGGGTGGTTGGCCAGCCCGCCTGCTGGCTGAACTCCTGGTCATGTTAGCCTTTTCTTATATAGGATATACACTGAGTGGCCAGATTATTATGCATTCAGAGATCATAATGATCTGGCCACTCAGTGTATATATATATATATATATATATATATATATATATATATATATATCCCCAATAACTTCAATAAAAATATAAAAATAAGCTGTGGCAAGAACAAAATAAAAAAGAAAGAAAAAAGAATTTTACCAGGAAAAAAAGAGATTGGAAACAAAAGGTAAAAGTTTCCCAACCGACTTATGGACCGTATGCATTCTCCCCATAGATCTCATGGGGATCCACAGGTATAGAACCAGTGGCAGAGTGGAGACCAGATGGGCCCTCACAGAGGCAGGTTAATGTTGCAGTTAAGGAGGGCAGGCAGAGGACCAGGCACTGTCCGCAGCAGCGGCTTGTCATCTGTCCCGGGCACTGTCTATGCTTTTGTGAAGAGCTGGAGTAAAAGCCGCACTCCATTTTCTGGGTCTGTTTGGACTCCAAGATCACACCACATCCAGGAAATGGTGGTGTTAATTTTTTATTGGCAGTGGACTTGGTTATCTTGCAGAAGATTAATGGACTTGGAGTTTGGTCCAAGCCTTGGATGGCTTGTGGTGACATTTGCTCCCAGCCTCCCTGCGCTGACTGGATCTGATGTGCATTCACAGGATGTCAGCTGGTGGAATGTTTATGTGCCTTCTCCCGGAATGTGCTAAATGCAAATGAAAAGCCCACGTCAAATGCAAAGGGAAAGGTGCAAGTAAAAAAAAAGATTTGGTTTTGGGTCATTCCCCTTTCTGAATATGGCACTGGGAGTCTCATTGCTAACACTCATTGAGCCCTCAGTCAGAGGTCACCTCAAGACTCCTGTTAATCATTCTTTTCATTTTGCAAACAGAGAAAGAGGACGAGGGACGAGTTCAAGGCTGTAGAGCATGTCAAACAGAGTGTGATGAATAGAATTTCCAAGCAAAAAATCACAGTCCTTCTGGCCATAGATGCAGTTAGTTACACTTTTAAAAGCATGCCCACCCGTAAGCAAGGAATTATCGAATGCCTAGCACAGGACCAGCGAGGCAAGGGTGGAGGCCTCTTCAGTTATGATGATCAGGCAAGGCCTCTCTGAGGAGGTCCCATTGGAATCGAACCTGGGACCCTTCAGTCTGCAGGCCGGGGTTCTATCCACTGAGCCAAACTAGTTTAGGCTCAGCACACCTTTCTTGCATCCCATTTGTGAAACATTTGTCTTCTAGTCTGTTTCTCTTGTATGATTTCAGGCATTTTCCCCACTAAAAGGTGAACTGAAGCCAAGGCTGGTAACTCAAACAGTTATTTATCAGGGTAACGCCTTATCCTGTCACACAAATGTCAATGGGAAACATAAGAGAAAAATTATTTACTTTAGGGGGCTTACATTAGCAGTTATTTCCAACTCCCCCCACTGCCTCTAAATCACTGAGCCAGAGACTGGCTTCATTTTTTTGAGGTTATAGAAACATCAATTGGTTGCCTCCCATATGCACCCTGACTGGGGATTAAAATACCTGCTACTTGGATATGTGCCCTGAGCAGGAATTGAACTTGTGAACTGGTGACCTTTTGGTGTAGGGGATGACACTCCAACCAACTGAGCCACACCAGCCTACAGATAAAATGACACAATCATGGTATTCATGTGTAAAAACCAACACTAAAGAATTTCCAGTTTTCAGAATGATTCCTATAGCTCAACTTCACTTCTGGCTTATTGGTCATGCCAGGCCGGAAGGTGATCAGTTTGGTCTTGAAAGTGAGGTTACTGATGGGTTTGTTCAATGCCAGGGGTTGGGAACCTTTTCCTGAACCCTGGGCCAAGGTTCTGTTTACTTTCCTCTTCTGTGGGGTTGACTGTGTCCTTATGCCAGGGGCTAGGCATGATGACAGGTGTGACCTCTAATTCCTGTTAGGGTTGGCACCTTGTATGCCCCTCCAATGACTGGCAGGTGAGGGCAGCCTTTGAAAGGAATAGTGAGGGATAGGTGATTGTCCATGGTCAGGTGTCGTTACAAATCCAAACATTGACACGTGGATTTACCTATGGCAGTGGTCCGCAAACTCATTAGTCAACAGAGCCAAAGATCAACAGTGCAATGATTGACATTTCTTTTGAGAGCCAAATTTTTTAAACTTAAACTTCTTCTAATGTCACTTATTCAAAATAGACTCCCCCAGGTCATGGTATTTTGTGGAAGAGCCACATTCAAGGGGCCAAAAAGCTGCATGTGGCTTGCGAGCTGCGGTTTGCCGACCACTGACCTATGGGGTTAATGCATAAAGGGACTCCTTGAAGACCCCCCTAGATCTCTTTCATTGGCACCACCTTTAGATGTGTACACACTATGTCCTTATAAGATGCCATGGAAACCACACTGCAGTTGAAAGAGGAAGAACGATAGAAAGAATAAGGGTGGCAAATGATGATATTATCAGGACCACCTCCATAGCTTCTAACAATAACACACCGATCCTTTCTCCAACCCCCCACTAGCAATGGAAAAGTCCACCTCCTTCATTCATTGACAGTCACTGCCTTGGTGAGACTATCAGGATCTAGTGAAGAAAAGGGAAACTACACTAGGAATTTAAACCGAAGGGCTTGAATGTAGGAATTAGTTACACATGTGTTGGAAGGAGCCTAGAGAGCAAAAGGGGGAAGCCAAGGGAAGCCAGGGATGAAGAATTGCAGGAAGCAGTTACTACCTTGGACTGAGAAGGTAAGAGGGAGAAGAAGGGGTCTTTGAACCTAAGAGCTTGGAAAAGGATTCAGTTGGGCCTGTGTTGTGGAGTGAAGGTGAGTAAACGGCCACTAGAGCCCAGACCAAATCAAAATGTAGGGAGCCTTTATTAGCGGCCAGCTGACCTGGTGACTGCTCTGCCATTCTCCGTGCAGGGAGACCAGAGAACAGCAGTGACCCTTTGTGTAGGACCGCTTTTAAGCACATTAACCACATCCTGTTTTTGCAGAACAAGTAACCCAAGACAAAACAGTTTTTCCTAAGTAATGTCGGAATCATGCCATTGACGACCATGTTATTCACAGGGTCATCCACTTCTTCAGAAAGCTGACAGTGTTTTGTGAAAGAAGGCCTAAATGCTGGGAAGGGCCCATGAGACCCTATGTCAAGGCTGGGTCTGGTGTCAGCACTGACAACTTTATCTGGGGCAGAGTTCATGGCATCTCTGGAATGGGCAAAAATTCCTATTCTCCAACAACTGGATCTCTGTGGAGTAGGTGCCCTACTGGCACGGGGGCCCTCAAGGGGGTGAGCAGTAAGTGCCCCATGACCCAGTGAGTGAGGGAGTACAGATGACGGGTCCTTCAGCCGCTGCTGGCAACTCGGGAGTGACGCTAACAGAAACTGGGAAAGAAGTTCGTTTCCCCTACTTCCCATGTTCCACTTGCCTCCAGGTGTTCGGTCTTCCAATGGGCAGAACTGGGTAGGAAGTCAGCTCGCAAGGGAGCCTGGGAAATGTGGCTGGCAGAGTCCCCTGCTGGGTGTTGCACCAAAAGGAAGAGGGCAGGGCTTTGGTTTCTACTTAATGCCAGCAATATTTTCTCCACTCCTGCACTTCTGGAGGACATGCTGAAGTCTTGCATGTTTAATTGAATGGAATAATAGAATCATTTATTTAGCTTCACTCGAGGATATTTTTCCCCCACTGATTTTTTTAGAGACAGTGGAAAGGAAAGGGAGACATAGAGAGAAACACTAATGTGTCAATTGCTTACCTCCTGCATTAGCCCCTGGATTAACCCTGCAAGAGAGGTGCGTGCCCTTGACTAAGAATCAAACCCGCGACCTATAGGTTCTTGGATTGATGCTCTAGCCACTGAGCTAACTGGCCACAGCTAAAATGTATCATTAATTTAAACAAGATTAAAAAATGTGGAAGCTTGAGACAAACAAGAAATGAAAATGAACACATCGGAAAAGTTCAACTCAAGCAATAGATGAAGGCATCTCCCTCATAATCCCTTATAAAACACTGCTATTTACAAGGCAAAGCATTATTATTTCGATTTATTTGAGGAATTTAATGAGGTCCTAAAATCATCCTGCTTCACTTAAAAAAAATTAATCCTCATACAAGGATATTCTCCCCATTGATTTTAGAGAGAAAAGAATGGAGTGGGGTGGGGGAGGGAGGAGAGAAACATCAATGTGAGAGGGACACAGTGATTGGTTTGATCCCCGGGGCCAGGGATCAAACCTGCAACCCAAGTACATTCCCTTGACCAGGAATCGAACCCAAGACACTTTGGTGTGAGGACCAATGCTCTAATCCACATGTGTCAAACACAAGGCCCGCGGGCCAAATCCGTCCTGCCAGGCCTTACAATGTGGCCCGCACCGCGCTGTCATCACTGCACTCCGCTGCGTTTCCATCACAATGACAGTTTATGACTGTTCAGTAAACCATTCGGCCCACGATTTAGGCTGGATTTTAGATTTTGGCCCCTTCTCTGATTGAGTTCGACACCCCTACTAATCACTTAGAAACACTGGCCAGGGCTGGTTCACTTATAAATGAACCAGCAAGCTGTAAGGTTCCCTTTGGTCCAGAAATGCAAATTGATCTTTGAGGCTAGCAGTGGAATTTTCCAACTGCAAAGCAATATATGCTTAATTATACATGGTATTGTTAGAGACACCTATTTTCATGGAATTATGAAGGTTTCATAACTTTAGCAAACTATTTAATGAAAGCAGTACTGAGATTGTGGCACTGATATTCTAAGCACCATCTCTAATCATCAGTGATTGGGGTTGGTAGGGGTTTTAAATTTGTGATAAATAACTCTGTTTATGTCTAAGGCTATGTGCTTTATTAAAAACATTTTCTATTTGTCAGTGAAACTTTTTGATGAGATAAGCTGGCTCAGGGGCTGATGTCATCCTGACCTTCCAGCAATCAGCATGCTTTATATCTTTAGGAAATACTTGAGGAAGGACAGAAAGAAGTAGAGAAAAAGTTTGTAGGGAGAAGGATAAATATTTGGGTTGGTAATTCATTTCAACAATTATTTGTGAAGTGCTAGAGCCGATAAACTCATTTTTTAATCTGGAACTCACAGACATAGTTTTAACATCAAGGAAATTAGAACCAATGCCCAGATAAGGTTAAAACATATTCTACTTTGACTTTTTAGATTTATGCCCTGAGTTCTCTCAACCTATGGGATTTTTTTAAATGATACTCTTCTTTTCTTATTCACTGTCCTGGGCACACACACTGAGAGGCCAGATTATGATGATCTCTGAACACATAATAATCTGACCACTCAGTGTATATCCTATATAATAAAAGGCTAATATGCAAATTGTCCCCTCGACCAGGAGTTTGACCAGCAGGCAGGCCAGCCAACCACCCGTGACCCCTCCCCCTGGCCAGGCTGGCTGGACCCTACCCATGCACGAATTCATGCACTGGGCCGCATACACACACACACACACACACACACACACACACACACACACACATCACACACACACACACGGAGTGGCCAGATTATTATGTGTTCAGAGATCATCATAATAATCTGGCCACTCAGTGTATATTTCTTCAGTCTTCTCTCAAATCCCCAAAGATTGTCCTTTATCTGCTGGGCTGGCAAGCATCATGCTTTTCTTTCTCTATTTTAATCAGATTCCCCCCCCCCCCCCCCCAAAGATGGGAAAGATGGAAAGATGGGCATATGGTTTTGGGTCAGAGTATGCCTCCATCCACCTCAGATCATCTGAATACCACATTATTTCCTTGTACATAAATTAGCAGCTTCTGAAAACAGGATGAGGTCTTTCAGTCCTACAGCTATGTTTGATGATAATACCTTATATTTGCATAATGTTTTAAAGTGTACCATCTCCTATAAAGGCTTTTACCTCATTATATTTTAATTGTGTTGCTTACAGGTTTGTCTCTCTTAATAGAAAGTGAGCTTTTGGAGGGCTAGAAATATATGTATTTCTCATGTGGCAGGCACAGTGCCTAGCATATAATTAGTGCTTTAATAACCATTTGTTGAATATGGGATAAATCTTGTACTAGCTTTACTCACAACATTACCATGAGAATTAGATGACTCATTAGATGGAAAAACCCTAATCACTGAGCCTGGTACATAAATGGCTCTCAGTAAATGCTTTTGGATTAAAGAACAATTTCGTGATGCAAACAGGATACTCGTAAGGGGTGGAGCTGTGGAATGCAGATCTTCAGCTTCTTAAAGTGAGTGTTTTTCTCTACTACCCACAGATTCTCACATAGACCACCCATAGTCCAAAGAGCGGAGAAGTTATTTCATTGGTTTTCTAAATAAATTCAATTATTCACTTGAATGAATATAATATACTAGAGACCCGATGCACGAAATTCGTGCAAGAGTAGGCCTTCCTTCCCCTGGCTGCTGACACCAGCTTCCCTCTGGCTCCTGGGACCCAGGCTTCCCTCGCAGCCCCGGCTTTACCTGGAAGGTCATCTGGTATAAGTAGCATATTGTGCTTTTATTAGAGGCTCCTTGCATGAAGAGATTTGTGCAATAGGCCTTTCTTCCCTTGGTTTCCAGCACCGGTTTTCCTCTGGCATCCAGGACCCAGGCCTTCACTCAGACAACAGACTCTGGCCAGAGTCTGCCATCTTTGTCTTCGCTGCAGACTTCGGAGTCTTTGTCTTTGTCTTTGTCTTTGCTGCACCCTGAGTGCCGCTCCTATAGATCCCTTCACCCCCTCTTCCCACATCCTCCCTCTCATAGCAGCTGTCCTGCCCTGCCTGGCCACTAGACACCTGGAGCAGCTGGGTGGCCCCATCTTTGTCTTTCTAATTTGTATATTCCCTCATGATTGGCTGGTGGGCATAGTGGAGGGACAGTCAATTTACATGTTTGTCTATTATTAGGTAAGATCATTGTAGATGAGACCATCTTGATAATGCATGACAATAGAAGGACAGTGGTGAAAAGGGTTCAAAATCAATGAATAATCCCTTAAGACATGTACTGTTCCCAGAAATGCAAAATATAATGGGCTGGCAGATTTACTTTTGTTATTAGATTTTGATTACAGTTGTGACAGGCTACAGTGGAGTTTTTATGAATGGTTTTTAAAAATATATATTTTTATTGATTTCAGAGAGGAGGGGAGAGGGAGAAAGTGATAGAAACATTAATGATAATAAAGAATCATTGATTGGCTTCCTCCTGCACGTCCCTTACTGGGGATGGAGCCCACAACCTGGGTATGTGCCCCTGACTGGAATCAAACCTGGGACCCTTCAGTCCACAGGCTGATGCTCTATCCACTGAGCCAAACCAGGTAGGGCTGTAAATGGATTTTTAACCTTCATTTTTTGACTAAATTTCAGGAGACCAGCTTTGGTCATGGTCAGCACTGTTTGCTCAGTGCCTGGCACTGTGCTTGAAATATGGTAGCTGCTGTTATAGACTGCATTAATGGGCCAAATTCTTCACTTCTCCTCCAATATCCACATCCTTTTCCAATTGATTTTACAGTTTGTTCCATTAAAGAGGTGGAATTTATTTTGCTGCCTCTTGGCTTTGAGTTTGACTATGAGACTTGCTTTGGCCAATGGATTATCAGGAGGCCAAAGGCTTGGAGAGTGTTTGACAAGCACTTGAAAATGAGGCTCATCTCCTTGTACATCAGCTATTGCTGCAAGAGGTACATACCTCGGCTCTCTGTTTGCCTCCGGAGGAGGATGAGAGACACATGGAGCAGAGATGTAGCACAACAGCCAAGCCCAGGCGAGATCAGCCAATCCACAGCTGAGACCAGCAGAGTTGCCTAGCAGAGCCCATCCTAGATCATCTGTCCCTCAACCAGCACAGATATGTGAGAATGTAATGACTAGTATTTAAAGCCAGTTAGGTGGCATGACCTTGGAGTATTGTTCTATTGTGGCCATGGCTAATTGACAGATGCTTAATGGATGTTTGTTGAAAGGACACATGCATAAATGGTATTGCATGGGCAGCTGTTCTTAGTGTTTTTTTCTAGCATCACTCTTCAGAAGAAGCTGCCAGACAGTGGAATGTGGAAGACAGTGCCCAGGCCTCTGGGTTAGAGACCCAGGTTTGAGCAGTGGATCTGCCAACTTAAGTGGCTTCCCTGAGACAAAGCTATTAAGTAAAGATACTTGTACCAAATATATATCCTGGCAATTTCACAGGAAGGGTTCAAAGATGAAACGAGATTGTAGACATTGAAAAAGGTGACTGTCCTCTACTTATATTGTTACCAGGTTTTACCATAATGACCCATATAATTTGACCTCATCAGAGAATGAGATATCTCCCAAAAGAACACTTTTCAGCAAATAGAAGTTTATGTGTGTAAATGCCATTATATATATATGGTGAGATTTTCCTGAATTAACCCCTATCCACAGCTGTGCGTTAGTATAGTCTTGAGTGTGTGTCCAAATCATTCACCTCCCCTCACTCCACATTGTTTATGTGCTTTGTAGGGGAAACAAAGCCAACTTCTCAGAAACCTCGTTTGTGGCCCCTCTGTTTAGCTTCTATTTTGCCTTCAGAGGGAGAGCGCCATTTTACATCCGACCCCATGAGAATAAGCCTGGACATGTTGTTCATGGTCGAGTCACTTTTGGTCTGTGGTCCAACTAAGATTTTCCCACATCAGTTATATCACATGGTATAGTAGGAAGATACAATTGTAAGTTCAGTTAGAAATGGATTCATATATTCACTTTGTCACCTGTTGGCTGTTTCATCTTTTCAGCTGTGCAAAGAAAAAATCTCTAAGTTGCAGTTTTCCCATATATAAAATGAGGTTAATCACAGCCTCTATGTTATTGTCCTGTTTTGAGGCTTTAAATGAGGTATATGTAAGGAAATATATTACAATGACTGGCAAATATAAGAATTTCAAAAATGTTATCATCATTCATCTTATTATCAATATATGTTCATTATAGAAATTTATACAATATGCAATAGTACAAAATAAAAATTAAAAGTATCAGAATTCTACCCTTCCTAAAGGACTTGAGGGTGGGGTGTTCATAGTTAAATCATATAGAGCAATTAAAAGCTTCATTTTTTCAAATAATTTGGCTTGAATTGATATTTTCCAGGCATGTGCCACATGGATTACACATAGCCATTTTTTTGTTTATCCTAGATAAAACATCAAGAGTAAAACTGCTCTAGATTTTCTTTTAAAAAAAACCTATATTTTATTGATTTTTTACAGAGAAGAAGGGAAAGAGAGAGTTAGAAACATCAATGAGAGAGAAACATCAATCAGCTGCCTCCTGCACACCCCCTACTGGGGATGTGCCCACAACCAAGGTACATGCCCTTGACTGGAATCAAACCTGGGACCTTTTAGTCTGCAGGTTGATGCTCTATCCACTGAGCCAGATGGTCAGGGTTTCTTTCTTTCTTTTTCTTTCTTTCTTTCTTTTCTTTTTTTTGCTGGGCTATATGTCCAAAGGTCAGCAATTTTCCTGGATGGGATGCTGTCTTTCCCTTGGAGATAGCCCATAGATTAGGCAGCCAGAAATCAAGTTCAATGCTCTAAAATGTCAACATTTCAGTTGACAAATTATTTCAGCATCATGGTGTGAAGTGTGAAACAGGCTTCTTCCTGAAATTTTGACTAGAACTCACATCAGAGAACAAAAAGCACCAAGTTTACGGTGTTTTGAATTCAGAGAATTACCAATATGTGGAATAGTCATCTCCCTCCCAAGTCTGCCTGCTGAGAGGCAGCATTTCAGCAGAACAGGCGTCAACACCTCACATCTATCTGCTTGCTTCCCCTCCATCAGGCAAAATGTAGCTTTAGGCTGTGAGGTCATCTTTTTTTTGGGGGGGGGGAGGGGGGAATTAGAGATTCATGGAGTGCTAACCATCCTTGCCCCTTCCTTCCTTATGGGGCATTCAACTTGTCAATTCCTTTTACAAAATTGAGGGTGACAGAAGTGCCACAACCTCCCCACCCCAAATCCGAGAGTAAGATTATCTCCTGAACTGAGTTTGCTGAGACATCAAGCAAGCAGAGTGCCTAATGCCATGGGATGATGATCCTGGTGCACTGGGTAATAGCTGAGAGGAGAACTCCTAACTGACAGATAGAGTGCCAGGTATAGCCAGCATCCCCACCTTTAGGAATGACAAGAGTGTGGGACTTGCCTGTGTGTAGGTGTTTCTTTCCAAGTCCAACACGGAAAAGGAACAGGTCGGGTTCCTGAGTGTAGGTGGCGGGGGATTGAGAAATATAAGAAAGAAAGAAATAAGATGCAGAGATAGAAAAAAAAAAAAAAAAAGCTGGGGGCCAGGTGGGACTGCTGTCCTCTCTGATGGAGGGACAGGGACCCAGAGCCCAGGAAGCTTGTTTATTTATATTCCCAAATATCAGGAAGTATCACCAAAAGTTAGGATCAAAGGAGATTATTTGCATTCTTGAGTAGGCTGGAGCATTCCTGGGGCTTGACTGGATTTACATATCAAAGTCACACTCCCTGACACCTGGGCTGAAATGAAGGCCAGGCTGATAATGCTCTTGCCTTTTTGGCAAAGCCTGTTCCCAGGGCTCGCTCTGCATGTCGCCCCGCCCCGAGTTCAGCCGACAATAATTAAAAGAATGTCCATGTGCCTTCCCAGGGGGCCCTGCACAACTGTGCTTGAGTGGACACCAGGGAAGGTGGCTAGAATGTAAACTCTCTTGTTCGTGTCCCCCATGACACGAAGGAGTCCCATCATCAAGTGAAGGAAGGAGTCCCATCATCAAGTCACCATTCCCTTATCAGAATTGTGGTTCTTTTCTGATTTTTGGTTATCACTTCTTTTGATTCCCTTTTCTCTTTTTCGCCTTTCTTTCTGTGGCTTGGAGTAAAGTTACTGTGGGATTCTGTGCAGATATTATAAAAGAAAATAACTATATACTTACTTATAATATGTGTTATTGTTATGAGAGAAAAGGAGAGAGAGAGAGAGAGAGAGAGAGAGAGAGAGAGAGAGAGAGAGAGAGAGAGAGAGACATCTACATAAGAAAGAAACATGGATCCGTTGCCTCCCTCAAATGCCCATACCAGGGATTGAACCTGCAACCTATATATGTGACCAGGAATTGAACCAATGACATTGCAGTGCATGGGACGACAATCAACTGAGCCACACTGGCCATGGTGAAAATAGCTATATTTAAGTGAAATTATTAGAATCAGGTGTTAAACAGATTATGAATCCTTTTTTGCTCTAGCCCACATGTGTCAAACACAAGGCCCTCGGGCCAAATCCGTCCTGCCAGGCCTTGCAATGTGGCCCGAACCGCGCTGTCATCACTGCACTCCGCTGCGTTTCCATCACAATGACAGTTTATGACTGTTCAGTAAACCATTCAGCCCTCGATTTAGGCTGGATTTTAGATTTTGGCCCCTTCTCTGATTGAGTTCGACACCCCTACTCTAGCCAAACTCTTTATCAAGGCAAGATGGAAGATGGCAGTTTTTGGTAGCCAGACATCTTCATGATTAGGAACACAGAGCTTTTGTAGAGCCTGCACCAACCTTGGCATGGCTACCTAATATGGGTCCTGGGTTTGAGGGCCAGCACCTCTCCCTGTTTTTTCCTTTTGTGCTAAGAAAGCCCCAGAAGTGTCATGTTCCCCCAATTTCAGGAGAGAAAAACCTTGTGGAATAAGGTGGGAGAAAAGTGAGAGAAATTGACTTTGTCCAGGGAAAGAAACCTGTAGCAATTCATAACTCTAAGGAGGCTGAGGGGAGTTAAACTATGTTTAAAGATTTTCGCCCTGGCTTTCTTGATGATAAAATGAGGTAAACAAAGTAAATGAGAATTTTGAGGTTGGAGAGCTGATAATTAAAAAAAAAAAGTTTTATTGATTTTTGAGAGAGCGAGAAAGGGAGAGGGAGAGATCAAAACATCGATGAGACAGAAACATCATCAATCTGTTGCCTCCTGCACACCCCCTACTGGGATCGAACCCACAATCTAGACATGTGCCCTGACCTGGAATCAAACTGTGACCTTCTGGTGCACAGGTCGATGCTTAACCATTGGGCCACACTGGCCGTGCAAGAGACTTGATAATTTTTTAAAAATATATTTTATTGATTTTTTACAGAGAGGAAGAGAGAGCTAAAAACATCAATGAGAGAGAATCACCGATCAGCTGCCTCCTGCACACCCCCTACCGGGGATGTGCCCACAACCAATGTACATGCCCCTTCAGTCTGCAGGCCGACGCTCTATCCACTGAGCCAAACAGGTTTCGGCAAGAGAGAATTGATAATTTTTAAAGACAGGACATTTAAAATGGACTTAATAAATACTGATGTATGTGTATATACACACATATGTAAAGTTCATGCATTTTGTTTATAATTGGTTGAACTATTATTTTAAAAATTCACTCTGGATGAGTCTGCATAGAATTTTTCAAGAATGCAAAAATACCTGCCGGGAAATTTGTACTATGCAAAAATATGTTTCACGAGAGAAGTTCTCAAGAGGAAATTGCAAAAGGAATGAGAATATCTGAAGTCTTTAAGAGAAAGGAAATGTCATAAATAGAGATGCTGCGAAATCTTCTCCTCCTGACACCCCGGTTCCGATTACATTTCCCTTTTCCTTATTGCTCTGTCAGTGATTTATTGGAGGCTGAGGGCAGATGGAGGGATTTGTGAGGCCTACCTACTGCCACGTTGATGGGGATCTATGGTTTGCTCTAAGAAGTAGTCAAATGTATCATCTCTATTGAACAAATGATATTTCTGAAAACATTTTGCTAAGCACAGGAGTAAAACTTGAGATTTGCTGTCAGGAAAGGAACATTCGAAAGTTATTCACTCTGCCTCATGACCCAATTGGCAATTCTCTCCATCAAACTTGATCTGTCACCACCATGGAAAGGAAACAGGTGTCCCCAAAGGTTTTTATTTATTTATTTATTTTTAAAATATATATTTTATTGAAATTTTTACAGAGAGGAAGGGAAAAGGATAGAGAGCTAGAAATGTCTTTGAGAGGGAAACATCGATCAGCACATACTCCCCACTGGGTATGTGCCCACAACCAAGGTACATGCCCCTGATGGGAGTCGAACCTGGGACCCTTAAGTCTGAAGGTTGAGGCTCTATCCATTGAGCCAAACCAGTCAGAGAAATTTTTATTTCTTTGGAGGAGAAAGAATTCTGCTCCCTAACAGTGCATTTTGCTGTGTAACTCCTTTTCAATATGAAGTTGAGGACAAGAGACTGCTAAGATGGAAAGGAACCCAGCCCAACCTTACCTGGAACAATGTACCAAAAACTAAGCTGTTTAGTAATTAGTTATCTTTTACTTTTTCTCTACTTCCAAAAGGAAGTTTATGCCCAGTACAAAAAACTCAGAAGACCCAATGAGCACAAACAGAAAGGAATCCCACCACGCAAAGGTAACCTTCTTATGTATGTCATTTAATATTTTTCTATAGTTCTGCTTTATTTAAAACATTCACAGGATAAATGTTTTCCAGACTTTGGATTTCAAACCAGAGTCTGGAAACCCAGGAACTTTATACTACTGGGAAAGAGAATGGGGTGTATGGAAAATGATAAGAGAAGTGAAGGATTTTGAAAAGAAACCTGGAAATGTGGTGAGTGTACTTAAAACATATATTGCACTCTAGCTGGTTTGTCTCAGTGGATAGACTGTTGGCCTGCGGACGGAAGGGTTCTGGGTTCGATTCCGGTCAAGGGCACATGCCCAAGTTGCAGGCTTGATCCCCAGTGGGGGACGTGCAAGAGGCAGCCAATCAATGATTCCCTGTCATCATTGATTTCTATCTCTCCCTCTCCCTTCCTCTCTGAAATCAATATAAATATATTTTTAAAAAATTTAAATGTATGTGAAAGCTTTTTGTCAGCTCTAATGTGCACTACTATTAATTACTATTATTCTTACGAAATATATGGAGAGGAAATCAATCTAGCAAAAACTAATGTTACACAAAAAAATGTCTAAATGTCTCCAGATTCTTCGGAAGACCTAATGGCTTGAATATACAGTATTAACAAGAAATATCAGGTGGGTGAACGTGTCAAAGAGGGGTTCAGTTTGATTTTATGAATGCCAAGGAAGTCAGGATAAAGACTTTGGGCAGTTTCCTTCATTTAAACTATCACTTTAGAGAAATAAATATTATTAAATAGCAACTACATAGCATCCTACCCTCAGGAGAAAATTTCCTGCTTTCGGCAAGTTTTAATTTATTCTGGGAGGACCATGTCCAGCATTTTCCCCAAGTCAACCTATTCAAATATTTCTTTCATATTTTATTTATTTATTATAAAAAATATATTTTATTGATTTTTTTTTATAGAGAGGAAGAGAGAGGGATAGACAGAAACATCGATGAGAGAGAATTATGGATCAGCTGCTTCCTGCACACCCCCCACTGAGGATGTGCTTGCAACCAAGGTACATGCCCTTGTCCAGAATCGAACCTGGGACCATTCAGTCCATAGGCCGACGCTCTATCTGGTTTCGGCATTCTTTCATATTTTAGTTAGAAACATTCCCAGCATTTGAAAAGCAAATGCAGTATGTTTATGTCATCTAAGAAGCTGATAGCTCTTTGCTTGTCAACCACCATCGTTAAAACTACATAATTTGTAGCAACACGAAATGGCTGAGATTTCAGAAAATTTAATTGTCTCTTCTCTTCAAACATTTAATATGATTATCACCAAAGGGTCTTTAGTGCTCTATATAAATGAGAGTTGCATAAGTGTCATAACAACCCATTCAAAAAAATATCAGTGGCTAAGTACAAAGTTTACTTCTCACTCAGTAGGGAGTGTAGGTGAGTTTACTCCCCTCAATTCAGAGATCCAGTCCCCTTCCATCATGTGGTATAGGCACTTCTACCCACATTTCATTGGCCAGAACTCAAGGACACAGCCCCTCCTAACTGTAATCCAGCTATGTGCCCAGGAGGAAAAGAAATTTTTTATGAATGCATATAGATCTGTGTCAACTCAAAAAATTGGAATAATATGAAAAAAATGTCTAAAATCTTCTAGATTATTTCTTAAGATAGAAAGTCACCATCAAAATCAGAAGAATGGTTATGTGGAAAGTATTTTGGCTTTGAGGTGTGTTCAGTGTGTATTCCTGTATCTCAGTCTGGTTTTGGGGAGACTCTCAGTTGATGGGCTGTGGAGGCTTTGACTCGTGTATATATATAATATGGCATGAGATGGGCAGTAGTGTCTGACCTGGGTCCCCCACCCCTGAAATTTTTAGAAATGGATTCATAAATCCATATGCAAAAACTCATTTTCTGAATCAGCCACTGAACCAGGGCTGGGGACATTATATAGAAATGAGTGGCCTGTGCACGAAATTCATGCAGATTAAAAGGGGGACCCAGAGTCAAGTCCACGCCCACCCATATTGCGTGAGACTCAGGCCAGGCTGCCTCACCCTTAATTGGACTAGATCCAGACCTCGCCAGTCTCGCCCTGTCAAGCCCCACCAGGCAGGGGGCGTGGCCTCAGGTCTCCTGGGCCAGTGCCAGGATGGGGGGCATGGCCTGAGGTCCCCCAGATGGGTTGGTCGTGTGCCTTGAGGTACCGTGTCAAGCCCCGCCAGGTGGGGGACAGGGCCTGAGATTCCCTGTCAATCCCTGCTGGGTAGGGGGCATGGCCTGAGGACCCCGTCAAGCCTTGCCAGGTGGGGGGAGGGAGGGCGCGAAGCCTCAGGTCCCCCAGCCCAGTACTGGGAGTGGGGCGCAGACTCAGGTCCCCCATCAAGCCCCACTGGGCGGGGGGTTGGGGGGGGCGTGGCCTGAGGTCCCCTGGCACAGCCTCAGGTCCTCTAGCCCAGTGCTGGGGAGGGGAGTGCAGCCTGAGGTCCTCCGGCCTGGGGCCAGGGTGGAGGCGTGGCTTGAAGACCCCTGTCAAGCCCCACCTAGTGAGGGGCACAGCCTGAGGTCTCCTGGCCTGGCGCTGGGGCAGGGGACAAGGTCTGAGGTCCCCGTCAAGCCCTGCTGGGTGGGGTGTGTGGCCTGAGTTCCCCAAGCCTGATCTCAGGGCAGGGGGCATGATCTGAGGTCCTCTGTCAAGCCCTTCCGGGTTGGGGGCATGGTCTGAGGTCCTTCAGCCTGGTTCCAAGACAGGAGGCATGGCCTGAGGTCCCCCAGCCTGATGCCAGGGCAGGGGGTGCAGCCTGACGTTCCTTGTCAAGCCCTGCCAGGTGGGGGACTCGGCCTGAAGTCCCCTGTCAAGGTGGGGAGGGCGTAGTCTGAGGTCCCTGCTGATTGCGTGTTAAGGCTCCTTAAGGGAACTTGGCCTCAGCTGTGGTTTCAGCCATCTTTGTGATGGAGTGGTGGTCAATTAGCATATTCCCTCTTTATTAGATAGGATGTTCAAGAGCACCATGCTGTTCTTTGCTAATTATAAAATTCTAAGAATTGAGGTGTATTTCTTGGAGCCTGTTTAAGAGGGCTTACAGCAAAGTGAGGGGCGTTCAGAGAACAGAGAGTAGGGGACTGAGGTCATTTCAAATAACATCATTTACTCAGCAATATTGCAGGTCTACCCACAAGCCATTCACTGTGGTGCTGGAGATACAGGGAGAACAAAAGAAGCAGTGTTTCTGCCTTCATAGAATTAATAATGATAATAATGAACAAGATAATAAATGTATGAGCATGTTAAATTTAACTAGCTATAAATGCCTGGAGAAAATAGTGATGTGCTAGGGAGTGTCTAGTGGTGATGGCACATCATTAGACTGGGTAAGCCAGGGAAGGTCTTGCTGCAGAGATGGTCTATTTTAGTGGAGATCTGAATGATAAGAAAGATCCAGCTCTGTGAGGAGGAGCATTCCAGATAAAAGCCTTAAAGTGGGAGGACTTTGGTGTGTTTATGTAAAGAAAAGGCCATTGTGTCTGGAGTGCTTGAGTAAAGAGGAAGAGTGGCCAGATCATGGTGTTTGGAGTTTACTCGCAGTGTGATGAGAAGTTACCAGAGAGTTTTAAGTAGGAAAGTGACATGGCTGGGTTTGTAACTGGACAATCAATGGGTCTGTGCTGCTTGTCACTTCTTGGGCCAATTCAGCAGAGAAGGGTTGAATAATATATGAGTGTTTTCCAATACTAGAGGCCCGGTGCACGAAATTTGTGCACGCAGGGGAGTGGGGATGCCCTCAGCTCAGTCTGCACCCTCTCTAATACAGGGCCCCTCGGAGGATGTCTGACTGGGATTGGGCCTAAACTGGCAGTTGGATATTCTTCTCACAATCTGGGTCCACTGGCTCCTAACTGCCTCACCTGACTACCTGACTGATTGCCCCTAACTGCCCTTCCCCTACTGGCCTGGTCACCCTCTGCTGGCCTATTCGCCCCCAACTTCCCACCCCCACCAGCCTGGTCGCCCCTAACTGCCCCCTCCCCCTTCCGCCCCCCCGGCCAGCCTGGTTGCCCCTTACTGCTCCCTCTGCCAGCCTGGTCGTCCCCAACTGTCCCCTCTACGGGTCTGGTCACCCCACATAGCCTGCTGTCTGGTCATCCCTCACTAACCCCCCTGCTGCTCAGTTGTTTGGTCGCCCCTCACTAACCACCCTGCCTATCTAGTCACCCCACTCAGCCTGTTCAGTTGTCTGTTCAGTTGCGATAGTTGTTTAGGCTTTTATTATTATAGATTATTATAGATTGCCAGCAGTATGGGAGAGCAGCATGTCATCCACAAAAATCTGCTCTGCAGCGCCCCCTGTAAGCCAGCTGCTTATACAAAGTAGGACAAAAATTACAAGGGGAAGCAGGAATCACAGGCATGGGGAAGTAGACCTGGTGGAGTAGGGAGCAGCTGGGGCAGGACTCCATTCTTTGGACACAAGGTTGTTAATCTTCCCATGATATTAGGCAGTGCTTGACTAGGGATGGACCGCATTCCAAGGTTAACTTCCAGGTCCAAGGTTGACTCTCAGGACCCAGGGGCACACAACTCTCAGCCAGGTTATATTAAATTGTAAATCAGAAGACACCTTAATCAATAAGCCAAATTTATTTGGAGTCCTTTTCATTTCGCTAGCGCTAGTGGGCCCAGAGGAAATCTTGCTTCTCAAATTCTGGGGCCCAATATGGTAGAAGTCTTTTCTATTTATATGTTTTTCAGCTCTTTGTTTTCCAAATCTGGAATGAGACTTCCAGACCTTCTGAGAAAACATCCTGTGAGCTGAGATAGGCCATGAGACCATATCTCAAGGCCTGGCCTGCCACCAGCACTGACAACTCTGTCTGGGGCATAGTTTATGGCCTCTCTGGAATGGGGAGTAGTCTTATTTTCCCCTATTATTTAAACAAGCAAATGTTTATAGAAGCCAGAATAGCAGGGATAAATTTTAAACAGCAGTTTTTACCCAAGATGGAGGTTACTATGCTTCAGGTAGAATGTCCTTTTTTTTTTTTTTTTTTTTTTTTTTTTTTTTTTTTTTTTTTTTTTTTTTTTTTTTTTTAAGCAGAGCAAGGCAATCACAGTTAACAGAACATGATTATATTTCCCATAACCATAGCTAGTCCCCAACATTCTATTTTTGCCCCTCACAGGTCTAAATTATTGAAATGGCATGCTGGTTGCTGTCTGGTGAATGGCATGTAGAGATGCAAGTGTGGAACCACAGCAACCAGTTATGGGCTGCTAACCACCAGTTGAGGGATGATGGAACTTGCAAAAACTGGTAGCCTTAAAGTGGAAGGCAAAATAAATTGATGGATCTTTTTTGGAGGTTGGATCTGCCAGGAGGGTAGGTGTTAGAGAAAAAGGAATGCAGATTACTCCTAGGTTTATCGCTTGAACTACTGGGTGGAAATCTTTTTGAAATGTTGAAGGAGGATTCAAGTATTGGATGAGGGTTGGTCCAGATGAACTTTAGGTTTCCATAAAACTTAAGGATGAAAGACAAAACAGGAACTGACCCAAGTGATGGGAGCCTGGTAATCTTGCTCCTGGTGGCTCTGTCCCACAAAGGTTTGTGTGTTTTTTTAAATAGGAATTTTAGGGGTATATAGGCAGGTTTAGGGAATTTTTAGAACTGGGGGTCCATGGGAAAAAACAGGGGGCTAAAGATTGGGAGAAGTTACATTTCCATAAGACAAGGGAACTGGGAGATGGAATATTTCCATAACACAAGGGAGTGGCAATAGTTACATTTCCATAAGAAAAGGGAACTGGGAATAGCCAAAAGGTCTATATTTACAAAATTAAGAAGGAGGAAGAAAGCCCAGAGGGAATGGGAAGACAATGAGGGAAGAGGGCCTTGGGAGTTACTATAGTAATCAATTCTAAATGGAATATTGACCAATCAGAAGGAATATTAGGACACAGAGACTTGCAGCCTTTATAAACCATGGAAACAGGAAGTCAGTGGGACTCTTTCCCCCTTCCCACTTGGGAGTCTGTGCTGTGAGCTTCTTTCCCCTTCCCCAAGTGGGAGTCTGTATTTGTTCTTCCCTAAAATTTCTACCTTTGCTATACCACCTTTCATCCATGAATTCACTGTTCAACTCAGTCAGACAAAGAGCCCGGGAACCATCCTGCCCAGGGGAACACCACGTGTTTCAGTACAAAAATTCTGTTTCTATATATATATATATTTTTTTTTTTGTTTGTTTGTTTGTTTTTGTTTTTGTTTTTGTTTTTGTTTTTTATTGAGTTCAGAGAGGGAGAGGGAGACAGAGATAGAAACATCAAGATGAGAGAGAATAATTGATCAGCTGCCTCCTGCATGCCCACAATGGGGATCGAGCCACAACCAGGTCATGTGCCCTGACTGGGAATCGAACCATGACCTCCTGGTTCATAGGTCAGAGCTCAAACACTGAGCCACGCCAGTTGGGCTGTCCCATGAAGTTTTGACCACCGGCTTCCATAGGTACCATGGCTCTTCAGCTGTGGTATTGATTTGTGGGAAGTTGCACTGTTCACTACCTTCAAATAGAAAGCTGCTTTTTTGTATACTAGAACATTCCTTCTTCCTTACACTTCCTCCTCTCCTAAGTCATGTGACTAATTGCCATTCTTTTTCATTAGCTTAAAAAAAAGTGCTAACCACCCTAACCAGATGGACTTAGTGGATAGAGCATCGGCCTTCAGATTGTAAGGTCCCAGGTTTGATTTCAGTCAAGGGCACGCACCTTGGTTGTGGGCACATCCCCAGTGGTGGGTGTGCTGGAGGCAGCTGATCAATGTTTCTCTCTATCCCTCTCCCTTCCTCTCTGTAAAAAATCAATAAAATATATATTTTAAAAAGTGCTAATCTTATTATGGGAAGTTACATTCTGGCTAAAATACATTTCCATCTCCTGTTATCGCTAGGGGTGGCCTATGAGATGTAACAACATGTTGGGTGGAACCAATAAGAAGACTCTAAGAGGGAGATTTCTGATTGTATCACAAGTGTGATGGCTGGAGATGAAGCAATAGCCTTGGCATGAAGCAAGATTGAAGAAAGAAGCCATGAACTCAGGAACTTAGGAGGGTGGAACAGAAAGGTGAAAGGAGTCCAAATTCCTTATGACAACTTGAGTCATCTTGATGTTTCTATATCTCTGAACTGCCTATCTCCACACTTCTTTTATGCAAATGGGAGAAACTTCTATCTCATTTAAACCACTTATATTTTACTATAGAATTCGTGCAAGGGGTCTGGCCAGCCCTGCCCCTGATGTGGGGGTGCAATTTGGGTTGGGGCTGGCTAGTGGGAGGGGCCATGGCAGTTGGCCGGCCGGCCTGCCTGACCCCTGGTCTAACTCCTGGTTGAGGGGATAACTTGCATATTAGCCTTTTATTATATAGGATTAGGAGCCAAATGCAATTTCTAATGAATATGCTGCTCATCCCCAGCTGAAGCTACTTCTTAAAACAGTATCTTCTAACTTCTGTGAGATGCTTTGTGACTAAAAGTTTTCTAAGGCAGCCGAAACCGTTTTGGCTCAGTGGATAGAGCATCAGCCTGCAGTCTGAAAGGTCCTGGGTTTGATTCCGGTTAAGGGCATGTACCTTGGTTGTAGGCACATCCCCAGTAGGGGGTGTGCAGGAGGTAGCTGATCGATGTTTCTCTTACATCGATGATTCTAACTCTATCTCTCTCCCTTCCTCTCTGTAAAAAAAATCAATAAAATATATATTTTTTAAAAAGTTTCCTAAGGCAAATGAGTTTCATAAATATTGCAGCATGCTATATCCTCACTTGCCTTCCCTAACCACCCTATTGAAAAATGTACCCCCAACCTCCAAACCTGTACTTCTCATCCTTATTTCCTGCTTAAATTTTCTCCATGTCTCTTATCGTTATCTAACATACCATATGATTTATGCATTTGTGTTTACTGCCAGTTTTTTGCATTTCTCCCCACAATTTAAAATAAGCTCTATGAGGATTGTCTGCTTCATTTACTGCAGTACCTTCTGATTCCTCCCAGGCTGTTTAGCTTGTAGAGAAATAAACAGGGAGACTGACAGTGACAGAGACATTTCTACTCCTTTAACCTGTATTCACTCATTCCTTCATTCCTTCACATTCATTCCTTCATTCATTCTCTTTATTTATTTATTTATTTATTTATTTATTTATTTATGTCTTTCTCACACATACACATTATGCATATATATTGTTATCAGTTGGCTTCAATTCTCTTCAGACTGTGTCTTACTGAATGAAAACATACTTTATTTAAAAAATATATTTTTATTGATTTCAGAGAGGAAGGGAGAGGGAGAGAGAGATAGAAACATCAATGATGAGAGAGAATCATTGATTGGTTGCCTCCTGCAAGGGGATCAAGCCCACAACTCAGGCATGTGCCCTTGACCAAAATCGAACTCAGGATCCTTCAGTCCACAGGCTGATGCTCTATCCATTGAGTCAAGCCAGGTAGGGCTGAAAACAGACTTTAGAAATAAAGGTTAAAAATTAATTGACATGGAGGAGAAAAGACAGAGTTCTTGATATTCCATTTCTTGTAATGCTGGAGCTTTTTGTGTAATGTGAACTTGTTGGGAAATAGTCCCTATTTTCCTGCGCCAGGCACTAACGATGACCTTCATGGGCTGTCTTGGCAGAGGTCAGGTGATGAGGGAAGAAAGGTTCTCTGTTATTCTTTATCTGCAGGCATCTGGCAGTACGTGGGATTGAGATGTTGGGCTCAAATAAATGGGAAACATGCAAGGATCTTGCTGCCCCCAACCTTGTATTAGCTGGCCCAGATGTGTTTTCAGTGCCATCCCTCTGTTACTCTCTTGCCTCTTTCTGACATGAATTTTAAATAATAAGAATTAAGATTTGTTTGATAATAATGTTACAGAAAACCGAAGAAGAACAAAGCAATACTTAGAGAGATGGAGTTACATTTATTATATGCGGGTCCAGAGGAAAATGTCTCTCAAATTCTGGGCCCCAACATGGAGATACTTTCCCTATTTATATGTTTTTACCTTCTTTGACTTCCAAATTTGGGGTGTTTCTTGCCCCTTTTGCAAGTTCTTAAAGAACCCCTATGTGCTGGGGCCTTGAGACCTCAACCAGAGGCCTGGCCTGGCGTCAGCACTGATAACCTTGTCTGGGGAAGGTTTAATGGCCTCTCTGAAGTGGGAGTAATCTTAGCAAGCAAGAATTTACAGAAGCCAAATAGCAGGGTTAAAATTTCAAACAGCAGTTTTTATATAAGAAGGATGCTTCAATACAAGGGGCATTTCAGAGATCGCAAGTGACCCCAGCCAGGACACTCCATCTTTGGCTCCAGGGAAAGGAAGCCATGCTTTCCTGGTCTAGACGGGGTGTGTTTGAGTTGCTGCAGAGCCCTGGGCAGTCAAGTCGCTTTAGAACTTCCCCCTTTTTTACCAAGGCAAGATGGTCCACTGACCCGGATCTGGTCTGGGATGCCAACGGCTTTTGTTCTGGCTCTGCAGTCTTTGCACTTCCTTGGAAGAAATCTGTTGCCCTGCTCTTGCCAGCACCCCTTCTGTTCCTTCCTAAGACTCAATTTATGTGGTTGTAAAAGGGAGATGAAAAGGTCTGAGATCTATCTGCCTGCTCCCCAGCAGTTCGGGGAAATGAATTTACAAAACTTCAAATGAACCTCTTTCCATGATATATGGCTGCTTAACACATTGCTTTCAGATGCAATGGCTTAAAACAAAGCAACTTATTATTTCTCAGGGTTTATGTGAGTATATAAGGAGATAATGTATGCATAGCTTGGAGTACGGTGCCAGGCACAGAGTTGCCACTCCATAATAGTTATTTCATATAATGTGGAGGATGACTTTGCTCGTGAGAATGCCTAAGACTATTTGTGAGAGTGGATATTGGAGCAGCTCAGAGGTTTGGGACTGCTTGACGCAAGACCACTCCTAAAATGTGTGGGGCCCCTGAAAATATTTTGTGTGGGGCCTCTATCTATGTGAGCAATTTCAGGGAAATTCTACCACAAAGATTCACGAATGCATATGAGGTATAGTGTTTTACTGATGAAGATTTAGGGCAGTGAGTAGAGTTGTGGTATTTACATTCTCCAGTCAGTGCACGTGAAGATTCTTTGTTGTGACCAGCCATCATCTTGTCTTGTTCAGGGTTAGCTACCATCTATTAATGCTACTTATTGTCCAATACACCATTCCTGGATGATTCCACTTTGCCCCTCACTCCCTTCATAAGAAAGAGATACATCCACAAAACCATGGTTCTTTGGAACCTGTTTATGTTGAAGCATCATAGATCTTCTTGCTCTACAGTCCCTAGAACCCTTTATGTAATGTTGGCTATGTCACTTTCCATGAAAAAGCACCAGCCATCATGCTGCCATGAATTCTGGCTTCCGGTGATTCAGAGGTTGTTTACATGCTTTGTTGATGCTGGCCGTCTTATTGAAAGTATGCAGGCAAATGTGAATGAGAAGTCATTTTCTAGTCATGTTAGATTTACCTTCAGAATTTCATAATATAAATACACAAAGGCACATCTTCCAACTGTGTGTTCCCTTGCATTCTTTTTAAAAAAATGTATTTTATTGATTTTTTACAGAAAGGAAGGGGGGAGGGATAGAGAGTTAGAAACATCAGATGAGAGAGAAACATCCATCAGCTGCCTCCTGCACACCTCCTACTGGGGATGTGCCCGCAACCAAGGTACATACCCTTGACCGGAATCGAACCTGGGACCCCCTCAGTCCACACGTTGATGCTCTATCCACTGAGCCAAACCAGTGAGGGCTCTCTTGAATTCTTCAGGCCACAGTCGCTGCATTCCTATAATGTAAACTCTTTTTATATCAATCAGTATCCTGGGTGCCAGTGGTGGGAGTGGAAAGGGTGATGTGACCGCTGCTACCCCTGTGAACCAGAGGTGAAACAGGAATGGGTGAGTTGACCCACATACCCACATGTGTGGCTCAAGCCTTCTCCTGCTTGTAATTTTCTCTCTCCCCTTGAATAGACTTAATGGCCAGAAAAATGAAGGTTTTGTATCAGTCATAACATTGTTAAGGGATGCTACTAGAGTGTTGTGAAAGGCTTGGGGAAGGACTAGTTTCAGGAACTTAAGTGAAAGGGGGATGGTTTTCTTAGCATTTGGCAACTATAATACCAGATGCTCAGTTAAATTTTAATTTCAGATAAACAACAATTTTTTTAGTATAAGTATGCCCCATTAGGCATATTTATACTGAAATAGCATTTGTTGTTTCTCTGAAATGCAAATTTAATGAGGCAACCAGTAATATTATTTTCAAAATATGGCAACTCTACCAGTATTTAATATCTAGATGGACACAGATGCCCACATTCAGTCTATAAGTTACTTGGTCACCTATCATATATCCCATGGGAAAACAGTTGACAGTGGTCCTATGACTCATATACATGCCACTTACAAAAGTTTACATGCACCTGGTTGAGAGGCTTATAAATCTTAACTGGTTTGAGAAATATGTTATTATTGTAGGTATTAAGTTACTAAGATACTAGATTTTTTTTTTACAGCAGGTATCATGAAGTTTTTAAATTATCCTTCTTCCATTTGGATGTATATTTCTTTGTGGGATATTTCTCTCCTTCTCTCTCTGTCAAGAATTTTAAAATCAAGTATCAACATAAATTGAACTTAGTATATGCCTTATGAACTAAAATAAATTAAAAAAACTAAAATAGCACGTTTGATCAAATTTCTCTAAATATTTTTATATTTTTCCAGTGAGAGCAGGGTGACCTTTGTAGGTTGAATAAATGAAACAAAATTAAGTATAATTAAATATATTGCATTTTGATTTTTAATGTTTTCAAGATTTCAATTTTGGAAGCATGTTTTATAATGTACTGTAGGGCCGCTGCAAGGGATTTGTGCAAGAGTAGGCCTTCCTTCCTCTGGCTGCTGGCACTGGCTTCCCTCCGGCCATTGGCAGGTACCTGGACTTGGGCATTCCTCGAAGCCCTGGCTTCGCTGGAAGGTCGTCCCAAAGGATGTCCAGTCTAATTAGCATATTACTCTTATTATTATAGATTAGTGTAAGATAATGTGTACTAGTATGTGCTTTATAAGTAAAGTTGCATTTCTTTGGGGGTGTGCATTGTTTTTTGTATGTTTGGGATGCTTGACCCAAAATAGTTTGGAGACCCCTGGCTTAAAGTATTGTTTTACTTATTATTATTATTATAAATATGTTTTTATTGATTTCAGAGAGGAAGGATGAGGGAGAGAGAGAGAAACATCAATGATGAGAGAGAATCATTGATATGCTGTCTTTTGCATACTCCCTACTGGGGATTGAGCCCACAACCTTGGCATGTGTCCTTGACTGGAATTGAACCTAGGAACTCTCAGTCTACAGGCCAACACTCTATTCACTGAGACAAACTGGCTAAGGCTGTTGTTTTAGAAAGGGTGTGTATGTTTGTGGGTTTGTCTTAGATGAAGCATTTACTTGCTTTAAGAATAATTGCAATCAGTAACATTCTTGTAGTTGGACATCAGATTGCAAAATTTCACCAGATTTAGACTTAGATGCCTCCAAAGAGAGAAATGTGGAGGCCTTTAGCATTTATGTGAAAACTCCATTTATGGGGCCTCACTGTTTGGGAGAATAGCTCAGAGCTCTGTGTCACAGAGACCTAGAGGTTTATAGGAAGACCTCATTTCTTCGTTCCTGGCTGCCTCAGATTCATAGTGAGTTCCCCAAGTGCATTGTGCCTCTGTGCACATAAAGAGTTGATCATAGGTTATAAACTTCCAGTTATAAGATGAATAAGTAGGTTCTGGGGAATTGAATGTACAGCATGGTGACTATAGCTAGCAATACTATATTATACTAGTGACCCGGTGTATGGATTTATGCACATTGAAAGAAAATTAATTAGAAGGTGGCTGATGGGGCAGGACTGGGCTAGATGGCCAGACACGCTCTCAAGCTAACCTTCCATAGTCCCTCCCTGGCATCTGCAGAGTGAGCGGGGTCCCTCCAGGAGGTGGAGCCCTGCAGGCCTGAAACCACCTCTCCGATATCCACTGGGAGGTTCCAAAGTGCAAGAGGGCACTCTGCAAGTTGCTGTCCTACAGGGTGTGGAACGCAAATGCAAGTGTGCAGTAAACCAGATCTGGGGCCAACAATGCCCCAGCAATAATATAACCCATGGCTGAAGGTGGAATTGTGTGGCCCCTCAAGGAATCAGGCTCCCTCCTCTCTGGTTTCAGGATACATCACCCAAGAACCGCCACTGCCAAGTCACTGCAGCTCCGCAGTTTCTTGGTTGAGTGCCTGCCCCTTGGCGGTAAAGTGCAAGTCATAGTGACTGGTTGGACGGTAGGAGGGACACTTAGCATATTAGCCTTTTATATATATATTATATATATAGATACTTGAAATTTGCTAAGACAGATCTTAAATGTCACACACACACACACACACACAAAAAGATAACTATGTGAGGTGATGGAAGTGTTAACTAACCTTATTGTGGTAATCATTTTGCAATATATAAGTGTATCAAATCATCATGTTGTGCACCTTAAACTTACATGCGTGATATGTCAATTATCTCTCACTAAAGCTGGAAAAAAGTGGGTGGGGTGAGGCAAACGTCAATAGGGGGTGAAAACCAAGTTCTTTTCCAGAAGATCTATTGTAGGGGCATTAGAACACTGGGTTCCTGGGTTTTCTTTGGAATGGGAAGACTCTGGAACACACAGCCTAACCTGGCAGCCAGGGAAACAGGTGGCCCCCAATGTCTTGGTCATTGCTCTAGAGCAGTGTTTTTCAACCGCTGTTCCGCAGCACACTGAGATGTTGCCTGGTGTGCCGTAGGTGCAGACAAGACAAGAATTTTATAATTTTTCACTATTTTGTTTACTTAATATTTCATAATAAAGTAATGATAAAATACTTTCTTTGTGTTTATTTGATTCCTATTCAAGAGAATTACTTTATCTATAGTCAATATAGGCACAGAGTTAAATTTTTTAACATTTTCTAATGGTGGTGTGCCTCGTGATTTTTTTCATGAAACAAGTGTGCCTTTGCCCAAAAAAGGTTGAAAAACACTGCTCTAGAGATCAGTGATGGGCATCCACGGGAGGGTGCCATGACTCAGTCCAGTGCCCAGGGTGATGGACAAACATTCACTGGGGCCAGGTTCCCCCCTCCTCAACCATACACATACTTCAGGGCTGGAGCAGCAGTGCCCTCACCACTGCAGCAAGAGAGGAGCCTCACAGCATGGGTGGCAGGAGGCTTGGCAGCCTCACGGGATGTCTGCAGATACCTTTCACATATGCAGCTTGGCAGTGCAGGGGTGCAGAGACACAGCATCCTGGGTTTGCTTGGCCAATATTGGCCATGGAAACAGACTGCTCAGGTTGGGACCTTGACGCTGAGGCCTAGAACAGTGTGGGAAGGCCCATGCATTTCCAGAAACCCTTCATTTTTGCTGGCCAACAGATGGTGGCTCCCTTATCTTCAGTGCAGTCAGGTGCAAAAAGAAGAAAGTATTTAGAGCGCCAGTAGAGCCATTATTTGAATAGTATGGAACAGAATGGTTTCTTTGGTAACCAAGCCAGGGAGACACCCACACAAAGTTAGAATGCATTGGGCTCATTTCTGTTCCCCGCCCCACCCCCAATCCAACCAGATTGAAATAATATAAAGAGAAAAGTGAGATGCAGCAGCATTTTATACAAGAGGGGATCTGTTCCCGGTGAGAATATATTAATGACCTATGTTTTATTATGGACAACTAAAGATAGCAGTTTTTAGCTATGACACTGTTTTCATAGTCAGTCAGATAGTTTACTTTCTTCCCAGGCTTCAGTGCTTATCTGTAGATAGTACACTGAGAAAAATGAGACAGAAACATGAGAAGCATTTAACCCACTCTATGCTGCACATATTCTTAGTACCAACCAGGAAAAAGGCAGCACATAAAAGGCAAAACAAATGAGTTTGAAAAGAAACCATTTGTCTTTTAAGAACAATTTCTCTTTAGCTCTATAAGTAATCTCTCTGCTCTGGGGGAGGGTTTAAAAGTGTCATATAACAACCAAAAACACCCACAAACAATCCAATCAAAAAATGGGCAAAGGACCTGACTAGACACCTTTCCAAAGAGAACATATAGATAGCCAGTAGACATGAAAAAATGTTCAATGTCGCTAATCATCAGAGAGATGCAAATTACAACCACACCTGTCCGAATGGCTACCATCAATAAATCAACGAACATCAAGTCCTGGTGAGGATGCGGAGAAAAGGGAACCCTAGTACACTGCTGGTGGGAATGCAGACTGGTACAGCCTTTATGGAAAACAGTATGAAGTTTCCTAAAAAAAAAATTAAAAATGGAACTGCTTTTTGACCCAGCAATTCCACTTCTGAAAATGTATCCTAAGAACCCCAAAACACTGATCAGGAATATTTATATGCACCCCTATGTTCCTTGCAGTGTTATTTACAATAACCGAGATTTAAAAGCAGCCCAAGTGCCCATTAGTAGATGAGTGGATAAAAAAAGTGGTACATTTTTACCATGGAAGTAGATATTACCTTTTGTGACAGCATGGAGGGACCTGGAAGACATTACGCTAAGTGAAATAAGCAGTCAGAGAAAGACAAGTTCCATATCCTTTCACTTACATGTGAAATCTAATGAACAAGATAAACTGACAAACAAAATAGAAACAGACTCATAGGTACAGAGAACAGACTGACAGTTGTTAGAGGGGAGGGCATGTAGGGGGCTAGGTGAAAAAGCTGAAAGGATTAAGCAAAATAAAATAAAAGTGTAAAATAACGGGGTTCCCATGGAAAGGGGTGACAGGCAAAGACCTTCCTCTAGAATTTTCTATGACAATGGTCATGGTCTATATCTGCACCATTCAATGAGGAAACCATTGGCAACAGGAGGATATTTACATTGTAATAACTTAAAATTTTAATTTGATTTAAAATTCAGTTCCTCCATTTAAATGCAACGGCTATATGTGGCTAGTAGCTTCTGGAGTAGAGAGCACTGTTAGAGTTCAGAAAAAAAGGATGATTTTCATTACTAGAAAATCAGCATATAGCAATTTTGTCCTTAATATTTTATTTTACTGTTGTTGTTTTTTTTGTTTTTGTTTTCTGGTGTCAGCCTTGATCATCTGGAAGTCACCCACAACTTACCAGAAGCAATGTTTTACTTAACAGGTCTAATAACAGTGCTTCCAAGGGCCTCCAAGCATCTACAAAGATCATCTCATTAATTCCTCTGAGCTCCCAATGGGACAGGTAGGGCGTGCAGATAATTGTGTTTAATTTTATAAAAGAGGAAAACAAACACAAGTCTAAAATGTAAATTATTAGCAACGGAGGGCATTCTGGAATCCCAGTTGTCTTCTGTTGCTTTCTTTGTCTTTCACAGCAAGAACTTGGCATTTTCTCCTGTCAGGGAAAAAAAAATTCCTCAAACACATTAGGATTAAATGAAAGAACTATCACATCTGGTTATAGATGGAATATTTGTTTGAGTAACATTAGGTCAAAATAGCTAAATATTTATTTCCTTCTATTCCCACTGTAAAACTTTGGACTGTGCTTTACTTCTCAGTAACTAAGATAATCCTATATAATAAAACCCTAATATGCAAATTGACCTAACGGCTGAATGACCAGTGGCTATGATGCACACTGAGCACCAGCGGGGTAGGACACTCAATGCAGGAGCTTCCCCCTGGTGGTCAGTGCGTTCCCACAGGAGGAGTGCTGCTCATCCAGAAGCCAGGCTCACATCTGGCGAGTGCAACAGCAGTGGTGGGAGCCTTTCCCACCTCTGCAAAAGCACTAAGGACCCCTCGGGGGATGTCTGCCTGCTGGCTTAGGCCCGCTCCCAATGAGCCAGCAGGCAGGCATCCCCTGAGGGGTCGGTCCCAGACTGTGACAGGGCACAGGCTGGGCTGAGAGACCCCTCATCCCTCAGTGCATGAATGGCATGCACCAGGCCTGTAGTTAGAATATAAGAGAGAGAGAGAGAGGGAAATGGACCACAGTGTGGTTATTGGAAGGGCTGGGATGGAGGTGGAAGAGGGCATAAAGGGGATAAATGGTGATGGGAAAAAAGTAAAAAGAATATGCTACTTGATGAGAATAGTAAACCCTTCTTAACTTTTGTTTGCATTCCTTCATGCCTGTTGCAGGGATAAAAATACTGTTATCGAGCTGAAACCAGTTTGGCTCAGTGGATAGAGCATTGGCCTGTGGACTTAAAGGTCCCAGGTTCGATTCCGATCAAGGGCATGTGCCTTGGTTGTGGGCACATGCCCAGTAGGGGGTGTGCAAGAGGCAGCTGATCGATGATTCTCTCTCACCTATGTTTCTAACTCTCAGCTTCCTCTCTGTAAAAAAATCAATAAAATATATTTAAATTGTACTGTTATTGAAAAATCTATTTCTTTATACATAGTCTTTATGAGAGTGACCTGGAATCATACTGATATACTAACCAAAGATGCATAGAAATTGAGGCACTCCATTCTTTATTCATACCAAGGGTATTTGTGAAGCCCTTACTATGAATCAACCAGTATGCTTAGGGCTGTTTATACAAAGTCAGCAAAACCAGATAAATTTCCAGCCCTCATGTGTAAGGATCTGGCAAATAGTAATTAAATAATCAAGATAATATACATGCAACTGTGCCTATAGCAGGTACCTGAGCTTGTAATAGGGAGGGTTGATGTACTCAGGAATACCAGGGATGGCTTGTCTCAAATAGGGGCCAAGAGCCAGAAGATGAGAGTAGGAATCATGTAGGTGAAGAGCAGGATGAAGAGAGCATTTTAGTTAGAAGGAGTAGCATGTGCAAAGGCCCTGAGGTCACATGGAGCATGGTAAGCATGAGGGGCTGAGAGAAGATGAGTGGAATGCAGGATAAGGTTGGAGAGGTCAGCAGAAGCTAGACCAGGCAGCACCTGCAGACAACTTTAAGGAACCATATTTTCATTTTATGAGCAATGGGTGTCATTGAAGGGTTCTTGGGGAAGAGAGGTGCAGTACATGACAGAAGTGCATTTTAAAGCTCACATTAGTTGGTTGTGGCGAGTGGAGAACAGTTTGGAAGGTGGTCCTATCAGAGGGTAGTTTGGAGCTGGCTTAGATTTGCGAAGACTATTCATTCTGCAGCTGGATTTATTCTGAGCCTCCTGAGCAGCCTCAGAACTTGCTGTTAACCATAAACTTCATATATTGCATTTTTTTTTATTTAATGGGATGTCCCTACTTTGCAGATAGAGCTAACCACAGCAGCGGTGGGTGGGGTAGTGGAGATATTCTGGCCTAAGTTGTTGCAGGAATACCTTCTGTGACTGATGATTTTAGCATCGTCGCGTTTTTTCTTTTCTCTTCTTGGTTGCTAGTTTTCTCCAGAAAAGGTAAACACCACTATTTCCTTTTTTACTTTGATGTCTTGACTCCTTCAACATATGCTGAATTGAAAATACTATTTCAAATTCATGTCCTGCAGGGTTTTTGTCTTATTGTGTTCCAGGCTTTTGAGACTAACTACAAATCTAATACAAGGGTTTCTGGGTTCATGCTTGAAATATGATAATTTCAGGTGATTTATATAATGAAAAAGGAAAAAGATCCTGAGGTTCTATTGTGCTTTTTTTGTATGTCTATTATAGTACTTGCTCATTCTGGTTTGCATTACAGTTATTTACGCATGCACATACAATTCTTTCTACTGCCCCACCCACCTTCCTTTCTGCCACCTACTCATCCTGCAGATTCATGTCACTATCACTTCTTCAGGGACACTTTCCCTCGTCTCGCTCGGATTCTTCCCTATCGGATATGCTTTTGTGGTGCTGTGAGCACTTACACTAATTCCTTTGCTGTTTGAACAGTGTCTGCCTATTGGACGGACAGAAAGGTTGCTTGTGGCTTTCACTCAGGGTTTGCCAATGACTGAGTAACTACATTTACATGAATGTCCTTGGTGCCAGGGAACTCTCCCCCCCCCCCATGGTTGACATGCTTGTTTTTAACACTTAAGGAATTGATACAGGCTTCCATCAGGCTCCTAGCATCCCAGGTCCCCATCTCACCCTGGTGCATGCTGGTCCCAGTAGCCTCCCAGCCACCATTGCAGCCGTAGGTGGCTCCCACGACCTCAGGTGGTGTCCTTCGCACCAGGCTCCTGGCAGACTCCTGTAAAACCAGGCCCCCAGCTCATCCCAGTGCTTGCAGATTCCAGTGGTCCCAGGCTCCCAACAGGCTCTTGTAGACTCAGGCTCCCACAGATGAAGAATGGGAGCTAGACCCCTGACTGGTTTGGCTCAGTGGATAGAGCGTCGGCCTGCAGACTCAAGGGTCCCAGGTTCGATTCCGGTCAAGGGCATGTACCTTGGTTGCAGGCACATCCCCTGTGGGGCGTGTGCAGGAGGCAGCTGATTGATGTTTCTCTCTCATCAATGTTTCTGATTCTCTCTCCCTTCCTTTCTGTAAAAAAAAAAAAAAAAATCAATAAAATTTATTTTTAAAAATCAACTGAAAATAAAAGGAACGGGAGATATGGATAAACCATTTAGGCACCAGGATCCCAGATCATCCTGGTGCTAACTGGCTGCTGTGACCCTTTGTGGCTCCCAGGACACAAGACTCCTACCATTTCCAGCACCAGTCAGCTCTGGTGGCTCTGGACAATTCCTGTGGCCCCAGTCGGTCCTCAAGAACCTAGGATCCAGGTGGTCAGCCATCTGTGCCCAGGCTCCTGGGCAGGCCTAGAAGCAGGCTTACCCCACAGACCCAGTCACTAGGCTGGTCCCTCTGTGTCCACCTGCCAGGCCTGCTGACCCAGGCACTAAACCACTCTGCTTGGGGACTCCAGCAGCAAGCCTGCCCACCCACACCAGATGGCTCACCCAGAATCTCTGGAGAGGCTGATCAGTGAGGGGCTTTGCCCACTAAGCCAGTCTGTAAAGATTGGAAGAGTTGTTTACTTCCTCAAAATACAGACAGCACTGCAAGGCTACAGGAATCATGAATAAGCAAGGAAACATGACACTGATAAACATGAAACTAATTAAAACTCCAAGGACTGATCCGCAAGAAATGGAGATCTATGTGAACTGCCTGACAAAGAATTCAGAATTATCCTCTGAAAGAAATTCCATGAACTACAAGAAAACACAGACAACCAAAGAAATTAGAACAATGACAAAAATGAGAGGTTTACTAAAGAAATAGAGACCATTAAAACAAACAAACAAAATCCTACAGTTGAAAAATGGGAGAATATTTATAAGCCATCAATTTGATAAGGGGTTAACATCCAAATTAAATAAGGAACTCATACAGCTCAATAGCAAAAAATAAACAATCCAATTTTAAAGTGAGCAAGTCCTAGCCGGTTTAGCTCAGTGGATAGAGCGTTGGCCTGTGGACCGAAGGGTCCCAGGTTCAATTCCAGTCAAGGGCACATGCCTGGGTTACGGGCTCTTTTCTCATCCTTGATGTTTTTGTCTCTCTTCCTCTCTCTTCCTCTCTGAATCAATAAAAAAATATTTTTAAAAATGGGCAAAAGATTTGAATAAAAATTTTCCAAAGAAAACATACAAATGGCCAACAGGTATAAGAAACAATGTTCAATATCACTAATCATCAAACCCACAAAGAGATATCACCTCACGTTAGAATGGCTATCATCAATAAAACAAGAAACAAGTGTTGGTGAAGCTGCGGAGAAAATTCTCTTGGCGGGAATGTAAATTGGTGCAGCCCCTATGGAAAACATATGGAGGTTCCTAAAAAATTCAAAATAAAACAACTATTAGATCCAGTAATTTTCTGGGTATTTATCCAAAGGAAGGGAAGACATTCTCTTGAAAATTTGCTTGCCCACTCTTGTTTCATTGCAGCATTATTCACAATAGTCAAGATACAGGAACAACTGAAATGTTCATCAACAGATGGATGGGAAAAGAAAATGAGGTATATATTTACAATTGGATATTATTCAGCTACAAAAAAAGAGGGAAATCCTGACTTTTGGAAACATATGGATGGACCTGGAGGCATTATGCTAAGTGAAATAGTTCAGACAGAGAAAGACAAATATTGTATATTTTCACCTATATGTGGGAATCTAAACAAGATGAAGTTATAAAAACAGAGAGTACAGTGATGGTTACCAGGGGTTTGGAGATGAAAAATGGAGAGATATTGGTCAAAGTGTACAAGCTTCCAGTTATAAGATGAAAAAGTCCTGAGTATCTGATGTACAGAATATGGTGTTTTTAATCAACAATACTTGAATGTTAAGAGAGTGGATCTTAAATGAATTCAGCACAGTGAAATATAATTATGTGAGGAGGTGGAAGTGCTAACTAACCTTATTGCAATAAACAGAAAAAAATTAGGAGTATCAAATCATGATGCTGTACACCTTAAACTATGTCATATGTAAATATTATCTCAATAAAGCTGGAAAAAGGAATCGATGTAACACTTGTATTATTGATTTCAGTCATCTCGCATGTAATTTTCAGAAGATATATCAATATTCAAATGGACCTAGCTTGACTATAAATACATTAAGTATAGCCCATTTAGAATGGGAACAAGATACTAAACAACATAAAATATACAGGAATACAGCAAATTGGTTAGGAGCACACACTCTGAATCCTAACTGTTAGGGTTCAAATCATGGCTGTGGGTTTTACAAACTGCACGGTTCTGTGCCAGTTGTCTAACCTCTCTGCTTCACTTTTCTCATTCATAAAACGGCAATAATGATTTCTACCACAAATAACATTATGAGGTATAAACGAATACATTTCTGTAAATCCTTTACAGCGATGCTTCATTAGGTGTCAGCTTTTATTATTTTGTGACTGCTATTAGAAAAATGGGCATGCCATGCCCTGACTGTGTGGCTCAGTTGGTTGGAGTGTTGACCCATACACCAAAAGGTGGTGGGCTCAATTCCCAGGCAGGGCATATACCCAGTCTTGCAGATTTGATCCCTAGTTGAGGTATGTACAGGAAGAAGCCAATCATTTCTCTCACATCAATGTTTCTCTCTCTCTCTGTCTCTCTCTGTCTGTTCTTTGCTTTCTAAAGTCAATTGGGTGGGTGGGTGGGGGGAAGACCTTTAAGAAGAAGCAGACCATGTCATGTCATTAGGTCTATGCAGCAAAAATGCTCAGCTTCCTCCATGGCTCCCTTTTTGTAAGTTGAAAACAAGGAGCTTTGAGTATTCTCAGTTTGTACTTTTGCTCAATAAGTTGATTTGATTTTTTCAGTTTCCACATTTTAATATCATGCAGATGGTAATGGAATTATATAGTTTTCCCACCAGTTTACTGCAAATGCTGGAAGGCCAGCAAAAACTAAGGGTATTAAGATGACAGCCTTTTTTTGGTCATGTATATTTGTTTTATTTTTTTTAAATAAATATATTTTATTGATTTTTTTTTTTTTTTTTTTTTTTTTACAGAGAGGAAAGGAGAGGAATAGAGAGTTAGAAACATTGATGAGAGAGAAACATCGATCAGCCGCCTCCTGCACACCCCCTACTGGGGATGTGCCCGCAACCAAGGTACATGCCCTTGACCCAAATCAAACCTGTAACCCTTCAGTCCACAGGCCGACGCTCTATCCACTGAGCCAAACCAGTCAGGGCTATATTTATTACTTATTAAATTTTTTAAAAATATTTTTCTTGATTTCAGAGAGGCAGGGTGAGGGAGAGAGAGATAGAAACATCAATGATGAGAGATAATCATTGATCAGTTGCCTCCTGCACATCCCCTATTGGGGATCGAGCCTGCAACCTGGGCATGTGCCCTGACTGGGAATCAAATCGAGACGTCCTGATTCATAGTTCAATATTCAACCACTGACCAACACCAGCTGGGTGAAAAAAAATTTAAATAAAGCTAATCCTTGATCAGAAAAAAAAGTGTTGACAGTGACAGTGTCAAATTATTTGAGAAGCTTAAAAAATGGTGTTGGAGGGCCCCAAGCTGCTGAATTAGGCTCCGTAGGGGAAGTGAGTGGGTGTGTATGTGTCTGCGGGTGGTGTGGATCCTGCTGGGCTGGAGGTGCTAAGTTTATGTCTATATACTTTCAACTTTGTACCGGAGTTGACATATACACAGGAAGGCACATACACGTCATATATGTGCCTTTTCAACGTGAAAATTCGATCCGTCATATATGTACTGATCGAATTTTCACGTTGAAACACACCCCAGCAACCAACACCCAGATCAAGAAACAGAGCATAGCCAGCAGCCCAGGAGCCATTCCCATAGGTCAGTTTGGCCTGTTTTTGTTGTTTACTTAGACAAAAATTAAACAGTGTATGTTCCTCTATGCCTGGCTCTTATTAGCAATATCATGTATGTGGGATTCCTCCACATTGTTATGTGTAGTTGTCTACTATCCACTCACAATTTGCATATGACTGCTTTGTGTGAAAATGTATTTCCCATTCTATTGTTTTTTTTAAAATATATTTTATTGATTTTTTACAGAGAAGAAGGGAGAAGGATAGAGAATTAGGAACATTGAAACACCCATCAGCTGCCTCCTGCACACTTCTCACTGGGGATGTGCCCACAACCTAGGTACATGCCCTTGACCGGAACCAAACCCGGGACCCTTGAGTCTGCAGGCCGACGCTCTATCCACTGAGCCAAACTGGCTAGGGCCCATTCTATTGTTGCTGGACATTTGAGTGGATCTCTTTGGGGACTACTGTGTGCTGATGAGCATCCTAATCTATCTTTTCGTGGATTTCTGCTTGACAATGCCTCGGAGTGGAATTGTTGGGTATCTTGTGATGTTCAGCTTTGGCAGATTTTATGTGTATTTTTTTACACTCCACAGGTGATTTTGATTCCTGGCCAAGGCTATTTACTCTCTACCCCAAAGGAATGTTTAAAGCCACACTCTCAAATCACAGATGAGCTCATTAAAGATGGAATATTAAGATGAACTATAAGGATCATTCAAAAACTGCCTCACAGATAATGCCAATATCTATTGCTTCAATAGTTCGCTTGCCTTTTCTGCAGGGGGTCAGAGTGGGTGAGTTAATGCTAGATCCTGGCTCTCTCATTTTCTTTTCTCCCTCGGTTTGACCCTGATTTCTCTCAGGTTCAGCAAAGTGGAATGCCGGCTGAGAACTGAGACAGGAGAGAAAGCATTGCCAAGTGCTGTTAATTATTAATGAAATGAATTTGCATCAAACCAAAGGGGATTAAAGTGGCTTAAAATGAATAGCAAGTTCTTGATAAGGCTTTCCCTATTCTCAGGCGACTGGAATGATGCACTTGTATTGGAGCACATTAATTTAATAGAAGCGCCGCTTCCCTCAGTGTAGCTTGGAGCTGGATGTGAGCCCAGCCCTGGGACAGCAGGCTCCGAAGCAATTTCTGCTTGCGTGGCTATGGTGAAGCGAAGTGACGTGAGCACAGCACAGCAGACTGGAAAACTGCTCTAAACATGACTCAAAGCAAAATGTCCTTTCACTACCAGGCCTCAAACACTGGGGAGAGAAAGGGACCACACTTTGAAAGACTGTTCAAACACCAGCTCAGCTTCATAGGATGTCTGACCTTGGGCAAGTTGCTTAACCTGGAGGTATTATTCTTATAATCCTCATTGTACAGATGAGGAAACAGAAGCACAGAAAGGTTAAGCAACTTCCCCTAAGTCACACAATCATGAATGAAAACTTCGGATTTAAATTCTATCTCAATTCACTGGAAATGGAAAATAGACATTGAGTTCCATTATGGAGACACAGTAGGGGAGGAGGGCAAGACAGAGCTTATTATAATGTTTACTAGAGGCCTGGTGCACAAAATTCATGCACTGGGGGGGGGGGTTGTCCCTCGGCTTGGCCTGTGCCCTCTCACAGTCCAGGAGCCCTTGGGGGGATGTATACACACACACACACACACACACACACACACACACACACTGCTGAGTGGCCAGATTATTAGGTGTTCAGAGGTCGTAATAATCTGGCCACTCAGTGTAATCCAACAGGTGTGACACCTTTTTCTAAGTTTCCTTTCTGGAATGGGGAATCGGACCTGCTACAGGATATTTGATTTCAAGAGACTATGGCTTGTTTGAAGCTGAATTACTTGAAGTGGAAAAATACAATTTTATATCCCTTTTCATGTTGGTTACCTTGCCCCTGACCTGTATCTTTGGTTTATTGCACTCATTTTCTTTGAAGTTGCTTTCTAAGGAGAAAACATTTTATTGAAAAGTGCTCTTATGAATTCAAGATGTGGGCTTAAGTAGGAAATACCAGCTCCAAGACAGAGACAAATACTCGACAGAAAACAAACATCTGTTTGAGGGAGAATCTCATTTCTTGTTTCTCTGTTGCTTTTCCATTACCATTGAATTGAGACAGGGTTTCCATCCAAGGTTTCCATTCATGAGGATATGATTTAGGGCAAGTTGCTTAGCCTTTCTGTGCTTCAGTTTCCTCATCTGTACAATAAGGATGGTGATACTAATACTCCCTACCTCACAGGGTTGCTGTGATGATGAACTGAGTTGACACAAGAAATTACTAGAACCAGAACCTAGTAAGCGCTAAATAAATGTTCCTGCTATTATTTTTTCCATCATATCTTTTTAAAAATATATATATTTTTATTAATTTTTTACAGAGAGGAAGAGAGAGGGATAGAGAGTTAGAAACATCGATGAGAGAGAATCATCAATCAGCTGCCTCCTGCACACCCCCTACTGGAGATGTGTCCACAACCAAGGTACATGCCCTTGATCAGAATCGAACCCGGGACCCTTGAGTCCGCAGGCCGACGCTCTATCCACTGAGCCAAACCGGTTTTGACTCCATCATATCTTTTAAATATCTCATTCCGCCTTGTGTACCCTTGTTTCCTTTCTGGATTATGTCAAAGCTAAAGACCAATGGTGTCTGTCAATATTAATTTTAAAAGTATAGGGGCCTCCTAAAGGACTAAAATGAAAGTAAGCTAGCATTACAGTTATTGCCAAGAGTTCATATAAACATATAATGCTTAGAAACTGGGGATTAAAGCTGAGAAAAGAACCTAATGTTAACCAAGGGTAATGCATGTCAAAATGGTGGGTCAAAGGCCACCTGTATTGGTTCCCCAGAACTTCCCCAGAGAAGTCCAGTAACTCCTAGGACAGTGGTCGTCAAACTGCGGCTCGCGAGCCACATGCGGCTCTTTGGCCCCTTGAAAGTGGCTCCTCCACATAATACCACAGCCTGGGCGAGTCTATTTTGACGAAGTGGCGTTAGAAGAAGTTTAAGTTTAAAAAATGTGGATCTCAAAAGAAATTTCAGTCTTTGTTCTGTCGGTATTTGGATCTGTTGACTAATGAGTTTGCCAACCACTGTCCTAAGAGATAGACCTTTCTACCACACACCTCTCTTCCCCTTCCCAGGACATGTCTGAAGGGACCAGGTGAGAACCCCGTGTAGGTTGTGTGTAGAGTGGGGATAAGGGATTGCTTCTGTGATGGAACTTCCTTTTCTTTCTTCCTTCCTTCCTTCCTTCCTTCCTTCCTTCCTTCCTTCCTTCCTTCCTTCCTTCCTTCCTTCCTTCCTTCCTTTCTTTCTTTCTTTCTTTCTTTCTTTCTTTCTTTCTTTCTTTCTTTCTTTCTTTTAATATATTTTATTGATTTTGTACAGAGAGGAAAGGAGAGAGATAGAGAGTTAGAAACATCGATGAGAGAGAGTCATCAATCAGCTGCCTCTTGCACACCCCCTACGGGGGATATGCCCGCAACCAAGGTACATGCCCTTGACAGGAATCGAACCCGGGACCCTTCAGTCCCCAAGCCGACGCTCTATCCATTGAGCCAAACCGGTCTTGGCGGAACTTCATTTTCAATAAGATGTCTGTCTTTCCATTTTGGATATTGCAGGCTCATATGCAAACTCCTCACCCAAATGCTTGCTGCCTGTCTGACTCCTTCAGGACAGGTGGTCCCATACACACAGCCCTGAGAACCTGTTCTTAGGCAGGCCTCTAAGAACATCTCGGCTCCCTCTTTTCTGGATGCTACCAAAGAGCCCAGGTCTCCCTCCCCTTAGCTTTCCTTATCTGTCCCCAGCGTCACTGCAAAGGACCCCACTCCTGCTCTGCCATCCACTTTAATTCTTTCTTTTCTTTATAACCTCAAGTTTCCTCTTTTAAAAATTTAGATTTCTTGCTATCCACCCTCTCCTAGGAAGAGAGGGTGCATGAAGCTTATATCTGCTAAATATAAGTTAGATTTACAGACAATTCAATGCTATTCTAAGTGCTCCCAATCTATAATTTTAATGCTGGTAGATTTCCATCAGTTAGTTCATTCAACATATATTTGTTTTGTAATTATCATGTGTTGACAATTGGATTCTGTTCTTGAGAACTTTGTTTGTGTATACAGAAAAGAAACCACAACTGTAAGGGTTTTATGCATGGACAGTTTGAGAATGAGGAAGGATTGGTGCACTATATAATTTTAAAAATATATAGTTGGTTTTATTTGTGTTTGACCATTTTTACAGTGGGTGCATTTTGTATCAGGTTCCTGTATTTTCATCTTTGCTCTCACATACCAATTCTTAAAGGGGCCTTTCTTTTGCTATAATACTAAATTTACTATCTCCCTATACTCTTTGTTTAATATTAAATATTTTATGAGAAATTTTCCATTTGCTAAAGAAGGAAGATAAAATGTGTCCATGTTATTCATGTACCTATTCAGACATGTTTTTAAAAAATTATTTTGAAATAGCAAAAGGTTCCCAGAAAGTTACAAAAATAGTACCCAGAGTCACATGTATCCTTCCTCCACCTTCCCCCAATGGTGACATTTCACACAGATGGAGTATGATACCAAACAAGGAAATTGATGTTGGAATAACACCATTAATTAAACTATGGTATAGATTGTCATCAGTTTTCACCATTTTTACATGCTCTCATTTATGTGTGTGTACATATGTGTGTGTGTTTGTGTGTGTATAGTTCAACTCAACTTTCCGTGTGTAGATTCATGTACCCACCATCACAATTAAGATTCAGAACTGTTCCATTACCACCAAGTAACCTCACCCCTTTATAGTTGCACTAGTAGCCCTGTGTATGAACCTGTATGCCAGTAGTTCTCTGCGGGGCCTGGCTGCTCCATGCCCACTGCCCAGAGGCTTTCCATGGCCCAGATGCCCATCCACAAGCATTCCACCACGCCGCTCATGTTGCCTGCTCTCAGCATCTGCCCCCCTGTGGGACTGGGGGACTCCGGCAGGGCTGAGAGAATTGGGCGCCACCATATTTGTGATGGAGTGATGGTTAATTTGCATATTGCCCTTTCATTAGATAGAATGCCCATCTGGTCACCCTACTCTACAGCCAAAGCACTGGTCCATTGGATTCTAACAGAGAATTTTCTTGATGCCTTCCAGAATTCTCCCCTTGACGTTACATGGAAGAGAAGAGAGCTGATCTTGCCTTTTCCCCCTTCAGTGATATGCCAGAACACAGGTAAGATGGCCTTCAGTTAGCATGAACTTGAATCCTGGCCTGAGGTATGTACCCTCTCCTCCCTCTCTGCCATTTGGTGAGCTCTGGGAGGGAGGATACGTACTCCCATCTTGTCACTGCTGTGTGCTGTACTGTTTTGCTCAAAGAGGATGTTCAACTATTACTGTGGGCTCACTAAGCCCTTCTTCTCTCACTCCAGAAGGAGGATTGAAATGTTAAACTGCCGTTCTTACAGGGATAGCCTTAAATCATCTCTAGTTGATAGAGATAAGGAAATCGATCACCAACTTGTTGCTCATATTAGTTATAAATTGCTAGGGCCCATCCTTCGATTGATCCTGGTGTATCAGTGTGTCTCAATTTTATCATATCATAGGCCTTACCATCCTTAGAATTGCATAATTTCTGCATCTCCAAACTCTAATATCCTAGCCCCGTGGTCGGCAAACTGCGGCTCGCAAGCCACATGCGGCTCTTTGACCCCTTGAGTGTGGCTCTTCCACAAAATACCATGGCCTGGGAGAGTTATTTTGAAGAATAGAAGAAGTTTAAGTTTAAAAAATGTGGCTCTCAAAAGAAATTTCAATCATTGCACTGTTGATATTTGGCTCTATTGACTAATGAGTTTGCCGACCACTGTCTATATGGCACAGGCTCTTGAATTGTGGTCTTTTCTTTACTGGCCCTCTCTTCAAACCATTCACCATACCACTGAGATAGAGAGGTCTTCTGAAGAACACACCCAGTCCTGGTCCTCCCTAGCTTGCCAATATTACCAGGATGGCGCCCAGGGTCACCATGAGCTACCTACTAGTTCTGTAGTTTCATATCCCTTCTCCCTAGCCACGCCAAGACTCCAGCATTTCCCAGAAATCATTCTCTACTTCCACATCTGCCTACATATCACTTCCTCCGAGAGGATGTTCTTTAAGTCTATTGTTCTTCAGAATCAAACTATTGCTCTCTTTTGAAAAGAGATCTTGGATGCTTTCTGAAGAAACTCTGTGCTCCCCTAGCTCCTTAAGTGAATCTCTGCCACAGCTGTGTCAACTGTTAATTCACCCTTATGACTACGCTGCAAATATCTTTAATGAGATTATGTTTTATTCAGTTTTGCATCCGTAGTGCCTCAACAGAGATGTTCAACACATATTTGCTGAATAAATCCATATAATTAAAAACCTGCACAGTTGTTTTTTTTGTCCCATACCTGTGTTCCCATTTTAAACAGAACACTGTCTCAATATTTTTGTCATTAGACCAGCGATGTTCAACCTTTTGCATCTCATGGCACACAAAATTCTGTGGCACGTCAAAATATATGATATTATACTAGAGGCCTGTTGCGTGGCATTCGTGCATTAGGGGAGGGGGGGTCCCTCAGCCTGGCTGTCACCCTCACAGTCTGGGACCCCTTTGCGGATACCCCCAGAAGGGTCCTTAGCGCTGCCATGGAGGCAGGAGAGGCTCCCACCACCACCGCTGCACCTGCCAGCCATGAGCTTGGCTTCTGGCTGAGCGGCGCCACCCATGTGGGAGTGCACTGACCACCAGGGGGCAGCTCCTGCGTTGAGCGTCTGCTGCCTGGTGGGCAGTGCATGTCATAGCTACTGGTCATTCCACAGTTTGGTCAATAGGCACATATAGGATGGGCATAATTATGACTAATTTATGAAAGATATAAAATAATAGTAGTCACCTACCCTTTTTGCTCCAAAGTGACTTTAAAAAAAAATCAGATGCCTATATTTGTACCTAAGGATTTCTTGTATCAAGAATTAACCAATCAGCTGCAACCTTATTATGCGACATGACCAATAACATGCAACTTTATTGTATGACCTATACACTGAGTGACCAGATTATTATGATCTCTGAACGCATAATAATCAGGCCACTCAGTGTATATCCTATATAATAAAAGGCTAATATGCAAATTGTCCCCTCAATCAGGAGTTCGTCCAGTAGGCAGGCCAGCCAACCACCCACTTTCCCCTCCCCCTGCTATGCTCCCACCCATGCATGAATTCATGTACCAAGCCTCTAATATATATGTATGCATATATATGTATATATACACTGAGTGGCCAGATTATTATATGTTCAGAGATCATAATAATCTGGCCACTCAGTGTATATTTATGACTCAAGACAGGACATTTATACCAGATAGCTATTATTGTGTTGACTGTTGTGATCTTTTTATTTGACAATCTAAGGGAAAAGAGGTTAATTCCCCTGAGTAAATAGGTATTACATGTTTTAAAAATTCTTGTAGCACACAGGTTGAAAAATCACTGCCTTAGATCACTGTTTTTGTGTATCTCAAGTTTGTTTTTCCCTTTCTGAGAAGGTATCTTCACAAGCATTGGCATTCACTTCTTTTAAGTGAGTCTCTTGAAAATACAGCATGAGAAACATTTCAAACACATATTATGAGTTGACCCCTCTTGACATGATTTCTCTCATTTTCAGAATCAGAAAATGAGTATCATACCTACGGTTGGTAATTCTTCAACATTGATAAAACTCGACCATTCAATATCATTGCCCAACTTTTTTGATCCTTGAGCACGCTTTATTAACAATTTTTCATATTCTCTCTGCTGTGTTTTCTTCCCTTCTGTAACCTGGCCTCAGTTTTCACTAGCTCTTTAAAAGCAACATTCTTAAGGCTACCTAGAAGGACTTGCATTTGTCACACTTGGCCTTGTCTCTTCAATTACATTTCCAGAAGACTCCATGGCAGGACTCCCCAAACTTGAGTGTGCATCAGAAGCACATGGAAAGCTTGTCAAAACCCAGATTGCTGGGCTCCACCCCCAGAGTTCCTGAATTGGTAGGTTTGGAGTGGGGCTGAGAATTTACATTTCTTAAAGGTTCCCAGGTGATGCTCACTCTGCTAATATGGGACTGCCCTTTGAGTCTCCCTGTTCTAACGTGCCTAGCACCCTTTGCCAATTTGCACAGCTATAGCCACTTACCTCACACTTGTTGATTCCACCTAGGAAGGAATATAAAGCCTTCAGTTGGGGCAGTGTCACGTGACTTTACTGCTGATTTGGTGTGGGTTGCAGATTTGGGTTTTTGCTCCGCATTTCACCTCCCATACTTGATTCCTTCCTGGATTCACCGTTTCCTCTGGGGCTAGGGTACTTTGGATCCCCTTGCTCAGTTCCTTAGGGAACCGAAGACCAGAAGGTAAGTTCACTTCCCACGTCTAGGTATTTACCTGCTTGCTTGGCTCTGTATTTGTGACCCTGCGCCTGCCGTGGTAGTGTTTGTATGCCTTCGCCGAGTTCTTCCCATTGCTTGTTGTTGAGAATATGGGGTTTGCCTGCTCTGTCTAATGAGTCTAATGGCCCAGGTCTGCTTAATTCTTACCTGGTATTCCTCAGTGTTAGCTGGGCCTGATTTCAGCGCGTACCCTAGGCTACATTATCCTGAGCTTTTCAAACATGGACTGTTGATTCAATTGAACAACTATGTTGCCATGTACATGCCTGCAGCCTTTTCTTTTCCCCTCATGATTTCTATGTGTTTCTGGACCCTCTTTCTCACCCCCATCCCCCACCCCAGCTTCCAAATCCCTCATGCCCCGAGACTCAGTGCTGGCTTGTTTCTTTTTCCTGTATTAAATGATTACTTTCCTGATAGGATCATGCAATTTGGCTGTAAGATTCTAGTGCTATCTATGCACATAACTTATAAGTAAATTATAGTCTCTCCCTTTTCAACCTGTGTTGCTGTAGTCTGTGTGCTTGCTACTTCAAAGTGTATGTGAGGAACAGAAGCATCAGCATGTTAGGGGAACTTGTTAGAAATTCAGAGCCCCAGGCCCCACCTGGGACTTCCTGAATTAGAATGCACATTGCAACGGAGCCCCAGGGGATTTGTATGCACATTGCCAAGAACTGATCTGTGGTACAGCTCCCATAGGAAGAACTACCACCTGACTCAATGTGATTCACAACCTTTGCATATCACTACTTCTCCCAACTTTCTTATCACCACTGATGTAATTCTTACAAACATTTCTTTGGATGAGTTTCCCATTGATAATATGAGCTGTAACAAACAAGTCATGATTCTGCAGAAACCCACATGCTTTCTGTGTACGTTTGAGATTTCTTGTTGCTTGAGATATCTCTTTGGCAAGGCCTTTGCAACTATCTACCTAATAAAAGAGTAACATGCTAATTGACCATACCTTTGTGACACCCACCAGCCAATAAGGAGTGAGTATGTAAATTAACCCAACAGAGATGGCAGGGTAATTTGCATACACAGGCACCCTGGCTGGGGGTGGTGTAGACAGCTTGAGTCATCACTCAGCTGCTCTGGGCCTCTGGGCGTCTGGGCAGCATGGGAAGGCAGAAAGGCTGGTAAGTCTGGTAAGGCTGGGAAGGTGGCTCCAGCCAGAGCAAGGTCCTGCTAGCATCCAGGGGAAGGAAGGCCCATTATTGCATAAATCTTTGTGCATCAGGCCTCTAGCATCAACATAACAAAGGAATATTTTGCCCTGATCTTATGTGGGCTTGGATGAGAGGCAGACTGAAGGTCCAGATGGATGAGCACCCCATCACACTCCACACCATATTCTAGGTGTTTAATGTAATGCTGGCTCATAGTGGTGGTTATTTAGACGTCTCTCACCAACATTTAACCCTTTGCACTCCGCTGTCCCCTCTCAGGGGACATCGGAATTCTAGCATATCACTTGGATGTCCCCTCTCAGGGGGGACATGGCAGTTTATTAGTGATTACGGGGAATTGAGTTAATTCAACGCACGTGTCCGCCGCAAAGTAGCGTCGAGTAGCTGGTAGCCAATGTCCAGAATGGTTCGGAGTGCAAAGGGTTAATATGGGTAGGTTGGGTGAACTCACTCCAATCAGGGCCTGTGTGGTGGATGACTAGCAGCAGTGGTTTGGACAGTGACGAGTTAAATGGCCTTGTTGCCAGATGCCCATCCTTCCCTAGGAACAAGACTCCAGCCAGTAACTGAGCCCAGAAGCCGATATAACCACTGTGCAAAGAGGGTTATTACCATATCGATACAGTGTCAGAGCCTCTCTAGAGAGTGCCTAGGTTCAGGGTAGGGCTTCATCCCCCCAAAGAGGAAAGTGGAACATCAACCTGGAGAGCCAGGCATAAAGGCCTTTATTTGTAAGCAGTGTAGTAGAAAGAACATGGCTTCTAGAACCTGGGTTAGTACACAGGCCTACCTCTTCCTAGTTGTTATTGGTGGAAGTGGAATTCTTGCGATGTCACAAGGAAAAGAATTTCCTGAGACTTGCTCTGGAGGTTGAGTAATATTTATCTGGGTGGAAATAAACCTCTGGGTTTCCCATGACCCATTTTTCCTCCAGCCCGCCAGAGAAAGAGTCCAACTCTGTCTTCAGAAGAGCCAGAATAGAGGCCACTGCCCATAGTTTCTGCTCCATATTAGAATGCAGTGTGGAGTCCACATGGCCTGCTGCTAAAGCCACATGGGAATGGAGAGAGAATATGGGAGTACCCAGGCCACTGCAGGTCATGGAGCAAGAGAGGAAAAAAGAGAGGGAACTCTTTGGGCATCTTAACCAGGAGCTTCTTCAAACCAATTAGCTTTCCAAGATTGTGCACACTTCTGGCGGAGGGGTTGTATACCCCTAGCCCATCCATTTTTCCCCAGGCTAGACTGACAGACAAGCACCTCCCCTGCGCCATCCCAACTTCTGCACCTGTGCCTATCGATTCAGTATTGGATGGGAGAAGGGAGAGGTGTTAATCCCCTTGGAGGAGCAATGTTGTGCGAAACTTCCCAGGTGACCATGCTTCCAATGTCCGACTTCCCTTTATTAATATCAAGTAGCTATTTACAGTAACATTGTGACATTGAATAACCTCAGATGGTCTTCCTATTCAAATAAGACTGCAGGTAAAGGGGTCTAATAGAGGGCCCCACATAATAGATGCTTAATTAAGTGATAGTTGCTATTATGCTTATTATAATTAAAGGCAGTTCTTATGTGAGCACATGGACCTCAGGACTGCTCCACTTTGAATTCCCAAGGTTAACAGGACAAAGTTCATTCTGATCCACTTGGGTGGAGGGTTGCTTGTATGTACTTGTCGGCCAGGATCTGGGCAGACTGGAGCTTACACTCTAAGTACAGGGCCTCATCCTATATAATAAGTGTCCCCTCCAGAGTTCAACCAGGAGACCAAGAGTTCAATTGCTCGCTATGATGTGCGCTGATCACCAGGGGATGGTGCAGAACAAAGGGAGGCCTGGGCCAGCAGATGAAAGGCCCTGATCAGCCTGATTGCCCACCATATGGGAGTACCCAGGCCACTGCAGGTCATGGAGCAAGAGAGGAAAAAAGAGAGGGAACTCATTAGTCAACAGAGCCAAATATCAACAGTGCAATGATTGAAATGTCTTTTGAGAGCCACATTTTTTAAACTGAAACTTCTTCTAACGCCACTCACCCAGGAAGTGGTATTTTGTGGAAGAGCCACACTCAAGGGGCCAAAGAGCTGCATGTGGCTTGAGAGCCGCAGTTTGCTGACCACTGGTGATGGGGGAGATGGACTATGGCTAAAAATGCCCTAAGGACCCTGAATTTCGTGCACAGGGTCTCTAGTAGTTATATATATTAAAGAAGGGGATGTCAGTTTTTGATGCCAATTGGGCAGCACTAAAAACATCACTGAGGGAAGTGTGGGCCTCTAGTAGTCAGAAAGTCTGGATTTTACACTTAGGCTGCTGGTGAAGTCTGAGGCTTTTGTCAAGTAGCTTTATTCCTCTGGGCCTCAGTGTTGATGTGTGTGTGTGTGTGTGTGTGTGTGTGTGTGTGTGTGTGTGTTTTCATCTGTAGGGGAATTAAATGCTTCTGCATATAATGGGCAATTCTAATTATTCCAGATGTTCCTAGTATAATAAGCAATGTAGTGAGAGTTCTCTATGTTGCCAGATTAATCAGTATTATTTACATGATTGTATGCAGCCCACACTATAACATCAGGTCTTAGGCAATCAGTGAGGTGGAGCTATGGTGATGGGCAGTGGTCGGCAAACTCATTAGTCAACAGAGCCAAATATCAACAGTGCAATGATTGAAATTTCTTTTGAGAGCCACATTTTTTAAACTGAAACTTCTTCTAACGCCACTTTTTCAAAATAAACTCACCCAGGAAGTGGTATTTTGTGGAAGAGCCACAGTCAAGGGGCCAAAGAGCTGCATGTGGCTTGAGAGCCGCAGTTTGCTGACCACTGGTGATGGGGGAGATGGACTATGGCTAAAAGAGAGTTGTGTCTCATCTGTGCTCTTCAACCTCCTGAAATTCTGGAATAGGTCTATGACCTTAGTTGCAACTGGACTATATAAGTCTGCTATTCCCTTTTTGAACAAAAATCATACAGGTGAAGGTTTAAGTCTGAAAGCAGATTGAAGTGTTCAATTTTTTTATGGTCGCTTCTTAGATGTATAACATTCTTTTTCATGAGCAGTCTCTTCCTGTATGAGATTGATTTTTGCTGGTGAAATTGCCTTGCTTACTGGTATGTGAGTAGCAGTAACCCTATGCCAATGGAAGAAGATGAACTGTCACCCAAGGACCAAGTGGGAGGCCTTCCAGGTCTCCTATGTGTCTTACTGTGGCTGCTATAGAGATGTACATTCAGTGGCCAGATTATTATGATCTCTGAATGCATAATAACCTGGCCACTTAGTGTATATCCTATATAATAAAAGGCTAATATGCAAATTGTCCCCTCGACCAGGAGTTCAACCAGCAGGCAAGCTGGCCAACTGCCAATGTCCCCTCCTCCTGGCCAGGCTGGCTGGACCCCACCCATGCACGAATTCATGCACCAGGCCTCCTATATCTCTATATCTCTATCTCTATCTCTATCTCTATCTCTATCTCTATCTCTATCTCTATCTCTATCTCTATCTCTATCTCTATCCATACACTGAGTGGCCAGATTATTTCGGAGATCATAATAATCTGGCCACTTAGTGTTAAGAATCATCTGGAGGGCTTTTTAACTGAACTCCAGGCCCCAGCTTCAGATTCTGTGAATCTGAGATTTGCATTTCCAGAAAACTCCCAGGTGATACTGGTGTTGGTCCGTGTGCCCAGGTTAAGGTGAACAGCTGTAAACTGTTTTCTAAAACATCATTTTCTGAAGTCTGATAGAAAAGGATGCCACTAGAAGTTGAAGGGCTGTTTGCCAGTCAAATTTGGTTGTCTTCCTTTCCCCTCACCCGCCCTTCTCCCAAGGTAAGGTGAGGAATGTCTAAGATGACCCCTTCCTGTCAACCTGGCGTGGCTTTATCCCTTACTCTAAAGGCCCCGGGGCTTGGATGCCTTTCTGGATAGGCATTTTGTTCATGGAAAATAAAAAGCTTTGTTTATGCCAAATCTTCAGAATGTATCCTTTTAATATCCTGGAGGCTGGGTGAAAGCATCAGTAGACAAGCCAATGACCAGATGTTTTGGGGATTTGTAGCTCTCTTCTTGAATCCCTTTGTTGGAACCCAAAGTAGAAAATAGAAATGAAAGTGACAGATGCCAAACTTCAGTCCTGAAGATATTTTTCTTCCAGCAGGATACTTCCCCTTGTTGGGCAGCCTGTTTTACACCGCAGTGGTCGGCAAACTGCGGCTCGTGAACCACATGGGTTCTGGTGACTAATGAGTTTGCCGACCACTGGACTAGACTAAATGTTACCTTGTAATTGGAAGCTGTGAGGATTAGGCAATTTTGGCATATTGTGTGCAAAGAGGTAAAGGGTAGTATATGACAGTGGTCGGCAAACTCATTAGTCAACAGAGCCAAATACCAACAGCACAAAGATTGAAATTTCTTTTGAGAGCCACATTTTTTAAACTTAAACTTCTTCTAATGCCACTTCTTCAAAGTAGACTCACTCAGTCCATGGTATTTTGTGGAAGAGCCACCACACTCAAGGGGTCAAAGAGCTGCTGTGGCTCAAGAGCTGCAGTTTGCCGACCACGGCTCTAGTGAGCGCTCACTGGTGGAATGGGTTGAAGGCTATGGAATACTCCATGGTGAGGCAAATGCCTGCGTTGTTATATGTAACTACATGTGATAATTATACCTTCCCAGAGATACCCCAAATCCACCAGAAGGCTCCCCCCCTCCCCGCAACACCCCAGTATTTACCATCTTCCTTAGATTTCTGAGTTACTGTATTTCTGCATTTTGGTATTGGATTCCCCTTATGTCTAAAGTGGAAATATGATAGAAGTAGTTGTTGATACTTTCAAGGTGGGGCTACTTCCTGGGAAGTCAGAGAAAAGGGGGCCTTGGAAACAGGTCCAGGGGGATAAGCCCCGGATGAGCTGCTGTTGCCCATTGCTCCCCTGGTTGCAAGTTTCCTGGGGACCCTTAGAGTTTAGGAGGAAGAGAATTCACTTGAAAAGATTTGAGTGGGCATGCGCCGAAGAGGGAACATCTATAGTGATTTTATTTATTTTTCGTTGAAGTAACTTAAAGAGCTGGAGAGGCAGCAAACACCCAGGGCTGAGTGGCATAAGTGAGAGTCTTGAGTCAGCTACTGACTGCTTGCTAGGCTGCACATGGCACTTAATATCACTTAAACTCAGTAAAACAACACATGCTCTTTATGAAGGGTAAATCATTGTATGTATATGAGGGCACATTGCAAACGGAAACTAACTCGAGTTACAACCTTCTGATTTATTAACTAAATTTGAATAACAGTATCGATTTTATCAATTAGAATGCTCATGTTTTAAAGAAAGTCAATGCCTCTAAGACTCCTTTTTGTTTTGCTCAGGAAAGCAAGTGACTTGATTTAAAGGCTATATTCAAGCGACTGATTATGTTAGGCCTTACTGCTCTCTCTCTTTTTTAAAAACATATTTTTATTGATTTTTTACAGAGAGGAAGAGAGAAGGATAGAGAGTTAGAAACATCGATGAGAGAGAATCATCGATCAGCTGCCTCTTGCACACCCCCCACTGTGGATGTGCCAGCAACCAAGATACATGCCCTTGACTGGAATCGAACCCGGGACCCTTCAGTTCGCAGGCCCACGCTCTATCCACTGAGCCAAACCAATTTTGGCCTTGTTGCTCTCTTAAAGGAATTGTGGCATGGGCATTCGCTGGGGGGAGGAGGGGGGACGGCGTGACTGGGGAGCAGTCAATTGCGGGGAGGGGGGCGTGCACACGTGGAGAGGAGACATATGTAATACTTTAAACAATAAGGACTTTTTAAAAAAGTAATTGGTTAAAAAAGGAAGTATGGAACAAACACATCACATATACAGTAAAGCACTTAGGACTATTAGTCTTCTGAGATGGGCTTTTCAGGACATGATTTCATTGACATTTGGCAAGGCGTTAATCCTCATGTTCAAGGAAATTGCCTTAAAGATAAAAATATGCAAGAGGACTGATTTGAGGGACATTACCCCAAAGCAAGGGATGCAGATTTGCAAAATGCAGTTTTCATAGAAGTCATTTGTATTCATGTAATGACTAACTTTTGTACTGAGGTGTTTGTAGATTAATTTTCTTCTTTGATTGACAGGCAGAGGCAGAGAGAGTTTATTATTTACTTTTTGATAAAAAGATGACCTTGAAATTTAGCCTTCTAGTTACTGTCCATACCTGACTGTTAATGTTAGTTGCTGAAATCGTGCCTCCTTTTTCCATGAAAATACTCAGCGTTTTTTGTGTGTTTGTTTGGTTTTAAACATTATTTCTTTTCCAATTCTGACACCAATGTTATGTATGGGCCACAAAATCTAGAATTAGTCCAAATTGTAAGCTCACAACTGAGTGACCTGAGTGGAAACTGGATCTTGTATGACTTCATAACTGGTAGGAAGGTAATCATGTCCAAAAAAACAGCATAGCTATAAAGAGATTGAAAATAAAGAAATTCTAACCTACATATAACAGGTTTTTCAAAAACAGGAAGTGGTATTGGGGCAATAATTGAGGTGAGAACTCAAGGATGTGATTATCAGAAACAGTTCAAGGTTTTTTTTGTTTGTTTGTTTTTTAAGGGTGGGGGATTTTTGGATTTTTTAAAAATATATATTTTTATTGATATCAGAGAGGAAGGGAGAGGGAGAGAGAGAAACATCAATGATAAGAGAGAATCATTGATCTGCTGCCTCCTGCATGCCCCCTATTGGGGATGGAGCCTGCAACTCAGGCATGTGCCCTTGACTGGAATCAAACCTGGGACCCTTCAGTCCACAGACTGACACACTGTCCACTGAGCCAAATCAGCCAGGGCAACAGTCCAAGTTTTGAGGAGGACTTTAAATAAAAAATGTTTAGATCCATTGGAATAAGGCTTAAGGACATCTCAAGTGAAAAGCAAAGCAAGGAAGCTACCAGGGGTGGTGGGTGAGGGGGGAAAGACATTATCTGCAGAGGAATAATTGATAAAAACCAATAGTAACCCTAACTGGTTTGGCTCAGTGGATAGAGTGTCAGCCTCACGACTGAAGGGTCCCAGGTTCGATTCTGGCCAAGGGCATGTACGTTGGTTGCGGGCACATCCCCAGTGGGGGGTGTGCAGGAAGCAGCTGATGAATGTTTCTCTCTCATCAATGTTTCTAACTCTTTATCCCTCTTCCTTCCTCTCTGTAAAAAATCAATAAAATATATTAACCCCCCCCAGTAGTTAAGTGTTTGAATGCCAATGGAATTTGAAGAATACATATGGTTTAAGTTTTGTGCCTTGTGGTGGAGGAAGAGATAAGTAATGCTTAACATTCAGTAGAAAAACATATTCAAGTATGTATATTAAAATATTAAGGGTAATAAGTACAGAGATAGACTATGGTTCTTAATTGGTAAGGGGTGGTGAATTATCAAGTCAACTGAATACAGAAAAATAGAAATAAACTAAAGTATGATAAATAGAAAATAAATAAGGCAGCAGAATTAAATTCAAATATTTTTGTCACAAAAATACAAGTGTACTAATGATTCTCACTTAAAAGTCTCAGACTAGAATGTAAAATTCAATTATATGCAGTTTATAAGAAGATATAAAATATAATAGAGTAAGCTTGAAAAATAAAGAGGTTGTTAAAAGAAATGCCAGGAAAATATTAACCCAACGAAAGCTTCCATGTGTCCTGCTCTATTGTTCATCAGTTTATTTTGTTCATTAGATTTCACATATGAGTAGATCATATGGTACTTGTCTTTCTCTGACTGGCTTATTTCACTTCGCATAAATTCAATGAAAAAAGAAAGCTTCCTTGGTGATATTCATATCAGACAAAATGGAATTATAGGGACACAAGCAATAAAAAGCACAATGGGAGATATTTCAAAATGATGGGACTAAGTAAAGAAATGCAGAAGTCATAAACTTCAATAAATCTTACATCATAGCCTTAAAATATATAACACAAAACCCAACAAATTACAAGAAATTATCCTGGTGGGAGGGCTCAGCACAGTGTTTCTTAGTATCAAATTCTTCATGCAATGAGGAAAAAAATAACAAAGTCTAAAGAATCCATACATTATCTTGTACCTAACAGAATATGCATTATTTTGAAGCACACATAGGGTATTCCAAAAAACGAAGACCATGGGCAAGGCCAAAACTTTAGTCTCACATTCTGAAAACTATCTCAGTGGCTTCTTTTCAGATCAAAGGAAATAAAATTAGAAAACAGTGTCCATCAGTAGATGAGTGGATAAAAAGCTGTGGTACATTTACACAATGAATGCTACTCAACCATAAAAAAGAAGGATCTCTTTACCTTTTGCAACAGCATGCATGGACCTGGGGAATATCAAGACAGTCAAAGAAAGACAAATACCATATGATTTCACTTATGTGTGGAATCTAATGAACAGACTCATAGATACAGAGAACAGACTGACAGCTGTCAGAGGAGGGGGTTGGGGGACTGGGTGAAAAAGGAGAAGGGATTAAGCAGAACACACACACACACACACACACACACACACACACACACACCACACGGCAGTAGTATGGTGATTACCAGATAGAAAGGTGTATGGGCAGAGGTAGAAGAGGGCAAAGGGGGATAAGTGGTGATGGAAGGAGACTTGACTTGGGGTGGTGAGCATACAATCCAATGTACAGATGTATTATAGGACTGTACACCTTAAACCTATAATAATAATTTTATTAACCAATGTCACCCCAATAAATTTAATAAAAAGAAAATAATAGCCCTAACTGGTTTGGCTCAGTGGATAGAGCATCCACCTATGGACTGAAGGATCCCAGGTTCGATTCCGGTCAAAGGCATGTACCTTGGTTGCAGACACATCCCCAGTGGGGGTGGGGGTGCAGGAAGCAGCTGATCAATGTTTATCTCTCACTGATGTTTCTGACTATCCCTCTCTATTACTCTCTGTAAAACAATCAATAAAATAATGAAAAAGAAAATAAAAATAGCTTAATTATATATGTTTGAAAACAAAGCCTTCCTCACTCTTAACTCTAATAAGTATTACTCCTCTGAACTAAAGGAAAGTAAATTATAAATATTTAGAAAAATGGTAATAAGTTCTATATTTCATAACTTCTGAAATAGAGCCAAAGAAGTATTCTGAGGGAAGTTCATGGTCTTTTTTTTTAAAAAAAAAAAAGAATATTAGTTTCAGGTACAACTCCAGTAATTGGTAAAAGAACAACAGAGTAAAACCAAGGAAAGAGAAGAAATAAAGATGAAAAAAGATAAGAAGAATAAAAGTCATTTTAGATGACACCAAGCATGTCAAACTCTTGGCACATGGGCCACATGCCTCATTTATTTGACCCATGTTAGCCTTTGAGTTTGACATGCTTGATCTACACAGCCAAAAGTTAAATATTTAAAAGGAATGATATAGCTCAAACCGGCTTGGCTCAGTCGAGCATCGGCCTGCAGACTGAAAGGTCCCGGGTTTGATTCTGATCAAGGGCATATACCTTGGTTGCAGGCACATCCCCAGTAGTGGGTGTGCAGGAGGCGGTTAATCGATGTTTCTCTCTCATCAATGTTTCTAACTCTCTATCCTTCTCCCTTCCTCTCTATAATAAAATATATATATATTTTTAAAAAGGAATGACATAGGCAAATCTCTGGCACACTATTAAGAATTGTGAATTATTGCCCTAACCGGTTTGGCTCAGTGGATAGAGCATCGGCCTGCAGATCAAGGGTCCCGGGTTCAATTCCAGTCAAGGGCATGTACCTTGGTTGCTGGCACATCCACAGTGGAGGATGTGCAGGAGGCAACTGATTAATGTTTCTCTCTTATCGATGTTTCTAACTCTCCCTCTTTATCTCTGTAAAACATCAATAAAATATATTAAAAAAGAATTGTAAATTATTTATAAATTTGTCAATATACTTAAACCTAGGCAATATGAATTTCTTAGAAATATGCATATGTCTACACCCATGCACAATTGACCCAAGAATTAGCAAACTTCAATAAAGTCACTGAAACATTAAAACTGTGATTTAACGTACATATCTCACTCAAAATAATTTGAAGACTAAAGAGTTTGAGTAAAGTTTTAGACAACCCTTTTCTTCTATAAGATTTACCATAGAACATATTTAAAGGAAAATTCATAAAACTTATATGGCTATAACTAAAGTGAAATTAGGTCAGGCAGAGCTATAGGTCAATCTCACTTATGAACACTGATATGAAAACCCAAATAAAAACTGGAAAATCAAGTGGGAATTTATACCAGGGATATAAGAATGTTCAAACACTATGAAGGCTATCAGTGAAATTCAGTATATTAACAAATTAAGAGAAAACAGGTGTATACATCCATCCCAATCAATGACAAAAAGGGATAACATCAAGAAAACCCATTGGTGATAAAAATCTCATGCCAAATAAAGGCAAAGACTTAGTAAACATCGTAATTCTTGCCCACAATTAAGTATTCCCATTGAGGTTATCTCTATTTCTCCTACTTAATAGTATTGTGCTAGAGGTCTTCACCATTTAATACAACAGGAGAAAAAAAAAAGTATAAGAACTTAAAAGGAAAAGAAAGAAGCCAAATTTTTTTTTTATTTGCACATTGTCCATAGAAAATCAAGGATAAACTCATACTATGAATCTAATAATAGAGTTGAGCCAGGTTTTATGTGATATGATCAGTATAAAAAAATTAATCATGCCCATACACCAGCAGCAACCAATTAAATAGATATGGAAAAGTATTATTTTCAGTGTAAGAAAAAAATACAAACCTGGTAAAACTACAAATCTAATAAAATATATGGAAGCTCTTTAAGGAAAAAAAAAAACTTTATTGAAGAGAAATAGAGCAATGGAAAAAAAAGTTTTTCATCACACAGAAAAAAAATAAACAGTATACTTGTTAATTTACAAAAATGTAAATCATATAGAAGCTACATTACTCAATTGGAACATTCAATATTGTGAAAAATGTCAATTCTCCAAAATTAATCTATGAATTCATTGTATTGCCAAAAATCCCAATGAGATTTTTAATGAAACTCGCCAAACAAATTTTAAAATCCTTATAGAATAGTAAATGAACAGACTGGATATTTGTAAAAAAAAAAAACTTCCCAAACATTAGGACTATTATGCAGCTGTAGTAATTAACATAGCATACTGGTGGTACAGAAGGAGACAAATAGATCAGGATCAAAATAGAGGACACCAAAAGAAATTAAAAACTTTTCTGCAAGGAAGGTGGAATTAAAATACATTCTTTCTACTCCTAGAAATATTTTGGTCCTTGTTCTTTTATTGAGTTTCCTAGATTTGTGATTATATTTTTTACTAAAGAATGAAAATTTAAAAATCAATGAGGAAATAATGGGTCATTCACTAAATCATGTTGGGAAAATAACTTTCATATGAAAAGATGAACTGCTTCCTCAGACTGTTCACAAAAAACTCTAGATGAATTAAATGTTTAAGTTAAAAAAGAACCTTTAAAACAGTCACAAGAAGTTGTAAAATAATTTCTTTATTACTATGGGCAATGGAAGACGTAAAGCATAAATCACTAAAAGCACAAAACATGGGAGGAAAAGAATACATTTGACTACATCAACATAGACACTTCATAGTAATAAAAGGCTAATATGCAAATGGTCATCATGCCTTGATGCCATAATGACCAATCAGCAAGTATTTGAGGCTGTGCGGCACCTGGCACTGGGCCAGGGGACCTGAGGCTGTGCCACCTGCCTGGCGGGGCTTGATGGGGATGGGGCCAGCCAGGTCTGGTTCTCATGCGATTTTGAGGCACGCTAGTGGGTGGGAACTTGACTCTGGGCCCCACGGTGTGCCCCAGACTCTGACAGAAGGTTTTCATATACATTTTACTAATTTTCTTTCATCTCTGACACTTCTATTATAGAGAAAGAACAAATAGCAATATTAAAATATTTTCTCTAATTCCCTTTTAATGTGTACGAATTTTGTGCACCAGGCCACTGGTTTGCAAATAGAAGCACACTGTTGTACACAAGATTGAGAGAAAGGCAACAGATGGGAGGAAGATATTTTTAACATATGTAATAATGGATTAGTATCCAAAATGCATAAAGAACCTCAATACTTTAATAAGAAAAGGAGAAACATAATAGAAACATGAGCAAAAACTGTAACACTTTCACCAGCATGAGTTATAAGTTTAAAATAACATTACACCTCAAGGTGCTTGCCCTACACAGTCACACTCATGCACAAGGAGGGAACAAGGATGCTCATCTCAGGCCTCTTTATACAAATAAAATAAACCCCATAAATATCTGTTGAGAGAAGACTAACAAAATGTGGTCTCTTTACAAAATGAAATAAGGAACTGCAGATACAGAGTAAAGAAATAGATCTCTCCTTAAAATCAATGTGGCCAGATGCTGAAAAGACACTCTTTACTGTACAATGAACTCACGGTAATGGTTATCCAGTGAAAGGGGAGATGATGGATGTGACTGAGGTTGGAGGGCCAAGGGGATTTTGTTCTTATTTGTGTGTGTTCATGTCTTAAAGAGGGTGTGTAGGCATATCATTTTGCCAGTGAAAATAAATATGCATAGGAAAAAAACAGAATGCTTGGAGGCATGGAACAGACTGACATACCTCAATGTGGGGCTGGGGGACAAGGAGAGAGAAACAAAGAACTTGTATACTTATATGGATAGCCCATCGACATAGACAATAGGGTGGTGAATACCTGGAGGGGTGGGGAGGGGCTGGGTGACAGAGGCTAAAGGGGGAGAAATGAGAGATAACTGTAATATTTCAACTATATAAATACATGAATGAATACATAAATAAATACACACACAATAACAAATTGAAATTAGATTGAATTTGCAAACTGCAAATTTGAGCTCTACACTGCCTTGAGAAATAGGCATTAATTATTTCCATGTTCTAGATGAGAACATGGAACCCTAGGGTGCCTCATGACATGGCTAGGAGGCTAGTAAGAGGCAATAGTTTAGGGAAGACTCCAGGCTTTTCCCATCCCCCATCTGCCACAGGGCCCATTCCCTTGAAATTGAGTTATCACCAGCTGTCTACTTGGGTTTCATCTGTACTCACCTGGCTTCAATGACAATTAGGTACCTGGGTAGGGCTGTGTTCACAGATGGGAATCAAGTTGAGCAGCCAATATAGAGACTAAACCCCCAACACCCTTTTTGCATCCAACCAGTTCCAGTAGACAGAATGGTTGGTGACAAACTGGTTGATAAAGAAACATGCTTGGTTTCTGTTCGTATCTTATTTTTCCAGATTTCAAAATGTCATAAAGTAAGTGTGGTAATAACTAGTATCTGTGAGGTTTGGCACAACGTAATAGTGGTATTATTTTTTAAAAATATATATTTTTATTGATTTCAGAGAGGAAGGGAGAGGGAGAGAGAGATAGGAAGATCAATGATGAGAGAAAATCATAGATCAGCTGCCTCTTGCATGCACTACTGGGGATGGAGCCCACAACCTGGGCATGTGCCCTGACTGGGAATCGAACTGTGACCTCCTGGTTCATAGGTTGATGTTCAACCCCCGAGTGGCCAGAAAAAAGTGGTATTATTTTTAATAAGAAATTACAGTTGTCTTAAGGAGAAATTAGGGAAAGAAGAGAGAAAAAAATGAAATTTATATTTCTAGTTGACAGAAGCAGCTGATGAAAAGAAAACTGGCTAGTTGGTTACTACAATCAAGTCTTATGTTATGTAGTTCTTATGATCAGTCTCAGTAGGACATGTATATAAGCTTTTATTAGTACAGAAATACTTCTAGAAAGGTTTGACATTTATTAAAGTGTATTTTATTGCAGGCAAAATTGTATATATCAAAGAACTTTCAACATGTTATAATGCATTTAAAGTAATTTTGACTAGTAGGAAGTTTTCTATAATTGTATGCACTTTCAGGCAAAATTTTATATATAAAATAACTTTAAAATATTATAATGCATTTAAAGAAATTTTGTCTACTAAAAAGTTCACTATAGATGTACCTTGTTTGAACAAAGACCTTTGAACTGAAAGGAAAAAGGCAGAATTAAGTGAATTTAGAGTCTGGTAATGTTTTAAATGGACTACATACCTACATATATTTTTTCTTGTGAATAAGGGATATATTTTACTCTAGGGCTTTTCATAGTCTATTTTAAAAAATATATATTTTATTGATTTTTTACAGAGAGGAAGAGAGAAGGACAGAGAGTTAGAAACATTGGTGAGAGAGAATCATCGATCAGCTGCCTCTTGCACATCCCCTACTGGGGATGTGCCCACAACCAAGGTATGTGCCATTGACCAGAATCGAACCCAGGACCCTTCAGTCTGCAGGCTGACGCTCTATCCACTGAGCCAAACCGGTTTTGGCTTCATAGTCTATTGAAGTTTTTAGACCCAACTTTTTATTTTAAGAGAAAATAAATATTGGTATGTGAACTTATAATAAGTGTCCTAATGAAATATTTTTCATCTATAATACTTGGTAGATACAAGTGTCCAGAAAATAAATTTGAAATGAGAATAAATCACCATCTATGAATTCAGTTAAATATATTTTTAATTTAAATGACCACTTATGATATATGGAAAAAGTGATATATATAATCTGTAGCATGAGCCAAGACTTGTCAACAAATAATACATGGTTCCTTATAAAATTAAAGGAAGTATCTAATATATATATATATATATATATATATATATATATATATATATATGGCTAAGTGTCCATCCATCTGACCAGTAGCTATGATGCACACTGACCATCAGTGGGCAGATGCTCAACACATGAGCTGCCATGATGTGCACCACAGACCTGGCATGACAAACCAACACTTGGCTTCCCCTGAGTGGGACATTGGCACCACCACCACCCTGAAGCAACACCCCTCCAAATCACAGCCAATGCTACCAAGACACCATGGTGCAAAATGCAGCCAACAGCCCAGCACAGCCCAGAAATGATCGCTGTGGCCACCGGGTAATAACATCACATAGCAACACCCAGCTTCCTCTCCCTAGCAACTAGCCTCTTTGGAGTTTCTTTAGTCCAGGAACCCCGACTTGCTTTATAGCCAGATGCAAACAATTTACAGTTTAACCAAATGTTTGTGAAGCATTTTCTTGTGCCCCATCTCTTTTGATCCTCACAGAAGTCCTGGAGTAGGGAGATAGGACTCAGTATAATCCTATTTTCTTTTCATTAGGAAGATGCGAATAGCGATATTAAAATATTTCTTCTAATTAATTTCCTTTCAATGTGCATGAATCCATGCCCCTGGCCACTATATTTAATAAACAATATAACATTTATTTTAGAGTAGAGATAAGTACTGTATTAGTATCCTGTACCAAGTGATTCAGAAACATGCCATCTCATGAATAAAATATTGAAAAGAGAGAGAAAATTTGTAAGACACAAGTTGGAATGGTAATTTGTTAAAAAATATCAGAAACATTCCTTTTTCCCCAATTATTCACAAACAGAACATTTTGAGGTACATAGTACATATGAATTATCTGAGGTACATAGTACATATGGATTAGCTGCATTTAAGATGTATTAATTAATGAATTTAATTTTTTGAGTGGCTGCTCTGTTCCTGGAGTGGAATCAAGGATGAAAAAGATAAACTTCCTCAGTCCCACAAGAAACTCAAATCTAGCATGAGAAATTTTTATAGATAAAAATGGTTATAATACAATTAGAGGCCTGTTGCAGGAAGATTCCTGTAAGAATAGGGCTTCCTGCAGCAGTCTCTGCTGCCTCGCCTACTTCCCTCCCTTCTCTGCAGCTTCACTCCCTTCTGCAGTGCTTGGCTTCCTTCTATGCTGTCTTCAGTCTTCACTCTGCACCTGGATATTAAAATTAACCACCATATTGTTTGGGTTAATTTGCCTACTCTATCCTGATTGGCTGGTGGGCGTGACTTGTGGGCATAGTAGAGGTACAGTCAATTTACATGTTTCTCTTTTATTAGATAAGATGTGGTAAACACAAATCCCATGGCTTTCCCACTTAAAAAGCAAAACAAGTAAAAGCTAACTTTGAAGCATCCATTTTACTTAAAACCCCAATTCCTTTGTTTGGTATTCCAGACCCTTCTCATGCATCTACCTCTTCAAAGTTTCTCTCCCATCAACCCCCCTTTTCTCTCATGGCCCTTTTCCCTCAACATACAAACTCTCCTTTAGCCACAGTAACCCTCTCATCATTTCCTGAACTTAAGTCTTTCAGATGTGTATGACTTTGCACATGCCTGTTCTTTCCACACAATCCCCATGTTCAATTCCAGTGAATGTCTACAGTCTTTTTCAATACTCAAGTCCAACACTGCCTCCCCTGTAGCCTTCCCTGACTTTCCCAGCCACAGCAATAATCTCCTGGAATCACATTTTTATTTGTGTTTGCTTGTCGGTTGCCTCCAATAGGCTGTGCCTTCAGGAGGGCAGAAATCATATTCATTTTCTATCACTGTCTAAAATAATTTTGGGCATGATGTAAGAGATTACTAAGTGCCTGTTGAATGAATTAATAATTAAGTACAATAATGGAGTATACAGGGGGCTTAGGGTGAATTCTGTTAAGCTTTTTACCCAAGAACATTCAGCAGGTGCCTGCACTCCCTAAAAGCTCTTTCTTAGCCGGGTATCAAGATAATGGATTTGGCATCATTCTGTGGGAGTAGGTGTCAAAAACTGTGAAGGGTCTGAGATTTTTCTCCGCTTGCAAGCTAATAAGTGAGTTTGACACAGTTTCATGGATGCTGAAAGAAATGGCAGGCTCCTCAGGCAGAGACAAAGGACTTCATTACTCATGGTAAAGTTGTCAGCATGAGCTTCATGTTTGTACCAGTTCCTCTCAGTTGCATGGTGGTGACCCAAGGTGGGCCTGGGTGTGGATGCTGTGTATACTGTTGGTTTTCAACCGAGGTTAGGAGCTTTTGTTGGAGAGTGGGAATTTTTGAGCATGCTTCCAGAGAGGACGTGGACTATGCCCAAGATAGAGTTGTCAGTGCTGACACTAGGCCAGGCCTTGAGATAGGGTCTCATGGCCTCTTCCCAGCATGTAGGCCTTCTTTCACAGAACACTGTCAGCTTTCTGAAGAACAGGATGACCCTCAGAATAACATGGTCATCAATGGCATGATTCTGACATTGCTTGGAAAACTGTTTTGTCTTGGGTTGCTTGTTCTGCAAAAACAGGATGTGTTTAATGTGCTTAAAAGGGGTCCTACACAAAGGATCAGGGCTGCTCTCTGGACTCCCCGAGTGGAGAAAGGCAGAGCAGTCGCTGGCCAGCTGGCCGGCTAATAAAGGCTCCCTACATTTTGATTTGGTCTGGGCTCCAGTGGTTGTTCACTCGCATTCACTCCACAATACTCTGAACATATGAAATACAATGTTTTAAAGGGGCTGTTAGCAAACTTACCCAGCCTTTGCCCCAGTGTAAGATACTCTCTCTATTATTCTGGAAAGCCAACCTCTGCCCTCAGCTCTGGAGGGAGGCAGTATCTCTATATTCCAAGGTTGTTTGCTATGTATAGGTTCAGGGCTAGCGTGAGGCAAATGAGGTGCCTAAGGTGCAACATTTAAAGAGGCACTCACTTTCAGGTGCTGACTGTGCACTTGCATAACCCTGACAGTGAGTGTATCTTTAAACTTGCAACCTTAGATGCCACATTTGCATCACTCTAGTCCTGCTCTGTGATATACAAACAATCTCAAAAAGATAATCTGTAACAAAAGCTGTCAATGCCTTTATTCAGAAGGCAGGGAAGAATGTGAGATACCCATGGAGAATTGTATCCTAGCCATAAATAATTCCCTAGTTATAAACAAATGTTTAAATGTCTCTTACCTCTGCACCTGTTAACAGGGACTCTGATGCTAATACTTTGGAAATGATTGAGCAAATCCTTAATTTTCAAAAATATTTTAGGTTTCCAGCCATTTAACTCCTAGATATTTATCTAAGAAAAATGAAAGTATATGGAAATACAAAGACTTGTACATGAATGTTCATAACAACTTTATTTGCTGCTAGTAAAAATCCAAGCACCTAGAAAAATATGGCATGCCGATAGGATATAATAATTCCTAGAAATATAAAGGAATGAGCTATTGATACATTAAAAATGAATGGGTATCAAAATGACTATGCTAATTGAAAGAAGCCAAAAATCTATATCTTTATTCATTCATCTATACTGTATGATTCCATTAATGTAAAAATATGGGAAATGTAAACTATAGTGGCAGAAAGCAGATCAGTAGATTAGAGAGACAGGAAACTTTTAGAGGTGATGGAAATGTTCATTGTCTTGATTTCATGAGTAGATATACAGCAGCATTTATGGAATTGGATATTATAAATATTAGGGATGTTATTGTATGTTAACCATACTTGACTAATTCTATTTTAAAAGGAAGATTTTAGATTCAGAAATGGAGTGAGAATAGATGCTTGGCTCTTTTGCCCCTGGGTTCAGAGGAGAGGTATTTTGCCTGCTACCCAATGACTTCTTCCACATTATCTGAACTTTCTCAATTTGTATCGGGAGTGAAATTCTTCAGAATTGAAAGATTATTTATATGTGAACATGAAAAGGCAGGAGCACAGGGGACACATAAGGTGCTCTCAGTGATTCATCGCTGGTGTGAATCAGCACAGTTAGATTGCTCTTCTTCCAATATGTAACTGAAATCACTGTTTGAAAAAAAATACAAAAAAACAGGCCCTGGAAGGGGGAGTGGGATAAATCACTTTGGCGATATGGAAAGATCAGGACAGAGAGGAAATGCAAGTTGGAACTTAGGATGGCTGGTGTTCTAGAAAGTAGTAGAGGGGGAGATGTAGATATATTAAGATAGCTTATCAAAATAAGTTGCTCCATGCCATATTATAGGTGTTTGATAATTATTTAATTGGTGGATGAATGGGCAAATGGATGAATACTGCCTAGGGCTGGCTTAGGGCAAAGGAAAGAAGAAGGATGCTTTTTTCTTTGCATGTTGAGATAAGTAGTTTGGATGGATTTTCTATGGAAAATATATTCTAACTCCCAGACAACTGACTAAAAATTACTTGGACACCAGGCTATGTCTTATTCATAATAAACAAGCATATATTGTTCTATGACCTAAGAACTGCACCTTTTAGAACCATTGGGACCCACCTTAAGAATTAAATAAGCCAGAGAAAGACAAGTACCATGTGATTTCACCCTTATGTGGAATCTAATGAACAAAATGAACTAAGAAGCAAAATTACAGACTCATAGAGGCAGGCCAACAGCTGTCTGTGCTTGGGAGCTTGGGGTAGAGGGATTGAGAAAAAATAAGAGAAAAAAAACTCATGGACAGGACAACAGTGTGGTGATTGCCAGGGGAGGAGGGTGGAAGGAGGTGGAGGATGGTATAGAGGGATAAATGGTTATGGAAGGAGACTTAACTTGGGGTAGCAAATACACAGTACAGTGTAGAGATGATGTATTGTAGAATTGTACACCTAAAACCTGTATAATTTTTTGACCAGTTTCACCCCAATAAATTCAATCAAAAGGAAAAAATGTTCACTCTTCTTAAGTATTGAGAAATAGTCATCTAAGCAATGTTGATAAAATTAAAGCTAACCTGGGTTCTTGATAAAAGATCAACTCTCAACTAGTTTCAGAAAAGGGAAGAGTTCACTATGGGTTATACAGTGGTGCCTCGCATAAAGAACGCCTCGCACAGCGAACGCTGCACACAACGAACTTCATTTCATGATTCATACAACGAACTTCGTTTCACACAACGAAGTCGCCCGAGCTTCCACGACCGCTTTGCCCAAGCTTCCACGACTGCTTCGCCCGAGCTTCCACGATCGCTGCCGATGTATTGCATCCTTCCGCGCAGGCACTGCAGGCAGTCGTTAGTCACTGTGCTTAACTTAAGCACGTATCGCGGCAATCGTTCTTCATTACGAATTAAATCACGCATGTATCACGGCAGTCGTCCTTTTAAGTTAAACTCAATATTTTTTTTATATCATGGCTTCTAAAAAAAAGCAGGAAGATGATTTCTGTTGAAATAGGAAATAATTAGAAGGAGTGAATGTGGGGTAAAACAGTGTGACCTCGTCAAAGAGTTTGGCCTCAGCAAGACCACCATTTTCACCATTTTGACAAATAAGGATGCAATCAAGTCAGCCAAAGTAGCCAAAGGAGTATCAAAACTATTTCATGAAAAACATAGGTCTTCAATCCACGAGGAAATGGAGAGGCTATTAGCGATTTGGATTAAGGACAGGCAGGTGAAAAGTGACGTAACAACCCAAGATATTATCTGTCACAAAGTCAAGAGAATTTATGACGATCTAAAGAAAAACGTCCCTGGAAGTAGCAGCAATCAAGATAATGAAGAAGAATTCAAAGCCAGCAGGGGGTGGTTTTTTAGATTTAAGAAAAGGTGTGGAATCCACAGTGTTACTATGCATGGTGAGGCTGGCAGTGCTGACAAGAAAGAAGCAGAAAAGTTCTCTATTACCTTTCAAAAATGTATTAAGGATGAAGGATACTGCCCACAACAAGTGTTCAATGCCGATGAAACGGGTCTTTTCTGGAAAAGAATGCCGAGCAGAACCTTCATTACAAAAGAGGAGAAGAAATTGCCAGGACACAAAGCCATGAAGGACAGACTTACCCTTATGTTTTCGTCTAATGCCAGCGGAGACCTCAAGATCAAACCTCTATTGGTTTATCACTCTGAAAATCCAAGAATTTTCAAGAAAAATAACGTTATTAAGTCCAAACTGCCCGTCCATTGGAAGTCCAATCAAAAAGCCTGGGTGACCCAAGTTATCTTCAACGAATGGATTCTGGAAACCTTTGCTCCTGCCGTGAAGAAATTCTTGCTGGAAAAAGAACTGCCGCTCAAAGCCCTTCTGATACTTGACAATGCCCCTTCTCACCCAAAAGACCTAGAGGAAATATTGCAGGAAAATTATCCTTTTATCAAGGTGCAGTATTTGCCACCAAACACCACATCCATTCTTCAGCCAATGGATCAGCAAGTTATTGCGAACTTTAAAAAACTCTATACTAGAGCCCTCTTTAATAAGGTGTTTGAAGAATGCGAGTTTGGTGGAGACAATATGACTGTCCGAAAGTTTTGGAAGGAGAAATTTGATGTCCTTATGGCAATACGACTTATACAGAAGGCCTGGGAAGAAGTGTCACAAAGGACCCTCATTTCTGCTTGGAAGATGCTTGTGCCTTCGTGGACCCAGGAAGAAGCAGTAGTAGTTGATGACACAGAAGTGGTGAAGGACATCATCACAGTGACCCAAAGGTTGGAATTAGAGGTAGAGGAAGAGGATGTAGAGGAGCTTATTGAGGAACATGAAGAAGAGCTGACAACTGAAGAGCTCCAAGCACTTCTGGTCCAGCAACAGGACAATGCTCAAAGGGAAGCGTCATCTGATAACGAGGAGCAATAATCAACCAATCAACCAATCCCAACTGCTGACATCAAGAACATCCTGGTCAAATGGAAAGCAGTTCAGGAGTTTACCAATGCCCACTATCCGGATTCAGCTGAAGCAAACAGGATCAACGATCTTTACTCCGATACTCTTGTCCGTTATTTCCGGCAGATGTTGGAGAAAAGAGAAAAACAAACGACTTTGGACAGGTTTTTCATGAAACCATCGGCCAAAAAGCAGAAAATGGATGAAGATGTGCAAGATTCGGTAGACTCTACTTAGCCTGTCTTAAAATTAAAAAAATGTGTGTGTTTTTTTTTTTTAAATTATGTTTTTAGATGTATCTAAATAAAAATAATAACAAAAAAATTATCTTTTTTATGTCATCTTAGCATATTTTATGCTACAGAACGAATTATTTTTTTTAACATGTATTGTTATGGGAAAACGCGTTTCACATAACGAACTTTTCGCATAACAAACTTGCTCCTGGAACGAATTAAGTTCGTTGTGTGAGGCACCACTGTACTTTATGGATGAAGTTGGCTATGAGCTTCGTGTTGAAGGATGGTGGATGGTTTATAATTGGATTGGCAAATGGGAAGTGAGAGGGCGTTCCAAGAACAAAGACATGTGAGGAGAGCAGTCTGCCTTCAGTTGAGGGAGCATGTTTGCAAAGTGTGGGTAGGCAGATGGGGACCAAGTTACTAAGGACCACATTGGTAAGAAAATGGAAAGATAGGCAGAAGAGTTTAGATTCTATCCAATAGACATTTGGAAGCCTATATAGGATGATTCATTTGTAAGTAATAAAAAAGGACTTTCACAAATATAGGTTAGGAAACCAGTCCTGAGCATATTGACTTTCTGTTTTCATATTTGCCACCTTATAGTCATAACTAGAGGTCTGGTTACTGAATCCATGCATGGGGATGGGGAAGTCCAGCAGGCTTACTCCAATGGGGGCCGATTGGGGCTGGGCCTGCAGTGGGGGGAGGGGCCACAGGAAATTGTTTTGGGAGGAGAAGGCGATCCGGCCCTGATCAGGCCAGTTGGCCACTGCAGTGTGCTTCATAGCAACTGGTCGTTCAGTTGTTCCAGTCACTTGGGTTTTATATATATAGCAGTCGATATGGCTGCTATAGCTCTAGGCATCACTTCTATATTCATGTTGGGAAGCAGGGGGGAATGGTGATGCCAGCCAGCTCTCTTCTCATCCCTGTCCCTTTCAAAAGTGATTAAAAGCTTTTCTAAAAGCCTTTGTCAGATTTTTGGTTTCATTTCATGGGACAGTACTGGGCTACATGCCTAACTCTAGGGCAAAGGAATCTAGGAAAGAAAGTATTGGGCTTTCCAGCCTCTCTATGTCAAGGCAGAAGGGTATTAGTAATGGCTGTTGAGTTCATTAATAAACATGTGTTACAGAGCCATAGTGGTTCTTGAGTAGGAAAATGGCATGTTGAAGATTGTCCTCAAAAAATTCTTAACTTGAGAAAAGGAAAGTTGGGCTGATTTTAGATGATTTTCCATAAAACATCTACCCATTTCTCCCTGCCACTGAGGGTATCTACTTCTTCACCTCACTAATGTTGGACTTGGCCACATGATTATCTTTGAACAATGGAATGTAGGTGGAAATGATAGTGCACTAATTCTGAGACTAAGCCTAAGAAGCATCTCATGTTTCTGATTATGTTTATTCTGCTTATTTTTATCATGCTTCTTCCACTGCCCTGAAATCAATATGCCTCCCTAGTAGCCCACTGGTTCCAGTACAATAAAGATATGTGGAACAGGGTCATCCTGGACAACCTGCAGACCTGCAGCTTGAAGAAGAGCTACCATAAGCTGACCTGTAGAAACTATGAGATTAAAGATAAAGAGACATATTCTGTTCTACTGAGATTTATGGCTTCTTGTTATACAGCAGTAGTGTAACAAACCTTATGTTAAATTGATCTCCCTAAGACATTGTTGTTATTCAAAATTCAAAATAATATCGACATAAGGTATTTGTACTCAGCTCACACATCAGTGACAATTGATAGTTTTCCCTAGTAGGAAGGTAGACTAAGTATGTCTCGATTTTACAGATTAGAAAATAGACTATGAGAAGTAAATTATTTCCTAAAGCCCAATTGACTAGTATTTGGAAGACCCTGTTTTTATTTGTTTTGTTGTGTGTGTGTATGTTTTGTTGTTTGTCTTTTTGTATTTTGCTCAAAGCCCATTATTTTTAAAATTATCTTTTACTTTGGTTCCAGGGCTACAAAAGTGTCTATTTTGGTTCATAATAGTGTTTATGGGTCCTTGATTAGGACCACGGTGCCTGGAACATTGTAGACATTTAATCTGTTGAATGAATAAATTTGTAATAAATGAATGAATGAATGAATGAATGAATGAAAAAGCCCTTAAGAATTTATCTGTAGTTAGAGGATGAAAGTTTTCATAATCTGTTCAAGTATAAAATGAGGATACACTTCCATTGTCAAACCTTCCCAGTTTCACTCTGCCAATCAAAATACATTCCAACTCGTGAGGGTTGAACTCAACAACCTGGTTATCACCCAGCTTTAGGAAAGCAAAGAAATTATATTTGTCAAGACATTAGAAGAAGACACAGCATATTATTAACATAGAGAAGATGCCATGTGTGCTATGCTTTATCATTTATATCATATGCATCACTATGGCACCCAGGTAGACAGGAACAATGGGATGCTGGGTAGTGGGCCATGGAGATCTCTTAAATCATGTACATCAGCCAGCTCATGTAATAGGCAATAGTGAGATGAGAAAGGGAATGAAGACAATCGAACTCGGAGCAGCCAAAAGGAGGGGGAAAAGAGAAAAAGTGATAATGCTCCTCTCTTAGGCAAGATCTCAATAGAAATGGGGCAGACACCATTCAAAACATCACTTTTCTTCAGTTGTACCACTTGAATTGTAAATAAAGCAAATCATTTAAAATCATTAAAATCTAATGAAGAGAAATATTGCTAAATAATACATTTCTTTTACTTCAATTTGACTACTTTTAATTCTAAGAAAATGAATCAACAACATTTGCTGGGTAACTTCCCAGCGTGCTGAAAGCCCCACCAAATATGGGCAAGGAGGATGAAACCAACAGTGCTGGGATAATATTGTAGTGAGGGAAAGGGAATGGGTGGTGTCGGGATATCTGAATACAAAATCAAAGGAGCTTCAGTAACTCCCCATTATTCTTGGGTGAATGTTAAAATTTGTGCCACTGTTCTAAAGAACTTTTACAATCTGACCCCAATTTTTCTAACCTAATTTCTGGGTATTTTTTCCTCACTACACAGCAGCAAACACTTTAACAGGCTGTAAAATACTTTTTTTTTTTTTTTTTGAAAGCAATGTTATTTAATGAGTTTAGTTAATGCAACTTTCACATAAGAAAATTTCCCATATTGTAGTTGGAACTAATTTCCCAATTCTTCATTCCCTCCTTGTAATATAATAGAATTACAAATCTGTGCACCTACTTTGTGGTACCTCCCACTAGAGGAAACAGTTTATTACCCAGTTGGTTGGTGTAAAGCTTGGCCAATGGAATAGATGGATGAGCAAGCGTGCTTACATGGCTTGGCTTGGTATCTTGAAATTCTGCCATCCACCATGAAAAAAACATTTCACATGTAGCTTCTGGCCCCAGAATGTTGAGGACACATGTTACACATATGAACTTGATATTAAGCCTGGAGTCTAGCATATCAGCCACTGTGGAGAACAGTATGGAGTTTCCTCAAAAAACTAAAAATGGAACTCCCATTTTAACCTGTGATCCCACTTCTGAGAATATATCCCAAGAAGCTAGAAACATCAATCAGAAAGGATATATGCAGCCCTATATTCACAGTGGCACAATTTATCATAGCTAACATTTGGAAACAGCCTAAGTGCCATCAGCAGATGAGTGGGTTAAAAAAACTGTGGTACATCTACACAATGGAATACTATGCTGCTGTAAAAAGGAAGGAACTCCTACCATTTGCAACAGCATGAATGGACCTGGAGAGCATCATGCTATGCAAAATAAGACAGAGAAAGATAAATATCACATGATCTCACTCATTTGTGGAATATAAGGAACAACATAAACTTATGAACATAAATAGATCCAGAGACAGAGAAGCATCGATCAGACCATCAAACTTCAGAGGGAATGTAGGGGAGAGTGAAGGTAAGGGATCAACCAAAGGACTTATATGCTTGCATGTAAGCATAACCAATGGGCACAGACAGTAGGGGGGGTGAGGGAGTGTGTGTGTGTGTGGGGGGGTGGGCTGGGAGAGGTCAATGGGGGAAAAAGGAGACATAAGTAATATTTTAAAACTATATGTAATACTTTAAACAATAAAGAATTAAAAATAAAGTGTTAGCCTAAAAAAAAAAATCAATTTATGATATATGGTCTCATTTAAAAATATGCATATTTAGATATGTCAGATGTGTTGTTTTTTTCCTTTTTTCTTTTTCTAATTTTTTTAAAAAAATGAATACACATGTATTATATTTATCAGAAATAAAGTAGGAAGCAAATAACTTGTCAATCAGCTTATAAATAAGGGAATGGCGACAGTTAAATACTTGAGACACAATTTAAAGGCATTAATCTTTTATTACCTATGTATCTCTCATTTAGAAGCACAGCCTGGTGATTATTACAAGTACATTTCTTTAAAGTCAGCCAATCTCTACTAATAAAAGGCTAATATGCTAATTAGACTGGGCATCCTTAAGGACATTCTTTTGGACAAAGTCACAGTGGCAGGGGCTGAGGCAGAGGTGCTTAGGGGTGACCAGGCAGGCAGTCAGAGTGGTTAGGGGCAATAAGGCAGGCAGGCAGGTGAGCAGTCAGGAGCCAGTGGTTACAGATTGCGAGACCTGTGGGATCGGGGCTAAACCAGCTGTTGGACATCCCCCGAGGGGTCCTGGAATGGAGTGTGTGCAGGCCAGGCTGAGGGACCTCTCCACCCCGTGCACGAATTTCATGCACTGGACCTCTAGTTTATCTATAAAAAGGAGATTCAGTAATGCATGCCTTATAGGGATATTGTGGGAATCAAGAAGGTAATAACTGAACTCCTACAAGCTCTATCCATACATGCAAAGCCCCAGCCCTCTAGGTACCATTCATATTTAGGGAAGGGCCCAAGGAGTCTGCTTATCAGCAATACAGTTGAGTACTAGGTGACTAGGTGGGTGACACCTTTGTGAACCTATGCTGCTGGAATGTATGTTATGACTGATTGGCACCTCTTCCCTGCATAATGCCATGATTGGCATGTACTCCTTCCCCTTTTGCTCAGTTTTGCTTCCTCCACTGGTCCTAACCAGTTTAATGGTTTCCAGATAGCATGATAGTGCAGAGAATGTGCTGGAGTGCTAAAGGTGAAAAAGACCCATTAATTTTTCTGGAACCTTCAGTGGTCTGACTTCCCAGTTTTGCCTTTCAGAAATGTGGAGAATGCCCCTTTTCTGCTTTAGAGTAATAATTACTCCAGGTGCATATTTCCCCAGTGCTGCTTAAGGAACCCAAAGAGCCCTTTATGGTTTTTCTTAGACTTTTTCCTCACCCCTACTCCCTAGATATTGGGTCGGCAACTAAGTACGTGCGGATTTTTTAAAGAAAAAGAATTTTTTCATGGAACTAAATAACTTTATTCTGTAATGTATTGCCCATTTTGATCAATGACCTTTTGCCATCTTTCAGGCAGCATCATAATCCCACGTTAAAAAAACTTCTGGTTTTTATTATCAAAAAACTGAATCAGGTACGATTTGACATCATCATCATTATTGAAATTTTTACCATTCAAGGAGTTTTGTAAAGATCGAAACAAAAAGTAATCAGATGGTGCAAGGTCAGGACTATATGGTGGATGTGGCAAAACATCCCAACCAAGCTCCATTAATTTTTGCTGAGTGACCAAAGATGTGTGTGGCTTTGAATTGTCATGATGGAATACAACACCTTTTCGATTTGTCAATTCGGGCCGCTTTTCTTCAACTGCATTGTTTAATTTCGTTAGTTGTTCAATGTAGACATCAGAATTGATCGTTCGGTTGGGTGGTAAGAGTTCAAAGTAGACAATTCCTTTGTAATCCCACCAAACTGATAACAAAACCTTCTTTTGATGAATATCAGCTTTTGATGTTGTTTGAGTTGGTTCACCTGGCCTGCTCCACGATCTTTTCCACTTGATATTGTTGTAAACAACCCATTTTTCATCGCCAGTTATCAGTCGTTTTAAAAATGGATCATTTTCATTACGTTTCTTTAGCAAATCGCAGCTGCTAATGCGTTGCGTTAACTGTGATTCTTTCAGTTCGTGAGGAACCCATGTATCGAGTTTGTGAACATAGCCAAGTTGTTTTAAGTGATTTTCAATGCATGTATGTGATACATGAAGCTTCTCTGCAATCTCACGTGTTGTACTGTGACAGTCCGAATTGATTATTGCTTTGATTAGGGCGTCATCAACTTCAACTGGACGACCAGAGCGTTTTTCATCTTTGAGTGAAAAATCACCAGAACGAAATTTGGCAAACCAATTTTGACACTGCCGTTCTTTTAAGGCTTCGTCACCATAAACAGCACATAACTTTTTATGAGCTTGTGATGCGTTTTTCCCTTTGCGGAAATAAAAAAGCAAAATATGACGAAAATATTCCTTTTGATTTTCCATTTTTCAACGAACGCCAAACGAAAACTACAAAACAGATCAAAAAACTTTTTTTACTGATTAACAGCTGAATAGCCAACTATCAAATAACAAAATGTGTTTTACATTTGTACTACGTCTGCAAACCTAAAAATTCAACTGAAGCTATATATGTGTGAAACCAGCAATTACTTAGTTGCCGACCCAATAAATCTGAATGATACTAGTGATAATGTGCTCCGAATTTGACTATCCCTTTTATCTTTGGACTAGACACCTGGTGCAAGAATTTGTGCACAGATGGGGTGTGGCCATCCTGCTACAATCAGGGCCTATTAGGCCAGGTTGTCTGGGGAGAGGGGCCACAGGTGTAGCTGGCTGGCTGGCCACACCCCTTGGTCGAACTCCCAGTCTAGGGGACAATTTGCATATTAGCCTTTTATTATATAGGATGAATATGGCCCAGTTTTCTTGTCTCTTCATTTTCTGCACATACACTGCTACAGGTCTTACTCTGAGCATACATAGTTATTGAGAGGGTGGCTTTATGTCCCCAAGACTGTTCTGGTCCATGCCACTCTCACCCCAGGAGTTTGCAGTTGTCTCTACCTACACTAACCTACATGGATCCAGAGTTGTTTCCTTCCTCCTTTGCTTTGATTTAAAATATATATATATTTTACTGATTTTTTACAGAGAGGAAGAGAGAGGGATAGAGAGTTAGAAACATCGATGAGAGAGAATCATCGATCAGCTGTCTCTTGCACACTCCCTACTGAGGATGTGCCCGAAACCAAGGTACATGCCCTTGACCGGAATTGAACCTGGGACCTTTCAGTCCGCAGGCCGATGCTCTATCCACTGAGCCAAACCGGTTTTGCTTGCTTTGATTTTTTTGCTGTGCCAAATAAAGCTATAATCACAGGTCATTGGGAAACTGGCTGGGCCTAGGGACCTGGCAGATGGACCATTGTTTTAGGACATATTTCACCATCCAGTCATCACTGCTCCCAAATTAGATTGTGCCCTTCTATCAGTAAATACGTTGTCTCATTTGTCTTCATACTCTCAGGACCTAGCATAGCACTTGGTAAGTTGTAGGCCATAGCAGTTAATGACAGCTGAGCCAAGAGTTCTGCAATCTGGGCCCACGTTTTTCTCTGATCATTGGTCTGGAACCACACCCGAAAAATCTTGGGGGTATGTGTTTATTATATTTTTGGCCTGAACATTTTTTCTAGGAGAAAGAAAGAAAAAAAAATGATTTAACTAGGGCCTTATCTTAAAGGGCTACATGTATCTGGGGTTAAGTTTCTTCCACTTATATGAAAACTGTTGGTTGTTGTTGCATTTTTTTTGTCTTGTCTTTTCAGTTGGGTTTAATATTTTATCCTAATCTGTCCTGATACTTGATTGTAAGGAAAATATGAGCTTGCTTCATTCTTCTCTCCATGATGGGAATTTTCTCATGTTTCAGTAAAAAGTAGTGTGATTACTTGTTTGTTTTTTCCTTGCTTTATGAATATCCAGATTCAGCTGTCTTATAGAAAGTTCAACAGCATCAACAGAATCAGTTAATTATCAAATCAAACAGATAATGGTTTAATCACAGGTAATAGGTTAGAAAAATAATGGTTTTTTTTGAAGCCTACAGTTCAGTCTTAGCTACTTTATTTAGAACTTTCTTCTAAACCTGCCAGGGCCTCAGTTTCTGCATTTGTAAAATTTCACTTCATTGGGGTTATTTTAAGCATTAAATGAAATCCATAAGTCAACTACTCTTCATTTTGAACTGTGAGCACAGGTATCCCATAAACACTAGAAATTATGATCTCTAGTTGGCAAAATATGGCCTTCTAGTTTTTCCTTGGCTTACATTTATTTATGGTCCAAAGTATGTTTTGGGAATATTTTTTTAAATGTCAAAACTGGCTTCTTTTTAGTAGTGAGCCTTAAATTTACTCTCTACAAAGTGAGAAGCAGAAAAGTCGGGAGGTAATGACAAAAAGCACGTATCTGGCCTTTGAATGCAATCAAACCATAAATCAAAGGGCTCATTTGAGAAAATGCATTGTATTTGAGTCTGAGTCTTCACTCCTTACCTAATGGCAAGTTTCCTTGGTCTTTCTTCAGGACAAAAAATAAAATTTGTTCACCTGGGAAAAACAGAATAATTTTGGTTAGAAGTCTGCCTGATTAGATCTTGTAGCATCCTTGAAGTGGCACTTTCAGTGGAAAGAACACACTTGCCCTAGCTGGTTTGGCTGGGTGGATAGAGTGTTGACCTGCTGACTGAAGGGTCCCCGGTTGGATTCCATTCAAGGGCACATGCCTGGTTGTGGACTTGATCCCCAGTGGGGGGAGTGGGAGGGGGAAGGTGGCGTGCAGGAGGCAGCCAATCAGTGATTTACCTCTCATCATCATTGCTCATTATCATTGACCTCTCTCTCTCTCTCTCTCTCTCTCTCTCTCTCTCTCTCTCTCTCTCTCTCTCTCTCTCTCTTTTCAATCCTCTCTGAAATCAATAAAAAAGAGGAAAGAACACACCTCATTTTTGTTTTCTTTAGGAGCATTACTTTAAAACAATATCTTATTTTTAAAGAGCAAAACTTAACATTCAAAGTATAATTCATTTTAAAGTAGTTATGAAAAGGCTCCTAAATCTATCATTATAAACCTCAGAGATTCCATATGAATGGAAGGGAATATAACAAAGTATCCATCCCTTTTTTAAACAAATAAGGTACCATGACCAGCACAATTTCTGGAATCTAACAGATACTCAACATTACAGGTCCATCTGATGGTAGCATTTATTCAGGCTAAGATTTTTGTGTTCATATTTCCCTCCCTCCCCTCCCTCCCTCCCTCCCTCCCCCCTCCTCCAGGATAGCAACAAGCTTTGTTCAGCAATGCCATACTTAACACATTGCAGACAGAGTACACCTTCAGTATTTTGTTTTATTTTATGTATTTTATGTATTTATTGTTTATAAATTTCTTTATTGATTAAGGTGTTACATACATGTCCTTATTCCCCCATTACTCCCCATCCCCCCTACTCATGCCCTCAACACCCTGTTGTCTGTGTCCATTAGGCCTTCAGTATTTTAATTGGGATGGATGGATGGATGGATGGATGGATGGATGAAAAATGAACAAATCTCAAAGAGGTTTGAGGCTTCCCTGCTTTTTATTGGCTGTCTGATTTCCTCACATCCTCTGAAATACCTCGCTATCTGGAAACCATTAGAAACTGGGGAAGAAGGAAAAGGTTCAAGGAGCCAGAATCAGCTGTCTTCTTACTCCACTACTTTAGAAAGGCCTTGTAAACTCAGTTATCATTCTCTACCACCTACCCAAGGAGGGTGTAAGACGGCGGGGAGTGGGGGGGTTCCAACTACTGAGGAGAGATACTGGTGATTTCTGCAATGCCACGGGGGCCATCAATGAATTGAACAAGGCTCCGAATATAAAACTAGAAATCCTTCTGAGTCTCTGAAACGTTTTTTTTCCCCCCCTCTCCTTTCAAGTTTTTGTCAATCAAACAAATGAATTCCAAGGTCATTATAAAATGATTCGGGGATTGTTCATGCCACTGTTCCCTGATTACTGCAGTCAATCAAGAATCCATTTTGTCTTAGTTCAACATGATGCGACGCAGTTTACTCAGCTGCATACCTAACAGGGTCTTTGATTAAACATGTGGCCTGGAATTGAGAGGATTGTCTCGTTCTCCGCAGACACACACCGCCCCTCTGCAAATGGACCTCTCAGCACCTCCACAGATGCACTGCTTCTTTGAAAGAAAATGTAATCCACGTTGATAGGAAAGGGCACATTTCCATCTAATTGCTTGTATTGTCTGCTTCCCAGGTATGTTTTTCTTTGCACAGGACAGTTCTAGAAGGTGAATGCAGTGCTCTTCCACATAGATTTTACAGGTTTTCTTTTTTTTCGGTTCCAGGGACAATTCATTTATTATTTTTATGGTAAGCTAGGGAACGCCGTGTTGATTGCAGCAGTTACCCTCTATTCTTGCAGTTGGCAGCACAAATTTCACCAGGGATCACCTCCTCTGCTTACTCTCAAGCCCACTGTTGGAGAAAACTGCTTTTGTTGTTACAGCTATTCAGCTGCAATTAAGAGGGCACCTGAGAATTTGCAAACTCTCTGGTCCATTAGTTGGTGCGGCATTGGTTACCATGAATAAAGGTTGCTTGTATCCTTTTATTTTATTTTTTAAAATTCTCACCCAAGGGTATATGTTTTTTGTTTGTTTCTATTTTGAGAGAGAGAGAGAGAGAGAGAGAGAGAGAGAGAGAGAGAGAGGAAGGGAGAGAGAGAAACATTGATGGGAGAGAAAAACATTGCTTCCTGTACATGTCCCAACTGGGAATAGAACCCACAACCTAGGTAGGTTCGATTGGGAATTGAACCTGCAACATTTTTGATATATGAAATGATGCTCCAACCAACAGAGCAACCTAGCCAGGGCTGTATCATTTGAATGACTTAAATTCAATTTATTTTCTAACAGATTTAGCTGGATTTTTTCCATGGTCTGTGTACTTCTACAATCCCAAAGACCATACTTTGGAGAATGCCCTGGTTTTTATTTTGGTGGCGAACCACACCTACCATGTTCAGAAGTTTGCATTTTCAGTATTTATTTTAGGATCATCTACATTCCATTTCCAGCATTACGTGTTAGGAAGCATTAATATAATGGGAATAGAATGAAAGCCTTTGATTAGCAGGGCATGTGCCTGTATCAGACAACTATTACCATAGTAACACTGTATAAGGAATGTCCTTGATGGCATAAAGCATTATACATTTATTTAGCTGATCCAGGCAAGGCTCACTCCTATGTCCATTGTCAGATGCTGGTTGACTAAGGCAACTTTCTTTTTTTTAATATATATTTTGTTGATTTTTTACTGAGAGGAAGGGAGAGGAATAGAGAGTCAGAAACATCAATGAGAGAGAAACATCAATCAGCTGCCTCCTGCATATCCCCTTACTGGGGATGTGCCCGCAACCAAGGTAATGAGAGGGCACAGCGGGGCGAGGCTAACTCCTGACTCCAGTTTGTACTGTGGGGCAGGGTGGAGCTATCCTCCATTTTGTAACTGGACCCTAGCCCTCACCCAATCAATCAGGGTCAGCCAAAGCAGTGACATCACCACCCCTATAAAACCCCTTGACCGGTTGAAGCCCGCTCTCTTCCACCACGCTGTTGGCGTAATTGGGACAGAGCCCATGCTAGCATGGAATTCAGGCTTTCTGCAACTGCATCGGACTCGGCTCCCTGGTGGTCCTTGGGGATCACGAAATCTGGGAGTAATAGTACATGCCCCTGACCGGAATCGAACCCAGGACCCTTGAGTCTGCAGGCCGATGCTCTAGCCACTGAGCCAAACCAGTTAGGGCTGCCAAGGCAACTTTCTTTATTCTGGCTGGGCTGGCTGTGATAGCTCTCAATATGCCAGCTATCAGCCTCTCTAAGATGGCCTTGGCTGGGACGACAGGAAGCACATCAGCTCTCCTCCATGTGTCTTTCATTCACCAGCAGGCAAGCCCAAGAATGTTGTCACAGCGGTGGTCAAGGACAGGAGCAAGCAAGCCTACTCGCACAAGGACTTGTCAAGTCTCTGCATGCCTCATATTTGCTAATAGCCTATTGGCTCAAGTAGTCAAAGTAAGTTGTAGTGGGTGGGCATTGCAAAATTACAGAGCAAAGGACATGGAAATGGGGGGGGGGGGAGTGAAGAGCTGGAGCCAGTTCCTACAAATTGGTCTACTACAAAGTCTTCAGTTCTCAGCCTGAGTTCACTTTGCATTGATCATGCATGCTTCCCCCTTCCATTCTCCTTGCAGATCTGATGGACTTGCCCCCCCCCCCTTTTTTTCTTCATGGACTCATTTTCCTTGTTTCCTTCATGCAATTTCCTGTTTTCCTCCCCCTCTTCCTTTCTCTCAGACATCACCTTCTCTTCTTGTTTTCCATTCTCCTCTCCCCTCTCCTTCCTTCCTGTAGAAAAATCTCCAAACAAACCTGAAGTTCTCATGCACATATATAATTGTCTGAAAAGAGTGCTTTTCTTTTGGTCCCTGGAGCTCTCATTACTGATTAACACCTTAGAAAAGGAAATGCTGAAACCTCTATTTCTCCAGAAACTTAACAGCGTGGGTGGTTCTGATGTGGGCAGGAAGAGTCAGACTGAAATTGTCCTGAAAGTGGAAGGGGTGGGGGGTTGGGAGAAGAGGGGACCTCAGTGAACCAAACACAGCATTAAAACCTAAATAGATTTCCCAACATTTTTGCGGAAGTTTTCACCCAAATTTACCAACCGGAAATGTGAATGGGGCCTCTCTTTTTAATTAAGGGTTTTAGAATAGACATGGATGCAGGTGTTATTTTGGTTGGTCGTGTGTGGTGATAATAATGGTGATAATAATTGTTGCCATGGCTACTCGATGAGTGTTCAACAGCATATCACTTCGTGTTGCCACTTCAAAGAAAGGCTGTAAAAGTTCTGCGCTTCCCATATAGATTTGATGTAAAGGAAAAAGAGCCTGCTATATTCAGGCTCGAATCCGTTTGTTAATCTGTTTCTAAAAATATGGTGGAGTGCTCAAAACAGGTCAATTCAGGGATAAGTAAATTTCCTTAATGGGTTTAAACTGAGTTCCGCTAAGTCCTTCCACAGACTTGGCTTACATTACACTAATTGGATAGCAACTTAGCAAAGTGAGATATATTAAGGTGACTTATTATGGTAAACATTTAGAAGTTTCAGGCTTTTGACTGATTTCAAGGAAAAGAGCCCTACCTCTATTTAAAGCTCATATGACGTGCCAATCCTTGGTTCAGAAGAAACCTGTACAAGCTTCACATACAGTAACTTGTACTTTAAGAAGGCTTGCTGGCTCTATGGAGCAGGCCCGTGCCTTTTCCCACCCCCTTCCCTCATGAGTTTTCCTTGCCTCTCCAGTGGTCGGCAAACTCATTAGTCAACAGAGCCAAATCTCAACATTACGACGACTGAAATTTCTTTTGAGAGCCACATTTTTTAAACTTAAACTTCTTCTAACGCCACTTCTTCAAAGTAGACTCGCCCAGCCCGTGATATTTTGTGGAAGAGCCACACTCAAGGGGCCAATGAGCCGCATGTGGCTTGCGAGCCGGTTTGCTGACCAAGGTCCTAAACTCCAAGGGCTTTTTTTTTTTTTCTCCCCTCTGGAACTTGTTTCCTGAGCCCATTTCTTCTACAGCTTACTTTTACCTCTGTTACTTTCTAAATATAATGAACAACATAAACTGGTGAACAGGGACCGATCCAGAGACAGAGAAGCAGCCATCAGACCGTCAAACCTCAGAGGGAAGATGGGGGAGGGCGGGGGTAAGGGGGAGTGATCAATCAAAGGACTTGTATGCATGCATATAAGCCTAACCAATGGACACAGACACCAGGGGGGTGAGGGCATGAGTGTGGTGTGCATGTGTGGGGGGTAGGGAGCAATGGGGGATAAGAACACATATGTAATACCTTAATCAATAAAGGAAATTAAAAATTTTCTCTTATTAAAAAAAAGGGAAGGGCCTGGCCAGTGTGGCTCAGTGGTTGAGTGTTGAGCTGTAAACCATGAGGTCACAGATGGATTCCCAGTCAGGGCACATGCCCAGGTTTTGGGCTTGATCCCCGGTGTGGAGCATGCAGGAGGCAGCCGATCAATGATTCTCTCTCATCATTGATGTTTCTTCTGCCTCTCTCTCTGAAATCAATATATATGGCAAAAGAAGGCTCAAAAGCATTTTCTCAAATTCTGTCTCCATTAATCCACCTTGAGACAGCATGGGCTCAGTTCCATGTAGTTAATTCAATGTGAAGTGGCAAGTCCACTTCTCAAAATGTATAATGTTTAAAACAGTGGGAGTATGCTATGATTCCCCAGTCCCCTGACCCAAGCCTAGTTTTCGGCAAATTAGACTTAGATTTTTTTCCTGTCTACCTGTCTGTTTCAGTAGATCACTTCCCTATCAATTAGACTCTTTGAGCCTGAATTTTCTCATGTGAAAGAGAGGCTGTAATACTCACCTCTCAGTTTGAAGGCTAGTGTGGATAAAGGCAATCTATATGTTTTTAAGTGCCTTACATATAAGATCTTATCTTAAACACAAATGTTCTGATTAACATTCGGAAAACTCAGGTTTCCCTCAGTGAATTTTGTTTAATGGTCTGAATACTTGGTACAGGCCCAATTATTGGACAGTAGTTAAAAATAGACAGTGAGATCTGATTTGCTTTCCATTTTCAGGGCATGGATTTTAAGGAGTTCGCAGGTAGATGTAGTATCTAATAGGTTTTAATTCTCACGTTTTCTAAGCCAGATCAAAACTCTAGGAGCAGAAAGAATTGAAGTTACTTGATTAGGAATCTGAGAATACAGCATCTGAGGAGTTTTCTGTTTTAATTTCAATATTTTTATTGTGGTACTAGAGGCCTGGTGCACGAAATTTGTGTACTTGAGGGGGTGTCCCTCAGCCTGGCCTATGCCCTCTCGCAGTCTGGGAACTCTCAGGGGATGTCTGACAGCTTAGGCCTAAGCCGGCAGTTGGACATCCTTAGTGCTTTAGTGGAGGCGGGAGAGGCTCCTGTCACCACTGCTGCTCTCTACTTGTTTATGCTTTTGTTGCCTTTGGTTTTGGTGTCACATCAAAAGTAAATCATTGTCAAGACCCATGTCAAGGAGCTTACCCCTGTTTTTTTTTTTTTTTTTTTTTTTTTATGTTTTCAGTTCTGATGAGGTAATTTTTATGTATGACATAAGATATTGGTCAAGTTCCATTCTTTTGCATGAGGCTGTCCAGTTTTCTAAACTCCATCTATAAATTGAAGAGACAATCCTCTCCCCATTGTTTATTCTTAGCATCTTTGTTGAAAATTAGTTGATCATATATGTATGTGTTTATTTCTGGGCTTTCAATTTTATTCCACTGATCTGTGTGTCTGTTTTTTATGCCAATACTGTACTTTTTTTATTATTATAGCTTTGTAATATAGTTTGAATCAGGGAGGGTAATGCATGCAGATTTTTTTTTTCCTTTCTCAAGATTTCTTTGGTTATTTGGGTCTTTTGTAGTTCCAGATACAAATTTAAGGATTGATTGTTCTCTTTCTGTGAAAAATGCCTTTGGAATTTTTGGAGGGATTGCATTATATCTGTGGATGAATTTGGGTAGAATGGACATTTTAATAATATTAATTCTTCCTATCCATGAGTACAGGCATTTTATTTACGTCTTATTCAACTTATTTTACAATGTCTTATGGTTTTCATTGTACAGGCTGCACACCTCCTTGATTAAATTTATTCCTACATATTTTATTCTTCTTGATATAATTGTAAATGGGGTTATTTTCTTAATTACTCTTTCTGATAGTTTATTAGTGTATATAAGTGCAACTTGTTTTTGTATATTGATTTTTTTTATACTGCAACTTTACTGAATCCACTTATTAGTTCTAATAGTTTATTTATTTATTTTTTTTTGGTAGCATCTTCAGGGTTTTCATGTCTTCTGAAAATAGTTTCAGTTTCACTTCTTCCTTTCTAATTTGGATGCCTCTGTGAGAGATTTTAAAATGAGAGCCTAGACAATGTTTCCACCATCCTTTTGAAATGATAACATCTTTTCTGTTTACTTCATTTCTCACACGATGAAAAGGGGATGAATGGCATCTATTTATTTCTCTTTGTGAGAAATGCTCACCCGTCCAAATTCAAATGACAGATTCAGAGGCAGAAACATGGAAAAAATGAGACTTCTAATACATTCTCGAGAGTGGGTGTCCTTTGTTGCAGGCACACTTGAATTAGGTAGCACAAGCAATATTTATCCTATTGCATGAGAGTCCCTCCTCCAGGTCCTCACTGGTTGAGTACTATGGAGTTTACATTCTATTCAGTACATCGCCTAGGTTTTACTGTCTCCCATTGGGCCATTAAAAAAGTTGGGCTACCCTATCTGGTTTGGCTTATTGTGTAGAGTATTGCCCTGAGACCTGAAGGGTCCCAGGTTCGACTCTGGTCAAGGGCAGGTACCTTGGTTGCAGGCACATCCCTAGTAGAGAGTGTGCAAAAGGCAGCTGAATCAATGTTTCACTCTCATCAAGTGTTTCTTTCTATCCATCTCCCTCTCTGTAAAATATCAATAAAATATATTTTAAAAAATAAAGTTTGGCTTTCTAGTGCCTCTATCTCCCCCTGTCTAGATGAGGCAGGAGCCTGGGGGTGGGGGGTGGGGGGCTTCCACCATGATGCTGGCCCACGTGCATAGTTTTTTGTCCCTATATCCTCTTCCCTCCTCCCTGCATTCTGTTTGCCCTGTGGAAATTCAGCAAATTCCATCAAAAGCCGACCATTGCTGGAGATGGATCACAGAGGTCCATTTCCTACACCTTGAAATTAAAGCGAGCTCAAAGTAATTTTGGTTTGAGATGTTCTTAAGTTTGGGGAATCTCTTGAGATCCCAAGCCATTGCCGAAACAGGAATTGAGGTCATTTGTCTGGAGACTGGAATAAGAGTCACTGGTTAGTGACCAGCAGAGTTCTGAATGATTGTCTGTGTCTACTAATGAATGACCGGATGTTCATGCTGCCACTTTGTAGTCCTTGTTCAAGTAGAACAAGCAGAGATGGTCCAACAGGTGGACACAGATGGTGATACCACACCCTGGAGAAAAGGATTTCAGCTCCTAGGTATCTGGTAGAAAAATCTCTTTATCATTTGACATAGCTTTATTACCCGTATTTTCTGGCGTATAAGATGACCCCCCCCCTAATTTTACAGTTAAAACATAGGTTTAGGCCTATATTTGCTGTATAAGACTACCCCCCCCCCCCCACTTCAAAGAAAGACTTACTTTGCCATCAAGATCTGCAGGTAATTTTTGTGCAGTTTTGGTCTTTTGCCCCCGATTTTCTGTTGACTTTTTTTTTGTTTCAAAGGTCGTCTTATACGCTGGAAAATACGGTAACAATTATTATTATCATCATTATTATTATTCGTGGTAGTATGTAAACTTAAAAGACAACTCATGCTGGGTCAGTATGGCTCAGTGGTTGAGTGTCGACCCATGAACCAGGAGGTCACAGTTTGATTCCAGGTCAGGGCACATGCCTAGGTTGTGGGCTTGATCCCAGTAGAAGGCGTGCAGGAGGCAGCCAATCGGTAATTCTCTCTCATCATTAATGATTCTCTCTCTCTCTCTCTCTCTCTCTCTCTCTCTCTCTCCCTCCCTCCCTCCCTCCCTCCCTCCCTCCCTCTTCCTCTCTCTAAAATCAATAAAAACATATTGAAAATAAAACAAAACCACAAAAGAACTCCTTGTGTAATTGTAAATCAGGTTCATAAAAGGGATACAGAAATGGATGGGTTTCTAATTTCTCTTTTGATGTCAAGGTGATCTGGCGTAGCTTGAGAGATTTTTAAAGATTTATGCACCCCATATATAATGTTCAAGATAGATAATACAGAGCTACGTTGTTCAATATGGTAGGCACTGGCAACATATGGCTACTTAAATTTAAAATCACTTACTTCCTCAGTCACACTAGCCATATTTTAAGTGCTCAGTAGCCACATGTGGCCAATGGCTACCAGGTTGAACAATACAGAATCAGAACATTTCTGCCATCACAGAGACTTCTACTGGATAGTGCTCCTACAGAGAAAGGTGGGAATATTTTTCCTCATTACACAAGATGGGAGTTATCCTAGGAGAAATATCAAGAGCCTTTAGTATTTTATGTCCTTAAAGAAAAGTATAAAATACTCCAGTTACATGCTTCAAAATTAAGAACATGAGTCACAAAGCTTTATTGAATAGCGACAGCAAATATTATAATCTGAATATAGTTGCCTATTGTAATAATGTGTAAAGGGGAAGAAATTGGGGGTAGTAAGAGAGGGACAGGAGCGAACTCAATCATCTAAAGACCCACATACATGCACACACTGGGGACAGATGGGGAAGAAGGCTCCATAAACATGTAGGCACTGAAACAGAAAGGGAAAGAGAAAGGGGGAGGAGGGATGGGAAGAACTGGAGGGAAGAGGGAAGAGAAACGAAGAAATGAGAGGAAAAGACACAGATTCCACTTGCTCTAAGGTGAGTGTTCTCTGGGGGTCACTCATCAAAGCTCAGTGTTGCTGAGCGTTTGCACCTTGTATCTCTTGCCCTATGACTAAGATCCATTGTTGATGGATTCCTGCTCCCAGCAGATGAAATGCTCTCAAGTGGGCTCCTTGGACAGATGTTTTCCACCTGCACTTGTAGAGTCCTTGAGTGATGGTGCTCAGCCTGTAGTTCCCAGGGCAGCAGCAGCTGCAGCGCAGAGCACTTGTTAGAGATAGAAATCCTCAGGCTCCACCCACTCAGTGAATCAGAAACTGGGGAGGTGGGTCCCAGCCCTCTCCTAAAAGGCCCTCTAAGGGATTCTCATTCACATTCATGCTCTAGTGTGACAGCCACTGTTGCAGAGTTACAGATAAGAATTGGAGGTTCTATAAATTCCTTGATTTTTTTTCTGGAGGGAGGACTTTTAGCTTTCATCAAGTTCTCAAAAAAAAAAAAAAATCTGTGATCCTGCTACCCCCTAGAAGCTACAAACATCCCCTTATATTCAACACTATAATGAGCAGAACACTGTGCCAAAGTAAAATGTATTCTTTTGTGCGCTCTCTTTTAGCTGCAGTGAGCGGCCCATTCATTACCAGGGAGAGCAGAGAACTCAAATTGGGGGTCTGACCTGTTTTCCTCCTCTTTAGGAATTTAACCTGATGTGCAGTCTCTAAAAACTGATGTGAGAACCTAGGGATAGAGGTTTTAGAGTCAATGCATGCAGGCCTCTGACTTGGGGATTAGAATAGGGATGCCCTCAAAGTAGGAAAGATCTTGTTTGGCTCCAATGTCCTGCCTCAAGGACACACACAAAGCATTCCAGGGATCGAAATGAGAAATCCAGACTTCTCCACCTGGTATATTGTATTACTTGCCTTGGGTGGGTGGGGATTCTCTATGTGTAATTAATTAAAATCTATTAAGGCCATTTATTAAGGACTACACCATGTGGAACCATAATCCATTGTAATTGATGATGACAGCAGAGGCAGCATCCTCTGCAGTTGGTGAGGTCCCGGGGTAGCCTGGTGTTTTTCTGACTCCCCGGTGGTTTGAAGCTTGGGAGTTTTTGTGTGCTTATGGATATAATGCCTGATAGCAAGCTCTCAGAGTTTTCAATTTAGGGAGCGATTGGGCACACTCCAGTGGTTCCAGCAGCTGTTATAATGGTGACTTATCCAGTTCAACATTAATCCCAGCCCTGGGGGACTCTAGATCTTCAAAGGAGTACTTAATCAGCATGTATGGTATTAGAATTGGCTGACTGTAAGGACTGGTTTCTGCATGTAACAGCGTATGGAGAGATATTACCAAGCAGAAAGAAATTGTATCATTTTCTGTTTTTGTAATTCATATACTAGAGGCCACGTGCATGAAATTTGTGCACCCAGGGGGAGAGGTGTTCCTCAGCCTGGCCTGTGCCCTCTCACAGTATGGGAATCCTCAGGGAATGTCCCACTGATGGCTTAATGGGAGCGGGCCTAAGCAGGCAGTTAGATATCCTCAGCACAGCTGTGGAGGTGGGAGAGGCTCCCGTCACCACCTCTTTACTCACCAGCTGTGAGCCCAGCTTCTGGCTGAGAGGCACTCCCCCTGTGGGATTGCACTGACCACCAGGGGGCAGCTCTTGTATTGAGCAGGTTAGGGCTGAAACCAGTTCTCCAACATCCCCTGAGGGGTTCCAGATTGTGAGAGGTGCAGACCAGGCCAAGGGACCCCTCACACTACACAATTGGGGTTGGGGAGGGACATGGGAACTTGACTAGATGGTGAGGGACTGCTGAGGGCTCCAGGGCGTGCCCCCTGGTAGTCAGTGTATGTTATAGTGAGTGATTGAGCAGCCTTAACATATTATTAGCATATTACACTTTGATTGGTTGAATGGACGACTGGATGACTGGACAACCAGACACTTAGCATATTAGGTTTTTATTATATAGGATTGTAATAGCTAATATGATTGTAGAACCATTCTCACAGGTAACATTTACTGATCATTCAGTGTGTCAACCATTATGCTTAGCACTAGACATTTTCTTAGTATATACTAACACCAGCTGCCTAAATTGGATATACCGTTAATCTCAGTTTATTGCTGCTGCTGCTGAGTTAGAGAAGTTTGGTAACTTTGCCACTGTCACACAGTGTATATCAGTATAGGCCAGAAGTGGGAACAAATAACCCAACAAATCTATGATTTTAAGTTTCTTGCTCTCACCCAGCCCCATGCAGGTTAGCGGGGACAGAGGGGAGAGGCATTCGGAGTTCTGTGTGCTGCTATTCAAGGTTCCTGATTCTTGCCTTCACCCACCTCATGGTTTTTAGAGTCCACTCTTCATAGGTGGCAGGTGGGGAAAGAATATGGAGAATTGCACTTGAAAGGTTTTAAAGGGCCAGGCCTGGAACAGCATACATTACCTCTATGCCAGAACTTAGTCACAAGGCTACATGGAACTATGATGAATGCTGAGGAATGTAGTTCAGATATGGAACTTAGGATAAGAGTACAGGGAAGCGCTCTAACTGGTATAACTCAGTGGATAAAGCATCGGTCTGCGGACTGAAGGGGGTCCCAGGTTTGATTCCAGTCAAGGGCATGTACCTTGGTTGCGGGCACATCCCCAGTAGGGGGTGTGCAGGAGGCAGCTGATCGATGTTTCTCTCTCATCGATGTTTCTAACTCTCTATTCTTCTACCTTCCTCTCTTTAAAAAATCAATAATAATAATAATAAAAGAGTACAGGGAGGCTACTGCTGGGCACTAGCAGCTTGTAAGCTGCAGAGCTAGGCCCCAAACTCAAAAGCCCTCTTCATCGTGGAGGCAAGACTGACATTGTGCCCTGCCTCACTTATAAGTGCACCATGTCTCACAGTTTGGGGGAAAACCACTTTGCACCCTGCAATAAACCCAAAATAGTAAGATTCCCCAAGGAGCGGCATCTTGTACCTCTCCTCTAAGACTGGACTCCTCTAGCCAAAAAACTCTAGGCCTGCCTTTAGCAATGCTGATGTCAGAAGAGATGGTACAACCTTTATGGATTTGATAATCACATGACAACGTTGCCATTTTTCCGCCACAAACTAAAGGCAATCTTCCTTTCCTGTGACACGCATGCACGCACATTGTCACACTATTCCTTCTGAAGTCTGACTCCCTTGAATTTTATTACAAGTAAACTTTGATTGTTTTCTAAATGCTTTTTGTCTTTCAGGCTTTTTGTTTTTTGTGGTTTTTTTTTTGCATCGTATCAGTTCCCACTTTGGAATTTCCTTTTTCTCTTGATAAATTCTCCAAGTATTTCACTTCATGCAATACTTGTTTCGAAAAACTCAGTGTGAAACAAATGATGTTCCAGTTGAATCGGTTTGCAGTAGAGCAGAGGAGCTTGCTGCTGAAAGCAAAGCCCTTCTTCATATTTTTCTCGGTCAAGTAAATGGCGCCAGCACTTTAATCAAGTAAATAGTTCCTACAAAACTTGTGCATCATTATGAATAGTAGAGATTTCAAATTCAAACACCTTTGTGGGTCAAATTCACATGCCTTCATGGCTCATACATGTAACGAATATGTAAAGTGGCTACATATAAGGCAATAAGGAGTGGTAGGCACTATGGGTGACTGGAAAATACATGTCCCAGCTAAAGGTGTACAAAGTCAACATTATTAAAATCAATATTTTTGTGAGGAGAAAATGTGTATATGGGTTGTACTGAGCCAATACATTTATATGTAACACAGCATGATATAACTCTTATTCCCTGTCTAAGGCCAACATACATATTTGAAAAGACATAATAAGCAACGAACAAATTGCTATTGAGAACACTTCTGCTTAGGGATTTGTCACTCTTTACAGTCAATATCTAGATTATGGTGACTTTGTATTTCCTTCTTAAAAAAAACTATCATCTTTTTTAAAAACCTACCTTCTGAAGTGAAATATTTAAGGCATTTAAAGCATGGTGCTCAAAGCAAGACCTAGCATCTTAACCCTTACTGTTTCTCAGGAAATAATCTATTCTTGTAATACTTCCCTATGTGCTGGGGAGTCAGTCTCTTGTCATGGGAGCACAACTGAACTATCTGTAATTGCCAACATTTAAGCACTTTTCTTGTTTGTTTATAAAACCAGAAACTTCAAGTATTCACAGAAAACTTTGAAAATACACAATTTCCTCTCTGCCCAGGAGTTACTGGTTGACATATTTTTAAAGCCTAACTTTAAGAAAGGTAAACTGGCTTTTTAGCAAATTGATTTATAAGTTGTAAAGAAAGGGCATAGCAGTTCTCATCATCTTCTACTGAGGAATTTTGTCAATTGCAGAAACAACTTCATCAGAGTCAAGAAACAGGTCATTCAGGTCTGGCTTCACAGCAGGAAGTAATTGATTTGGCAAAGGTCAGTTTCTTTAGCCCCTAGGTTGGCAAACTGTGGCTCTGGAGCCACATGTGGCTCTTTGGACCCTTGAGTGTGGCGTGGGCGAGTCTATTTTGAAGAAGTGGCATTAGAAGTTTAAGTTTAAAAAATGTGGCTTTCAAAAGAAATTTCAATCGTTATACTGTTGATATTTGGCTCTGTTGACTAATGAGTTTGCCGACCACTGCTTTAGCTCAATGTTAGAGGCCAGCCAATCCCACTTTGCCTTTTATTGGGAAAGTTTATAATATTCCTTTATCATTTGGCCACAGGGCGATTAAAATTTGCCTTTGAGTGATAGAACATAACATTCTTTGAGACTTAGAGGGCACAATCTATTCCCCATTAGGTAAGTCCATCATTGCTGTGCTTTCTGATGGTCTTAGGTGACCCTGCTAGCGGTTCTCAATCTGTGGGTCACGACACACAGTTTGAGAACTGCTGATAAAGAGCCTAAGACCATCACACAGATATTTACATTATGATTTATAACAGTAGCAAAATCACAGTTGTGAAGTAGCAACGAAAATAATTTTATGATTGGGGATCACCACAACATGAGGAACTGTATTAAAGGGTCGTGGCATTAGGAGGGTTGAGAACCACTGATCTACAGATACCTGGGCTGTCACAGTAGCTTTGACAGAATGACTGGACCCCAGAAAACACAGAGATGAATTATTAGAAGAAACTCCTACTGGGGCAAGGAGTATGTCAAAACCATACTTAGGTTATAATATAGCAAGTTACTGTACCCAGAGGCCATCACCATGGCTCACAGGAATGCTCACGTATTTTGCTGCACTAGTATATGACAGGTCATTAACAATCAGTATAGAGAGGATATGTCATGATGCGGCTCTGGGTTCAGGATCACATAGTTCTAATATTGAAAAAAAAATGAATGGGTGCATGACTGGAATGTGTCCTGCATGCCAGTACTCATGATCCATCAGTATGAGCATAAATTGACTTTTGAGGGACAGGATTGTCAGGTAAGTTAGATGGACCCTGTGTGGTTAGCAGTAGAGTGTAGAGTGTAACCACAGTAGACATCTTCTCCAGATGAGGAGGTCCAGCACATATGCAATTGCAATAGCATGAATGCCAATGTGCTCCTGTTCTCATCACATGCCTTTGTCCAGCAATAATCTCTGCTTCTTTTTCTGCCCTGCTCTGCACCCCATGGAGGCTGATCTCTTTTAGCTGTACCACCCAGTCTCCCTTGCTGGCTGGCTTCCGCCAAAAAGAAGCCTCTATAGGAGATTGGAGGGTGGGAAAAAATCATTCTGGCCTAGGTCACTTGCTTACTTGACATCTTTGAAGAGTGCGCTTGCACTTCTAGGCCTTATGCTTAGTGAAATTGTTCATTTGTTGAGAGAGGTGCAGGCAGTATGACTCGGAATGATTCTTCCTAATGGCACCCATGGTGTACTGTGCTATTACCATAGTAACTCTCTAAAGTAAAATGCATTATAAAACCCTGTGGCCTTTCATATCTATAGTGGCACACATATGCTGTGCCTCAGGGTTTTAATATTTGCCTGGGTATAGTTAACAAGAATCAAGACTGGTGGTGCATGCCCTAACTGGTTTGGCTCAGTGGACAGAGCGTCGGCCTATGAACTGAAAGGTGCCAGGTTCGATTCCGGTCAAAGGCATGTAACTTGGTTGTGGGCACATCCCTGGTAGGGGGTGTACAGGAGGCAGCTGGTCGATGTTTCTCTCTCATCGATGTTTCTAGTTCTCTATCCCTCTCCCTTTCTCTTTGTAAAAAAAAAAAAAAAAATCAGTAAACTATATTTTAAAAAAGATTTTAAAAGTATAAAATTCAGGAAGAAAGTTTAAAAATGATGGTTCAAGTTCAAAGGAGAGAGAAATAAAATACACACTCCAACAAGGGAGCAGAAAGATAATTATTGTAGAAGAGAGAAATAAAATACATACTCCTAGGAGGGAGCAGAAAGATAATTAGAAGTTGTAGTTTATCTGGGTCTTGAAAAGGGGTGGGGTAGGAGTCTAAAAAGGTATAGATGAATGTGGGGGAGAGAACATTCAAGATGACAGGAGACATGGGGCTGGACAGTTAGGAAGGGCCAAGAGAAGTACTATGTCTGCTAGAACTCAACATTAAATACTTTAGGTCTTGAGATTCAGATCACGTACATAAATGTGCACAAACACATAATTATCCGGAATGGATCTAAAGATTTCTAGACAGAGACTGGAAGGAAAGAGGCCAACATGTTAACATGCCTTTTTTATGTGGAGGAACTTGGAGTGTGCATTTTATATCCTTTTTCCTTTCTGAGTTGATCTGAACTCTTAAGTCAAACAATGATAGTAGACAGGGGCATTTAGGGAAGAGCTTAAATTCAACTTTGATAATTGTGTCTGACTTTTACATTTTTTTTTCTGTTCAACTTTGGAGCTGTTTCATTGTTAACATTGTTTTTTAAAGAGGAGTCATCTAAGATGGCATTGTACTAAGCCTAGATTGAGTTCCCTAGCGAAGTACTCATCTGAGTTTCTAAAATTGGCTTCTGATGGCTTTTTGGTGGTATCTTGCACACCTCTGCGGAACATCCCCCATCCTCTTAGCTCACCTTTTCTCTTGCCACTGCTGTGCCAACCAGCATTTGGCACGTGTAATCCTACAGCAAGTGGCCTTGACCACCTGGAGCTTGCTTCTTGGCCCCTGACTACATTGTACTCAAATCTGTATAACTAGGAAGTACATGGCTGTTAATCGCCGGGGCAGCCCTTACCAAGTAGGGGTTGGAAGCCAGTGGGTAAATGCTCCCCTTCCATTTCTTAAACAGACAATTCGGAAATGTGGTCTGCACATCTCCTCAGTGGATCCCAATGGGATTAAGCTCAGTTGCCCACTGGAGTGACTTTTTCCTTCTCCATTCCACTTTTCTCAGTCCCCATTTCCTGCTGCCTGGGCTCATGGTCCCAAACAATCTTGTCTCAGACTCTGCTTTCTAGGGGAAGAATGTGCACTGAGGAAGGAGACCCAGGCTAGCACAAATAGTGTGCTGTCCTGCCCACTTACCATAGTTCACACTTGACCGAATTTACTTTGTAACTGTGCTTTTTTGTTTTGTTTTGTTTTGATTGTGAAATCTAGCTTTCCTCCAACACAAGGTCTTTGGCTAGGGATATTGGGAATGACCAAGGAAGCTAAAGCTTATGCAAGGGAGCCTAAATGACTTAGCATCTGAATAACAAATGCTAAATGTAAAATTCACAGATCAGGAGTCCCAAACTGGTCTGCATGCTGGAGTCTCCTGAGGAGCTTAAATATAAAAAACTGTGATACATCTACACAATGGAATACTACACTGTGGTAAAAAAGGAGTTCTTACCATTTGCAACAACATGGATGGAGATGGAGAGCATTATGAAATAAGCCAGACAGAGAAAGATAGATATCACATGATCTCACTCATTTGTGGAATATAATGAACAACATAAACTGTTGAACAAATATAGATCCAGAGACAGAGAAACATCAATCAGAATGTCAAACCTCAGGGAGGGTGGGAGACAGTGGTGGTAAAGAGGAGAGATCAACCAAAGGACTTGTATGCATGCATATGAGCCTAATAAATGGACACAGACAACGGCGGGGGGGGGAGGGGGTTGTGAGGGCATGAGTGGAGGGGTTGAGGGGGTAATCGGGGAATGTGGACACATATTTCAATAAAAAAATTAAAAAATAATGTCTTATACTTGTATCCCTCCGAGATTGCGATTTAATCAGTTTGGGGTGGGACACGAGTGCTGCAATTTGAAGGCATTCATTCCTCAGGTGATTCTATGGGCAGACATTTGGAATCACCATTCTAGGTCAGGGATTAGCAAACTCTGGCTTGTGGGCCATGTCCTGCCTGTTTTTGTGTAGCCCACGGACTAAGAATGGTTTTTAAAATTCTAAGTGCTTGGTAAGTATCCAAAGAGGAGTGTTTCATGACAGCCCTCCGTAATCAGGGACCCTCCAACTCTAGCTCCTGGGGCAAAGCCCAGTGTGTTGACTGAATGATGCGATGGCTGTATTTCATTGTGTCTGAGCACATCAGGGCAGACCTTTAAGTGTTGAAAAGATTAGTGAAAACAACCCACCCACATGTACTTGCTCCACATCTCTCCTTTCTCTCCGCAAAAACAAAAACATAATAGAATATGATAAGAACCATAGCTCTTGCAAAGCTGAAAGAGAGGAAGGAATTTTCCAGTGGGTTTCTTTGTTTGGTAGTCTTGTGTGTAATTGTATAGTTCAGTATCAGCACTGCTGGCAAGTATAGTTCTCAGTGTCGAAGGCTTTATTGTGGAGTTTTCTAGCTTCTCCAGTGATGGTAGAGATTGGTGGGGGAGGAGAGTGGTAGTCTTATAGAAAGGTAAATTTATGCTGGTTTATATTTATTGTTTCCTCTCATTTGTATGACTGAATTACAGGAACAGGCACACAATGCATTTGTCCTTGAACTGTATAGGGAATGAAATCATTCAAGCTGAATGACAGAGGCTAACAACAATATCAATAATGAAATAAACTGAAGTCTACTGAATCAGGGGCGTGAACCGAGTGGATTTTATAATTACTTAAAAGCTATTGGAGACCAATAGTAGACAGATTTAGAATCTCTTATTTATTCTACAGCATCCTCTTGTCTATTTATATCTCTGCTTAGAAGTATCTGGAAATAAAGACATAATCCAGCTACAATCAGTGATAATTACTTATTTTGTTTTCAGTCCATACTTGTAGAGGTAATTGGATGTAATGTATGCTCATGCTAGTATTTAGCTGCAAACATGGAAATGCAAATAGGATTAGGATTTCGTCACAGGAGCAATGTCAAAGGTATTCTTTCCATTGTACAACTACCCTGAGTGGCCAGATTATTATGATCTCTGAACGCATAATAATATGGCCTCTCTCTCTCTCTCTCTCTCTCTCTCTCTCTCTCTCTCTCTCTCTCTCTATATATATATATATATATATATATATATATATATATATATATTAGAGTGCATGAATTTGTGCATGGGTGGGTCTGGCCAGGGGCAGGGGACATGGGCGGTTGGCCAGCCTGCCTGCTGGTCAAACTCCTGGTTGAGGGGACAGTTTGCATATTAGCCTTATATAGGATATACACTGAGTGGCCATATTATTATGCATTCAGAGATCATAATAATCTGGCCACTCAGTGTATGTACACAACACTCCTCTCAGATATTTCATTATTTTAATTCCAAAGTTCTCTAGCCTTACAAATAAAGGAAGCCTATTGCATTCAAATGGAGTGACCACTTTCTGAACAATAAAATGACATATGTCTATAAATGACGGGCAGTAGTTGACGCAATAAATCTGTAGGTGCAAATATGGTATCTAAAAACCTAATTAAATGTGATTTCTGAATTCCATTTACAAATGATTACCTTGGGAAAGCCATGCCTTCTGACTTGGATACCACAGATTGCTTGGGAAAGTTGCTTTAACTTTTTAAAAAAATATATTTTATTGATTTTGTACAGAGAGGAAGGGAGAGAGATAGTTAGAAACATCAATGAGAGAGAGTCATTGGTCAACTTCCTCCTGCACACCCCCTACTGGGGATATGCCCGCAACCAAGGTACATGCCCTTGATCAGAATCGAACCCGGGACCCTTCAGTCCCCAAGCCGATGCTCTATCCATTGAGCCAAACCGGTTTCGGCAAGTTGCCTTAACTTTAGAGAAGAGTTTTGGCTAAATATAATGTACTTTTACATTTTAAACTTATTTTTCTTAAAAGGATAAATGTTTCAAAGTGGTAAAAAAAAAAAAAAAAAGAAAAAGAAAAAGAAGAAGAAAAAGAAGAAGAAAAAGAAAAAGAAAAAGAAAAATACTCCATTCATCCTGAGATGTGAAATGGTTGCTCCACTTCACCCAGAACATTCTGAATGATGAGGAGGACCACTATAAGGAAACAGACCTCTCTTAGTTAAAACAGAATCCAGGTTCATCTCCGGAAGGTGAATTTCCCTGCTATGGGTGTGGTGGTGGACAAAGGGTGACTAACTGAGGGCCTGATTAGTTCACCTGAATTTAATTTTCTTTTTGGGGTCTTTGGTTTGGCTTTGTGTTATTTTTATCACGCTCTCTGGCTCAAGCAGTGATTGGCTACAATTTACACATACATCCTATACAAGAGAATGGCAGGGACTTACTATAGATACAAGAAATGTGAAGAGTCTGACTTACAGAAGACTTTATTTTTTTTATTAAAAAAAAGATATTTTATTGATTTTTTTACAGAGAGGAAGGGAGAGGGATAGAGAGCTAGAAACATCGATGAGAGAGAACCATTGTACTGGGAATGTGTTTACAATCAAGGTACCTGCCCTTGACCGGAATCGAATCTGGGACCCTTAAGTCCTCAAGTTGTGACTCTATTCACTGAGCCAAACCGGTTAGGGCAACTTACAGAAGTCTTTGATCCTGCCACAGCCAACTTGCTCTTGCACGCTTTCAGATCTCATTCTGTCCCACATGGACCCAAGGACCCAACTCCCTCCCCCTTAATCCCTTGGCTCTTTGCTCTTCTATCTCTGCACCATGTTCCATCCATGCTGAGGAGGGTCTCAGTCACTGACTATAGTGGATGGTGTGGCGCTTAAAGGACCCCTTCAGGGTGGAGGACCTCATTCTCTAACTGGTCGGGGTGTTGGTTACTGACATGAGTCTCATCTTACTTCCTCTCTAGGCATTGCCCTTGGCTGAAGGGCACTGCCTTTCCCAAGGTTATGTCCGTTCCCTCGAGGTAGCCTTTATCCAGTGATTTATTTATTTATTTATTATTTTTTAAATATATATTTTTATTGATTTCAGAGAGGAAGGGAGAGGAAGAGAGAGAGATAAAAACACCAACAATGAGAGAGAATCATCGATTGGCTGCCTCTTGCATGGTCCCTACTGGGTATCAAGCCCACAACCCAGGCATGTGCCCTTGCCTGAAATTGAACCCAGGACCCTTCAGTCCACAGGCTGACATTCTATCCACTGAGCCAAACCAGCTAGGGCCTTCATCCAGTGATTTAGAGGCTGATGTATAGGTACAAAAGTGTGGCTCCCTTACCTTGATTCTAGATCATTCTAGATCATTCTAGATGGCAATATCAGTTCCAAAGAGCCCCAATTTGATTGGCTGAGGCTTCTGCTGCAGCAGCATCACAGCTTGACTGCTCCCTATGCCCAATCTGGCTTCTTTGACATGCCCACTGGTAGTGTTTCTGAGATTACATCCCAGTGGAAGTTCCACACAAATCTTTGTCTAAGAGTCTGTTTCCAAGGGAATCTGACTAAGACATATGCTCACATATCTTTTCTCCAAGCAAACATGTCAAACTTGTGACCAGCGGGCCGCATGCCTCGTTTAAATAATTATATTTACCATTCATATGGGAACCAGTTCATGACTTTATTATTTTATAGACTGGGAAACTGAAATTTGGAGAGATTGCCAAGATCATGGAACTACTAAACAACAGCACCACATGTCATAAAGTCCTACGTTTCTATTTATCATGAAAAATTGCTTGCATACTTTTACCAAAAGTATCATTTTTTTTTGAACATAAAAAATAATAATCCTTAACCGGTTTGGCTCAAGGGATAGAGCGTCGTCCTGCAGATTTAAAGGTCCCAGGTTTGATTCCGGTCAGGGGCAGGTACCTTGTTTGCGGGCACATCCCCAGTAGGGGGTGTGCAGGAAGCGCTGATCAATGTTTCTTTCTCATCGATGTTTCTAACTCTCTATCTTTCTCTTCCTCTCTGTAAAAATTCAATAATAATAAAAAATAATAAAACAGACGCACATATACCTACCATCTATATTTGATGAATGTTATTATTTTGCCATCCTTGTTTCAAATCTTTTTTGAAAAGAAGTAAATCATTACAGATATAGCTAAGTCCTCCCTCCCCCCATCCTCTTTCCCCTCCATTATTTCCTGCTTTAAAAAAAATGCTGAAAGCAACAAAAAAGCAAACAAGAAAAACAAAAACAGAAACTCATAAACACAGACAAGAGTGTAATGGTTACCAGAGGGAAGAGGGGTGGGAGGTTAGTAAAGGATAAAGGAAGCCAAATATAATAGATGATTTGATTATGAGAGGTAGGCATACAATGCAATATGTAGATAATTTAGCATAGAAACCTACACTTGAAAATTATATAATCTTATTAACCATTGTTACCCCAATACATTTAATAAAAAGAAAGAAAAAATAGGAATCTATGAGTCAAATAATATATGTATAAATAAATTAATATGTTCTTACTAAAGACTTTATTGCTGAATTGGCCTACTGGCTAGAAGCAAAAACATATAGCCATATATAAAATTTAAATAAATGTTTCTCCCTTAATAGATCTTGTATATTCAGCACAACTCAAGAACATTTTGCCAAATGTTTCTCTTCTACTCTCAAGTTTCACAACTATAGTTATTTTTAGGGAAATTAATCTCCATATGCTTCTAATTAATATATACTTTACTGCTCATCAGAATGTTTTGTATGGGCATTCACATCTGAAAAAGCTTTGTCAGCTTTTATCTGTAGGTTGATGAGGCAGAATTTGTTAGTAAGAAATAAAATTGAGCACTAAATTTGAATTGTAAACTTGAATATTAATAGAATTCCAACTTATTCTCAACTTGAGAAAATATATTATTGTACTCCTTGCTCATCCATGTTTTCCTCTTGGCATTTCTTCATTTTTTTCTTCTCCATTATACTATTAAGAATTTGAACTCTGTCCAGTGTGACTCAGTTAGTTGAGCATAGTCCCATGCTCAAAAAAGGCGCTGTTTGATTCCTAGTCAGGGCACATGGCTGTGTTGCGGACTGGAGGCAACCAATTGATAGTCTGCTCTCACATCAATGTTTTTCTCCCATTCTCCCTCTCTCTTCTTTTTTCTCTAAAAATCAATTAAAAATTTATTTTATTTTATTTTGATGTAGTCCCATTTGTTTATTTTCTCTTTAGCTTCCATTGCCCTAGGGACAATATCAGTGAAGAAGTTCTTTTGGCATATGTCTGAGATTTTGCTGCCTGTGGATGCCTCTAGTATTTTTATGGTTTCCCGTCTTATGTTTAAGTCCTGTATCCATTTTGAGTTTATTTTTGTGTATGGTGTAAGTTGGTGATCTAGTTTCATTCTTTTGCATGTATCTGTCCAATTTTCCCAACACTATTTATTGAAGAGACTGTCTTGACTCCATTGTATATTCGTGCCTCCTTTGTGAAATATTAATTGAGCATAGTGATTTGGGTTGATATCTGGGTTCTCGATTCTATTCCATTGATCTATATGTCTGTTTTTGTGCCAGTACCAGGCTGTTTTGAGATCAGTGGCTTTGTAATACAGCTTGAAATCTGGTATTGAGATCCCAGAAACCATCAACAAAACAACAAGAAAGCCCACTGTATGGAAAAACATATTTGCAAATGTTATCACTGATAAAGGTTTAATCTTCAACATCTACAGACAGCTTATACAACTAAATAAAAGGAAAATGAATGATCCAATAAAAAAAATGGGCAATGGACTTAAATAGAATATTTTCAAAAGAAGACAGAAGGAAGGCCAAGAGGCACATGAAAACATGCTTAAAGTCACTAATTATCCAAGAGATACAAATCAAAACAACAATGCGGTACCATCTCACACCTGTCAGAATGGCTATCATCAACAAATCAACAAACGACAAGTGTTGGTGAAGTTGCAGAGAAAAAGGAACCCTCATGCACTGCTGGTGGGAATGCAGACTGGTGCAACCACTGTGGAGAACAGTGTGGAGTTTCCTCAAAAAAACTGAAAATGGAATTCCCATTTGACCCAGTAATCCCACTCTTAGGATTATATCCCAAGAAACTAGAAACACCAATCAGAAAGGATATATGCACCCCCATGTTCATAGCAGCACAATCTATAATAGCTAGGATTTGGAAACAGCCTAGGTGACCGTCAGCAGATGATTGGATAAAAATCTATGTACATCTACACAATGGAATACTATGCTGCCATAAAAAAGAAGGAATTCTCATCATTTGCAGCAACCTGGATGGAATTGGAGAACATCATGCTGAGTGAAATAAGCCAGTCAATGAAAGAGAAACACCACATGACCTCACTCATTTATGGATAATAGCATTATACACTGATGAACCAAAAGATAGATATAGAGATAGTAAAGCAACAAGCGGACTGTCAAATTATAGCGGGGAGGGGAGGGAGATCTGGGGGAGATAAGAGATCAACCGAAGGACTTGTATACATGCATATACGTACAACCAATGGACACAAAACTCTGGGGAGGAAGGGTAGGTAAGGGAGGGGGGGCAATGGTAAAATATGTACACAGATAATAATTTAATTAAAAAAATGAAAAAAAAAATTTTTGTTAATCCTCATCTGAGGATTTTTTCCCCTAGATTGTTAGAGAGAGAGAGTGGGAGAGGAAGGGAGAGAGAAAGACAGAAACACTGATGTGAGACACATCTATAGGGATTGAGCCTGCAACTGAGGTATGTATCCTTGACTGGAATCGTACCTGGGACCCTTTAGTCCTTGGGCTGACACTCTAGCCACTGAGCCAAATGCGCTAGGGCCAATAAAAAAATCTTAAAAAGAAGGTGGGGTACTGCTCATGGCTGTTAGTGGCTTTAGGCTTAAGGTAGACCACCGTTGTCGTTGACTTGAGCAAATTAGAATTTCAGGATGAAAGCTCATTTATCCTAAAATGGCAGATGGGATTTGATGACATTAAGCAAAAACAAACAAACAAACAATGCAGTAGCATTTGTGTTTTATGTCCCACATGACCATGTTAGGAATTAGGGGGTCAAAGGGTTCTACAAGACATCAGCAGGAATGATGTCTTGGAATAATGCCTCTTGCCCTTCACCCCTGAGGTACTGATTCTGTCAATCTTACCCAGGGCTGTGACAGTTGACCCAAAAATAGCAATAGGACATTGGCCATACAGAGCCTTGTGGAAGGGGCTTCCACAAATTAGAAGAAATGCTTTAGTGATGTATAAAAATAGTTTCAAGTCATTGCCTGGTGACACATCCCTAGCAAGAGTAATAAACAGGGCCCAGATGAGTAGTTAGGGATTAAATATTACAATGTGTGATTTAACAGTAGCCAGGACATGTGACTCAAGAGACAATATTTGATTGAGATGTTGGTGGGATGGCTGTTTGGTGGTGATGATGGTACTAGGAATGAATAGTACTCAATTATCCATTTTAACAATACTTTTGATACCTACTTTGGACCAGGCCCTGAACACAGGGAGGTTAAAGATGATAAAGTGATTATCATACAGTTAGGTGAATGCAGGCTTCTCTGGGATCCCATGAAAGGGTTATTTAATCTAGCCTTCAGTTTTGGGGAAATTTCTTTTGTAGTTAGAATCTCAAAGGATGAGCAGGAGTCATCTAGGACAGTGGTCAGCAAACTCATTAGTCAACAGAGCCAAATATCAACAGTAAAATGTTTGAAATTTCTTTTGAGAGCCAAAATTTTTAAACTTAAACTTCTTCTAATGCCACTTCTTCAAAATAGACTCGTCCAGGTCATGGTATTTTGTGGAAGAGACACACTCAAGGGGCCAAAGAGCTGCATATAGCTTGTGAGCCACAGTTTGCTGACCACGGATCTAGGAGAAAGAGACAGGAATAGGAGTGGCGAATGGTGTTCCAAAGAGATAGTAAAGCCAGGGTAAAGGCCAGGAGGTGAGAGAGAACATGGCTCATTTATAAGATTTCAAGTATAGTAGTTTACTACTGTACTCAGTCTAAACTTCTAAGTAAAATAGAATCATATAAATAAAATAAAAATGGGAATAAAATAGAACCTTATAAATAAAATAGGAGATAAGCCAAACACTAGGAGTTTGGAACAAAATAATTAATTTAGCTTTATCAATAATTGACAAAAATTGCAAACAAAATCCCTTGCTAAAGTTATGCACACAACAACCAAAACTCCACATAATTACAGACATAATCTCCTACTACTATTTTCATAGCAGTACACTTCCCACTCCTTTTTATTACCTAACTTCACAAAAGGCATGTATCTCTCAAGCCAATGTTTTCCCAGCAGTGTTTCATATGGTAAATTTTCTGTCCCCCCAAACTCAATGCAACATTATTAACAAAAAAATGTGTAGGAAAAAAAATCTTGATTTGTATTCCAAATTTATCTGTCATGGTGGTACTCAACCTTGGCTATCCATTGGAATGATTTAATATGGATGTCTAGGATCCCATCTAGAGATTCTGAGTCAATTAGTCTGGGGTGCAGTTGGGTATTAGGATTGTAAAGAGCTTCCTAGGTGATTGTAATGTTCAGCCAAGTCTGGGTACCAAAAAACTTGGTAGAATGTCAAAATCATGTGTAGAAGTTTGGAAACATGCACCCAAGTGTCAAGAAATGAGATGTACTTGCTTTGCAATCCCTATGCTGAAAGGGATATCATTGTTACTGCCAAGAAGCTCTATGTTAACTAGATGAATTGCTGATCAGAAAGCAAGGATGTGAGCATTGTGCAGCCGTGTGTGTGTGTGTGTGTGTGTGTGTGTGTATGTATATGTGTATGTGTATGCATTTTACTATATTTTAAGCATGCTTTAAGAAATTGGTTGGGGATTTTAGGTTGAGATGTAATATGTTATACACACTGAGTGGCCAGATTATTATGATCTCTGAATGCATAATAATCTGGCCACTCAGTGTATATCCTATATAAAATAAAAGGCTAATATGCAAATTGTCCCCTCGACCAGGAGTTTGACCAGCAGATAGGCTGGCTAACTGCTCATGTCCCCTCCTCCTGGCCAGGCCAACCACCCATGCACGAATTCATGCGCGCAGGCACACACACACACACACACACACACACACACACAGACACACTGAGTGGCCAAATTATTATGCTTTCAGAGATCATGATAATCTGGCTACTCAATGTATATATTTTTGTTTAAAATAATGAGAAACACAGAATGGATAATGCAAAACTGGAGAGGTAGATGCCTGTATTCATTTAAGGTACAAGATGTTCCATTTGATTTCTTGGCCGGTTCCATCCTGTTGTGGGAGGTAATTGAGGTATGTAGGGTACACTTTAACTCCAGACAAATGATGGGACTTGAGGGTGCTCCTGGCCAATGAAGAGAAAAGTTGTATAGTATGGTTGGCTTTTGCTATGAACATGGCAGGTGCTGGTAGCAGCGGGCCTGATCTACTTGTAAAATGAGGAATGTGACCTAGAGCATCTCTGATTTTTCAAAGTGCAGAGGACTCCTAGGGACTGCCTGGGGTGGGGTAGTGGGATGGGCATGGCTTTGTCTGCTCCCCCTTTTGTTTGTAAGGTGATCCTGTGAGAGGTTAGATGGGGCAGGGAGGAATCCCAAAAAAGGTACATTATCCCAAGACACTGCTTGTAGGGAGCAGTTGACCTGTTGGCAAAGCCACAAACAAGTCTCAGCTTAGAGGGCACAGCCCTCTTAGCATAATTAAGCTTGATCTTATGATACTTCCTGGATCCTTCCTGGGTAGCTAATGGGCTGTGGGAGGTACAGCAAGTGCTGCCAAAACAAGTGAAACTCACAAGAACATTGTAACTATGTTGACCACTACCTTGTTTACCTTTGACTATAAAATAATGCATCAGCTTGCTGACTGGATCTGTTCTGTGGTCTCAGCCAGGCAGAGAAGATCCACCTAGACCCAGCTTATTCTCTTTGTCTTTTCTTTATCCTTCGCTGCGCCGCCACCCCCCCCCCCCCCCCCTTGCCGAATCCTAGCACAGCACAACTGCTCTGGGAAACTTGGGGTCAGTTCCTTTAGGAGGCCTCAGAAACTCTATGGAATGCACCTCAGAGTTGGCCTACTGAGGGGTGAGGAATATTAGGTGGTTGTCTACCACCTCCCATCTTTCACTGGTGGAAGGTGGCACCTTGGGCAATTGTCACCCAGCTTTTCCAGCCTGCTCCATGCATGAATCAAACATGCTGCCAAGGGTAAAAATGCTGCCCAGCAGAGGGATGCAGAAAGCTGCTGTGTGTATGGGAACCATCTGAGGGACCTGCAGGGATGCTGAAAAGATGTGGGTGAGCACCACCATCATTTGCCCTGCTCCACACTTTCACTTCAATCACAGAGGCTTGCATTACTTCACACTTTGGTCTCCTGTGTCCGTTTTTATAAGCAAGTGTTCACTGTAATCGGTTTGGCTCAGTGGAGAGAGCATCGGCCTGCAGACTGAAGGGTCACAGATTCGATTCCAGTCAAGGGCATGTACCTTGGTTGTGGACACATCCCCAATAGGGGGTGTGCAGGAGGAAGCTGATCAATGTTTCTAACTCTCTATCCCTCTCCCTTCCTCTCTGTAAAAAATCAATATATATATATATATATATATATATATATATATATATATATATATATATATATATATATATATATGCAAGTGTTCTAGAACTTTAAAAAAAAAATGGAAGAATCCCCTCCCCACCTTAAAATTTTTAATTTGGCAAACTCTAGCAGGAAGATGGAAAACCATAGCAGCATCTAACTTTATTTTCTCAGGTAACCCTTAGTTGGAAACATACTTATTTTTGAAACAAACTAATCAGCTTGGCTTTAGTCGCTTTGAAAATAGTATCAATAATCATGATTAATTTCCAGCTGTTCAAAGCTTAGTATAACGCGCAAACCTTTTTTTCTACCACAGATTTTAAGTCAATAAATATAATTAGAGACTAATGGTTCAGGTTTTGATTCCTCTTTTATACTAAATGATCATGACATGGCTGATTATGGAAAAATTGTTGAGTCAATGAATTTTAAAACTGTACATGAAAATGATTAAAAGAGATGTCCTAGGTTTTATTTGATTATCATGAAACATGAGGATCAACTGTTCGAAATTTGGTTCAAAAAGTTTGTAAATGGTTTCTGCGTAGAGATAAATTGGGGAGATTTATGGGATGTACGTTGTCAAAGGGTTTTTCTAGTTTCTTTCATCTCTACCCCTCTTTTCCTTGCCTCATTAATAATGTTAACAAAGCTTTTGCAGTTGACAGTACATAATGGAGACCAGTAAGGGCTCACCGTGGCTGAAGAGAGGGAAAGGCTAAGAGAAAAAAAAAAAATGTGGTAAACTTAATAGCTGGGTTTTTCAACCTTTCCATCTGTTGCCTTCTAATTGACTTTCCAATGTTTTGTTTGGAGTTGCCATTTGGAAACTGGAACAAAATAGCAAGGATGGATAAAGCCTGAAATGACCAGCTCTGATAAGAAAACCTAGCACAAGTATCCTATTACTTTTACATGAATGGTCACCACCACCTGTTTCGACCAGAGCTCATATGTTAAAGGACCCTATAAAAGCACAATGTATTCATTGCATGCTCAAATTTCCTCCTCTTATTTGTCTTTATTCTCCAACCACAAAGGCTAAAAATAATAAAAGAGACAAATTAGAAGAATGATTTTTTTTCTCTTACAAGGGAAATATATTTCATTACTTTTGGCCAATTTTTTCATAAATGGTAAAAAAAAAAAAAAAAAAAAAAAAAAAAAAAAAAAAAAAAAAAAAAAAAAAAAGATCTGATTTGGAAAGAAGTTGAATAAAGTTCTTGGCAACAGAGATGCCTTAAATCAATATTATGGTTGTTGGGAGGTTTTTGTGTGTGCAAATAGTTTGTCCAAACAGTTGGCCAGATGGTTGCAAAGTTTTCCTTTTTGGATAATAACATTGAGATAACTAGATCAATGAATTCATTACTCCTTGATTTTGGTTGTCTTAGGGAAAGACTGGCTACATTTTATGTCCTGTAGCTAGAGTTCTCCCTATATAATCAGTAAATTTATTAATATTTAAGAAACTGGCCAAGTTTTTTTCTAAGGCATTGTTATCATAATTTACTTTTAAAGTTGGGGCTTCCCTTTATAGATGCATAAATAAAAGTGATTCTTAAAAAAAATTATTGATTTTTTACAGAGAGGAAGGGAGAGAGAGAGAGTTAGAAACACCAATGAGAGAGAAACATCAATCAGCTTCCTCCTGCACATCCCGTACTGGGTATGTGCCCGCAACCAATGTACATGCCCTTGACTGGAATAGAATCTGGGACCCTTGAGTCTGTAGGCCGATGCTCTTATCCACTGATCCAAACTGGTCAGGGTGGCAGTCTTTTTAAAGAAATGCTAAAAGAACACAGGGATAAAAGAGAGATGAAAGCCAAATACTAAAACCTTCTGCAAGTCTTCTCATGTAGCAGTACAAATGTTTTGTTTTGAGTTGTTACTGCTTTAAATGGCCAGCTGAGGCGGTAGACAAATGCACTTGCAGGCCTGCGTTTCCAGGTGAGATGCCTGTGGGGAGAGTGAGGTGATACTCTGAATGTTTCTGGTCTGGGAACTACCGGCAGAGAGTCTGTAGGGGACTGAACTTGAATCAGGTTCAGACAGGTCCTCCTGACTTGCCTGCCATGTGGCCGCTGCAAGTGCACAGAGTTAACCCCTTGACACTGGTCTTCAACAAAGGGATTTCCTCTCCATTGCCAGCTTGTGATTTTTATCACTCAGCAGGCTAGTCAGTATTGATCAGGCCTTTGATCTCCTCATGGCCTTGCTCATGGGGAGGAGAGCACTGTGTTTGGATACAACCAGGTTGTTTGCAGAATCACAACGCCCTGCCTGCACCTCTCCTCCTGATGGGACATGGCCGTGGGATGGAGGAGGAGGCTGCTGGAAGCTAAGACCTCTGGCCTCGACGGCTGCTGACAGATAGGGTTACCTGGTGACATACAGGATGCCAAGTGAAATTTAAATTTCCAATAAACAAAGGATCATTTCAAATATTGCATGGGGCGTACCTATGCTAAAAAAGTCTTTATTGTTTATCTGTAGTTTAAGTTTAACCAGGCAGCCTATGGTTTTTCTTTGCTGAATCTGACAATATGCTGAGGTCTGTGTAGGAGCCTGTGGTCAGCAAAGAGAAGCACCGTGAGCCTGCAGTAGCTGATGGCCAAGGACCAGAGTCAGAGCCCTACTGAAGCAGAAGGAGCAATGCCAGTGATAGATAGCACCATGGTGGGTGAAGTTTCTGGGCTTTTCTCTCCTTTCCCGTCTCCCCAAAACTGACCGTGTGGATGGAGGTTCAGAAACAGATAATTTGATGGGAAAAGTAAAGGAATGGGCACTTTTGCACATATGTGTCATGGATCAAATGATCATTGACTTAATTTCCTACCAGGTAAAATAGGAATAATTAACATTCCCTACTTTATAGCCTTGTCTCAAGAAACGAGATAATATAGTTGAAACCACTAGTATAATGCCTGCCTCTTTAAGACTTAAAGGCTCAAATATGTCTGTCATCGTCTTTATGATCATCATCAGGATGAAGGAAAACTAAAGAACTTTCAGAACATACTTAGAACTATTCCTAGAACAGCTCCTTTCAACTCCGCTAGCCCTATTGAACAGTTTCCTTCCACTGCGCAGGTCTTTTCTGAATTTCTGTTCTTTGCCCTTTGCCTTAGTAGATGAGAAATTTGCATACTTTGCATACTTCGCTGCAAGGAGGAATGCAACCTGGCTCCAGTATTTCATAAATGGAAACCCCTCCAGTATTTCCCTTTCAAAATGTGGTGGTATCTGCCAAGAATCCAAAAGGAAATTTTCTGTGTGGGGTTTTTCTAAATATTCAAAAACAAATCTTCCATACTGCCTCTGAGAGAAGTCAGGTGAATACCACTGAGAGCTGAATTATTGTTAAAATCATCAACCACAGGGAGTTTGTTTTATAATGCTGTCTCCAAGACTGATTTGTGATACAATTTAAAATATAATAATGAGAGAATTACAGATACATTTTAATATATTCAGACAATAAAATAATACAGTTTAAATATTCCTTTGGAAAGGACTTTAAAAAATATATATTTTCTTGATTTTTACAGAGAGGAAGGAAGAGGGATAGAGAGTTAGAAACACTATTGAGAGAAAAACATTGTTCAGGTGCCTCCTAAACACCCCCTCCTGGGGATGTGCCCGCAACCAAGGTACATGCCCTTGACCGGAATCGAACCTGGGACCCTTTAGTCTGCAGGCCGATGCTCTATCCACTGAGCCACACCAGTTAGGGCTGGGAAGAACTTTTTAATTTCTAACTAATTTCTTCAGTCTCTTTATTGCTGGACATCTTAACCTTTCTAAAATAAACCAGAAATATCTAAAGTTTCTAAAAATTTATTTTTGAAATAGTTTTAGATTTATAGAAGAGTTGCAAAGATAGTACAAGGAATTCCCATATACCATTCACCCAGCTTAGGAAGTTGTTTTTATTTATTAGAATTTCCCTGGGTGCTGATCACAATAAATCAGGCATGCTCATGTCAAAAAGATTTCTTTAGAAGTAAACTCAAAAATATCAACAAGCAGCGGAGCTTGAAGATGGCGACCGAACAGTTGGACTTGTTCTGACCCTGGTCCCAGAACAGATAGAAACAGCATCTGAGTCGCTCAGGGAATGTTGATTGGCAGCTAAGGGGCTTCGGAATTCTCTAGGAAGGTAAGGAAAGGTCCGCTGGACAGGATTTCCGACCAAGAGGCCAGCACTGCCGCGGCTGCGGCGGCTCTCCCAGCGAGCTCTCGCGGAGAGAAGGCAGCGCCATCTTACCAGGAAAGGAGGAGCATCCCTGAGGCCTGGAAAAACACACAGCGGGGAGGTCCATCGAGCAGCTGAGACGCCCGAATCGACACGGGCGCGTGGAATCCGGGGAGTTCTTCGGTCACCCACGGAAAGGTCAGAGTTTGCGGGGACAGCCTAGGGGACCGGGGTCCCGTGGCCCAGGCAGCTACGGTAGCCGGGGAGCTCCAACCCCTCCCTCAGGGTAGCCGGGAGCGCGCACTACCGCCCGCAAGCAGCACCCAAAGAAGGCTGCAGCGACACCTAGTGCTGGGTTTGACGTTATCCTCCCCAGAAGCGGGACTTTTTTAAAACGCCACAGGTCACTGGACAGAGCGTTAAGAATCTCGGCTGTTTCGCCAAGGGCGGAACATCTGGACACCTTGGTGCCTGATCCCCTTCACCCCCTTGCTTCTGAATACTAGGGAAGGACTGCCCAGTTGGGCATATCCGGGGAAATTGCAGGGGGAAATTGCCTTCCTGGAAACAAGGGATCTGTACCAGAAGAGATAGTCTGGGAGCCAGCTGGCACCCTGCCAGCTAGAGCCATAGAGAAAGAAGGCCAGAGCAACCAAAAGACTGGGAGGTCAAACCAGTAACACTGACACCTAAGAGCTGAATTACAAACTGCCTTTTTTTTTTTTTTTTTTTTTTTTTCCTTCTCTTTTCTTTTCTTTTATCTTTTAATTAATCAAAAATAAATGGACACAAATAACTAAGATATAGTCTACTTAAAATTAAGGATTACCTTACAAATCTGAGGTGCAGTGGAATGCTGGGAACTGCAAGACTTTCTGGGCCGAGAATCAGGAGTGCCAAATACATTAACAGAGGAAGTGAATGACCACTACTGGACATTTTTATGCTAATTTTACTATTATTTTATTTTCATTTTTTACCTCTTTTATTTAATCTTCATTTTTTATATCTTTTACTTAAGAAACGATTTTTTTTTCTTACTTGATTTTACCTTTTTAATTATTACATTTTTCAATCTCTATCATCACTATTACTACTGCTATTTTGTAAATTTTTTTTTTTTTTTTCCCTCTTCAGTACCATTTTATTTTTTTTCTTTATTTTACCTTGGGAGTAACCTTCATTCTATTTTAATCTCTACTATAGCATCATTCAACCCTATCTCAACTCGATCTTTACACCATCACTCTCTTGCTAAACTTTACCCTTTTAGTCTACAGTTTATCCTATCCCTTTCTGGCTTTAGTTTTTCCTCTATTCTTTCTGTATACCCCCTGCTAAAACTCTCACTATACGTATAGACCTATGTTCCAACCCCTGATCCAAGTGTATAAATACCAATCTCTGCACTATATTAACTAGTTAAAAAAAAAAAAAAAAAAAAAAAAGAAAGAAAAATTGTTCTCCCCTCTATCCTTTTCGCATTGTTTGTGTGAAGGTTGATTATTGTGAATTTTTAGGCTTGTTAGTGAAATTGTTATGCTTATTACTGTGTTGTTATTGTTGCTTTGTATTTTTTTTTAAATACTCTGTTTTTGTTTGTATCTTTTACTTCTGTATATCATAGCCTTACTTAATAATAGGGGATATTGTAGTTTGTATTAATCTCCAAGTATTGTTACTGGCATTGGCTGGGTTCAGTGGTTGTTCTATGGCAGTTTTCTCCACATATATATAGTTTGTTTCCCATTTCTCTTTTAGTTTGCTTCTTCTCTCTCTTTCTCTCTCTCTCTCCTTTCTTTTTCTCCCCTGTTTTCCAACTTTATTTTGTCATTACTTTTTTTCCTCTTTTTCTATCTCTTTATCCCTCTTTTTTTTATTTTATTTACTTAAATTTTTTTAATTTTAATTTTTACTTTTTAAAATTTTTCTTTATTTTATTTTTACCTTTCTTCCTTCTCTCCTATCCCCTAAGTTGCCTTTCTCTAGTGGTCACCTTTACTAAAGGTTATTAATATTGTAAGTACATTCCTGTTAAGTGCCTCTTGTGTTGTACCAGGTAGTGTTGGTATTTTGAAATTTTAAATCAACGCAGGAGAAGGAACACCACATAACCAGACATCCTGAGAAGAGAGGCCATGGGGAGACAAAAACATAGTCCGCACATGAAAGAAAAGCAGGCATCACCAGAAAAGGAAGTAAACGAGCCCGAGGTAAGCAGCCTACCAGAGCAAGAATTCAGAATAATGATCATAGGATGGCTAAAAAGAATGGAAGAGAAATTTGACAATAACCAAGAAGAAATGAGGAAGAACCATGAGGAACTGAAGAAGAACCATGAGGAATTGAAGAAGAACCAAGAAGAAATGAAAAATGACATCGCTACCATGAAGAACTCAATAGAAAGCATCAAGAGTAGACTAGAGGAAGCAGAGGACCGCATCAGTGAGCTAGAAGATAAGATGGAAAAAAATACCCAAGTAGAGCAGCTTCTAGAAAAAAAGATTAAAAAGCAGGAGGAGAGCCTACGGGAGCTTTGGGACATTACAAAACAAAATAATATTCGAATAATAGGGGTTCCAGAAGGAAAGGAAACTGAGGTAGACATGGAAAAAGTATTTCAAGAAATAATGACAGAAAACTTTCCTGAAATAGAGAAGAAAAAACCCACACAAATCCAAGATGCTCGCAGAGTCCCAAGCAAAATGAATCCCAGAAGACAGACTCCAAGGCACATTATAATCAAATTGGCAAACAACAATGACAAAGTAAGAATCTTAAAAGCAGCCAGAGAGAGACAGGAAGTTACATACAAAGGAACCCCCATCAGACTAGCAACTGATTTCTCAACAGAAACTTACCAGGCCAGAAGGGAATGGGATGAAATATACAAAGTCATGCAAAGGAAGGGTCTGAATCCAAGAATACTGTACCCAGCAAGGCTATCAATCAAAATTGAAGGGGAAATCAGGAGCTTCACAGACAAAAAAAGACTGAAGGAATTTATCTCCACCAAACCAGCAATGCAAGAAATGCTAAAGGGTCTACTGTAAAAATAAAGAAATAGGAAGTGAAGAAGGAACACGGGTATAGAATAAAAATGGCATCAAATGTGTACCTATCAATAATAACCTTAAACGTAAATGGATTAAATGCTCCAATCAAAAGACATAGGATAACAGATTGGATAAGAAAACAAGACCCATACATCTGTTGTCTACAAGAAACCCACCTCAGAAAAAAAGATGCACACAGACTGAGGGTGAAGGGATGGAAAAAAGTTTTCCAGGCAAATGGAAATGAAAAAAAAGCTGGGGTAGCAATACTTATATCTGACAAATTAGATCTCAGAGTGAAGGACATAATAAGAGATAATGAAGGCCACTTCATAATACTAAAGGGAACAATCCAACAAGAAGAAATAACCCTGGTAAATATATATGCACCCAATACAGGAGCAACCAAATACATTAAAAAACTGCTGGAGGACATTAAGAGAGAGATTAATAGCAATACAATCATAGTAGGAGATTTTAATACCCCACTGTCACCCTTCGACAAATCATCTAAACAAAAAATCAGCAAAGAAATATCAATCCTAAGGGACTCACTAGACCAGATGGAATTAATTGACATCTTCAGAACACTCCACCCCAAAGCCACAGAATATACATTCTTCTCAAGTGCACATGGGACATTCTCAAAGATAGACCACATTTTGGGTCATAGGCAAAGTCTCTTCAAATTCAAGAAGATAGAAATCATATCAAGTATCTTCTCAGACCATAATGGCATAAAACTGGAAATTAACTACAATAAAAATAATCCAAAGAAATCAAACACATGGAGACTAAACAGCACGCTATTAAACAAGGACTGGGTTACCAGAGAAATCAAGGAAGAAATTAAAAACATCCTGGAAACAAATGACAATGAAAACACAACAATCCAAAATCTATGGGACACAGCAAAAGCAGTCTTAAGAGGGAAGTTCATATCCTTACAAGCCTATTGCAAAAAACTAGAAAAAAGGGTAACAGATGATCTAACTCTACAACTCAAAGAGTTAGAAAAGGAGCAACAAGAAAAGCCCAGTGTAAGCAGAAGGAAGGAAATAACAAAAATCAGAGCACAGATAAACGACATAGAGACCAAAAAAACAATACATAAGATCAACAAAACCAAGAGCTGGTTCTTTGAAAGAATAAACAAGATAGATGAACCTCTAGCCAGGCTAACTAAGAAACAAAGAGAGAGGACCCAAATAAACAAAATCAGAAATGAAAGAGGTGAAATAACAACAGACCCCAACGAAATACAACGGATTGTTACAAAATACTACGAACAACTCTATTCCAACAAACTGAACAACCTGGAGGAAATGGACATATTCCTAGAAAAATACAAACTTCCAAAACTCGATCAGGAAGAATCTAAAAATCTCAATAGACCAGTGACTTGGGAAGAAATTGAAACAGTCATCAGAAAGCTTCCAGCAAACAAAAGCCCAGGGCCAGATGGCTTCACAGGAGAGTTTTACCAAATATTCAAGGAAGAACTAAAACCTATCCTCCTCAGACTTTTCCAAAAAATTCAAGAGGAAGGAACACTTCCAAACTCCTTCTATGAAGCCAGCATCACCCTAATACCAAAACCAGATAAAGACAACTCAATGAAAGAGAATTACAGGCCAATATCCCTCATGAACATAGATGCCAAAATCCTCAACAAAATCCTAGCAAATCGGCTCCAGCAGAGCATCACAAAGATCATACACCATGACCAAGTAGGATTTATTCCAGGAATGCAAGGATGGTACAATATCCGCAAATCAATAAACGTGATACATCACATAAACAAATTGAAAGATAAAAATCATATAGTCATATCAATTGATGCAGAAAAAGCATTCGATAAAATCCAACACCCTTTCCTGATAAAAACTCTTAACAAGGTGGGAGTACAAGGATCATACCTCAACATAATAAAAGCTATATATGATAAACCCACAGCCAACATTATACTCAATGGGCAAAAACTAAAACCATTCCCTCTAAGAACAGGAACAAGACAGGGATGCCCACTTTCGCCACTCCTGTTTGACATAGTACTGGAAGTACTAGCCATTGCAATTAGACAAGAGGAGGAAATAAAAGGCATCCAAATTGGAAAAGAAGAAGTAAAGTTATCCTTATTTGCAGATGACATGATATTGTACATAAAGAACCCAAAAGACTCCATTAAGAAACTAATTGACTTAATAAATGAATTTGGCAATGTAGCAGGATACAAAATTAACGCCAAGAAATCCATGGCATTTCTATACACCAACAGTGAAACTACAGAAACAGAGACTAAAAAAGCAATTCCATTTACCATCGCACCAAAAAAATTAAGATACCTAGGAATAAATTTAACTAAGGAAGTAAAGGATCTATATGCAGAAAATTACACGACATTGAAAAAAGAGATAGAGGATGATGTAAGGAGATGGAAGAACATACCATGTTCATGGATTGGTAGAATCAACATCATCAAAATGTCCATACTTCCTAAAGCAATCTATAGGTTCAATGCACTCCCCATTAAAATACCAAGGGCATATTTCACTGACCTAGAAAGAACTCTCCAACAGTTCATTTGGAACAATAAAAGACCCCGAATAGCCACAGCAATCCTGAGAAAGAAGGGTAAAGTAGGAGGGATCTCAATACCGGACTTCAAACTGTATTACAAAGCCACTGTTCTCAAAACAGCCTGGTACTGGCACAAGAACAGACATATAGATCAATGGAATAGAATCGAGAACCCAGATATCAACCCAAATCAATATGCTCAATTAATATTTGACAAAGGAGGCACGAATATACAATGGAGTCAAGACAGTTTCTTCAATAAATGGTGTTGGGAAAATTGGGTAGACACATGCAAAAGAATGAAACTAGATCACCAACTTACACCATACACAAAAATAAACTCAAAATGGATACAGGACTTAAACATCAGACGGGAAACCATAAAAATACTAGAAGCATCCTCAGGCAGCAAAATCTCAGACGTATGCCAAAAGAACTTCTTCACTGATACTGCCCCTAGGGCAATGGAAGCTAAAGAGAAAATAAACAAATGGGACTACATCAAAATAAAAAGCTTTTTTACAGCAAAAGAAACCATCAACAAAACAACAAGAAAGCCCACTGTGTGGGAGAACATATTTGCAAATAACACCACTGATAAAGGTCTAATCTCTAACATCTACAGACAGCTGATACAACTAAATAAAAGGAAGATGAATGATCCAATTAAGAAATGGGCAAGGGACCTAAATAGAATATTTTCAAAAGAAGACAGAAGGAAGGCCAAAAGGCACATGAAAACATGCTCAAAGTCACTAATTATACGAGAGATGCAAATCAAAACAACAATGCGGTACCATCTCACACCTGTCAGAATGGCCAACATCAACAAATCGACAAACGACAAGTGTTGGCGAGGTTGCGGAGAAAAAGGAACCCTCGTGCACTGCTGGTGGGAATGCAGACTGGTGCAACCACTGTGGAGAACAGTGTGGAGTTTCCTCAAAAAACTGAAAATGGAACTCCCATTTGATCCAGTAATCCCACTCCTAGGAATATATCCCAAGAAACTAGAAACACCAATCAGAAAGGATATATGCACCCCTATGTTCATAGCAGCACAATCTACAATAGCCAGAATTTGGAAACAGCCTAGGTGCCCGTCAGCAGATGATTGGATCCAAAAACTATGGTACATCTACACAATGGAATACTATGCTGCCATAAAGAAGAAGGAATTCTCATCATTTGCAGCAACCTGGATGGAATTGGAAAACATCATGCTGAGTGAAATAAGCCAATCAATGAAAGAGAAACACCACATGACCTCACTCATTTATGGATAATAAAGAGCATTATAAACTGATGAACCAAAAGATAGATATAGAGACAGTAAAGCAACAAGCAGATTGTCAAATTACAGCGGGGAGGGGAGGAGGATCTGGGGGAGATAACAGATCAACCGAAGGACTTGTATACATGCATATAAGTACAACCAATGGACATAAAACTATGGGGAGGGAGGGGATATGGGGGAGGGAGGGAGGGGGCAAAAAAAAAATCATTAAAATATGTAAAAATAAATAAATAAATAAATTAAAAAAAAAAAAAAATATCAACAAGCATATATTCTACAACAGGATTCAAACCTTTCCCTATTTTTTTCCTTTCCAACAAACCAAGGAAAGAACTGGAAGAATAAACAACAGTGTTTAATGTTGAACCTGACCAAAATCCAAATGGCTCCCTTTGCCAACAATGAACAAGAGAACACCTTTAAAGTTCTGGCAATTTTGGACCATTAGGCATTGAAAATCTGAATTCTCTGCCTAATGCACTTAAATATTTTGAATGAGTAGTGGCTATTTTAAAAACAAAGAAGCTCAGTAGTTATCAAGTGACAAGTTAGCAAAACGACTAATAAAATTTGCTAACTGCCTCTTAATTCTGTACCACATCCTGTGGGCAAGCCTAGAGTCTCACTCCTAATCACGAAGTAGCCTTTCTATAGCTCTAGTCTCTCCCCATGAACAGGGGAATCTAGATCTCAAGGTTAGCCCAAATAATTTTGAGGTTCAGGATATGTCTTATGTGTGTACCGAGCGCAAACCCATTAGCCTTTCTGTGTCACCTGCCATTTTCTTCTTTCTCTTGTTTATGGTCATCGCTGAAAATGTCAAAAGCTATTGCTGATGAGGCCCACTGAAGGCTCTGCAACTTGTGCTGCCAAGAAGAGATTATACCCTCCCAATTCTGGCTGGTGTTTTCCCCAAGGGTGGCAGTTGCCACCCTTGATAACAGGTGCTGTGATCTGTACCAAGGGCATCAGCCCCTGTTGCTGTTATGATGAATGACATAAAAACAGCTGGCCTCATGCCCTGTAGCTCTTTTAGTATTTCCTTGTCTTTATAAATGATCTTCCCTCTAGGAAAGGATGTGAGTATAGGGGTGCAGGTCCGGGGAGAATAGTTGGAATTGATGGGAAGTACTTATCTCTCTCTACCTATTGTTTTGGAACTCTTTAGTTCCTTTTAAAAGATATTCCTGGTTGTATTTTCCCACAGTTTCCATTGTGTGTCCAGATTCAAGTTAAAATTGGGCCATAGTTTCAAAGCACATTTGGTGTTTAATTATCTCTTACAGTTTCTCTGAACACACACACACACACACACACACAGAGTGGCTAGATTATTATGATCTCTGAATGCATAATAATCTGAATAATCTGACCACTCAGTGTGTGTGTGTATACACATACATACACACATTAGAGTCTTGGTGCATGAATTCGTGCATGGATGGTGTCCAGCCAGCCTGGCCAGAGGGAGGGGACATGGGTGGTTGGCCAGCCTGCTGTCAAACTGGTTGAGGGGACAATTTACATATTAGCCTTTTATTATATAGGGTATACACTGAATGGCCATATTCAGAGATCTAATAATCTGGCCACTCAATATATATATATATATATATATATTTATTCTCCCCATAGAGTAAGGGTCTCAAGTGACTATAGGGACAACTTACCTAACTTAACGAATGAAATGGATCTGGTGGAGACAATGGCAAATTGGAGAAAGCATGGCGGATCTAAAGGGGCCAGTAATTGCTTTTCAGCTTCAGTTGATGGCTGCCAAGCATGCATGCTTGGGAAATATTGCCAGATTTTCTGATTTTTCAAAAGTTAGAAATCCAGATATTTATATTAAATCTTCTGATTTTTGAATGCCATGAATTTATTTAACATTTATTTGCTGCACTGGGCCCACAACACTTGTTTACCTGCTTTATTGCCTAAATGTTTCATGTCAGCGAGAGTGGAGAGACAAGAGCATGATGTCATATTAGACAAATGCTTAGGTCATCAGGATCATTATTTCATTAACCTCACCTGGGTTTTACAAACAAAAGAAGCAAGTGAATAGTCTCTACTAGTGAATAGTAGTAACAATTGTAAAGAACTTTAAGTGCCAGGTACTTTAAATATGGAATTGTTAGTTCTTCTAGCAATCCAGCCATATTTATATTTTTATCTCTAGTTTATAGCGAAGGAAATGGAAGCTCAGATAACTTAAATAATTTGCCCAAATGCAAACAACACACACACATGTAGGAAGTCACATAGCTGGGATAAGAACAAGAGACCACTCACTCTCCACTGTGTTATGCTGCCTATGACACTAGAATACTCATTCTAGTGCATAGTAAGTAGAGGTTAGGAAAAGAACCCAATTTTTCAGTAATGTCAGGTTACAGGAATTCTTTTTTTTCAATTTTTTTTTATTGATTAAGGTATTACATGTGTCCATATCTCCCCAATGTCTTTCCCCCACTGCCCTCACCTCCCTAGTGTCTGTGTCCATTGGTTATGCTAATATGCATGAATACAAGTCCTTTGGTTGATCTATTATCTCCCCCGCCAGCCTTCCCACTGTAATTTGACAGTCTATTCGATGCTTCTCTGCCTCTGTATCTATCTTTTTGTTCATCAGGTATTATTAACTTCTAGCGAGGAGATGTACTAGTATGTATGTCAAAAGAGAACTCGCCAACCACAGATGCCATGAGAATTGTTTTACCTTGGAGAGTTCTTCATTCCTATAGAGGCCTTCAATTTGTTGGACTCTTCTTTCTCCATCCCTTTTCTTCCCTCAGGCTTTTAGTATTTGATACTTAGGATGCAACTTATTAATCATTTAATTGCTGTACAAGGGAATCCCAGCCCCACTTAACACCAACATGCCACTCCTGCAACCTTCTTGGAGAAAAATAAATGTGACTTTGATATTTGGTCACAATAAAAGTTAATGGAGTCAAAGGACTGTTGAGACACTTGAAGAATTTACCAGACATTTTGCCATCAAGAAGGGAGAAAGATTCCAAAGAAGAATGTATTTATATTTCTCTTCCGATGTTGTTTAAGAATCAATATAAAAAGGTAGATCTCTGCTAAGAATTCTTGCTTTAATTGAAATGTTGCTGTTTGAACTCTTGAAAAGGTTTGAATTGCTTTAAAGTTATTTATGGCATAAATCTAGGCCTTGGGGATTTTGAAGGTACATTTCTCTCTAAGCCCAGCTTTCAAGTGCAAATGACCTTTCTTTCCCTAGACAGAGGGGAAATATGGGTTATGGACTTGCCTACAGGGCCAGGGAATGGGCAGGTTGACTTTCCAACTGCCTTCCAATTCTGTTTCTCTGATGCACCTTTCCTCTTTCCTAATCTTAATCTGTATGCCTTTCCCTTTTGATTCTCACAAATGTTGTATTTGGCAACTCTAATTTTCTTAAAGTATTCCTAGTATTATTTTAAGTATTAGTGTGTGAGATTATTGTTGAGCAAACCATAACATTATTAGAATGTTCTATAAAGGTGTCTTGGGACAGTCTATGGATTTTTTAAATTAAAGTATTATATGTGTACATATCTTACAATTGCCCCCCCCCGACTCTCATATATGCCCTCACCTCCTAATGTTTTGGATCCATTGGTTATGCTTATATGCATGCATATAAGTCCTTCGGTTGATCTCTTATTCCCCCCCCCCCCATCTCTCCCTATGGATTTTTTAAAAGAGATTTGAAAACTCTTTAAAGGATGGGAGTAAAGATGATGAAAACTGCAGGAGGCCAGCATTTCACAGAATTATAGATTTCGTTCATTCATAGGCATACCAGAGTACCCTGGACTGGTCATAGGATTCATTACTTCAGATTGCAATTCTCCATGTTACCCAGAATGGGGTCTATGAACCGACAGCATCTGCATGTTACCTGGGAGATGGTTAGAAATGCAGACTTGGGTCCCACCCTAGACCCACTGAATCAGAACCTGCATTCTGACAAGATTTCCAGGTGATTCATGCACACATTAAAATCTGAGAAGCAGTTCTCTTTCTATATTCATGCACACATTAAAATCTGAGAAGCAGTTGTATCATTCTTGCATTCCCAGTACTGAACGCAGAGTCTAGTGGATAATAGGAACTGTAGGAATATTTGGCTGATGAATTGGGTCTCTGTGCTTGGAGATCTAGTCTAAAGCCCTGGTTTAGAATGTTAGGAAGCCTAAGAGGTACAGCTAACTAAATGTAGAACTTCATCTACTCAAGGGATCCTCAGTATTTACTGCACATTGGAAATATTTGGGAAGATTTTTTAAAAAAATACTGATTCCTGGTTAGCACCCACCCATAGAAGCTTTTATTTAATTAGTAAAGGGTGTGCCCTGGCATTAGAATTTCAAAAATTTCTCAGGTAATTTACTATGCAGCCAAGATTGAGAATTGCTGCCCTAAAAATTTCTCCCCAAAAGCTTTTTGAATAATTGAGTTACTAGGTCCCAGGTCAGAAAAATATTGAAACCTATCATGAGTGTAAGTTTCATTTTGTACTTAAGGCCCTAATGAATCAGAACATGGTACTGAGACTGAGTTTGTGTGTCCAGGCAATTTTGGAATATTTGGTATTTGTAGTAAGCAAATAGCTTTTATATATTTTATTAACTAATTATATAGGTAACAGTAGAAAGAAAGGTTTGATCAAGAGAGTGAGAAGTGATACTGACGAGGCTTGGGAGAAACTCAACTTTATAAAAACAACATATATATATATATATATATATATATATATATATATATATATATATAAAAATATATTTTATTGATTCTTTTACAGAGAGGAAGGGAGAGGGATAGAGAGCAAGAAACATCAATGAGAGAGAAACATCTATCAGCTGCCTCCTGCACACCTCCTACTGGGGATGTGCCCGCAACCAAGGTACATGCCCTTGACTGGAATTGAACCTGGGACCCTTCAGTCTGCAGGTAGACGTTCTATCCATTGAGCCAAACTGGTTTTGGCTGGCCAATGATGAAGATAGCCTTTCACTCAGATGCAGGCTTTCAGTGAGAAAAATTACATCATTTCAGATGGTGTCAGTGTTATCGTATGGCTAATTTGGTTGAACTGACATTATGAGCACATTAGAGATATGCTTGATCAAGTTGGAATCCATTTCCATTTTGTTTTCTTACTCATTCTTAGCTCTTTGGGAATTTTAAGCAAGCCTGAGATCGGTCCTCAGTGGCTAAAGTTCCTGCAAAGGGCTTCATGCTTCCCTTAGCATGTTAAAGCTCATGAGAGTTGGAGATAACATATTGAAGAGACTATTGAAGAGTAAAGATGTGATGGAAGTGAGTGAAATAGGGGTCTCAAAGCTGTTGGCATCATCATTGTGTAGATGTGGCATTTGCTTAGAGGTTCACCCTATCGTGATGCTATATCCTGACATGCTAGCTTGTGGTTGAGGATATCTTTTGCTCTTCTTTGAATATTGTATTAGGGTAAAGCAAAAGTGGCTGCAACAAAGAGAACACAATATAGTGGCAGGACATTCCTGTTCTAATTCATCATTCAGGGTCCTTTCATGTCATTGCTCTTCAGTGCCCTAAAACATGGTCCTCATATCTGTGTGGTTAAAGCTGGGATCTAGAAGATCCATGTTCCTGCTTGCAGAAAGGATGAAGGAAAAGAAGAACCTGTCACATAGCCACACTTATCCATAAGAGAACAAGGGAAGCTGGGAAATATGGACATTATTGGGGCAGTCACATTTTGTGTGTGTGTGTGTGTGTGTGTGTGTGTGTGTGTGTGTGTGAGAGAGAGAGAGAGAGAGAGAGACAGAGAGAGGCAGTATAGAACATGCTTCCTGGGTGGCATAACTTGGAGTCAGAGGTATGTATGCACCAACTCCTGACAGTGATTGATTAAAGCTGTATCTGGTAGGGTTCCTTGGCAATTCTGACTTGCTTTCTTCATGTGGAACAAGTGGACTTTGGAGACCAGGAAATGTTTTCAGGAACTGATAAGGATAGGAGATATGGGTGGGACAATGACAAATATCTGGTACATATTTTCTTCCCAAGTTATTGGCATACCATTGATTTCACAACTTTACGCCTATCAACTACCAGCCATTCAAGAGCCAAACCTTAAATATTAAACACTAAAGAAACACATATATTCTGTCTTCAAACAGCATAGAGCCATAAAAACTCTTGGTTTTAAAATGACGGTTACCAATTATATAATCATCATAATAATGTTAAAAAATTGGGCTCTTGGTTTCCATGCTTTACATGAGTATATTGAAAAATTATTTGGGGTGAGTGGTTGAGTGTTGGCAGTTTTAATTGTGAGTCATTTAGAAGGGATTTTCAGAGGAGTGGGTGGTTAAAAACTATCTTAGTTTTAATATTTGTTGGTTTTTTAATTTTTTAAATTCATCAAAGTAACTAATTGCTGACTCATTTAGCTTCAACTCATAAAAATGTAGTTTGGTAAAGTTAAAATTGTTTTAAACTTAGAAATATATATATGTACAAACAAGTTTTAAAATAAACTAATGAACAAAATAGATCCAGAGACATAGAAGCATGGAACAGAATGTCGAACCCCGGAGGAAAGGTGGTGGGGGTGGGTAAGTGAGTGAGAAGAGATTAACTGAAGATATTGTATGCATATATGAATAATCCATGGACATAGAATAGTTTGGTGAAGATAATTTCGGTTGAATTGTATCCCCTGCAAAAGACACGTTGAAGCCCTAAACCACATGTGTCAAACACAAGGCCCGCGGGCCAAATCCGTCCCGCCAGGCCTTGCAATGTGGCCCGCACCGCGCTGTCATCACTGCACTCCGCTGCGTTTCCATCACAATGACAGTTTATGACTGTTCAGTAAACCATTCGGCCCGCGATTTAGGCTGGATTTTAGATTTTGGCCCCTTCTCTGATTGAGTTTGACACCCCTACCCTAAACCATTGTACCTGTGAAGGTAACCTTATTGGAAAAGAATTGAAGGGGTCAATAAGGGAAAAAGGAGGACATCTGTAATACTTTCAACAATATAGATTTTAAAAAGAAATATATATATAAACGAGTTTTGATATGACCAATGGATTCTTAATTTTTTTTTTCTCTAAAGAATCATAGGTAACAGCAATACTTGTTCAGTGGCATGGTACATGCAGGCTAGTTTGAAAACTAAAATTTGCCTGTATATGGAAGTTCCCATGAGCATTGCTCTCTTCTTGATTGTTCTTATCCTATATAATAAAAGCCTAATATGCTAAGTGTCTGGTTGTCTGGTTGGCCTTTCAACCAATCAAAACATAACCTGCTAATGATACGCTAAGGCTGCTCAACCACTTGCTATGAAGTGCACTGACCACCAAGGGGCAGACACTATGACTGGTAGGTTGGCTTGCTTCTGGGGTCCTGCTGATTGGGATTGAGCGAGATGTGCTGGACATGCTCTGGAGCCCTCCTGTGATCCCTCCCTGGCTGGCCAACCTCCTGTGTTCTTACCTGGCCCTGATCATGCACCTGTGGGGTCCCTCTGTCTGGCCTGTGCCTTCTGCAATCCGGGATCCCTTGGGGGATGTTGGAGAGCTGATTTCAGCCCAATCCCACACGCCAGGCCAAGGGACCCCACTGGTGCACGAATTCATGCACCGGGCTTCTAGTATGAATATAGTGATAAACAGTCATTACATGAGGACAGAGAAAAAGAACCAAAATGTAAGATGTTTCTGTTTGAATTCACATTCAGAGAGGAGAGAAATAAATCAATTACCCTATTTTCCGGCGTATAAGACGACATCCCTAATTTTACAGTTAAAACATAGGTTTAGGCCTATATTTGCTGTATAAGACTACCCCCCACTTCCGAGGCAACACCAGTTCTTTTTTTAATAGACCACCTCTCTGACTCTGGCCAATCTGAGCAGGCTTTTTTTTCGTTTTAAAAGTCATCTTATACGCCGGAAAATACGGGTAACAAATTTTGAGTTCAACATGGGGGTATTTGTAGAATTGGAGGAAATGAACATTCCTATCATGATTCCTTAACAATAAATAAAGTAAGTTAGGAGGTTTATACATTTTCCCCATTTCAGTTGAAGTTAAGAGTTCTGCCAACAATCTAGTTGGGGTGGGGGAGCTCTTTGAAAAGTGAATTTAATTCTAGTTTCAAATAGATTGACATGCTAACTAAGCTTATTCATAGATTTCTGAAATGTGCTCAATAGAACCTTTAAATAGAACTATTATAATATGAAGGAATTTCACCGAATTGATGCAGAGCATATTTTAGATTGAAGCCACCTCATACTCCCAAGTTATAATGGGATCACACTGGGTTTGGGAAAACCCTTGCATAAGAAGGTGCTAGAATCTGACTTGGGACCCTCACCCAGACTCCCAGCAGAGATTCTGCAGTATTTTTCAGGTTTGAAATTTCCACTCCACTGTTTTCACCCTTCCCTAGCAGGCCCTCAGAGAAGAAACAGTTATTGTCATCTCCAATTCCCAGACATTACAAATAACTGGTATTAAGGCATTTTATTTCTGTCAACTTGAAATGCTGTGATTCTGAAATTTCCTTCAGCCAATCTAATTTCTCAGGAAATTTGGTGGCTTTCAAATAAGTATTTCCAAGAACCAGAGAAAAAACAAAATTAGTCCATTGCTTTTTATAAAAAAAAAACCCAAACCACTGTGGTAAAATACACTTAATACAAAGTTAGCATCTTCACTATTTTAAAGCAAATGATTCAATGGCATTTTAGTACATTCAGTGTTGTGCAATTGTCACTTCTATCTAGTGCCAATACATTTGGATCATCCCAAAAGGTGACCTTGTACTTGTTAAGGACTTATGCCCCATTCCTCCTTCCCCTAACCCTTAGCAAACACTAATCTTCTTTCTGTTCGTATGGATTTGCCTATTCTGGACATTTGATACAAATGGAATTATGCAATACGTGACTGTGTCTGCCTTTGTCACTTAGCATAATGTTTTTGAGGTTCATCCATAATGCAGCATATATTAATACTTCATCCCTTTTTAAAGCTGAATAATATCCTGCTGGATGTATATATTACGTTTTATTTATCCATTCATTCATTGATGGACATTGGGATTGTTTCCACCTTTTAATTACTATGAATAGTGCTCCTATGAATGTTCATATACAAGCATTTGTTTGAATACCTGTCTGTCATTCTTTGGGGTATATATGTAAGAGTGGGATTGCTGGGTAGTATGCTAATTCTATGTTTAACTTTTTGAGGAATGAAGCCTATTGCTTTTAATTCATAGATTATGATACATTAATGTCTTAAGGATGCCTTGCATGGCAGAAACTTAAATTATTCATAGTTATTGTTCTCTCCTGGAAAAGGAAATATTAATTTTAAATAAAGGAAGCCTGAATCACACAATGCAAACATTTTGTTTAATATTAACCCCAATTCTTATACATGTGACATATAACAGTAAGAAAGATGAAATAACCATGATTTTCAGTATTGTTGCAATGTGTACCAGGGATTACATGTGACTGCTAACAACATTAGGCCTGAAATAACAGAGGTTTTTATTCTTAAAATGCAAGCCTGTCAACCTCAGAATTCTGGGTAGGTGATTTTTTTGGTTGAGGGCTATCTTGTGCACTGTAGAATCTATAGCCTTATCCTTGACCTCTATCTATTTACTATACACTGAATGGCCAGATTATTATGATCTCTGAATGCATAATAATCTGGTCAGTGTATATCCTATATAACAAAAGGCTAATATGTCAATTGTCCCCTTGACCAGGAGTTCAACCAGGAGGTAGGCCAGCCAACCACCCATGTCCCCTCCCCATGGCCAGGTTGGCTGGACCCCACCCATGCACGAATTCATGCACCAGGCCTCTAATATATACACTGAGTGGCCAGATTATTATGCGTTCAGAGATCATCATAATCTGGCCACTCAGTGTATGCCAGAAATACCCCTTCCCCAAGTTGTAACAATAAAAACATTGCTAAATGTTAGCAGACATTGGTTGCTAAATGTTCCCTGGGAGGCAATGTAAATGCAGTCCAGGCTGCTTTTGTGGCTCTACAGTGTCCTGATAGCCAGGTTCCTTCTAATTTTTTTAAACTCTATTATCCTTAATGTGCAACTTTCATCCTCACAGTCACCTCATAGTAGAAAGATGGCTGTTGAAGTTACAGCCACATGTCCCAAGCAAGGGAAAAAAAAAAAAAAAACAAAAACAAAGGAGCTGTGTCAGACCTCTGTTTCAACATCTCTGCTGAAAGATTTGTGTCTACATCTCATTGGTAGCCTATATCTGCAATGAAAGCTTGGACAAACATGTTATTGCTGGGCCTATTTCCATACCTAACAAAAGAATTGTTCTGTTACCAAAGACAAGGGAGAAATGTATATTGATTACATAATCAACTCTTAATCAAGTCTTAATCACAAAATAACAGATTCATTTCTGTTTGTGGAGACCATGGGACAATATCACATTCTAATGAGCAATTGATATTCACAGTGTTTGTCCCCTTAGGGAAAAAGTTTTATTTTAGGACAAGGAAGGAAGTGGGTTATTTTTGTATGAGGTAGAGTGGTACTTCCACAAAGATCATCAGAACCCAAGGTAGCCCAATGACAACATGATGAGAAGGCCAGAGAAAAAGTAAAGAGAGGACTCTTTCTAGAATACTCTGTGATCTAGAATACAGAAATCTCAGGGACACTTGCAGCAAAATCACAAGACACAGGTGTGTGAGAAGCGGAGAATATAACATGTGTATGAAAAGAGAACTAGACTTTTGTTGTCAGTGGTAAAGCTGAGGTTGTGGCTGAATTGTATCCCCTGCAAAAGACACGTTGAAGCCCTAAACCATAGTACCTGTGAAGGTGACCTTATTAGAAAATAGGGTTTCTGCAGATTTTATCAAGTTAAGATGGTCACACTCTGTTAGAGTGGGCCCTAGTCCAATATAGTTTGCGCCCTTATAAGAACAGCAAACAGACATATACATAGAGACTCCGGGAGAATGGCATGTGAAGACAGTGGCAGAGGTTGGGATGATTTTATTTTATTTTATTTTATTTTATTTTATTTTATTTTATTATTTTATTTTATTTATTTTTAATGATTTTAATCTTTAAGTCAAGGAAGGCTAGGGATTTCTGGCTATAACCAGAAGCTGAGAGACAGGCATGGAATAGATTCTTCCCCAGATCCTCTAGGAGAAACCTACCTTGACGACACCTTGCTTTAAGACTTCTAGAGAATCCAATGAGCCAAATAAACTGATGAACAAAAATAAACCTGGAGACATAGAAGCATGTACAGACTGTTTAACCTCAGAGGGAAGGTGGGCAGAAAGAGATCAACCAATGAACTTGTTGCACATATGCGTAACCCATGGACGTAGACAATGGGGTGGTGCGGGCTAGGGGGGGGGGGTCGGGAGCTTGCTGGAAGAGGTTAATAAGGGGAGGGGGGACCTATGTAATACTTGCAACATTAAAGATTAAAAAATAATTAATTAAAAGATTTCTAGCCTCTACCTTTCTGTTTTAAGCCACCCAGTTTGTGGTACTTTGTCACAGTGGCCCCATGAAACTCATACAGTTGCAATATATGTATGTATGACACACATATCAAATCAAAACTTGTATTTACTCCAAATCTGTCTAGTCACATTTGCCTTTGATCTATTTTTTTTAAAGATATTTTTATTGATTTAAGAGAGAAAGGGAAAGGGAAAGGGAGAGATGGACAGAAACATCAACGATGAGAACCATTGATAGGCTGCCTCCTGCACCTCCTGCACACCCCCTTCTGGGTATCGAGCCTGCAACATGGGCATGTGCCCTTGATCAGAATGGAACCTGGGACCCTTCAGTCCATAGGCCAATGCTCTATCCATTGAGCCAAACCAGGTAGGGCTTGATCTATTATTTGATGTGAATTATTGTGATGGCTAGTACAGATTTCATCTCATTAGCTTACCCTTAAAATACCCTATACTATTCCACTTTGGGGGTTTCCAACAAATGTTTTTGTGTGTGTTTTTTTTTTTTTTTATGATAGCATTCATTGGATAAGCTTCTACCTCTGGGATTTTCCATGAGATGATGTACTATATGAAAGCATCTTATCAATGATAAAATGCCATATAATTGTTAGCTACAATTGTGTTGTCAGTGGAGTTTTATAATTGTGCACCTGAAAAATAAGTGGTTGAAGTGGTTGAAGGAATGTCAACACATATAATTAGATTTTTAGTCTGTGTGATTCCAGGGGCAAGGCAAATAATGGTGAGAAATGAACATCTAAGCATGTCCTTTTAAGAAACAGTCAGCTGTTACAATTGCACCCTGTTATAAAATTCATCAGTAAAAGAAAATGGTCAGAGAAGCAGCTGGAATGGGAGCACACTGGAGCTTTGCTTCTCTGTGATGTTGAAATAGTCAAAGCCTGCCCTTCTGTGTGCTTGACAGATCATTTCAGAGCCACCTTAGGCTACAGACCAGCAAGGCATGGCCTACCCTTTCCTCTAATGGGAAGCCCCCTGAAGATGCTGCTTCTCCTCTTCCCAGAAATAGTCTGGTCAGCACAACCATGTTTAGGCAAAATACTCATAATGAGAGAATGTTCTCCTTAATTATGTTGTGAAAGAAAATAAAGTAAAATAGAAGAAAATGAAGGATAAATTTTAGGCCCCTAAATTTAGGCTCAGACATACTAGTATTTATGCCCTGAGCTTTAAAGGCCCTAGTGGCAACAGCTCTAATAATATGGTCTAATGAGCTGGAAAAATGATGGCTTGGTTGTTGCTTTGTTGAACCCTACGGCTGACAGCCCAGGCAGAGTCCTAGACAGTGCAGTATTCTAGAAAGATCTATACAACAGACAGAATAGAATCATGATGGAAGAGCCCCTGTAATGACAAAAATTTGAGTGATGTTTTATTTTCCATGGTTTGGTTATTTCCTATGGGCTACCTAAATCCATCTTAATCTTTCTGGAATCCTTTAAAAATTGAAAAGATAGTTAATTAGCAAATTCTCTAAGAGGTTGATCAGATATACTATTACTTGTTTATATTAATAATATAAACATTTACTGTGCATCTATTACATATCAGAACTATGCAAAGGGCTTTACATACATTATCTCAATTAACACTCAAACACATATGATAACTAAGTTTTTTCAGCTTTAGTGAGACATTGACAAATAAAATCTCTCTCTATATAAAAGCCTAAGTGACCATCGCAACCAAATGGACAACCAAACAGGCTGCATGGGATGACTAGGCTGGCAGGGGGGTTAGTGAGGGGTGACCAAATGACTGAGCAGCAGGCTGTGTTAGGGCCAGGCCTGTAGGAGGAGCAGTTGGGAGGGACCAAGCCTGTGTGGGGGGGTGGGCAGTGAGGAGTGACCAGGCCAGCAGAATGGGGCAGTAAGGGGTGACCAGGCTGGTGGGGGGCAGTTAGGGGCAACCAGGCTGGTGGGGAGACAGTTGGGGGTGACTAGGCTGGCACGGGGGGCAATTAGGGGTGACCAGGCCAGCAGGGGGGGGGGAGTTAGGGGTGATTAGGCAGGCAGGCAGGTGAGGAGTTAGGAGCCAGTGGTCCCAGATTGTGAGAAGGATGTCTGACTTTTGTTTTAGGCCTGATCCCTAGAACTGGGCCTAAACTGGCAGTCAGACATCCCTGGAGGGGTCCCAGATTGGAGAGGGTGTAGGCTGGGCTGAGGGGATTCATGCACAAATTTTGTGCACCGGGTCTCTAATTTATATATATATATATATATATATATATATATATATATATATATATGGTACAATGTGGTGAATTGATACATGTATCCATTGTTAAATAATTACCACAACCAAGCCAATTAACACATTCATCACCTCACACAGTTACCATTTTATTTTTTGTGGTGAGAACACATAAGATCTACTCTCTTAGCAAAATTTAAGTATACAATACAGTATTATTAACTATAGTCAGCATGCTATACATTAAATTCCTAGAATTTATATTCATTTTATAAGTGAAAGTTGGTACACTTTGGGCAACATTTCCCCATTCCCCCTGCCTGCATTTCTATTTTACTGATGAAAAAAAAAAATCGAGGCATAAATATTGGGAGAGATACCATGTCCTTTACAACATCTATCCTCTGCTTGATTACTTTTGGAGAGCTCACCAACTCACCTGGCAGCATTTATGTACAGTTCTGATTCACCATTAGTAAAGTCTTTCTTATGCTGTTTAGAAATAAGTTATCCTACAACCACTGGCTTATTATTCTTCCTTTATCAATTGGGACCTTTGAGCATTTCATATGTAGGTTTCTATGTTAGGTCTACTGAAATTGTGTGATTGATTTTTAAAAATATGTTTTTATTGTTTTCAGAGAGAGGAAGGGAGAGAGAGAGAGAAATGAGGGAGAGATAGAGATAGAAATAGAATTATTGATGAAAGATAAACATTGATCAGATGTCTCCTGCATACCCCTTACTGGGGATCGAGCCCATGACCGAGGCAGGGAATCAAACCAGTGACCTCCTGTTGCATGGGACCATGCTTAATCAACCGAGCGACACTAACCGGGTGTGTGTGTGATTGATTTTTTTTTTTTTTTTGGTAGATTTTATTCTACAATGTTAATTTCAGTCCTGGTTTCCTGCTTACTTGACATATTTATATTTCTGTTGTCACAAAGTTCTTCTCAGCTGTATGTAATATTAAGCATTTTCTTTATTATTTAAGAAGCACTGATGAGAATTAAACAGAATGAGACTAAGCAGAGAGTGATGTGTTTCAGATCTAGGAACCTCCCTGCAGGGTGACAACAATTTGTTAATCTAAAATCTTGCTATAAAACAGATTTAGTTCCATTGAATATATTATAACACTAGAAGCCCGTTGCAATAGGCCTTCCTTCCCCTGGTTGACAGCACTGGCTTTCCTCTGGCACCTGGAACCCAGGCCTTTGCTCTGGCTGCAGTGAAGAAGCCAAGCCTCTTTAGTCTCCAGTTGTCTTCAGTCTTTGTTGAATCTGGAGCCTTCAGTCTTTATTTCGTGCCTGTGTATGCAAATTAACCTACCATCTTTGTTGGGTTAATTTGCATTCACACTCCTGATTGGCTGGTGGGTATCATGGAGGTATGGTCCATTTGCATATTTCTCTTTTATTAGTATATATAGTATACAATTTTTCCACTTTATGAGAGACAGGGGAAACAGTCCTATATCTTTGATATGAACAATGAATACATGGGATTCACATTTACTAGAATGCAGATGACTGTAAGAGGAACTGGGTTGCTTAAGGGAACTCCCTACTTAGATAACTAATAAGCTTCTCAGACTTAGGAGATGATACAATTTTATTCCAATTCTGAAAATATTTGTTGAATAGAACAAGGGTTGGCAAACTATTGCCAATTCCAGCCAGCTTCCTATTCTTGAAAAGAAAGTGGAATTGGAACACAGCCATGCTCATTTGTCCACATATTGTCTAGGGCTGTTTTTGTGGGCTATAAAGAAAGAGTTGAGTATTATGGCCCAGGAAGCCTAAACTATTTATTAATTTGGCCCTTTTAGAAAAGGGTTGACCTAGGAAATAAAAGAACTTCATTCCTGCAGTTGTCTCTCTTTCCATATAATAAAGTTTCTCATCATTATAAATAGCATGCTACAGTATCTTCCACCTTTAAAAAACCACCCATTTTGATTTCTCCCCTTCTAGCTATAGCCCCCCCCCCCCAATTTCTCTATTACTGTTTAAAAAGTAAAAAAAATGTGTTTTTTACACTCTATCTTTCCTTTCCTTCCTCATTGCCACTTGAACATTTGAATGTGGCGTTTATCCCTAACCACATCTCTGAAATGACTTTGTTCAAGTTCCCTGAGTGACTTTTACTTTGCCAGCATGGGCATTAAACATTCTCACTTCTTACCTTACTTGACCTATCATGTCCCTTCAGATGTGGTGGAGTTTCTTTTTCTTAAATCACTTTCTCCCCTTGGCCTTCAGGACATAGCTTTCTCTCACTTGCCTTTGTGTTCTTTTCATCTTTCTACTTTTAAACATTGGAGTGCCCTAGGGTTCCATCGTTAGATCTCTTCTCCATCTTCACTCACTCCCTAGGTGCTCTCATTGCATTTCACAGTTTTAAAGGCAGTTTCTGTAAGTGATAACTCCTCAATTATATCTTTAGATGGAATCTCTAGACTGAAGTCCAATGCCAAGCAGACATCCCCACTTAGATGACTAATAAGCTTCCCACATTTATAAGATTATAAAACTAACTCATGAATTCCCTTAAGCACACCAGCTCCTCTTATAGTCATCTGAATTTTAGTAAATGTGAATCCCATGTTCATATCAAGTATATAGAATTATTTCCTCTGTCTCTCATACTCCTTGTCAATCCACCAGAAAGTCCAGCCAGTTATGACTTTTAAAACAAATCCCCCAATTTACACCATTTCTCATCTTCCTTACTGCTGCTGTGCTGATCTAAACTACCATCATCTTATATTTGAAATATTTCAAAAGTCTCCCCAAAGGTTTGTCTGCTTCTACCCTTGACCCATGCCCTACTCCAGCCCCATAATATTTTCTAAACATGGCTGTCACATTGATATTAAAATATGTCAGGTCATATCTGTTCTTTGATCAGAACCCTCCAGTAGCTTTCCCTCCTATTCAGAATAATTTCTCAAAACCTCCTGTCACCTAGAAATGCTCACCTGATCTAACCCCCTTTCATTTTTGATGTTATATGCCGCACTTTATAAGTTGGTCATTCCTCTGCATCCATCCAACCCTTATTGTTGGTTTGAAAACAAACCAAATGTGCTCTAGCAGTTGCTTATGCTGTTCTCTCTGCCTGAAACCCTCTACTCCCAGATATTCTCATGGGTTTTATATTCAACTTCATTCAGATCTGTGCTCAAAAATCACCTTAGCAAGAAGGCTTCCCAAAATATCCTTCCATTACTCCCTATACTCAGCCTGCCTTATTTCCATAGCATGTGTATAATACTTGACATATTGTAAGAGAAATATAAGCCAAAATAATTATATAATATATATTATATTAATAGCAGACAAAGAGTTTGAAACAAAAATCATTAATGAGGACCATTACATAAAGATAAACTATTCAATTCATCAGGAATATGTAACAAGCATCAATATATGCAATGAATTACATGGCCTCAATATAGCAAAAGTGGGTAGAAATGCAATAAAAATTTCACAAATTGACAAATACAACTCTGATAATAATTGGTAGCCAAATAGGCAAAAATGGTGAACAATGGAGAATTTTAATATCATAGTAAAGTCTAGATCTATTAGACATATAAAATTGGACACTCAACAACTATAGAATATAGTCCAGAAGAATACCATTTAACAAAATATAACCACCTCCTATCTATACAGCAGGGGAATGCCTGGCCCATGGGCCATATAAGGCCCGTGAAATCATTGGCTCTGGCTCTGCCAAGGCATTAGGAGTGAGTTAATGAGATGTTTGGCCAAATATAGCAGGCTAATTTTTAAGTTGATAATTCATTTGTAGGTCCATGAATGATGTTATAAATATCCAAATGGCCCAGGCAGAAAAAAGGATCCCCACTCCTGTAAGCAAGCCTGACTATAATGCTATGAAGTTAAGAATTAATAAAAGGATCATGATTTTAAAAATCTTCCTTATAGTCATCGTCTTTACATTGAAAGGAATGCAATGCCAAGTCATCATGCATCCTAGTTTTGGTCCACTCAAGATCATTTCTTTGGGTCTATTGTTCTAGAATTCCATTTGTCATAATTCTCGTTGACTTTGTCTCTGAAATGCCTTCATCCTTGAGTTAACTTTTACCCTTCGGTTCCTGTGTTGAAATCTTCATTTATTATTTCTTTGCTTCTCTTCACCGAGTTCAATTGTCCAGCATGAAAAATTACTGAGAACAAAAGTTTCAAAAAGAACACGCCATGAGTGCTAACTCCAAAAAAGCTGGTTTTTCAAGAATCATCCAGGAAGTTGAATAATGATATAGTGTTAGAAACATTGTGTTCTTTTGAGGTTCCTGTACTTTCCCAAAGAGAAGAAGCCAAGTGGTTGCCTGTGGTTCTACCCTGTTTCCCCGAAAATAAGACAGTATCTTATATTAATTTTTTCTCCCAAAGTTTCGCTAGGTCTTATTTTCAGGGGATGTCTTATCTTTCCATGCGCTAGGTCTTATTTTTGGAGGATGTCTTATTTTTGGAGAAACACGGTATATACTCTGAGAATGGGAATTCTATATATTTTGAGATCCAGGAGTTTACCGGATGAGCTTTCAATATTAAAAGGTACATGTATAGGTTATATAATCACTAAAGTCATCATATTCTCATCTCATTTTTGTACTGTACTGTTAATCTGTAATTTTGCTTTCTATAATGTTTTGTCAATCTGTACTTTAAGATTTTAGATAACTTTATGCCTCCAAATATTTACTAGGTGGGCACCACTATCTAAAGTCAAAGAAGGTAAAAGATCTGAATTCAGCCAAAACCGGTTTGGCTCAGTGGATAGAGCATCTGCCTGTGGACTGAAAGGTCCCAGGTTTGATTCTGGTCAAGGGCATGTACCTTGGTTGTGGGCACATTCCCAGTAGGGGGTGTACAAGAGGCAGCTGATCAATGTTTCTCTCTCATCGATGTTTCTAGCTATCTATCTCTCTCCCTTCCTCTCTGTAAAAAAAAAAAAAAAATCAATAAAATATATTTTAAAAAATCTGAATTCAAATCACTGCCTTTTGCTAAATCTCAACTTTATTGAGTTTCAGTTTTGAAATACACTGAGTGGCCAGATTATTATGATCTCTGAGTGCATAATAATCTGGACACTCAGTGTACATCCTATATAATAAAAGGCTAATATGCAAATTGTCCCCTTGACCAGGAGTTCAACCAGTAGGCCAACTGCTCATGTCCCCTCCCCCTGGCTATATATATATATATATATATATATATATATATATATATATATATATACTGAGTGGCCAGAGATCACAATAATCTGGCCACTCAGTGTATATATAATGATAATATCACCTTCCCTGCCTTCCCTGCATTATAATTGTGAGGATGGACTAAATACACATGAAAAGCTTATGAGCAATTAAGTGGTAAATAGAAGTTTTCCCCATTGACTGTGATTTAAAGGACTTAATAGCTACATGTTTGAGAAGAAAACGCTAGGTATTTTTTATTGTCCTTGCACTCGGGGTGGTTTTGTCCCACCTCAACCATTAGGTAGTCAGAAATAAAGTTATAGATGATCAAGGTTGTGCTTTATTGGCACAGTGACACAATTCTTGGCACGAAGAAAACTTTTATCATCGATATTCAAAAATAGGCATACACTTATACATAACATAATATATACTAGTATTCCATTCAACAGAGTAGTTTGAAGCACTCTAGGATTTTTTCTAAATACAGAGAATTACTTAAAAATAACTTTCTAGTTTTAGTAAGAACTGTTCTAGTATTGTATTTTCCAAATAATATAGCTTCCAAGTAGATCTACTTTTCTAAATAATTTGCTTTATTATTGGAAAACATTTTACCATGTTGTTTAGCAAAGTACCAATAAAACTTCTATGCAGAAACTAGAATAAAACTTCCTTATGATGAATAACATAAACTGATGAACAAAAACAGATTCAAAGACAGAGAAGCATTGATCAGATGCTCAAACTTCAGAGGGAAGGTAGAGGAGGGTGGGGGTAAGAGGGAGAGATTAACCAAAGGACTTGTGTGCATGCATATGCCTAACCAATGGACACAGATAACAGGGGGATGAGAGCATGTACGGAAGTGGGGTCAGGGGTCAATGGAGGATATAGACACATATGTTATATCTTTAAAAATCAATTAATACTTACATTAAAAAATTTAAATACCCTTCTAAGTAATTAATAGGTTAAAAAAATTATGTATGACTTAAACTTAGAAATAAGATATAATAACATTGAATACATCAAAACATGTAGAATGCAGTTGAATAGATATTAAGAAGAATATTTATAGCCTCAAATGCTTCTATAAGAAAAAGAAGGAAGGCTGAACATCAATAAATCATTTTAAGACAATATTTTTTTAAAAGGTGAAAAGATTTATATAATCTAAAGAGAAACCAGAATATATTATAGAATATTTTTAAAAAGAGAATAATCTTATAGAAAATAGAATGGAGGAAATATAAGGATAATTACATAATCTAATGAAAGAGAAAACAATACATTAGGGATGAAGGAAAACCCAGTTAATTCTTAAATATATATATATTTATTTCAAATAGATTGACCAAAAAAAAATAAGAAAAATATCTGTCCAGCCATGGTGGCTCAGTGTATAAGCATCTACCTCTGAATCAGGAGGTCATGGTTTGATTCCCAGTCAGGGCACATGTCCAGGTTGTGGGCTCCATCCCCAGGAGGGGGAATGCCGGAGGCAGCCAATCAATAATTCTCTCTCATCATTGATGTTTCTATCTCTCCCTCTATCTTCCTCTCTGAAATCAATAAAGGGGAAAATATCCATCATATTAGGAATGAAAACGAAGATATAATGACTGATAATATTGACATTAAATAATACTTGAATTCCTTTAATTCAGTAAATTTGTATATTAGACAAAATGTACAGTTAAAAATGTTTATAAAATCTGACTGAGGAAGAAATATAAATTTGAATAGACCTGTCAATATGAAAAATATAAACAGTAGTTACAAATAGACATGCTTAGGCTGGTTTTGCAAGTGCAAATACTTTTCTAAAAGGATAAGTATACTGATTATTCAATTCATTCAAAAGGAAGTTCTGATGGCTCACTATAAATCCCATGAGCACAGAGGTGATAAAGACCAAAAGTAGAGTCTCTTGTGATGTAGAAAATGTACAGTTTTGAAGATGGAGTGGGAATTTAAGCTGTTTTTCTTCTAGTGTTGCCCTCTATTATTTGCATGCAATTTTTGTCACATTTCCTTACACCATATGATCTTTAAGCTTTTGGGAAGATGAAACAAATATGTGTGAAGTTTCATTTTGTATTGTTCATTAATACACCTTCTAAAAGAACTCAGTATGGGCGCATATGTGTGTGCGCTTCTGTGTGAAACGTTTTTTTTTTTTTTTATAAACTAAATTTAGAGTTATCCACTACCTAATTTTACACCCTATTCTTTCTATGTAAAAAAATATCCAGTTGTACTACCAAGTGCTGAGTTTTAAAATAGAGAAGAAAATCTGACAATTGGATCAGAACACCTGCTGTTGCTTGATTGAAGTGACTTCTTGTCTCTACATATAAGAGTACCAAAATAGAGTGATTGGAAGTTTATATGTGAATCATACTTAGAGATTTGATAGGAAAACAGAATATAAAAGAAGTAGGCTTATGTTCTAAAAATTATAATCCCATAAAAATGACAATACCATAACATCTAGAGTGAAAGTCATGGAATTGTGATTTAGAAACTCTAAGAGAGACGTTCCATTGCATTATATGTTTCAAAATTTCAGGTTGATATTCACAGCTATTGGACATTGTTGAGGAGGATTTGCTAAGACCCATTCAGTCTCTTCTTGGGGTTCTTTTTTTTTTTTTAAAGTCTTTATTGATTAAGGTATTACATCTGTGTCCTCATCCTCCCATTATCCCCCAACCCCCTACTTATGCCCTCGCCCCCTGGTGTCTGTGTCCATTGGTTAGGCTTATATGCATGCATACAAGTCCTTTGGTTGATCTCTCCCCCTTATCCCCACCCTCCCCTACCTTCCCTCTGAGGTTTGATGGTCTAATCTGGACATCATGAATCCAACTGCTGATGTGTACTTGAACCTGAAGTTTAATGATCACTCTTAAATTCCACCCTGAATCTGGACTTGTGTGAAGAGTTCTGGATCCATAGGGCAGTTTTAGAGGCCATTGGGAAGGACCACAGGTCTGCTCCACACACTATAACCAGCAGGACAGTGTGTGCTAATGGTAAACCCTCTCCATTATCTAAAAACACAAAAGTCTCTGCAATAAAGAATTAGGGAGTAGAAGAGGAGGAGGGCATGTATCACTTGAGAGTAATTTGGTGAAGGTAAGAGCAGAGAACAGCAGCTACCTTTAACCTCCTTATTTGCAAGAAAATGTAGTCCAACAAATGTTCAGCTTTTTACCCATCGGGATAGCTATTCCTGCTCTATTGGTAAGGAATGAAGAAGGGATAAAAAGAGTGCTAGAAGGTTCCACAAGTGTGACAATCTTGGCAGAAGCTCTTTTCTGAATAGGAATTTGGAATTCTTCCTATGCCAGTGTTCCTCCTATGCATTCGTTAGCTTTTGCTGTGTAACAAAATACCCCTAAACTTATGAGCTTCAAATAATAACCATTTATTTAGTTCATGATTTTGTGGGTCAGCTATTTGGGTTTGTCTCAATTGCATGTTCTCATGTGTCTGTGATTAGCCATGGAACCAGCTGGGTGCTTGATAGTGGGTCTGGGTTCACCTCAACTAGTCTCTGCTCCATGAAGTCTATCAACCCCCATCAGTATTGCCTGGGCTTGCACAGATGGCAGCTGATTCCAAGAGAGCAGAGCCCAGCCTCAATACTGACTCCCTGCCACTTCTGCCAGATTCTGCTTGCCAAATCAAGTCACAGGGGCAGCCCGGATTCAAAGGATAGGGAAATAGCACCTCTGGCTTGGTGGAGTTTCCAAACCATACCACAAAGAATGCAAAAGAGTAAAGGGCAGATATTTGGGGCCAATTCTACTACACCCTAACAGCTCTACTCATCCCCAGTGAAGTATGGTGCTACCCTGAAACTACATTTATTTTTATCAGAATCAATTAAATATTTATTGAGTGGTCAGTGTGTCTTTAGGACTATGTTGGGAGCCACAGATAATCCCATAAGGCATCTATCTATCTATCTATCTATCTATCTATCTATCTATCTATCTATCATCTATCTATCTATCATCTATCATCTATGACGGTTTTTGCCCTTGTGGATGACATTTGCAACCCCAGTGTGAAATGGAAGCATTTTATTTCTGAGTCCAGTGTAAACAAACCTGAAAATAGTGTCAATCTTTTGGAGGTCTCAGAGGTGTGTAATTTCAATCAGCTTGTCTATCCTTCACTCTAGGTCACATCTTGTCAGGTAAAGCACAAGAAACTCTGAATAAACCTTACCCTATGATATGAGGAAAGCACCATTTAAAGGCCTGTGGAAAATTTGCTAGCCTTCCACGATCCCAAGCCAGGGGCTGGGGCTGGGGGCAGGGGGGGAAGAGAGATATCAGTGGTATAATCACAGAAAAAGAAAAAATATGTCTTTGTGGTGAATTATTATTTTTCCAGTATAAACATTAGTTGACTAGAAACAATAGAAGAAAAAAGAATTCATTCTCATTGCACTATATGCAGAATTTGTTGACTATAAACAATGGAAGAAACAAAAATTTATTCATTTTCATTGTGTTAGATATTTTGGAACCGAAGAGAAAACAGTAACCCAATTATTTCAAGCATTTAGAATTCAGTTTGCCTTTGAAATAGGGCAACCCCTTCATTGTGTAATTGCAACCACTTTATCTCACCACTTGTTTTTAATGACAGTGGTTGAATATTGCATGAGAACATACTCTTTCTTGATTATAGACTATACTTATAACCTTTTTATTTGTGGGAAGTAAACACAATTTAAGAGAAAATTTAGACAAAGAACCCACTATCAGACTCTTTATGAAAATAAAAGTATGTAACATTTTAAAGGCCAATATAAAACCAATGCAGTGTTCTATAAACAATACTGGATTTGGAGGTAAGAGACCTTAATTCTTATCCCAACTCCATCAATAACTTACCGTGTGGGGTTTAGGTAAACTAGATCATTGCTCTAGATATCATTTGACTCCATCTATAGTGGAAGGTATAATTCCAGCCTTATCCCATCACTGGAGAGTTTTAAGTGCAAATTAGCAATTGGAAAAGGACTGTGAACTGTATGATGCACCATGCATATAGACTAAGTGGCCAGATTATTATGATCTCTGAACGCATAATAATCTTGCCACTCAGTGTTTATCCTATATAATAAAAGGCTAATATGCAAACTGTCCCCTCAACCAGGAGTTTGACCAGTAGGCAGGCTGGCCAACCGGCCATGTCCCCTCCCCCTGGCCAGACCCCAACCAAGCACACATTCATGCACCGGAGCTCCAATATATATATATCCACTCAATGTATATGGCCCAATTATAGGTGGATTTTCCCAGAAAAATTTCCTTTCAGATATGAACCTAAAAAGGAACTATAGCTTCTGTTTTATAGAAAAGAAGTAAAGCTAAACTTTTAAGTAATGTGAACTTTGCAATTCGTAAAAACATTGTATCTATCTGTAATTTTTGTAATGAAATTTAAAAAGAACTATCATTGTACTGCAAAACTGTGATTATTTAAAACATCATTTTTTTGAGAGAGAAAATTATACCGATCTTTATTTTATTCTACTCAGTGGATTGTTAAGCCATCCCATTCTTGGAACTCAAATTTGGGATAATTTGTAAGTAGGACATGAATTTTTTAATTTTTTTTCTTTTCCAGCAATATGCCTTCCTAAAGAGGAAAGGGAAAAAAAAAAAAAAAAAAAAAAAAAAAAAGAGCTTGCCTTTCTCTTTATTCTGCATTTTCAGCATTGTACCCAAACTTTTGCAAAGCATTTTCACATGGTCACCAGCACAAAGATTATGACTCCATTACCTTCTCCTGAAAAATGAAGTTTTAAAAATTATCTGTTTTTGAAAACACTCCGGCATTCTTAGAGTCACGACTCAAAATGTTAGGCTCACATTTGAGTCCCCCTTTCCCTCATCTCTCATCAAGTGCCTCTGTGCCATCTCTCTTCCTTGTCTCACCGAAATTCAGTTCTATTTATTTTCCCCAAACGCTTTCAGATCTATTTCTCCACAGCTCAAAAGCCTCCTGCCTGTAGCAGAGTTAGCACGCATCCAGCACAGAACAATGCCTCCCTCATTAGCCCGTGTCAGACATTGCTAATTGATCATGAAGATATTTCTTAGCAGCACTGAGTACTGCTTGAGAATCTTGCTCAACTTAGTTCAAAGCTAGCCCTCCCGAGTAATGTGAGAAATAGCTATTTGTCATAGTGGTTCTGCCTGATGAGGTTTAACACCCTTGGGCTGACATTGAGGATTCTCTGTAATTAAGTTCTAGCCAACATTTTTAGAATTAACTCTAGTGCTTCTTAATAAAAAAAAAACATTCTACTCCAATGCACTTATCTTTTTAAAAAATTTTTAATGCTTTATTGTTTCAAGTATGTCTCCTTTCCCCCCATTGACCTCTGCCCAGCCATTCCCTCCCCCCAGCACATGTGTTCACCCCCCCCATTGTCTGTGTCTATTGGTTGTACTCACATGCATGCATTCAAGTCCTCTTATCTCCTCCTCCTTCCCCCCTCCTTGCTGCCCCATCTTCTACCTTCCCTCTCACTTTTGAAAGGCTGCTCGATGCTTCTCTGTCTCTGGATCTATTTTTGTTCATCAGCTTATTTTTTTAAATTTCTTTATTGATTAAGGTATTACATATGTATCCTTATTCCCCCATTGCCCCCTACCCTCCCACTGATGCCCTCACCCCCCTGGTGTCTGTGTCCATTGGTTAGGCTTATGTGCATGCATACAAGTCCTTTGGTTGATCTCTCCTCCTTTCCCGCACCCTCATTTATTTTTCCCTCTGAGGTTTGACAGTCTGATTAATGCTTCTCTGTCTCTGGATCTGTCCCTGTTCATCAGTTTATGTTGTTCATTATATTCCATAAATGAGTGAGAACATGTGGTATTTTCCTCTGACTGGCTTGTTTCACTTAGCATTTGCTCTCCAGTTCCATCCATGCTGTTGCAAATGGTAAGAATTTCTTATTTTTTACTGCTGCATAGTATTCCATTGTGTAGATGTACCACTTTTTTTAAATCCACTCATCTGCTGATGGGCACTTAGGCTGTTTCCAAATCTTAGCTATAGTTAATTGTGTTTCTATGAACGTAGGGGTTCATCTATCCTTTCTGACTGGTGTTTCTAGCTTCTTGGTTCATCAGTTTATGTTGTTGATTATACAATGCATTCATCATCATATATATATATATATATATATAATTGATTTTTTACAGAGAGGAAGGGAAAGAGAGAGCTAGAAACGTCGACGAGAGAGAAACATCGACCAACTGCCTCCTGCACACCCTCTACCAGGGTTGTGCCTGCAACCAATGTACATGCCCTTCACCGGAATCGAACCCAGGACCTTTCAGTCCGCAGACCGACGCTCTACCACTGAGCCAAACCGGCTTTGGCACAATGCACTCATCTTTTAAATATTTTTACTTTTCTGATTATACACTTTATACTCATACTTTCTCTTCATATCATCCAAATTTGACTAGCTCCATCCTATCCTTTTAAGGCAACTTTTCTGGGGGTTTCTTCCTAATTTCATTCTGACAGTCCTATCAGGAATATCATAATCATATGCTGCTTTGATCTCTTAACTTTACATATGCGTATTTTATTTTCCTAAGTTGTATGCAAGGAGTCACCATAGACTAACTGCAATTACAACTCCAAAAACTATGAGGCTAAACTCAGTAGAGGTGAATTTCTTGACCAAGTCACAGTCCAGCAAAGGAAGACACACACACATACACACACACACACACACACACGGGGGGGTGAGGAGAGAGAGGAGGTTTTTATCAAATAAATTTTCTATGCATGTATTGATGTGAAAGGAATATGTTTATTATACTATTGGTCAAAGTTCACATTAAAATGTAAAATATATATATGTTTACTCTAAATATATTTTAAAAATTAAAAGTAGTTGCAAAAAGGAAACTCTCTTCCATTGCTAATCCTCAGATGTAACCATTAACACTTTGATCTGTATGCCTCTTAATTTTTTTACTATTCATACAAGCATGTATGTAGTTTTTTCTTTATATTGAGGGGTTTTTTTTGTGTGACACTACTTAACAAAATTATACAGGTTTCAGGAGCACAATTCCACACCACATCATCTGTGTGTTCACCACCCACATCAAGTCTTCTTCTACCCACCATTTATCTCCTCTATACCCTCCTTCACATCCCCCACTATTCTCCCCACCCCCATAATCAAGTACTGTGTGATTTCACTGATAGTGGAATCTAATGAATAAAATGAACTAACAAACAAAATCGAGATAGATTCAGATAGGAAGCAGACTGACAGGGGATGGGGTGAGGTTGGGGTTGTGGGTCTAAGAGGAGAGTGGAGGGATTGAGAAAAAACAAACAAACAAATGAATGGACACGGGTGTGTATGTAGTTTTAAATCTAGGGAAGAATATTTTTCATTAGGTCATATGTATTTTTTCAATTTGCTTTTCTCATTGCAACTGTTCAAGCTAGACATTGTTGGCATTATTATATACAGAGCAATTCCATTGTTTTAAAAAGCTACATAGCAGTCTATCATATAGATGTTTTAACTGATTTACTCTGTATTTTATTGATGAATATTTGGAACCAAGGGCTGACTTTTTAAAATAATGGTAGTTAGGACAATATGCTATGACTTTGGAAAAATATAAAACTATACTGTATATTCAGCTCATACCATAGCCACAGTAAATTTCAGCTAGATTGAATATTTATATATTTAAAAAGTACTAAAAATGACTCAAGAGAATATTTTAATTCATTCATGGGAGAGGAAGACTTTTACAAGAGTTATGCAGAACACCAAAGTTCAGAGAAAAAGAATGAACAGATTTAATTTCATGGAAATGAAAAAAGTTCTGAAACATAGACTCACCATAAGTTCCAAGAAAGGATACATGATCTGGAAGAATCGATTTAGATTTTGGATGGTAGACAATTCATAGAACGCAAAGAGGAAACCATACATTGTGCACTGTGGCATTGTGAGCATATAGTGCTTTTGAGTGCTTGCAGCAACTCATGTTGGTAGCTTATATACTCTGTTGGCCTATCACCTCATAACCAACTCTAGTCAGAAGCCAGTTGCTCATATGTCATGATTTGTGGGTCCCCAAAGACCAATATAACACCCAACATTCGCTCCTCATTTCCAAGTCTAACAATTTAAAATGTGGTTATAATATTGGGGAATCCCAGTTTTTATTGAATGATTCTCAGTTGCCAATTCTTGGGTCTGGCTTGGTTACTGAAAGTAGCTTGTAAAGATCTGAACTCTGAGAGAATGTGATGTTGGAGCAGTATGTTTTGCAAGAAGTCTGAGGAAAAGAAATGATTGGAGGTCCATTCCAGAGAAAGTGGGCCCAAATGGGACATTAAGTTGAAGGTCTTTGGGAAGCTTTACAGGACATGTTTATGTTGAAGTAAGCACTAGGAAGACATCCCAAGATCCCAAAACAAAACTCACTCGCTTCATAAGTATTCCTGTGGTGGATATTCCATTCCTTGATAATAAAAAAAGGTTGCATTTTCAAAGAAATACTGGAAATGAATAAAATTTAAATTAAACATTTCTTGACTATAAAATGAAATGTCTTATTTGAATGAAACTTGAGAAATTGAGAAGTTAGCAGAAGGCTACTTCGTTTTCTAAAATGTCTGATGGACTCTCAATTCTGGTTATTAAGAAAGTGCTATTCATCTTAAATGCGCCCATGCTTACAAGCCAGTGCCAAATTAGTCCCTTTCAGGCATTGGATAATATAGATGATGAAGAATATTTTCACTGTTTGTTCCAAGGATTTATCCCAAGCATGATTAATGTCTTGGAATTATCTTTAACTAATTATGTTACTTAGCAGTTGGAATTTCCCATCCGTGGGAAATCATTGGCACACATCAGAATGTCCTGATTTATTATCTGTCTCTGATAAGTTTAGATTCACACCATCTGCGATGATTACTGATTATTTACTATCCTGGGAGGAAGCTGGTGAACATGTCCTTTGTGTGGAAATAGATTGCATTGCAGATGCACAGGGCTAGCTCCCTGACTAGCTCTGAGGATGTGACTGTATTTCCCTTGCAGCTTGACAGAACTTTATTTATAAAGGTGTAAGCAAACATTTCACTTCTGCCTTAGGGAGGAATCTTTCCTAGCCTCTGAGCGATTTACGAGCTTGTCTTTTGACTTGGACCTGACAGAACAGTGATTTATAACTCCGCCCTTGCTTCTTTCTGCATGGTCTAATTTCAGGTCAGACTTGAGGCAGGTGGAAAGGACTCACACCATATAGATTTAAGAGAATGGACATATAGTAGGGAGTCCAATGTTTGGATGGAGTTGGTACCACTGTATTGCTTTAAAAATAAAACACCTGGACAGTTAGGCATTTGGGAATTCATCCGTTATTGTAAAGGTGGCAGGTGGCCAACATCTGACTTTAAAGGATGTTTTTTTTTGTGTGGTTGTATTTTAAATGGAAATAAGGTTTGTTTTCACAATTCCTGACATTTTTCATAAGATACTTCCCTCCTAAATCTTGTTTGTCCAAAGAACATAATTTGATTCATCTCATGACTCTGAAAATACTTTGGTTTGGGTTTTTGCATTAATGCTAATGGATTGTGTCAGTTAGAAAATGTAATGGAAAGCAAATGTTATATGTTTAGCAAATTACCTAAATCTTTTTGACACCACCCAGGTCCCATTTTCTTTGCAAATTCCCATAATCTTATTTTATGGTGCTTATAGTATTTTATTTGATACCAAGTAGCATTTTTCTGGCGGGTTCATAGAAATACAAAACGATATTTACTATTTGTTTGCTTAATTATTTTGACAAGCAAAGTCCCAGGTTCCTTCTTGAGGCGTATTTCATTGACTGTTTTTTATATTAGTGGTTGACCCAAGTCTTAGAGGATGGGTAGTATTATATCTTTACTTTAAAGCTCTCTGAAATCTCCTTGGTGTTTAAAATCCTCCTAAGTCAGCAGATCCTCTTTTATACCCAGCTCCCAATCCTTCTGGTTTTAAATGAATTAGATTCCCTTACTCAAAATATTTTTGTCCAAGTCATTTTGGTGGTGGTTGCTAGGGAACAGAGAAACAACCTACCCTATAACAATTAATATTTTATGTCTCTGGACTGTAAACCTCTATTCATGTGATAAAAAAGATAAACTTTAAATAACTGATATTTTCTTCTTTGAATGTTTTTCTTAAAACTGAAATGATGTGCAGTGGAACCCTTGTCTTGGACACTTATATAGGGCTTGCAGTGGAAAGTGGAAAGCAAATGCCTTAAATCCCAAGTTTTCTCTTCCAAAGGTATCAGTCCATCTCATGCATGAACTCACTCCCATGATTGAGTCAGTGTGCTTATCTGATCATGTCTGCAAAGTCATGTAAACAGTGAGGGAAAGTAAAAGCAAACATGAGCAATTCAACTGTAGGGTTACTGACTCTCTAGTCCTTTTACTGTTAGATATTGCTAAGACCAATATGACCTTGATGTAAGCCTAAAGGTGTCATTGCCACCTGGCCATGTGCATATCCTAATTGTTATCAAGTCCTTGCATTTTAAAAATATAGAGGGCCTGTTTAGGGATATACTTATGAGTTTGCACTTTTCTGTTGACCTTTGGGGGCACCAGAATCTGTCTTTTGAACTCATGGAAGATACACAACAGGCAACCAGACATACAGTCTGCAGCTACAGATTGAAAGAAATCGTTATTGGTCCACATGGCAGATTAGGTCACCAGACCATAAACTCACATGGGCAATGTTAGTCAAAGAGTTGACTATAGGGGTAGAATATTGTCAGAAGGAATTATCCCCAGAAGGCTCTAAATATAGGGTCTCCAAATGGAGGTTTCAATCTAGAGGTGTTGGGAGTGAACTGTAATATTTTAATAGCAAGCATTTATACAAAGTTAAGAAATACTAAAGCAATTATAAATTATAGATATACTAGAGGCCCGTTGCATGATATTTGTGCAATAGGCCCCTGGCTTCACTCCCAGCTGTCCAGGAGCGAGCAAGTTCCCGCTCCCTGAGCCACCCGGGAGCCAGCAAGTCCCATCTCCCCTGCCGCCTGCCCGGGAGCAGGCACATCCTCGCTTCTGGGCCTCCTGGAGCCTGCAAGTCCTCATTTCTGTCTGGGGCACCACTCCAGTAGCTCCCTCTGCCGCCCTCCTTCCCCTCATAGCAGGCTTCACACCACTCTGCCTGTGCATATGCAAATTAACCTCCATCTTTGTTGGGTAATTTGCATACTAACTCTGATTGGCCATGACCATAGCAGAGTGATGGTTAATTTGCATATTTCTCTTTTATTAGGTAAGTTATTGAGACATAGCTTTTCTTTTCCCAGATAGTTCATACTTACAGGAAAGTATCACCTCAGAAATTGTGTCTTTTTAAAAAATTAATATATTTTATTGATTTTTTACAGAGAGGAAGGGAGAGAGATAGAGAGCTAGAAACGTCGATGAGAAACATCGACTAGCTGCCTCTTGCACACCCCCCACAGGGGATGTGCCTGCAACCAATGTACATGCCCTTGCCCAGAATCAAACCTGGGAACTTTCAGTCCACAGACCAATGTTCTACCATTGAGCCAAACCGGCTTCGGCAGAAATTGTGTCTTATTATTAGTTTAAATAGCTTAATAATTAAAGTCCATTGGATGTGGGCTAAGATAGAATCCTGTATATTATTATACTATATATTTTGGCTTCAAAATATTATTTAATACAGCCAGTATAAATGTTTTTCTTTTATTATTATAAAGCTGTGCATATATGATAAAGAAAAAGGCACAGGCAGAAATTGCAAAATGCAATTATGTTAAAGTTGCCCCCATTCAGGATCTAACTGTTCTTTTAGGAAGAGATTAATGTATAGCTTTGTGGGCAAAAACAACTTAAATAATTCTATTTTTCCTGTTATGACGTTAGCAATATTAGTTAGATAAATAAAAATAATAGCTATCTGGTGGGAATATTACATTTAATTTTTCATTCCTATTTAGAACATCTTTCAAGTTCATTTCTGTTTTACTAAGATCTTGAAGGTGTAAGAGCCAAGTTGGGCAAGTAGGCTGTCAGATCTGATTGGATAAACACCTTTATAAGAATCATGCTAGAAAGCATTAATTATGATCCAGCCAATTCACATTGTGAATTTTAAGAATGAAAGCATTTATACACTCAATAATTAATTTTCTAAAATGGATTGTGCTTTTTTTAGATGGATGAATAATTGTGTATTCAAATGATTGCAAAATGAAGGTGACATTTTTGTAGACCATTTCCCCTGTTTATAGATGATCTTAATGGTGAAAAAAAATGCAACCCAAGGGAAGGGAAGTGTTAGGATAGGAGAGACAGGGTTATTTTACCATAGATTTAGTCAGTTGCACATTAATGCTTGGGCAGTTACATGTCTTCTCTCTGTTTAGTTTTTATTATAACAAGTGACAGATGGTATAGATGATTGTGATTTAAAAAGAAATGCTCAGAACACAGTGGCTATGGAACACACAAAACACAGCATTTTGTCTTTGGTTCCTTATCATCTAGGCTACATGGGCATCAAGTCACAAAAAAAATAAAATAAAAATCCAATTCCATTAGTTTTATACAGTACAGTAAAGAAATGTACTGACTCACAAATGGAGAAATGTCACAGTAAGGAGGGCCACAGGGACCCTTCATGCAATGGCTTTGGCTCCGTTTCTCTGGGATTCTCTTTGCTCTGTCTCTTTCTGAGTGTTAACTTCTTCCTATGACTGGACATCACATTTGATCACATTTGTGCATGACTGTGTGAAAGGAAAAGAAGGAAGAATTCTTCTGAAAGCTCTCCCTGAAAAATGAATGATTGACCTAGTATTCCCCCCCTCCCAAGGTCTGTCATTGAGAATATCATTGACCCTCAATGAATCATGTGCCCATTTCTGAACCAATCACTTGCAAGGAGGAAGACTAGATTACTTATAGTCCAGTTAGGCCTATCTAAGGTTCTGGTAGTGGAGTTGGCTCACCCTTGGGAGCAAGGGTCTATAGGTGATACGGACCAAATGGAGTGTTGTTTGGAAGAGGGAGTAGGGAATAGATGCTGAGTAGGAAAGCAACACTATACACTGAGTGGCCAAATTATTATGATCTCTGAATGCATAATAATCTGGCCACTCAGTGTATAACCTATATAATAAAAGGTTAATATGCAAATTGTCTCCTTGACCAGGAGTTCAACCAGCAGGCAAGCCGACCAACCACCTATGTCCTTTCCCCCTGGCCAGGCTGGCCGGACCCCACCCATGCACAAATTCATGCACTGGGCCTCTAATACACACACACACACACACACACACACACACACACACACACACACACACAGAGTGGCCCGATTATTATGTGTTCAGATATTATAATAATTTGGCCACTCAGTATATATTACAAACTTTACTGATATAGTCTCTTTGCTGCCTTCTTACTAAAACACCCATATGTACACACTTTTGGATAAGTGTTACATTCTAAATCTAAGCCATTAATCTCCCAAATTTCAAATATACCTCTCTGTATCTCATCTTTACCTTTAGGATGTCACTTTTAGTTAAAAGCTGAAAAAGTCATATAAGTTAAGGACAAGGTATGACAAAGTATCTTCAAGTAACTTTTATATTTTTATGTAGATGACAGTTAAACACTTAATGTTTGTTTGACCAAAACTATGACTTAGGCTGGCAAAAATAAGGAAGAAATTATATGATAGGAAAAGCTTCCTGGGGTTCTTTAAATCTATACCTTACAGTCAGATGAATATATACCATCAAAGCTGGAGAACATTAACATTGTAAGGCAAATTGCCAGATATGTGCCCTGGCAATTTGGGAAATGGGATAGAGTTAATAAACTTGAGGGGCTTATGCTTTAGAAGTTGGATGTATGTACAATATCTTAAATATAAAAGGCTAAGCGACTGTGCAACCATTCGACCAGTAGCTATGATGTGCACTGACCACCAGGGGACAGTTGCTCAATGTAGGAGCTGCTGAGCTACTGTGACTTGGCAGTGGTGGTTCTTGGGTGACACACCCCGGAACCAGAGAGGAGGGAGCCTGATTTCAGGGTGTGTCACTCAAGAACTGCCCTCTTGTAATCTGGGATCCCTCAGGGGATGTCAGAGAGCTGGTTTCAGCCTGATCCCTGCAGGTCAGGATGAGGTACCCCACTCTGCAGATGCCCTTGGAGCTGCGGTGCTGCCCCAGTTGCTGCCAGCTGTGGAGGGACCACGGGAGGTTGGCTCCAGGGCATGTCCTGCCTATCTTGCCCAGTCCTGCCCCACTGGCCACCTTCTAATTAATTTCCTTTCAATGTGCATGAATATGTGCACTGGGGCACTAGTATATAATAATAAATAATTGTATCTATCTAAATCAACGACAACGTATGTTATTTTAAATATGCTAGGTGTCTTCTTTGTAATCAGGATATGCAAAAGAAAAATACATTTTGAATACTTTGAAGTCATAATTTCCCAGCTTTCTAGATAATTCTCAAAGTTATAAAAATGGATTTTATAACACATTCATTATATCAGATGAGTTGCTTTATCTTTGTAATGCTAACAATAAATTGTAAAATTTATGAGGCTTCTTCTAGAATAACAACATTGGTAGAGGAAGTAACTTGATTTTAGAAGATAAAAGCCTCTAAAAGCAACCAGCTGAAAATATTAAGAATAATGACCATCCCTTTCCTGAAATGAAGTTTTATCTCATTTCATCTTCACTCCAACAATGTAAATAAAAACTTCCATTCTTCAGATGAGGAAATGGAGAGTTGGAGTCATTTGGTTTTGTTTAATTTTGATCACACAGTTTGTATGTGGTAGAACTAAACCTTGTTTTCCTCTTTGTACTTTACCATAGCTCACATCCTAAATTGCTGAGAATGCTGCATGGGGTCAGCTTCATAGGTAGAATAAATGATCCTGCAGTTGTATGACTTGAAGGCATCCATGGTATTTCTTTTCCTGTTTTAAGCAGTTCTAGAAATATCACCATTAGTTTATTTCATTGCTTTTTTATTTTTGTATATTTATAATCCAATGATTTTTATTTTGTTTGGTGACATTGGTTCATAACACCATATGTATTTCAAGCATACAGCTCAACAAAACATCATCTACACAAAGCATCACACATCTACCACTCCAAGCAAAGTCTCTTTGTATCCCCATTTCCCCCCACCTTTGCCTCCCTCCATCTAGTGTCCCCTTTCCCCCTTGCTATCACATGTTTTCTGTGTTTATGTGACATACACTGAGTGACCAGATTATTATGATCCCTGAACGCATAATAATCTGGCCTAGCCTCTCAGTGTGTGTATACGTGTACATATACATGTGTGTACATATACGTGTGTGTGTACATATACGTGTGTGTGTGTGTGTGTGTGTGTGTGTGTGTGTGTGTATAAGGCCCAGTGCATGAATTTGTGCATGGGTGGGTCCAGCCAGCCTGGCCAAGGGGAGGGGACATGGGTGGTTGACCGACTTGCCTGCTGGTCGAACTCCTGGTTGAGGGGATAATTTGCATATTAACCTTTTATTATACAGGATATACACTGAATGGCCAGATTATTATGTGTTCAGAGATCATAATAATCTAGCCACTCAGTGTATATGTTTGTTTGTTATTGCTTAATTCCTTCACCTTCTTTCATTAAGCCCCCAGTGGCTCTCTCTTAGCATTCCAAGTGCAAAGGCAAACTTTGGGGGCCTCCTCGTTATCTTTCTAACACATTTGTGAATACATTTTCTTTCTTCAGAGAGGGAGGAGTGTCAGTGAGAGTATTAGGAAATTCTGGATAGGGAGAGGGCTGAGAAGAGAGTCAAAGCTGTGTCTTAAATATGAATTTTGTTGGAAACTAGCTTTCTTCTCTAATCACATTGTTATTTGTGGGAGTCAGCAAGACATACAGGTGGCCTCAAGTCAGATTTCTTGATTTAAGTTTGGACTCTGCTACTTTATAGCTCAGTGGCAGCTGGTTAGTTAAATTCTTTTTCTCTCATATATAAAATGTGAATAATAGTGCTTGCCTCAATTCCTCAAAGGGTTCATGAAATGATTATTTGGCATAAAAGAATATGTTTTGAACACTATAAATTATTCTACAAAATGTAGTTATCAGAACTACTATAAAATGTACGTTTTGTTGGTGCTAATCTTGCATTTAAATGTTTTTCAAGGAAAAATATCAAGTACAGAGAATGGCACATTAGTTCCATTGACTTACCACAACTGTAGAAATATGCATTCTACTATATTCAGTATATGTGGACTAGAAAATTGTAATTTTGTGTTCATTTTCCCATTGTTTTTGTCTTTCCCAAAAGACAAAACTTAGAGTCCTCATTTTTAGTGCTGTCACTGTTGCATCCTACCAGTGAGCATTAAGTATCCCCTAGCTACTCTAAATTGAATAAAATTTGGGTCTCTGATGATAAACCATCATCAACAGCTCAGCCATTGTGGCAATGGAGGTAGAACTCCTCCACTGCATTCATCTACTCGTATATTACATGTAAGCACTGAGATGACAGTTCACTCTATGGTATTAGTCTCTGAATTTGGCTGATTCATTATTGGCCTCTAGTCTTAGCTTTTTCCACAAATGCTGAGCTGACATGATCACTCCCCCTTCTTAATTAAAACAAATTTCAGAAGGAAACAGAATGCAGCATTGCTACCCCTGTCTCTGATATATAAAGATATTATCCCTGATCTCCCATCAGTTTGGCATGTCATTACTTTTATACAAAGTAGTAGTATTATAGAAATTTTAGAAAATAGAGAATAATTGCCCCCAAATTTCCTTTCCCTAATACTGTAACTTATATTTTCATATTTGTGTATTCTCATTTCATTTTTTATGTGAATATATAAATACTTTAAAATAATTGTAATTGCAGTGTGTGTTTAACCATTGGGATACACTAGCTGAGCTCTTTTTTTTTGGGGGGGGGATGCAGTACAATTTTATTTGTACAATAGAAAACAGTATGATAGTGCCACCAATTCCTTTCCAGTGTGATTGGCCAGAGTACAGAACTTAATTTGTAACTCCCTGGAGTCCTTCTTCCTTCATGCTTTCCTCTCCCTGTCAAAAGCACCCTTCCCAAATGCACTCTGTTTTCAATGATGTAAATATTTTTCTTAATTATATATGCATGTCTTTGTTCTCATTGATCTTTGGATCTTCAGAAGTTCTCCATCACTACAAATCCTGCCCATTATAAGAGCAGAAGATGGAGGTCTTCATATATACTTCATGGGCTCTGTTTAAATTACTCTTGGCCCAGCCACACTAATTTGTACAGCTTTTTAAAAAATTGTCTAAGGTATTACAAATGTGTGGTTATCCCTCCCATTGCCCTCCCACCCCCCCAATTCTACCCTCACTCTCATCCTCTGCTGTCTGTGTTCATTGGTTTTGCTTATATGCATACACACAAGTCTCTTGGTTGATCTCTCCCCCTTACCCCACCCTCCCCTTACTTCCCTCTGAGGTTTGAGCATCTGATCAGTTTCTCTGTTCTTCAAAAAAAAAAGTTTTAGCAAATGACTTTATCATATTTTTATTTTTTCATGATTCAGTCTTGGTAGGTTGTGTGTTACTAGGAATATATGCATTACTTCTAAGTTTTTAGAGTATAGTTGTTCATAGTAGCCTCTTATCCTTTGTGTTTCTGTTGTATAGTTGTAATATCTTTTTTTTTCATTTATAATTTTATTGATTTGGGTCCTCTCTCTTTTTTCTTAGTTTGTCTAGCTAAAAGTTTGTCAAATTTGTTTACCTTGCAAAGAACCAATTTTTAATTTTGTTAATCTTTTATATTGTTTTCCTGTTCTCTATTTCATATACTTTTGCTCTAGTCTTCATTTATGTAGAGGTGTTTAAATGTAGTGGTTCCACCACAACCAAGTCAATCAGGAACTCTAGGCCCGGACATTATCTTTCGTGAAGACAACTTCGGGAGTTATTCTAATGTTTAGCCAGGGTTAAGAACCCCATCTATGGATTTTATTTTTACTCTCATGCAAATATAAGTCTAGCTCAGACTACTCCTTTTATTTTACTGTGCCTAATCAGTTCTTTTTATAACAATTTTTTTGTGAGAGCCCCTTTCACATCCCGTGTGGTTCAGGGTTCCAGTTCAGGGTTCGGGTTCTGGAGAAGGCTGCACACAAGTGAAAAGAGGCTAGAAAATGTATTAATTTGGTGATATTGGGGGCTACACACTGCTCTGGCCCTGCTATCTCTTTTCTTAAGGCTGTGGGAAACACCCATAGCCCTTAGTCAGGAAATAACAGAACTTCACATAAGACAAACAGAGGTGGAGGCTGCTTCAGCTAACAGTGTTTCAACTAAGCAGTGAGCAACTAGCTCTGACCTTTCAGAGCAATGAAGGTTGTTGACAATGATCAGTTCCTGGCAATTTTTTATTGTTTAAAGTGTTACATATTAATCCTTTCCCCCCATTGACCTCTCCCCACTTGTTCCCACCCCTCAGTACATGCCCTCACCTCCGCTACTGACTGTGTCCATGGGTTATGCTTATATGCATGTATACAAGTCCTGTGGTTGATCTCTCACCCCTCTCTGCTTCCCCCTTAGGCTATTCCTTAATGTTCCTTCTTATGTGTGTTCAACTGCCCACCCAATTTTTCCTCTAGAATGTCTCAGAGGAAGCTCAAACTCACATATCTGATTCTCTTCCTTTGTCTTCTGTTATAGTTAACAGACTCAACATATGTTCTATAGAAAAACCAAAAACATAGGAATCATCTTTAATACCTATGCCTCTTTTTATCTTCTATATCAATTCCACCACAAAGTCCTGTCAGCCTTCTTAAATTTCTTAAATCAGTAACATCTCCCCATCTTCATAACCCATATCCTAGACTCTAGCGGTACCAAGCAGACTATTGCAATAGCTCTGAACTAGCATTCTCATCCCTACTCATTCTTCTCTGTACTATAGCGATTACACAACTGTTTTAAAATGCTTATATAATTCCCTCCTTATCTCAATAGATTAAAAACCTATCTATAAATGTACATTGCTATGAACATAAAAACAGAACCACCATAACATGGTTGTATCAGTTTAGAATTCTTTTTTCTAAATATATTTTATTGATTTTTAAAGAGAGGAAAGGAGAGGGATAGAGAGTAAGAAACATTAATGAGAGAGAAACATTGATCAACTGCCTCTTGTATACCTCCTACTGGGGATGTGAGCACAACCAAGGTACATGTCCTTGACTGGAATCGTACCTCGAACCCTTCAGTCCACAGGCCAATGCTCTATCCACTGAGCCAAACCAGTCAGGACCAGTTTAGAATTCTTATGTTTCAAGCAACATCACTTGACTTGGGTTAATGTAAGTGAATTGAAATGTATTAAATTAATATTGGATGTTCTCAGAATTGATAGAAAGATGAGATAACTTGAAAGCAGATAGGAAGACCACTCTGTATGTATTGAGGGTGGATATAGGTGAGAAGGTAAGAAACTGAAACAGCAGGCATTTTTTGTCTTCTCTGGATATAACTTCTTATTAGTTCAGTGATTATTGTGCAATTCAGAGCACTTTTGAAAATGAAAGCAATGTTAATTATAATTATGCCAGGAAAAGAGACATAGCTAGGATTGTCTTGGGTGAACTGGAATCTCCAGTGAACCTAACAAATGACTACAACCCTGGCTGTAGAGACCCTTTGTCAAAACCATCTGGCTAAGCCACTCATGAATTCCTTACCCATAGAAACTGCGAGATAATAAATATTTATATTTAAGTTACTAGGTTTTGAGGTAATTTGTTCTGCAGCAATAAATACCTAATAAAATATTTTTTTAATATGTGTAATTGATGGAAAAAGTTTTCTTGACTAGGTTGCTGCCCCTGTGAGGGGATAAATTATGTTCCTCTTGCTAGTTTATGCCCAGAATATTTTAAATATATATATATATTTTATTATTATTTTTTTTTTACAGAGAGGAAGGGAAAGGAATAGAGAGTTAGAAACATCGATCAGCTGCCTCCTGTACACCCCCAACTAAGGATGTGTCCGCAACCAAGGTACATGCCCTTGACCGGAATCAAACATGGGACCCTTTAGTCCACAGGCCGACACTCTATCCACTGAGTCAAACCGGTTAGGGCCCAGAATTTTTTTGAATGAAGAAATGAATGCCTCAGTCACTGTAATTTGATTCTATCTTGATATCCACTATGCTATAATTACCAACTGGTTATCTTAGACTCAAATGGAGCCTTTCAGAAAGCCATGATCCTATGGATGTTTGGAAATTAAATGTGATAACTGAAAATAAAACCTCAGCTTTTCACCTAATTATCTAGTTAGATTCAGTCTTTATTTTAGAGCGGGGCATTATATGCTCAATGACTGAAAAAAATGAATCCATCATGCAGATGCTGTCATTTTTAAACTATAAAGGTTTTAGAAAGGAAAACACTGTCCCAAATAGGAGGTATGCTGTGAATAATGCAATTTGAAATAAACTCAGGCAAGGAGCTGGGCCCAGTTATACTAGACAGTAACCTTACTTTTGCAAAGGTGTTTTCTATGAGTGACTTTTGCAGCTTTGGCTCCTTGATCTTCATGCAAAATTAACTGTCATCAAAATTTCATGGTCTATAAACGAATCCAGTTTAGCTTGGTGTCACCCATATGACACACTGAAGTGTGACCAGAAAAGAGAGAATAAACCATGGCAGAAATCAGAAAATGGTGGTGGGAGAACTATGATATACCGTAAATAATAAACAAACAATGTCCGTAAAGATAGAGACAAAGCATTTGCAAATTGGCATTCTATTGCAAAGACCTTCTTCCTCACTGTGTGAGAAGTGGTGAGTAGAAGCAATAGCAACAGGAGAAGTAAAAGACTTTATACAGTATCTAGGTGTATGGGTTAATAATGTGGATTTTTTTTTTCAATAGATGGAGTTATACATATATTGATATACACTGAGTGGCCAGATTATGATTTCTTATTATCTCTGAATGCATAATAATCTGGCTACTCAGTATATATATTAGGGGCCCGGTGCATGAATTCATGCATTGGTGGAGTCCGGCCAGCCTAGCAAGGGGGAGGGGACACAGGTGGTTGGCCGGCCTGAATTCTGGTCGAACTCCTGGTTGAGGGGACAATTTTCCTAATAGCCTTTTATTATGTAGGGTATACACTGAGTGGCCAGATTATTATGTGTTCAGAGATAATCATAATCTGGCCACTCAGTGTATATGCCATTTGATATGTATGCTATTTTGTTGTATTGACAACAAGCTTAAAAACTTCATATGTCAAATTTGCTGAAGGTGTTAACATTATAGATATTTTTACACTTAAAAATGCCGAATTTCTTGCCAAAAAAAGAGCATTTGTGGGAAGTTTTAATTCATTACTTTATTTTGAAGAAAAAGTACTGCTGAATACTCCGGGAAGCTTATGGTGTTCAAACTAATTTCAGAGACAGAAGTGATGTTTTCCCTCCATACCTTTGCATCCAGAGATTCTTTATTCGGGTTCCCTGAGACCATATTTTGCTGTAAGATATTTTAACTATTTTTTTTCTTTACTTTGGATAACTTAAATTCTGAACTTGAACATCATTTATTTATTTTTTCTCTCCGAGGAGAGCATGAAAGATGATTTCTAACTAACAAGATGAGGAGAGGTGGAGAGCAGGTAGATGGAGATGACCATTGACTGAAACACACACCCACATAGTCAAAGTCTAACCTGAAGAACTCTTGGAACAGAGGAGGGGGGGACCGGGCTCATCCTGGAAAAAGCAGGAGACCCCATAGAAAGCCTCACAGAATAAGACTGGACAGCAGGACAAGGGTGGGCATGTGAGGAGACTGTCCAATGAGTTCAGGTCAGGTCAAATGAATTGGTCACATGAAAAAATGCTTTTGGTTTCTAGAACATTTCAGAATTCAGAATTGTGGATTAGGGATTGCGGCTCTGTGATACCTTTATAGATAACCAAGCTAAAGCATGGGAATTTTAAGTAACTTTCTTGGAAGAGCGATACATGACTCAGACAGTGGTTACGGATGACAAAGAAAAATTGAGAATGTTATTGACCAATCAAACCTTACCATAAAAAGTAATTTATTAATACATCAGCCCATTGCTTCTGTCTCTCTTCTGGAAATGGCATATCAATGGGATAGTATTTAATTGTGATAAAAATACAGGTTCTGGAACCGGACTGTCTAGGTTTGAATCTGTGTTCTACTACTTCCTAGCTCTTTGACCTTGAGCATGTTTATCTTGCAGTTCCTAAGGTTCTGTAAAGAGGGTATAACATTGGCACCATAGGGTTGCTGTAAGGGTTGAGTGAGGGTATGCATTTAAGTACATAAAAGAGTATCTAACCCTAACCGATTTAGCTCAGTGGATAGAGCATCGGCCTGAGGACTGAGGGGTCCCAGGTTTGATTCTGGTCAAGGTCATGTATCTTGGTTGCGGGCACATCCCCAGTGGGGAGTGTGCAGGAGGTGGCTGATTGATGTTCCTGGCTCTCTATCCCTCTCCCTTCCTCTCTCTAAAAAAAAAAAAAAAAAAAAAAAAAAAAAAAAAAAAAAAAAAAAAAAAAAAAAAATCAAATTGTATTTTAAAAAAGTATCTGGCACATAGTTAAGTATTTACCAAAGTTAATATATATTTGTTAGTTCATATTATTATCATTGGAATGTCTCCTTTAATTACAACTACTAACCAGGAGAACATGATGTGGAATTTCATGTTAACTACCTCTTGATGCATCTTTTCTTAAGGAGACCCTAATGTGTACATTACATTTTGAAAAATTCTAGTAAAGATGAAAGAAAGAGGGAAGGGAAGGTTATACACCTGGACTAAAAGATTTGGGGAAACTGCAGTAGTTATTTGGGGAGATTTCAAAAATGTATCTCTCCTTTATGCATGATACCAACTCAAATTATTTTGTTACTTTGGGGAAGCTATTAAATGTAAATATATGCTAAAAGGAGACAACCCAAAATAGAAGGTCACTCACAAAATGTGAAGTTTTCATTGGGAATAGAAGTCGGATCTCCTGGATTGCTTTCTGCTTGTGTTCAATCCGGGACTTCACAGATGTTCAAATATCAGCACTTAGAAGCTGCGGGCTGCAGTGGCATTTTAAAAATAAACTTATTACTCTGGCTAACTCGTATCTCTGTGTTTTTTTCTCCTCCCCTTTAGCGTTCTAGAAAGTAAAAAAAAAAAATCAGCAAATGTTACTGTCAGTGACCTTGAGAAAGAGGTTGAATGCAGATTATTCAAATTTGCTCAGGTTCTGAATGGGAGAGAATAAGGGATTCAGGGCAGTTTTTATTTTCCAGTCTCATTAGGATGCCTCAGGGGTTGAAAGTGAAAGTTAGCCTTTTGTTAAATCTGGAAAGGGAAACCCAGGGCTGTGACTGACATTTTAATATTTCTTTTACCCAAAAGAGCTAATCTTCTCATAGCATTTTAGTTTGGCTTCAGCCCTGTCTCTTGTGACAGCATCTCACGTTCTACAGCTGTGACTACATTATTAAATGAGAATGCTAAGCACAGAGAGGTACACACTAGGCAACCAAAACTGAACTCAGACGTCTAAGTTAGACTAAAAAAGTAAAACAAAGGCTTCGACTATTTACCAGCTTCTGCTTTAGACCTGTGCTTGTTTATTTTGTTGTGTTTTGTTTTTTTTAATATATATTTTATTGGTATTTTACAGAGAGGAAGGGTGAGGGATAGAGAGTTAGAAACATCTATGAGAGAGAAACATCAGTCAATAGACTCCTGCACACTCCCCACTGGGGATGTGCCCGTAACCAAGGTACATGCCCTTGACAGGCATCGAACCTGGGACCCTTGAGTTCATAGGCCAACACTCTATCCACTGAGCCAAACCAGTTAGGGCCTGTGGTTGTTTTATTACTGTATTAAATCAGATTCAATCCCTGGACTTCATAGAAATTATAATAATTTAAAAATATAGGAATAATTGAATGTTTAAAATGTTTTCTAGTAAATTTCCTCTTAGAAATGTAATTATTTTGGTACAATATTTATTTGCCTAATTTAAAATCTAAATGTAGATGTGACAATTTAAGTTGTTGTTGGATTATTTCCCCCCCGCATGTACTCCTCCCTCATTACCCCACAGGCAGACATTTAAATGTTGATTTTTATTGCAATATGTGTGTTGCTGTTTTGCATATGTCTATTTTAATTTAGTTTAAAAGTTACTTTAAAATTTTGTTCGTAGGAAGGGGTTTGAGATGGGATTGGGGAGATGATGACAATTATGTGATACCATAATCAATAAAAAGAAATTTTAAAAATTAAAAAAATAAAGATGACGCCAACCAAACCTTTCTAGTTAAATAATAAAGGTTAGAGGTATCACATACAAAAAAAAAATCTTGTTCGTTTCTTTTTCTTAAGCACCGTATTATTAGGAACCTTCATGTTGTTAACAATCTATTTTTATAAATACTCATGTTCTAGTCTTAATTAAAGTGACATCTATGTGATGCGCTAACTGTAGACTTCTGGGAAGCCTATTTTGTCTGAAAATATATTTCTCATTGATTCCCTGGTAATTGACTATATTTCAAAACATATTTTGAGAGATTAATAAGGCGAGTTACAAAACCAGCTGTAACTAGGCCAGTGTCACTCTCAATTCCTAAAAAGTTTTTGACTAAAACCCTTATCCAGTATACCCAGTCTTGCTATGCCGTTGGAGATTGTTATTAAATCAGATTGAACCAGGAGAGTTAATTATACTCCTCAGGTTGAGGCACATGTCCCTGTCTTGTTCACTTGACCTCTTTACTTTCTTTCTTTTTCCCTCCAGTCCATACTCTCAATCTTCTCCCCTGCACAGAGGCAAATGTTGAATTGTTGGAGGTCTACCCCTCACTTTTCTGTGCTTTTGAAAAAAGTTTATTGTTTGGTGTGCATGAATTTTAATAAAAATGTTGATAATATTTTGCTATGTATCTCATTTTGCTTAATTTTCAGCACCATCATTTTTACATTCTATTCATGTTACTGTGTGTATACCTACTCTATTGCTTCAAACTGAGGTATAGAAATCCATTGTAATCATTCATTATATCTCACTTACTCATTCCCCTGGTAATGAAACATAGATGATCTCCAACTCTTTGCTACTTTGTGTTATGATAAATATCCTTGTACATGGCCTCTTACAGTCAGAAAATTTCTCAGGGATTTATATGTAGCTAGGAGTGAGAATTCTGAGTCAAATAATATACACATGCTTAATTTGTTTCAGTGTTGTAAGATTGCTTTCTGGAATACCTACTACATGTACCCAACAATGGAACCACCCACCTGTCACATTGCATTTTCTAATGATGGCGGTGACAATATTTTTTCATCCTGAATGCTTCTCTAGACACTTGCCACTCATCCTCTAGAAGTAAAGTCCAGTTCTCCTTCCTTCAAAGTGGGCAGGCTTCTGTGAGTGTTTTGGCCAAAAGAACATGGCAGAAGTAGCAGTATGTGTAACTCTGGAGGCTAAGTTATACAAGGGGGTTTAGCTTCTACCTTGCTTGCTGGAAACACCTGCTCCTGAGCTACCTTGTTTGAGATCTGTGTTTCCAGGCTGTGAGGATCTCAAACTAGCCCTTGTGCTAGACCATGAGGAAAAGGTAACATGAAGGGAGAGAGATGTCTGGTCATTCCTTATTTTCTCCAGTTCCGGACACTTTCTAACCCTGGACTGGAACCTCCCTGCCAAGCTCTTCCTTAATCTCTGTTCCACAGAGACCATGAGCAATAAAATGATTATTGCTGTTTTAAGCAATTAAGTTTTGTGGAAATTCACAAGTTTTCTAATTTTTTAAAATATGATATAAATAAAGTGTAGGTTTCTGTAATTACTAGTGAGCTTGAGCATCTCTTAATATGCTTGACTTAATTGATTTCTTCTTGAGTTAATTGCCTATTCATTTCCTTTACCCATCTTTCATTTGGGTCCTTGTTTGGTAGGTATTCCTTTTATATTACAGATATTGGGCCCTGTCAATTTTAGCATTACACATTACTTCTGTTCTTTCGTGTATCTGTTAACTTTATCAATGAACATAATCCTTCATTTTGATATGATAATATTCACAAGTATTTTACCTTATATTAGTACATTGTGCTCTTTGAATTTTGTTTAAATCCTTACCCATCTGTAGGCTAGCTTTCTATGTTATCTTTTATTACTTTACAATTTATTTTTCATATTTAGGTCTTTGGTCCTCTTAGACAAAAACTGTTATAAGGTGTTATATAGGAATTCAGTTTAATTTTCTTCAAATAGGGTTCCCTCCACTGTGCTGATTGGCTCATCCCTTATTCTTTGATTTGTGTAATATCCCATCTTTATTACCATATTTTAGGGACATGGGTCTCTTATGACTCTCTCTTCTGCTCCACTGCTCTATTTGCTCATTCTGACACCAAGATCATTTTGTCTTAATGTGATTTTTAGTTTGTCTTAATATCTAGTACAGCATTCCTTGCTCTTTGGTTATCTTTTTTAAAGTTGACTTGGGTATTTATAGAATTGTAGACTCCTATGTTTATTTTAGAAGAGATTTATCAAGTTTATTAAAATAAATCCAATTAGAATTATTATTGAAATTGATTTGAATATAGCTGATTTGGGAACAATTAGTTTATCCCTTCAAGAGCAAAGAATGCTCTTCATTTACTCAGATTTTTTTTTTGTGTTCTTTCACTGAATTTAGAAAATTTTCTCTATATTGTCCTAAGTATTTTTGGTGAAGTTAATTCTTAGGAGTTGTATAGAATATGATGCTCTTATTAATGGTGTAATATGTTTGATTATATTTTGTATTTGATTGTTGATATAAAAATTCTATTGATACTATGTCCGGTTGCCTTGCTGAAGTATTTGTAGTTTAGAGTTTGTCTGTGATTATATTAGATATTTTTAAGAGACTGATGATATCATCAGCATATAATAACATTCCTTTTATAAGAAGGGGTGGACTGCGTTAATTTCATGTTTTAAAACTTCATGTATTTGAAATATAATTCAAAAAGAATGTTTAGTACTGCTTGGCTTAATAATATTTAAGCAAGAGTTTTCCTAAATCAAAACTGTTAAATGCATCCCGGCCTGTGCAGCTCAGTGGTTGAGTGTTGACCTATGAACCAGGAAGTCATGGCTCAATTCCCAGTCAGGGCACATGTCCATGTTACAGGCTTAATCTCCAGTGGGGGACAACATGCAGGAGGCAGCTGATTGATGATTTTCTCTCATCATTGATGTTTCTATCTATCTCTCTCTCCCTTCCTCTATAAAATCAATAAAATATATATATTTTTAAAAAGTTAATAAAAACTCTGTTACATGCAGAAGGAAATATTTTCCACTTATTTTTCAGGAACACAAAGTGAACTTTTCTGTTCTAACATTTTCTTCAATTTTGGATGATGGAAATGTAAATTAGCTTTTGGGACTTTCATGACATTTTAATTTAATTTCAGCAAATGCTAATTGAATACTACTATGTGTTAGAGGACACAAATGAGAAAAAAAATGACAAAATTTCCTGCTCTAAAGTTGTTTCCAGGGTGAAGCAAGGGGTTGGAGAGACAAACAATTAAACACTTATCCTTGTGAAAAATGCTATGGAGTGTTACCTGACCAGGGAAGAGACAGTGCCAAACTTTCTGGCTATTCAAGAAGGGTTTTGAGGACATATTTATAAAATGTTCAGGTTTTAGTAATCCTCATTCTTTATCAAAGTTTCCTTTGGCTTGACCATGAAGGTGATGGGAATCAGGTAATAAATCTTCCTAATTACTTTTTGTTAATTTTCTAGATGACATTTATTAAAATTCTAAACAGCCCTTTCATCACTACAAACATACTATTGATTAATAACCTCTCATTAGGGACAGAGAAAACTTGGCTGAAATTCACCTGAAGTTGTTGAAGATTCTGCCAAACCAGATAGTTTGCTGATTCTTAACTTTCGGATCGGAGCAGACATAGAAGTTGGAAACCAAAATAGCCAACCAAATGGTTATGATCGAGTTAGATGTGAATAAAAGATTCATATAATTGGAGGTTTTCTTCTGCATAATTATACAAGTGTGCTCAGATGGGAAATTGTTACTCTCAAGATTATGCATACAGAAAAGTTGAACTAGATTGATGGACTGTATCAGCTACATCTAACAATGTAGGTTGAAATCCTATATAAATGGTCAATAGTTTTGAAAGGGCATTTTCCAAATGCCAACTACAGGCAAAATAAATTGCTCTGAATATCTCCAAAGAACACCCCAGAGGGTGTACCAGGTGATCCATTGAATCTATTCAACCCTATACTTTTTTAAAATAAACATAAAAAAGGAAAGAAGAAAGCTTTACTGATATGAACCAAAAGGAGTGATCTGGAAGCCCTCACCTGTTCTGACTGCTGAATGGTCACATGTGACATCACTCATGTGAGTTTACTTTAGGGAAGTATGAGCATTCTGCATGGAGAACTTGGCAGTGACCTCCTCATTCTTTCCTTCCCCCAGTGTACTGTTAGCTATTATGTTGATGTGCCTTAAATTTTAGCAATGATGCATTATTACTTAAAACCATGTAATTTGTCACATAGAAAAAATTCTCATCAGCATACTTTGAATTATCTTGGAAACATCTTTAAAAATCTTTTGCAAGCTTTAAATGAATTTTTATTAATTTATTCAGTCAGTCAACAAATGCTTATTTACCTTCCTGTATTTACAATACAAATTAGTTGGCAGTAATAACTCATTTACACTGCAGATGATATAAATGTATAAGCCAAAAATTTAATGAAATTCTTTGCATAATTGGGAGACTAAATTTTAAAATGGTGATCATACACTGAGTGGCCAGATTATGGTAATCTCGGAATGCATAATAATCTGGCCACTCAGTATATATCCTATATAATGAAAGTCTAATATGCAAATTGTACCCTTGACCAGGAGTTCGACCAGCAGACAGACCAGCCAATTGTCCATGTCCCCTTTCCTTGGCCAGGCTGGCCAGACCCCACCCAAGCAAAAATTCATGCACTGGCCTCTATACCTATACACTGAGTGGCCAGATTATTAAGTGTTCAGAGATCATAATAATCTTGCCACTCAGGGTATTTTAATAAGCACAGCCAATAGTAAAATTCTTCCATTTGGAGCTAGATATCATTGTGAGATCAATTTCCTACTATGATAGCCATTAAAACAAATATCTGAAATAATGGACTTAAAATTGGATTAAAAATATTAAATCCAGATTTAAAATATTTCACTAAAATATAATTGTAATAATAATTCTGATGAAAAGTGAATACATAATGAAAGTACTAAGAATTAAAATAAAATTTATAAAAATATTTGTCATATTTATTATAATTTATAGTATTGCATAAATTTTATAATGTATAAAATATGTTTATGTATTATTATACACATATACTTTAGAAATAAATACAGTATCTTTATTTGGAGTACATGCTAATTATTATACTGATTTTAGTAGGTTATAAGCTTCATGAGAAAGGGATTTTTTCATGTTTTGTCCATTGATATATTTCAAGGGTCAAGACCAAGAGTTGGCAAATTATGGAACACAGGCCAAATTCTCCCACTTCCTGTTTTGTAAATAATGTTTTATTGGAACACAGCCTCATTCATTTATTTGCATATTGTTTATGGCTGCTTTCACATTATCATGGGGGAGCTGAGTAGGTGTGACAGGGACCATATGGTTTGCAAGCTGTCCAATTTACTACTATTTGGTCCTTTATAGAAAAAGTTTGCTGACCCATGGTCTAGAAGCATGCCTAACACATAGCAAATGCTCAATAAATGTCTGTTCAGTGAGTTAATGAATAAACTGTATGCATGATCACAAAAGGCTGGAGACTATACTTTAAGAGCACAGATCTAGTGGCTTCTATAACTCAAGGTTTTTGTGTTGAATTTGGAGCAAATGTGAAGAGGCAATGTCTAAATCTAATGCTTCTGCCCCCTTTCTCTTTACATTATAGAAGAATAGTTCTGAATTCTCATTTTGGCTTTCTAGGGAGATAGCTTGCATTCTATTTCTTTGGAATATTACTTTTCTTTGAAGAAGAGGGGATGGGTGTGAAGGTAACTCATTTAAACATCTCTGGAGTCAAATGTGTGATGGTCAAACTAAAACTGCAAAGATTAGGTGCTGACCAATCTAAATAGAAATCTATAATAATAAAAGTGTACTATTCTAATTAGTCCGGATGTCCTTCAGGAGGAAGCCAGGGCTGTGAGGGAAGTCCTGAGTGCAGGCAGGAAGCCTGTGCTGGCAGCACTGGGAGGGGGAGGGGGGGGTGGAGGGCTTACTCTTTCATGAATTTCATACATCTATAATAAATGAACCTATATCTTTACCACCCATACTATTGAATACTATGACTTTCACCACTTTATTGAAAGTACTGTGTGTCATGTTAGAAGAGCTAGGCTCTTGATGAGGAGCTTCCATTGGGCATTATAGAACCTTGGATTTGAGAGCAAGAACTTTCATTCAATCCTCTCTTTCAATCAGCAGAAACTTCTAGACCACATCTATAAAAAATGACTCTAAGGCCCGGTTTGAGTTTTTTTTTCATGACAGAGAACTCATTAATTTACACAACAAAGCCCATTCTATCATTTGGTACTCTGGTTATTATAATAATTTTTTCTCTCTTGGATTGAACCAAAATTATAACTACAATATAATTTCATTTTCTTTGTTTAAAATTTCAAACTAGTGGCATATGATAGATAATATTTTTCTTTTTTCTTGAGATGTTGTAGGTATTCCTATAGTTTTTAAGAAACTTATAAAAAGAAATAGCATTACTATCATTATATTCCAAATTGTAGTATAAAATAGAAATTTGAATATACCAAATTATAGGATGTTCAACTAAGTATCCAGGAATTGGTGATAGAAACAAAATATGTAGTCTTCCCTTTGCCATCTTTCAATATAATTAAAGTCTTCTCAGGTACCTTAGGTATCTGATCTTGATATTTTGCAGAATGTTGATATTATAGCTGCAAGGTTGGAAGACGTGACATGAAAAGAAATTAGATTAGAAGACCTGCATTATTTTTTTGCCCCACCTTTTAATGTCCTGGAAAGGAAGGTGAAAATCATTAACATACCCAGCAAACTTAAGTAGAGAGAATCTCAAAGATTGGATGGTGAGTATTTGGATAATTTGACCATAAACCAGCTGGTCAAAGAGCAATGGCCCCTGAGACCTATGGACAGAAGGGCAATTGGATCAATTACCCACTTTGTAAATTAGCTTTGAAAGCACCAGTGTAGGCTATTTTTACTTCTGCATATGTATTGCCTATATTTTTAACTTGTATTTTCTGAACATTGTCCAACAAGCATAAAATAGTTACGTAATCAGAAAAAAAAATGCTTTTTTATTTTTTTATTTAAGACAACAGATCTTAGAGAACCTTGCAAAACTTATCAACCTGGAAACAAAATGGATAAAATGCCCTTTTATTTTTATTGTCTCTGATAGCACTCCACATCACTGGCTTATTGAACCAGGCTTTTCTTTATAGATTGAAAAATATATTGTATAAAAATGTGTTTGCTCTTTCTGCATGATTGCCTAGAATATGCATGTCAAAATAGCACTTTCAGGTTGTGGGGCAGGGAGGAACTGAGCTGAGAATGAAGTTCAGCGTGATCTCTAAGTAACAATTGGTATGGAAGAATTTCTGATTTCAGAGAGTGCTGGAGCGCTGGTCACGAGGTTCAAGGGGCTGTAGTGAATGCCTGTTTGATCACTCATATTTGAGTGGTTCAATGAAAGGAAATGGTACATGTCATCAGGGGCACCTACTAGTAAGTTGTGTGTTGTTTTTTTTTTACAAAAGTGTGGATCACATGGCACTGAATCCAAGGGAGAAAAACATAGGACTTCAGGTTGCCTCTAGACAGAATATGAAATACAAGTGTTATATGGCGAGACAGTTTCTTTACTATTTTCCATCAATCTAGCTAATTTACCTCAAGGAGGAAGTCTTGGTTTGATGCTAGTGTTCTTTACGGCCTGTTTGGTACTTGCTAGCTTTCAAATTTAGCCAAGAAAAAGCAGGTTTCAAAGTAGGAGCCTTCAGCAAGCCAAAGAATCCAGCTAGCATGTAATCTCAACATCATTTTTCATTGTAACTAAAGTTGACCCTTGAATAACACGGATTTAAACTGTTTGGGTCCACTTACATGAAGCATGGAAATTCAAACCATGTAGTTCAAGAGTCAAGGTTCATTTCTATATATCACCAATGCTACTGGATTTTGATTTATTTATTTAATTTTATTTTTTATTATATATAAGTTGTAAATATGCATTTTCTCAAAGGGCAGTAACCAGTAACCATCTAGAAATGGAACATTATCTGGATTCCAGACATCTCTTCTGGTCACTAATTCCTTTCATCCCAGGGTTACCACCATCCTAGCTTCTAACAACGTCCTTCCTTTTGCTTATTTTTGAAATTGAAATAAAATAGAATCACGTGGTAGGTGTTCTTTGTGTCTGGATTATTTTGTTCATTATATGATGATTATAAAATTCATCCACGTTGTTGCATGTCTGTCTGGCTAGTAGATGCTATTGTGTTCCCTTTTTGGCTTTATTAACTTTATCCTAAAGTGTCCCTGTCCTTCCTCCAGCTCCAAGGCAGGAAAATTCCAGATTGAACCAATAAATTGACAAGTAGAGTGTTACTAATACTTACTGGAACATATACACAAGGGATTGAGGGTAGGGTAGTGGTCAGCAAACCGCGGATCGTGAGCCATATGTGGGCTGCTCTTTGGCCCCTGGAGTGTGGCTCTTCCACAAAATACCATGGCCTGGGCGAGTCAGTTTTGAAGAAGTGGCATTAGAAGAAGTTTAAGTTTAAAAAATGTGGCTCTGAAAAGAAATTTCAATCGTTGTACTGTTGATATTTGGCTCTGTTGACTAATGAGTTTGCTGACCACTGGGGTAGGGGATGGAAAATAAAGAGGAGGAATTTCAGGCTATTTTAAGGTGGGATCTATGTGTACTGAATGGATGAGTCAATGGGGAACATGAGAACTATCTTGTACTTGCATCTCCTGGATGAAGCAGACAAGTGCTAAAGGATGAATGATGGAGTTAAAACAGAGATCTTATTTCAGTAAATAAATTTTATCCAAAGAAGTCTAGTTGAGTTTGATATATCCACTCACATAGCTGCAGCAGCGTATTTTACAAAGAAAGTCACAATGACAGATTTAAAGTTTGATGGAGTTGGATTTTGTACCTTTGAAACTGAAACTGATGTTTTTATAGTTCACCTCTGATAAGTAGCAACAATACTGTGTTCTGGAGGCTACAGAGAATTTCTGGGAAGTGGAGATTTGTTCTTTTCATGTGCTAATTCCTTTAGCTGGTCTTTGTTTGAATGTGCTGTAGGGATATAATGTTGTGGGTAATATTTTTAGGGCATCATGATTTTGAAGTTGCCTTTTAATTTTAATAATGAGGATTGTATTTATATTTTGGATCAGATTCTGATTTTTACCTTTACAGATTAATTATTAGTAATGTACTCTTCCTAAGAAGATAAATATATTGAGTGAAAAGTCCTTAAGAAAATACAGTATGTTTCCATATCCATACGCTTTTGTTAGCAACATTAATTCCAAACTCTACATTGGACAGAAATATAGATGAATCACTGTTCACTTTTTAATTTTTAAATCTGTGATTCGTTGAAAATGTGCCTCGTTTTTAACTGCTCAGCTGAAAATACTCTGATGAAAAGCAAAACGTTAAAGCCTATAATTAGCTATTTATATTTTTCTCTTCCTTTGCAGAAATGTCCTTTAAGGTTTCTCCTGGTTTGAAACTGGCAGCAATACCCAATATAATCGATAGGACTTAAAATGTGGAGTTAAGAATGGAACAAATAATTGAAACACAGTCACTCAGGACTGTTCTGTATTCATATTTCGTGTCTATTACATAATAAGAATTGTGAGGAACACAACGCCTTCTTGCTTCCTCTCCTAGAGACACCAGGGTCTCTATATTTAGATACCAAGTGGTTATTTGATTGCACGAGTAGGTAGTAGAATACAGTGGACTTGGCATGAGCTTTGAGTAGGCGGTTTGAATTCATTCACTTACTCCCATTTACTAGTTGAATGACCTTGGACACTGTCTTAGTTTGGGGTTCCTTCCCAAGCAGACCTTGAGACAGGTGTTTACATTCATTCTGGTTATCTATTGCTGAATAACAAACCACCCCAAAACTTAGTGTCTTAAAACAATGACCATTATTTTGCTCACAAGTCTGTAATTAGGGATGGCTTAATGGTAACATCTCTGCTCTACTTGACTTCTAGTGGGAATCTAGAATCATTTGAAGACTCACTCACTCATATGTTTGGTATTGGTTCTGGCTGCTGGCTGGAAACTTAGCTGGGGCGATTGATGGAGCACCTACATATGGCCTTTCCATGTTGCTGCTTGTCTTCCTCACAGCATGGTGGCTGGGTTCCAAGAGCCAGCCTTTCCAAAAGTCCAGACAAAAGCACTACAACCTCTTAAGACCAACTCTCAGCAGTCGGGTGTGTCTCTTCCGTCATAATCATAGGCCCTGCCAGATTCAACTGAAGAGACATATGCTCTACTTTAAAAATATATATATACATATATTTATTGATTTTTTACAGAGAGGAAGAGAGAGGGATAGAGAGTTAGAAACATCAATGTGAGAGAGAAACATCAATCAGCTGCCTCCTGCACACCTCCTACTGGGGATGTGCACACAACCAAGGTACATGCCCTTGACCGGAATCGAACCTGGGACCTTTCAGTCTGCAGACCAATGCTCTATCCACTGAGCCAAACCGGTCAGGGCTATATTCTACTTCTTGAGGGAAAAGAGGCACTGTCACTGGAAGAATAGTATGTGGGATGGGATATAGTAATGCAGCAATGTTTGGAAAATTTGTTCTGCTACAGGGTACAAGTACTTTATTGGAGACATGGCCCCGGAACTCTTTCAGGGTGTAGTGAAGTGAGACAGGAAGTAAGAAAAGCCACTTGCCGAAACTGGTTTGGCTCAGTGGTAGAGTCTGCGGACTGAAAGGTCTCAGGTTCGATTCTGGTCAAGGGCATGTACATTGGTTACGGGCACACCCCTGGTAGGGAGTGTGCAAGAGGCAGCTGGTTGATGTTTCTCTCTCATTGATGTTTCTAGCTCTCTATCTCTCTCTCTCTTCCTCCTCTTTGTAAAATATCAATAAAATATATTTAAAAAAAGAAAAAAGAAAAGCCACTAAAGGGTACATTAGTGAGCAGGTTACCACAGTGAGTGACGGCATCAACTCCACCCAGAACCTCTTAAAGTCAGTGTGGAGCACACACTGGAATTGCCTCACTGTAAGTTCAGAAGGTAGGATATTTATCCATCAACTCCTGTCCCTCATTGGTTAATGTGGAATTTTAACTCCTTGGCTCTTCAAGTCTGCCTTTGAGAATGATCATACTCCTGTAGCCAGAAAAATTTCTTGTATCGTGACATAACTGCTTGTCATAAAAATCTGTTGGCATGTATAGGGACCACCCACAAAGCTGTAGGTGACTCCTGAAGTGGGCTTTTATACCTTTGAAACTGATCAAAGGATGATGGATGATACTTCAACAGCTTTTGCTACAGAAATACTTCCTAGTCTCTTGGAAAGCAACATCTTATTGCAGGGTTTATTTTGTGACACATCATAAAATTGATATACAATCACTTTTTGCCTCCCCTATTGATATTTTCCTATATTTAACTTCATAGTTAATATGAATATGGCCTGATAAGTCCATAGTTATCAGACGGTTTAGTTCTAGTCTACAGTGGAGCTTCTTTATAGTTATAGAATTATATGAACTTGTAAAAACCGGTTTTCCATTTTCTGCGAATAATCTGAATCTTTTGCAGTTAGGAGAAATCTCTAGGTAGACTGGGCTAAAGTAGGGTATATTAAAAAGACTGTAAACATAAGATAGACCATGATCTTGGTTACTACTTGAGAATACCTGTTTTATCTCGTACATTTACCTTTTGGAACTTCTGTTTTTTCATCTTGCAAATGGATAAAATGATGCCTAATTTGTTAGTTTGTAAGCAGTATATCAAATAGAATGATATTGTCTAGGTGGGGCAACATATAAATATACACTTAGTAAATACCAGATGGATAAATGACTGGATAATTTATCCAGTAAGTAGCACTTATAAAATATTTGTGGTTTGTTGTGTTTATGTTCAACTTAATAGTTAATGTGCTTGATTTTCATATTTTATTTAGTAGGCCAGATTTTTCTTTAATGTACATGACATCTTAGTTCTGAAGGTTTTAAGTAAAGTGATGTGGCTATTAATAATATATGTAAATGTTTAGTGATTTAACATTAGGATAGTGTCTGATGGCTGTAACAGTAGGAGCAGGCCTGAAGATCCTGCCTCTTTTGCTACCATTGTTAATTGTTTTGCATGCCTCTGTGTGTGTGTGTGTGTGTGTGTGTGTGTGTGTGTGTTTGTGTGTGTGTATGTGCAGATGTCTGGTGTATTGTAATTGTGTATTGGAAAGAAGTAGCGAGGATAAGATAAGTAGAGGAAAGAAGACATCTTAGAGGTAGAATAGGGGTGCGATTTGTGCTGTGAGGCTGGGCAAGGTCAGGAGTTATTTCAAAATTTCTGTCCATAATTGAAGAGGGTCATGGGGGTTTAGAGATGAGAGAGGCAAACAGGTTCATTAGTCCTGAGGCAATACCCGCAGCTCTTACTCAGATATGGACACATTTTCATTTTGAGAAATTTAGCATATGTAGATGTGGTTAATATTAACATAGCTGCACAAATGTAAATGCGCTTTTCTGTAATTTAAATCACCCACACAGCTTTCCTTTGAAAATACAAACATGTGACCCTCTGAAAATCCTCACCCACGCTCACTGCTTGTGCTCTGGACTCTTGCAAACTCATTTAGCAACCAATGAAGTAACCTTCCTGAACTCAGGGACTAGGAATGTCCCTAACGTTTATGCCAAGAGCATAACATTTATTAAATACTAGAGGCCTGGTACACAAAATTTTTGCACTTGGGGGAGTGGCTCCTTGGTCTGGCCTGTGCCCTCTTGCAGTCTGGAAGCCCTCTCGGGATGCTCATAGGGAGCGGACCTAAACCAGCAGTCGAACATCCTTAGCACTGCCACTGAGGCAGGAGAAGCTCCTGCCACCACCACTGCACTCGCCAGTCATGAGCTGGGCTTCTAGCTAAACAGCAGGCCTTCTGTGGGAGCACACTGACCACCTGGGGGCAGCTCCTGCATTTGTGCCTGCCCCCTGGTGGTCAGTGCACATCATAGCGACCAGTCATTCCTCTGTTCAGTCGATTTGCTTATTAGACTTTTATTAGATAGGATAACTTTTCACTTTCACTGTTTAAAAAACACAAAATTTAAACAAGGGGTTTTTAAAAAAAGCATGCTACCTTTTTAAAAATTTTTTATTATTATTAGTTTTTCTTGTGGTATAGAACTTTATTCAAGGGATTACCTTTCCACATCCAGGTATGTTGTGGGGCATGGAAGGCAGTGTCTCTTTTTTTTCTTCATGATTTTGTGGGTCAGAAATTCAGGCAGGCTTCATCTGGATTGTTCCTCTCCATGTATTGTTTGATTGAGGTCACTCAGTGCTATGTACCTGGTAACTAGTCTGGTACGGAGGGTTCAAGACAACGTCACTCATGTCTGGCACCTTGTAGGCAGGGATGTCTGGAAACATGGGCTCAGCTTAGTTATGTTCCCTTTCCATTCTCAATGCACTTCCACATGGTCTCTCCACCTCAGTAGTCACACTTCCTCCATGGTGGCTCAGGGCACCAAGAGACAGAAGCAGAAGCTGCCAGTTGTCTTCAAGACTGGGCCAATAGCTAGCATGCTGTCACTTCTGCCATTTTTTTAATTTGTGAAAATGGGTAAAATGGGCTGCCCAGAATCAAGGGATATGGAAATAGATCCCATCTCTCAATGGGAGGAATGTAAAATAATGTTCATTAAAATGTGAAAATGGGCTGCCCAGAATCAAGGGATATGGAAATAGATCCCATCTCTCAATGGGAGGAATGTAAAATAATGTTCATTCATCTTTCATCCAATATAACTGTGATATTGGAGAAAAGCATGGATGGTCTTTCTCTGTTGCTAGTGAAAATGGGGTTCTTGGGGTACCACTGGAATAAGCATTTCTAGAGGTGTCACAGGAGATGAGATGTGGTAGAAAGCTTTCTTTTCATGGAATTACATCCCTTTGTTTCTCAAGTCCCATTTCCCTTAATCCAGTCCTGGAAGATGTGCAGCTGGGGATTCAGCAGAGCTAGAAGCAGAGCCAAGAAAGCGAGATCCTTTGTTTAGGAGATTAAATATCTCTAATCTTCCTGTGCTTGCGTGGCCACAGCTATTCTGGCCAATGACCTGTTTCCAGGTGTGAATGACAGGCAAGTGCCTTTCCTATGTCACCCAGACTTTGCTGGGCATGCTTCTATTTCCCATTCTGTTCAGTCCTTTCCCCCAGCTCTCTGCAAGGAATAGACCTAGGAGGTGTTAAACTGTAGCTTCCTGATAAAGCTGCACAAATGGCATGCCCATACTGATGGCTTTCCCTTTGCTTCTTTCCTGTTATTCATAACTAGGTTCAATTACAACGGTATGTATAATGATAAAAGCATAATATGCTAATTAGACAGGATGGCTTTCTGGACAAAGCCTGGGCTATGAGGGCAGCCAGGGTCCCAGGTGCCAGAGGGAAGCTGGTGCTGGCAGCCAGGGGAAGGAAGGCCTACTCCTGCACGAATTTTGTGCATCAGGCCTATAGTCCTTATATAAAAGCTCACAGAATTCTTGACCTTCTTAATCTAAAGGGTGTAGTATAAATCTCAAAAGAAAGATTACAGACAGATTTATATAATAATTACAGAAGTGAATGATATCATGCATTAAAAAACAGAATCTGAAGCCAATGTATTGGGTCTTAAATCCTAGTTCTGCCACATTTCAGCTGTGGGACTTTCAGGTGTGCAGGAGTCAGCTGATCAAAGTTGCATAATCTTTCATGTCTGAACTTCTTCATTTGGAGTGATAGTACTTGAGTTGATAGGAGTGCATGAAGTTACACATGCAAAGAATTTAGGAATTGTATCTGGATCATGACAAGTGTTCTGGGAAGAAAAAGGTTTACCAACTGATCTGCAATTCACTTCTCTCTTGTTATGGGGGGTGAGGGGCATGCATGGGCAAGCAAGAAGGCAAATGACCTGACTTAATCTCCTTATAAACATGCTAATAAATGATCTTGTGGATAGACCAATGGTGTTTGCAAGGGGGAGAAGTCATGTTTATAGATTGCTTTCAGAAGAGTGTCTCTGATTTAGGATTGCTTATAGTGATTACATCTTTGGTCCATGGATTTATGGGGCATCATCTGGACAATATCATATAAGTTATGTAACCGTCTTCCTGTAAATGGAGACATTGCATAACCTAAAATGCTCCCTCCTCTCTGAGGTGACTGCACACCCAATTTGGAGAGCTCATATTTGAGCACAAGTCAGAGTGCATCTCTAAAATGGTTAAGAAGGCACTGTGAAGCCTGTACTCCATGTCCTAAACCTCTCCCTGCTCCCCCTATGCCTCTGAGTGCTTATATCCTTGGGATTATTAGCAAAGAATGTTACGGGATAATAATACCTCCGATTCATATGAGTCAGATTTGGTAATCTGACCCTTTATATTACCTCAAGCTCAGTAAACTTGAAGTAAAATAATTATTAAGATGATATACAATTTTAATTTTTGTTTTTCCTCTCATTTTTTGGGAAAATGAGAGAGGAAGAGCAGTCTTAAATATTTTTCCACCTTTCCTAATTTTATTTCAATTAAATTACTGGAGGCACCACAGGATTGTGTTTACTTGAGGGCAGAGGATGTTCCTCTCTTGTGGGTATCCACAGTATCACAGACCACACATTTATTGTATTGATAAGCTTTAGTTTGATCTTGAGCTGGTTAGCATATTTCAAATAATTGAAAAAGACCAGTTGTGGTATGACAGGATTCATTTCTATGATTTCCTTAAACATATTATTATCTACTAGCGGCCTGGTGCACAGGATTTGTGCACTAGTGGGGGCATGGCTGGTGGGGATCAGTCCACTGTGGAAGCACCACTCATCTCGGTCAGCTGAGTGGCACCCCCACTGTGGGAGCACACTGACCACCAGGGGGCAGCTCCTGCATTGAGTGTCTTTTCCCTGATGGTCAGTGTGCCTCATAGCAACTGGTCAACTGGTCGTTCTAGTCATTCTGCCATTCAGTTGCTGGGCTTTTATATATATAGGATAATTTAGCCAAAATTCTGAAGTAGGGCCTTTAATTTAAAATATCTGTAAGTACAGCCGAAACTGGTTTGGCTTAGTGAATAGAGTGTCAGCCTGTGGACTGAAGGGTCCCGGGTTCGATTCTGGTCAAGGGCATGTACCTTGGTTGTGGGCACATCCCCAGTAGGGGCTGTGCAGGAGGCAGCTGATCGATGTTTCTCTCTCATCAATGTTTTTCTATCCCTCTCCTTTCTTCTCTGTAAAAAAAAAAAAAAATCAATTACACACACACACACACACACACACACACACACACACACATATATATATATATATATATATATATATATATATATATATATATATATATATATATATATATATATTTTAAGTCATATGTGGGAGTCAGGGAACCCACCTTCCCCATTTTGTTCCTTTCCTGCTACCTATCTTGAATTATTGATGCTAAGGACCTCTGCGGAAGTTGTATGGGATGCCTCTGCTTTGTCTCTGAGTTGACTTTTTATCTGAAAGAAGAGGTAGTTATAAGGAAGAAGGCAGAATTCTTTTCTGCTGTGAGAAGGGCACTAGGAGACAAGTGACCACAATTTAGTGTGGGTGGAATCAACACAATGACTGTGCTGCAAGGTGGTACTTTGTTGGAGGATATTTCACAAAGAAAGCAAAGATTCAGTAGGGCTAAAGAGAAAACTATCACAAATGACTTGAAAACAGAAGTATCCTGGCTATACTTCACTGCAAAGACACATATCAAAGAATAATAATATATCACAAAAGGTTTAGATATTTACCTCATTTGATCTACCCAACGACACCAAGAGATGGGCTGAACAAAATGTTTTGTTGAGTTTTTGTTAATGAAAAACCAAAGCTTAGACGACTATGAAAGCTCATTGAACTCTGCAGTGGTAGTGAGTGGCAGAACTGAGGTTCTCTGTACTCTGAAACTACATCTCTCTCTCACACAAAATTCACCACATAAATATGCTAAACTATTGAGTGAATTCAATTGAAGCAACTTTTACTGTATGTATATCCAAAGCGAAGTGTAGATGCCATTGGGGATAAAAAGATAATTGAGCTGCTCTTTCTGTTTTTAAAGATCTTGTAAGTTTGAAGAGAAAAAAGTGGCATTCATTCAAATAACTGTTATCAAAGGCACTACGTGAGGGATTATGAGAGTGACTTGATTTATCCAATTTTTAAATAATACAAATTAGAAACCCTATGTATGTAATGATATCCCTTTGGACATAGAAAAATGGCATAATTTGTACTCTATTCACACAGATGCCAGCTCATCACAATAAGAATGATGCTTTTATGTCTGAAAATGAGTGGGACTAGGGCTTAGTTTGCTGTGCGTTTAAACGAATTCTAGTCCAGCATGGTGAGTAGCTCCCATTGAAATCTGGCCTAAATATTTAGAGAACTTGGACCAGCTGCTACTAGATATTGTTATCACTGTATAAAGACTGGGTGCTTGAACTGAGTGGCTCTGAAATACAAGTTCGTCCTTATTATGTAAATCAGGACTCAGACTTCTCAGCTGTTTTCTCTGAGTATACACAAAGCTTGACTGCAAGGCTCACTGAGCATTCATAGTCTCCGGCTGTCTTGGCAACATGAAGTCCCACAGAAGCCAATAGAATACGTTCTGCATTTGCCTGAAACAGTAAAAATGAAAATCAAAAAACAGAAAAACAAAACTATACTTACAGATGTTAATTAAGATAATGGGACAGGGAGTTTGATGTGGAATCATCTTGAATGTAACGATGTGATATCTTCTTTGGCTCAAGTTTAGTTTTTAAAAATATATATTTTATTTTTTACAAAGAGGAAGGGAGAGGGATAGAGAGCTAGAAACATCTATGGGAGGGAAACATCAATCAGCTGCTTCCTGCACACCTCCTACTGGGGATGTGCCCGCAACCAAGGTACATGCCCTTGAACTGAATAGAACCTGGGACCTTTCAGTCTGCAGGCTGATGCTCTATCCACTGAGCCAAACCAGTTAGGGCTCAAGTTTAGTTTTCTAAAATAGGTTCTTATTAATGAATTTTAAACCTTTATTACATAATAAAGTCTCACTAATATACTATTATTAAAATAAGCACTGAAAATGGATGCTTGTGGGTTGCAGTCCAGGGCAGGGATCTGGTTTCACCAGCATTTCCTATCATTCTGCTTTGCCAACTTAGTTCTTGGCTTCCATCTGAAAAAGATGGCTGCCATAACTTTGGTCTTCACAGCCCTGTTCCAGACAGTTGGAAGAAGGAAAGATAGTTGATTCCACTTGAATCAGTCCCCTTTAAAAAGTTCCTAGAAGACCCACCTAGAAATGCTCTATCCCATTGGCTGCCACTATTGACAATAGGCTGAGAATTGGAGGTTTCCTCACACCCCCATTTCCCCCTCCTTCCTCCATCTCTTCACACTCCCCCCCCCCCCCCCCGCCGCTTTCTTCTTTCCTTTGTTGCTACCATTTATAAAACAAATTTTGTTATGAGGAAGAAGATTGCATAGGCAGTAGGCAACTAACAATCTTTGCTACAGATAGACTTTTTAAAAAGAAATTATACTTCTAAACATTAACGGTAAACTTTATTGTGACCGAAGATATATATGCTCTTACCATATGTCTTGGAGTAATCTTGATTTTTCTTTTTTAAAAATGTCCTTTTTTTTTTTTTTTCCCCTCTACCAGCATGGTCACATTTTATTTATTTTTTAAATTTCTTTATTGATTATGGTGTCACATAATTGTCCTCATTCCCCCATTCCCATCCCAAACCCCTCCCCATGTATGCCCACCCCCTGTTGTTCATGACCTCTGGTAAGGCTTATATGCATGCACACAAGTCCTTTGGTTGATATCTCCCCTTCAGGGAATTTTTTCCCTGTCCTATGACTGGCATCTCCCAGAAAATGAATCTCTCAGTTTTGCATAGTTCTTTGTTGTTCACAAAATACATTCAAATTAATTGTCTAATTTTCTCTCTCAACAACCCTGCTATCCGGGAGCTATCAGGACAAAAATGATCATTCCAATTTTATAGCTGAAAAGACTGAGCTTTAGTGGTCTGCACAAAGGCATTCAGGTAATAGGTGTCAGACCTGGGATTTGAAAAAAAAATTGTTTCATCCTTAAAACCATCTCTCTTTCCATGACAACAAATTATACCATTTTTGACAGGGTTTCCAGGTGGCTTGTCCCAATTACTTTCTCTGAGTCTCCAAGTTGTAACTCTTCATTGCTGAGCTCCCTCAGCTTCCTGAGAGTCCACATTATTTTCTCTTAGGCCATTTCATATCCTTTTGTGACCCAACTAAAGACTGAAAATGGGTTTTTGAGTTAGATTTGGAGGGTTGATTTTTCCCTTAGGAACTTTGATTCCTCCAGCTACTTGTGTATATTGAGAAGTTCCTAGGGACAGGACACGTAAGAACAAGGTATGGGTGAAAATTATATTTGTGCAAAACTCCTGAAATAAGGCTTGGTCAGGGAAATTGCTAGATGGGCTGATGACCTGTGTGTCATTTTCCATGGAGATGATTGTGTTTCGAAGGCTTTCACTATGATAGAGGGTTATGTTTCTTGCTGAGGAGAACAGAAAACTATTGGACTGATATCAGACCAAAGTTTAGAAATAAAATCAGTCATGCCAAGATGACTACTCAGAGCTGTCTTCCAATTCCCTGAATCTTTCTTATGATCAGAATATTGACTTTATTTATTTATTAAAATATATATTTATTGCCCTGACCAGTTTGGCTCAGTGGATAGAGTGTCAGCCTGTGGACTGAAGGGTCCCAGGTTTGATTCTGGTCCAGGGCATGTACCTTGGTTGCGGGCACATCCCCAGTAGGAGGTGTGCAAGAGGCAGTTGATCGGTTTCTCTCCTATCGATGTTTCTAACTCTCCCTCCCCCTTCCTCTCTGTAAAAAATCATATATATATTTCAGAAAGAAAGGGAGAGAGAGATAGAAACATCAATGATGAGAGAGAATCATTGGCTGGCTGCCTCCTGCATGCCTTCCAGTGGGGATCGAGCCCACAACCCAAGCAGGTGCCCCTGATCTGGAATTGAACTGTGACTTCCTGGTTTATAGGTTGATGCTCAACCACCAAGCAACACTGGCCAGGCTAGATTTGACTTTTAATAAAAGGTGTGAGGATTGTCGAGACCGGTTTGGCTCAATGGATAGAGCGTCGGCTTGGGGACTGAAGGGTCCCGGGTTTGATTCTGGTCAAGGGCATGTACCTTGGTTGCGGGCATATCCCCAGTGGGGGGTGTGCAAGAGGCAGCTGATCGATGACTCTCTCTCATCGATGTTTCTAACTCTCTATCTCTCTCCCTTCCTCTCTGTACAAAATCAATAAAATGTATATTAAAAAAAAAGGTGTGAGGATTGACATACCTAAAATATTTCTATTGTAGATCCAGTTAACCATATGGTGTCTTGTCATTGTGTTTATATATTTTTTTCATTAGTGATCGGTGATCTATTTGGTAACTCCACTGGAACCCCCAGCAGGATTTCTTCCCCCGTAAGTACTGGAGATCTCACTGGTAGAACTGAGGGTTCCCAGGGCTGAAATTAGGACCATTTTTTTCTTCTTTTTTTTACTTGCAGGACTTCCAAGAATTTTCCTGTGGAGTCCACTCTGGGCTCCAGCAATCCCCATCCTTCCACCTAAAGTTGAATGAAGCATTTTGTATGACAGGAGGGGAATCACGCGTGTTTGTATGGCACGAGAAGCGTTTGCTGCTGCTTGTCTAGGCTTCTTTGTAAGGCATACATTAACTGGGTGAACCTGATCAAGTTGGGTGGCAAGAGACCTCCAGCCGCCCTTGCCTGGTCTCTGAGCCCTTTGTCTGATCCACTTTGGGATGAGAGACATTGCTCTGCTACAGTGGTGTTTTATCAAAACAAACATAAAAAATAACTCAGGGCATTCTGAGATATCTATGGCTGGACAAACAAGGAGCGTGGTGTGAAGCTCTTGTCTGTGGGTTTTGTGTGCCTGTAAATATTGCAGAGAGTTTCTGTTGATTGCTGCTTTGTCTCTCTCTCTTGTTTGGATTAATTTGTTTTAAAATGGGCACATCCATTTGTCTGGGGGCCCCAGCTGCTTGTGGCAGGCTGAACCCATGGCCTGGATTGCAGGATCTTCCCAGCGCCTGTTGGGAGAGTTCTTTATTTTGGGGAACCGCCCTGCTCTCCCTCTCAAGCTATCAACCACGTAGCTGTGAGAGTTCCTGTCTGTAATGCCACTTTGGTTACAGATGCTCTTTGCTTGCTTTCTTATGTTTGGGGGACCTGGTTTTCTCTTCACTGTTTTATGAACACTGGAAATCCTCTGTCTCTGCTCTTTGGGCTCTGCACTGCTCAGCCCTTGTGAAGGTCAGTTGCTATGCAGTTGGTGCGATGAGATTCTAATGCTAGTATCACAGTCCCTTCTTTTTTTAAAATATATTTTATTGATTTTTTTTTTACAGAGAGGAAGCCAGAGGGATAGAGAGTTAGAAACATCAATGAGAGAGAATCATCGATCAGCTGCCTCTTATACACCCCCGACTGGGTATGTGCCCTCAACCAAGGTACATGCCCTTGACAGGTATCAAACTCAGGACCCTTCAGTCTACAGGCTGACGCTCTATCCATTGAGCCAAACTGGTTCAGGCCACAGTCCCTTCTTTTGAGAGTATTCATTTATTTTACTTTAGAGATTGTTTCTGTTTCTCTTTTAAAAGGAGATAAGATCTCTTTTTATATGCAAGATTTCATGTTGTTGCATCCTAAGGATTCTACTCAGAAAGAAAAATATAAGAAATAAATCTTTTAACTGCCCCCCACTCGCTTTTTCTCCAGCCTCCTAAATGTTATCAAGGTCATGTTATCCCTGTTACAAAATTTGCTAAGAAAATGCCTTGAGTAGTAATTGACTTTAAAATCATTAAGACATAATGAATAGGTAGAACTAAAATGAAGGGTTTTGATAAAGTTTTATTATTATATTCATCTGAACATAGTTTTCCAGTCTTTGTTAACTTACATAATTTGAAACTTTGAAGTCTTGCTGAGTTAAATAATGAAAATTATTAAATATTTAGGTATTTTGAAGTAATAGGATACTGAAGTACTAATTGATCTGAGTTTGCCTAGTATGGGCTTCTTATTGCAGAGAAGCTGGAGAATGGATTGAGATGTATTAATAAATGTATCTTACATTTTATTTGAAATATATCTCTTAAAAAGGTGAATGTATTGCTAAGCTGAGGAATGTTAATTACTTATCACCTAAAAATTGTTTCTAAGAGTTAAGAATTCTATCTAATCAGAAAGAAGTTGATGGTTTTGGTAATAGAAGGCATGAAGTATGGAGATGCATTTTATTTTATTTTATTTTATTTTTTAATTTCTTTATTTGGAGATGCATTTTAAAGGAAAAAAAGAAAGTGGGTTATTCTGAAGCTAGTTGTTTCTGAAGGGGTAAGAAGGTTTGGGAAAGTCATAGGATTGTGAAGAGAAATCTTAAAAGGGAAATACAGGTATACTGAATAATAAATCTAATTAGATAAATGAATCTAAAGTAAACTAATACAGAATTTGTATGGTTCTTTTACAGTTTGTTAAAAGGAAAAACATTTCTCCTGAATTTACCTATAAAAAAGGTTTTATATATTATTAAAATGGTTATGGTATGTTACTCAGGAACCTGATTACTTAAAAGCTTATCTTCTTAGTAATAAGAATTGAAGTTTTACCAGCCTATGTTGTGTTGAATATCTTTTGACACTCTAAATGAATAAATTATTTAATACTGTTTACTACTACTAATACTACTACTAATATAATCTTTTGGTCCAATATAGTTGACTACCTTCCCATGTTTTTTTTTTTTATTTAATATATTTTATTTATTTTTTATAGAGAGGAAGGGAGAGAGATAGAGAGCTAGAAATGTCGATGAGAGAGAAACATCGACCAGCTGCCTCTTGTACACCCCCTATCGGGGATGTGCCCGCAACCAACGTACATGCCCCTAATCGGAATCGAACCTGGGACCTTTTAGTCCTCAGACCGACGCTCTATCACTGAGCCAAACTGGTTTCCGCGTGAGTTTTAAGAAACTTTTTCTTGACCTAGAATTGGCTTTAGGTCATTCCAATAGGCTCTGTGTCTGTGAATGCCATATAGGCCTTGGCATCTGAACACATCACCAGAAATATCCTAACTGCAGTTTTTCAGGTTGTCACTGTGTGATTTTATCCCAGCAGAAGCCTTGCATCTGGAAATCCTCTCAACTGGTTTATAATTTACTATATCCACAAATCCTTATGTTGTGTATTCTGTTTCATAGAATGTATGCCTGTGTCCATGCTTAACTAATTAATTACTCAGACAGTATGGGCCCCACTGTAAAAGCTATATACATCACTGTGTCCTAAAAAAATAACACTCAGTGGCTTGGATTTATAATTGAGTCAATGAAATATGGGTGATCTATCAGCTTCACTTAAAACTTCTCTCCCCTATTTGTCTCCCTCCTTCACTTGTCAGACAGGGAGGACTTCAGGACTCCCCCCCCCCCAATCCCCCAATAACAGGAAGCAGTTACAAAAGAGACCCAATGCCCCTATCCCTGGAAGATTTCAGAGCCAAAGCCCATAAGGCGAAACTATAATAGGCCAGGACTAATACAATTCAATAAGATACCTACCATATAAAACTAATCTCATATATATGAGATGATGATTCTAGTGGGGGGAAATGGTAGTGGGGAAGGGCAAGTAATAAGAATAGAGCCACAGCCAAGGTGGGTGTAGCTTAGTGGTTGAGCATTGACCCAGGAACCAAGAGATCACTGGTTCGATTCCCGGTCAGGGCATATGCCCACGTTGTGGGCTTGATCCCCAGTGGGGGACATGCAGGAGGCAGCCAATCAATGATTCTCATAATTGATGTTTCTATCTCTCCCTCTTCCTTCCTCTCTGAAATCAATAAAAAAAATATATAACAAAAAAGAATAGAGCTACAGTTGGCTAATAATCATTCACCTTACTAGCTATAGATGAGAAGTTTGCTTACAGACCCTGGGAAACTGGAGGATGAAACAAGGCTGTAAAAAGATAAGATGCCTGGATGGGTCCATTACTCAGAAAAGAAATACGTTTTGAGAACAGACCAAGGACAGGACACACTTTGATTTTGTTGCTGGACCCGGACCCTGACACCCTCTGGGAGTTCTTTCTCTGGATCATTGACCATTCTCAAGTCCCAGGAAGGGGCTGAGCTGTTTGTAATATCATAGATTAGCCACTTTGTTATAAGACTTTGAGCTCCTATAGGCGGAAATGCAGACCCTTCCTCCCCTTTCCATGTTATACTTGCAGCTCACAGCTGCATGTATCTTCTCCCTCATGTATATATAATCAGCCAACCGGCAGGGAGGGTCAGGGCACATTTTTGTGTATGACCTGCTGCTCTCCCATGCTGCAGGCGTTACTGGAAATAAATGCTTCATATATGATTCAACCTTCTGCTTAATTGGCTCATGTAGTGAGAGGTACCCCAGACCTCTTGGTTGTCCGGTTACAATCTCACTCAAGATAAAAATATCTTCATTTTTATAACTCCTACTACCTAGCACACTTCTGAGCATAAACACTCAAGAAATTACTGCTTTTGTTTTATTTAAGCAAACAGTGGAGATATATATTAGAGGCCCAGTGCATGAAATTCATGCACGGGGGAGGGGTTTCCCTCAGCCCAGCCTGCACCTTCTCAAATCTGAGGCATCCCTCTCACAATCCAGGACTGCTGGCTCCCAACTGTTTGCCTGCCTGCCTTCCTGATCACCTCTAACTACTTCTGCCTGCCAGCCTGATTACCCCCTAACAGCTCCCCTGCCAGCCTGATTGATGCCTAACAGCTCCCCCCCAGCCTGTTTGCCCCTAACTGCCCTCCCCTACAGGCCTGGATTCCCCCCAACTGCCTTCTTCTGCTGGCCTGATCACCCACAATTGCACTCCCTTGCAGGTCTGGTCCCTCCCAACTGCCCTCCCTTGCTGACCATCTTGTGGCAGCCATCTTGTGTGTTGGAGTGGTCAATTTGCATATCACTCTTTTATTAGGTATACACACACACACACACACACACACACACACACACACACTGAGTGGCCAGATTATTATGATCTCTGAACACATAATAATCTGGCCACTCAGTGTATATCCTATATAATAAAAGGCTAATATGCAAATTGTCTCCTTGACCAGGAGTTCTACCAGCAGGCAGGCTGACCGACCACCCATGTCCTCTCCCCGAGCCAGGCTGGCTGGACCCCACCCATAGACTGGGCCTCTAATATATATATATTCTGTGTTTTTCCGAAAATAAAACATCCTCCGAAAATAAGACCTTCTTACAGGTTTCCTTCTGAGTGAAATATAAGGCATCCCCCCGAAAATAAGGCACTCCCCTAGGCTCTGTCTCAGAATGAAAATTAATTTACCATAAACTGGTCACTAGGGCCACCCCGACTGGCATCTAGCAACCAGTGGCATTACGCAGAGTCCTGACGTCACTGCTGTGTGGAGGAGGACCGGAGGTCGGAGTGAGCGGTGAGCACAGGGCAGGAGAGAGGAGGAGACTTTCGCAGATGCATGTAGAAGAACAGGAGAATTAGGGCGGACGGGATGCAGAGAAGGTGGTGAGTGCTGGTCTGTCTCTGGTGACACTACCTGATGCTCGCAGCTACCCTCATGATGACTGAAGGTTCTCAGTCAGTGACAGACCCTGCTCCAGCCCAGATCCATGACCCAGCAAGCCCAGTGACAGGCCCCAGGGGGTAAATGTCTGATGAAGGGGTAGGGGGATGTCTGGTGAAGATGTTCAGTGGCACAGGGGTGGGGGGAGGGAGATCACTTCAAAGGACACAGGAGGATCAGAGGGGGCAATCAAAATGACACAGGAGGATCAAAAGGAGTTACTAAAATGATAACCCCCCCCCCTCTGATTCTCCTGTGCCATTTTGATTCCCCCCTCTAATCCCCCCTGTGTCATTTTAAGTGATCCCCCTCCCCCCACCTTGATACCCCAATTTCTTTTTTTTATCCCTAGAAATGAGCGCAAAAAGAAAAAGCTACTCCGTAGAGTACAAGAAAGGAATCGTGGAAGACTCTTGGGGCCAAAATCTTACAGCTTTCTGCAAAGAGAAGATGTTGAGTATCCGATTGGTCCAAAAATGGCAAGCAGAGTATGGTAACCTCATTGAACAAGTGGACAAGGGAAATGCTAAAAAGCACAAATGTGGATCAGGTCTGAAACCATTATTTTCCGAGCTGGAAGACTTCATCTGTGAATGGGTTGTTGACAGGAGAGCAAAGGCTTTGGTTGTGAATAGGGCTCAGATTCAAGAATTTGCCCTTGCAATGGCACCACAGTTTGACATAGCCCCCGAAGACTTCAAAGCATCACAACACTGGCTGGATAATTTCCTTCAGCGAAGTGAACTGTCTTTAAGAAGATCTACAACATTGTTTAGGTTGGAAGATACTCAAGTTATTAAGCGAGCACTTGCATTCAAGTCCTTCACTGATGATGCTGACTTCTCTAAATACAATCTTTCCAACATGATTGCTATGGATGAAACTGCAGTGTTTATGGGCCAATCATCTCAAACGACAATTGAACAGCGGGGTGCCTCCTTAGTGTACATTCCCTCCACTGCTTACGAAAGTGCACGTGTTTCCTGTATTTTGGCAATTCGTCTGGATGGCACTAAAATCCCACCTTTAATCATTTCTAAGGGCAAGAAGGAAAAGATTGAACATGTTTTGGGCATTTTTATGCTTGAAACTGAAAAAGCCTGAGCCACACAAGAAGTTATAAGGAAGTGGGTCGATTTAATGCTGCCACTTGTTATGCGAGGGAGCCAAAGAGGTCTGCTAGTCTGGGATGCAGCCAGCACTCACCACACTAAAGACATGAAGATATTTCTTCACGAAAGAAAAATAGATCAGATAATGATTCCCGCAGGAATGACGGCCTACTCTTGATATTGCAATAAACAAGCCATTCAAAGACAATTTGCACATGGAAATTAATGACTACATTGAAAATAGAATGGAGAGAAATCAGTGTGGAAACTTTGTGAAACCTAAACTGCAAGAAGTTGTGACCTGGGTGAAGAATTCATGGGAGAAAATCACTGACAGTTGCATTGCAAATGCACTGTGAGCAGGCTACCTTGATAAGAAGTACTCATTTAAAGACAGTGCTATTGTTAAACATGAGAGATTTGGTCCACTGATTCTGAAAGAAATGGAGTCATAAGAAATTCACCAGAAAATTCAGGAATTAGATTGTTATGATGATGTTCCAGAACATGATTGTCATTGAATAAATGAGTAAATTCTTGATACTGTAGGATTCACAGTTTGTCTGGTTTGTGTTGACAACTACTGTACTACCATACCTTATACAGGTAATAAATTTTCTTTATTTTCATTTAACAATAAATGTGTACCATATTCTTCTTCATGGAAAAATAAGACATCCCCTGAAAATAAGACCTAGCGCATCTTTGGGAGCAAAAATTAATATAAGACACTGTCTTATTTTTGGGGAAACAGGATATATATATATATATATATATATACACACACACACACACACATACACACACACACACACATACACACTGAGTGGCCAGATGATTATGTGTTCAGAGATCATAATAATCTGGCCTCTGTGTGTGTGTGTGTGTGTGTGTGTGTGTGTGTATACCGTGTTTCCCCGAAAATAAGACATCCTCTGAAAATAAGACCTAGCACATGGAAAGATAAGACATCCCCTGAAAATAAGACCTAGCGCAACTTTGGGAGAAAAAATTAATATAAGACACTGTCTTATTTTTGGGGAAACAGGGTGTATATATATTCACATCACAGAATTGTCTAGGCTATGTCACATGCCAAATATTAAACTAAATGGTATATTATTCCTCTCTATCATATCTTTGACACCTTAATATGTTACTGATGTTAATTGAATGTTTTAGAATAGCTTGATTGCGTGCATTCTTAAAAAAATATAATTACATTTGAACATTTTATTTTCAATAACATTCTTTTAATTGTCCACCCATGATTTCCCTGAATAAATTATACAAAATTTGAATAAAGAACGATTTTAATTCATAACGTTTGTTATACTATCACTTGATCTAGAAATGAGAGACTTGGTTATCATTTTTATCTCTTAATAGATGATTGAATTGTTTTTCTTAAGGCACAAAAGACCTCTTCATTCTTTAGATTTCATGCGCTAGATTCAGAAATCCCTTATGTTTGTTCTACAAATACAACCAAGAACAAAATATGAATCGAACAAGAAGCCAAAACCGGTTTGGCTCAGTGGATAGAGCGTCGGTCTGCGGACTGAAAGGTCCCAGGTTCGATTCTGGTCAAGGGCATGTAAGTTGGTTGCGGGCACATCCCCAGTAGGGGATGTGCAGGAGGCAGCTGATCGATGTCTCTCTCTCATCGATGTTTCTAGCTCTCTATCCCTCTCCCTTCCTCTCTGTAGAAAATCAATAAAATATATATTTAAAAAAACGAATCGGACAAGAAGATACCTCTGCAGTTTTGGGATCCAAGGCAGAAGGGGAAGGTTGAGTGGAGCAAACATTCTGGCCATGGCTTTGGTAGGTTGCAGGAGGCCTGAAAGTTACTTGGTAGCTTTTCTTTCCACTTCTCCAAGCTCTTTCCAGTTGTTTTGTGAGAGTGAGATAATTGCTCCTTAATGTTCGTTGTCTGCTCTGTGGCTCCCTGCTGAAATCACTACAGGTGGAGAAGGATGGCCTTCATCAAAGCAAGTCAGAGAAACTCCCAGGAGAGAAGCCACGGTGTTATTTCCTGGGACCAAATGGTCACTGTTCTCTTCATTTGCTCTTCCCCAGCAGGCTGCTCTGCAGGTCACCTGGAAAATGCACTTTCCTCCTTAGATCTAGTCTGAATGTACTCACAACCAACACTATAAAAATGGCATGCCACATATACATAATTGCCTGTGTCAGCTGCCAATTGATTTTGTGAGTGACCGGTCAGCATCTGTGACTAGAGTACAGAGTAAATTATAAATTCATTGAGGTTACTGGTTGATTTCTCCTTTGTGGTTACATATTGGATCCCCATCAGGCCTGAGTTGTCAGGCCCAAGGACAAGTGCCAAGAGAGGACATAGCAGAGTATTGCAGGAAAACAGAGTATCTAAGATGTTCTCACAAGTGGGCAGAACATTGTGATAGAGAACCTGGAAAGAGATCAAATCAAGCAGAGTACAGATTTCTAGCCAGTTTGTTTTTTATTTTTATTTTTAAAATATTTCACTGATTTTTTACAGAGAGGAAGGGAGAGGAATAGAGAGTTAGAAACACCTATGAGAGGGAAACATCGATCAGCTGCCTCCTGCACACCCTCTACTGGGGATGTGCCCACAACCAAGGTACAAGCCCTTGACTGGGATCAAACCTGGGACCTTTCAGTTCACAGGTCGACCAATGCTCTATCCACTGAGCCAAACTGGTTAGGGCTCTAGCAGTTTATTGAGCTTTACCCCAGAGATAGCCAAAATCAGTGGGGTGGGAGCTAGTAGGACAGCCTCCTAGAGGACCTACGATGTTAGGATGATTATCAAAACAGGTGTCCAGTTATCAGAAATTGAATATTAATATGGGGACCGAGGGAGGGTGAATCAAAGAGCTCCAAACTTAATTCAAATGACAGCTGAACCTGTCTGTAATAGTACCTTTTGCACCTAGGACTTGGGAGAGGGCTTGGTCTTCATATGGCTTTCAGTGACCCTTAGCTGAAGATGGAAGAGGGGTGCAACTGTTGGGAATCATAGCGGTCTGGGCCCATGGCGCTGCAATAGGGATGTGGATGAGCATGTGTGTTGTTCAGAGATTCTCAAATATGACCATGTCACAGATCAACGAGGTTTTGTTAAAAACATACTGCTAGACCCCACCCCAAGAATTTCTGATTCAATAGACCTAGTGCCAGAGAATTTTCATTTTTAACATGTTCTAAGGTGATACTGATGTCCATGTTCCAGGGACCACAGGTTGACAATCACTAGTGTAGATCAATTCTATATCAGTGAATTAGGAGAACAACCGAATGATACTTTTTGGACTCTGGTTTATGAAAGCAGGCAAGGCCCTTTTGTTTTTCTTTTCTTAAGAGGACATTAAAATGATGATAAAGAAATTAGCTCCAATACAGAAAAGAATCTCAAATTTCTAGAAGAAACAAATATATGTCATCTAAAAAAGATGACGATTGGTAGATAAAACAGAATGGGAAGTAGCGGGCTAGGAAATAAGAGGGGATCTGCATCATTTTTTAGATGATCCTTGGAGAGCTTCAGGCTCAAAGTTAGTAGCAACATTGGGAAGTGGAAGTTAGAAGGGCAATTTGAAAAGGGAGAGGGATGTGTAGGAGGTGATTACATGAGACATTGCCTAGAGAATGATGGTGCCAATTCACTTCCTATAATCCAACACACCGTCCTCAAAATGCTCAGCAGGAAGAGAGTAGGGGAGGTCATCCAGCATTTTAGTTTTAGGCAAAAATGAAAACAAACCAAACAAAAACATATAAACCAACCACAAAGACTTGCACGATTTTTATTTAAGGGAAATGAACAAATTGCCAGGGAAGAAATAGCCCTATTGTTGTGGATGTATTGTGGAGAAATGTATCCTCATTCTTTAATTTGGGGGCCTTCTGAAATGAAGTCATCCAGTTAATATACCCAAACATGTTTATCCAAAGAGGATTGTAACAGGGTAAGATTTACATGTAATTTAGCAATTGATTTTAATTATGAAAGTATAATTAAAGTCCACCAGGCATGTACAAAAACAGCAACAGATATGAGACCAGTTGACCCTAACAGAAACAGAGATAGTGCTATAAATAGAGTAACAGAAAGAACTCACTAGTTTATATCTTCAGAGTGATAGGAAGATAGTATAACGTAAGAGAAAAAATATGGAGAAGGAAATAAAGTTAAAGAATAAGAAAGAGCTCTTGGAGAATAAACCTGTGATTTCCAACATGTAATTTTGTTTTATTTTATTGTTAACAGTATTACAGATGTTCCCCAATTTACCCCCACTTTACCTCCCTTCTCCCAGACCCTGTCCTACCCCAGGCCTTCACTGCACTATTGTTTATGTACATTCCATTGGTTATGCATATATGTACACTGAGTGGCCAGATTATTATGATCTCTGAACACATAATAATCTGACCACTGAGTGTGTGTGTGTGTGTGTGTGTGTGTGTGTGTGTGTGTGTATTAGAGGCCCGGTGCATGAATTCGTGCATGGGTAGGGTCCGGCCAGCCTGGTCAGGGGGTGAGGACATGGGCGGTTGCCCAGCCTGCCTGCTGGTCAAACTCCTGGTTGAGGGGACAATTTGCATATTAGCCTTTTATTATATAGGATATACACTGAGTGGCCAGATTATTATGTGTTCAGAGATCATCATAATCTGGCCACTCAGTTTATATGAGTTCTTTGGTTAATCTCTTCCCATCTTCCCCCCCCCCCCCCCACATATCCCCTCATATGAGAAATGTAAGATATGCCGACATGTAATTTTAAATGGAAGTTTAAGAACATGAAATTAATGAGCACTCTCAGAATAGAGAGAAAATATGTAAAAAATAAGGGAGAAGTTAAGTAACACAAAGGATCCATCTGGAAGGACTAGCATCCAGGCTCAAAGTTAGTAGCAACTAACTTTGTGGCCAGAAAGACAATGAAAAACAAATGGGAAGAAACAATCAAAGACACATTAGAGGAACATTTCCTAAAACTGAAGAAAAGGATTGTTTATCATTTTGAAGGAGTGCAATGATATTGAGTTAAGGAATAAAAAAGACAAACATGATACATTATACAGTGTCAGGATATGGCTGATGAAAAAATTACAAGAGTTTTAAGGTTGGGGTAGGATTTTACATGCAAAAAAATATAGAATCATATTTGTATCCAATTTCTCTATAGCAATCTGGAAGATAAGAGACAATAGAGAGATGAATAAAAGGCAAAACCACATTAAATTTAGAATGGTATACCCTGCCAAGATGACTAGAAGTTAATACTATCCAAAATTGGAAGGAGGGTAGAGTGAAATACATTTTTTTGGTAGATTTGGAAGATAATTCCCAGAAAAAATATAAGTTAAACCTATTATAGTTTGCTTCTGGAGAGTGTATGTGTGTGCCAGGGAGTAGGAGGGATTGTTGCTTTTCATAATCCTTCATATTCTCTTTTTTAAAAAACCAAATACATATATTACTTTTCCCAAAATTAAAAGGGACTAAGCAAAATCCAAAAATCCTTCCCCACTGAAAGGGAACTGCAGCTTTAAGATAACATGCATGATGAACACACAATTTTTATTATGAATTCTTCCATTAAGAAAACATTGGCTGAAATAGCTGCCGGTTTTAGAAAAAAAAAATGCTAAGAATTATAGTGTGGAACTGGCTGCATATATCAGCAGCAACAGTCCCAGTTCTTTCAACCCCATCTGCTCAACAGTATAGGAAACCAGGAATCAAATGAAAGAGTGGTACCTTCGTTTCTTCCTATAATAAGTGGGCTCAAGGCTTACTATAATTTTGAGAACTCATAAAATGTGCAAATACAGAAGAAAAGTATTCCAATACAGAGTACCAGTACTTAAAAGGAGACCACAAATTAATAAATTAGCTTTTTTATATGCCAAAACAAGGGGATGCCCCACCATATGATAAAATTGTATATATCCTGAAACATAGAGTATATTGCTCAATAACTAGTGCAGTTTTAGAACACGTAAGCACGCTTTAATCTCGTTTCCTTCTGTGACAGAAAGCCAGGGTTGGTAAATGAAAGGCCAACATGGTCATTTCAGTAGACTGAAGGGGAGAGCACATAGATATGGAGGGGAGCGTTGTGTGCGCTAATTACTATGAACCGGTACCCATTTTCCTGAAGAATGTCATTCCCTTAAGAGCTTATTAATACACTGCTATCCCCTAGAAGAATTAAGTGAGATTTTTAAGTTATAATTTGGAGATAACTGGTTTGATATCCTCATCTGGGATTTGTGATGGAGTAGAGGATGTTTCTTCAAAGGGCAATTGGAAAAAAAGCCCAGTGGGAGGGCAAGAGTGAGCAGAGACCTTTGACAAAATCTGTAGGTAAAGTTATACATTGGCCAGTTCTGTCCCCAACTAGTTTTGACCAGTTTGACCCCATTGTGTGTGGTTTTTTATTTTTGTTATTTATTTATTTATTTATTTATTTTCACATACTATTGCAACAATAATTGACTTGGCACATGTAGGCACAGATATTAGAATGTAAAGCAAAGCTGGTATAATGGAGAAGTAGTTGGAGGAAAGGATGACCAGGGAAGGAAACAGGCCCAGAGAGAACAGGGAACTTCCTCTAGGGACATCTGGAAGAGGTATCTTGTTTCTAACAAGTAACAAACTGACCACAGCATTGGGAGATATTCTTTGATTAAAGTGTGTTTAGTTGAATGTTCTACAGTTGATTACTTATTAAACATCAAGGATTGGGAGAACACAGATAGGGTTAACATTAAAACAAATAAAGTTAAAACCTTTGAGGAGAGGGTGAGGTGAAATTCTTCGCGACCTACAGGTTGAGAACTGCAAGCAGGGTCACCTAAGACCATCGGAAAACACAGATACTTACATTACAATTCAGTAACAGTAGCAAAATTATAGTTATGATTTAGCAACAAAAATAATTTTATGGTTGGGGGTCACCACAACATGAGGAACTGTATTAAAGGGTCACAGCATTAAAAAGGTTGAGAACCACTGGCCTAAGAATCAATTGGTGATTTTTAGGTTGTGATTGTATTAGGGTTCTCAAGAGAATGAAACAATATATATGTATGTAGATAGACAGAGATAGGGAATAAGAGATGGATTGATTGATTATAAGGAGGGAATTGAATGACATGATTATGGAGACTGACAAGTACCAATATGTGCAGTTGGCAAGCTGGAGACTCAGAAGAGTCAATGATGTAGTTTATTTAATCTACAGGCTGGCCAACTCAACACCCGGAAAGAGAGATTTCAATGTGAGTCCAAAGGCAGAAGAAAATTTGTTCCAGACACAGGGAGTCAGGACTACGTATTTCCCTCTTACTCAGCCTTTTTGTCCTTTTCAGGTCTTCAATTTATTGGACGAAACCCACCTACATTTGTGATATTTCCCAGCTACTCAGATGCTAAATTAAGACAGGACATGTATTGGGAATAGCAATAAATATTTCTATTAGGGAATATTGGAAATAATTGAATTAACATAAACACAAAAATGCTTCATAGAATATTTTATGAAATGTAAACCTCCAGACAAATGTTAGTGGATACAATGATGTTAGAAAAAAAGATCAAATTATCTTCTGGCTCAGCCTAAGGATTTTGAAGGCATCTACAGAAATAGATTAATACAGAGAGCAAGTCAATGAAAATATTTACAATGGTCATAGAGTGATAGAGAATGATATAAAATCAATCATACCATTAAAAGTGAACAAGAAAGGCCATCAGCTATAATAAAATACCAAATAAAAAAGACATGTAAAACTAATATGTATTTATGGATGAAGAAAATAATTGGATCATCTAAGGTCTATTCTATGAATAAAGAATATGAGACTAGAGGTTGATATTTTGGTATTAGAGAAAATAAAATTTTACAAGCAAATTGAGTACAGTGGTGCCTCACACAACGAACTTAATTCGTTCCAGGAGCAAGCTTGTTATGCGAAAAGTTCGTTATGTGAAACGCGTTTTCCCATAACAATACATGTTAAAAAAAATAATTTGTTCTGTAGCATAAAATACGCTAAGATGACATAAAAAAAGATAAATTTTTTGTTATTATTTTTATTTAGATACATCTAAAAACATAATTAAAAAAAAAAACACATTTTTTTAATTTTAAGACAGACTAAGTAGAGTCTACCGAATCTTGCACATCTTCATCCATTTTCTGCTTTTTGGCCGATGGTTTCATAAAAAACCTGAAATCACCTTCTTGCTTTTTTTAGAAGCCATGATATAAAAAAAATATTGAGTTTAACTTAAAAGGACGACTGCCGTGATACGTGCGTGATTTAATTCGTAATGAAGAACGATTGCCGCGATACGTGCTTAAGTTAAGCGCAGTGACTAACGACTGCCTGCAGTTTCAATACATCGGCAGCGATCGTGGAAGCTCGGGCGAAGCAGTCGTGGAAGCTCGGGCAAAGCGGTCGTGGAAGCTCGGGCGACTTCGTTGTGTGAAACGAAGTTCGTTGTATGAATCATGAAACGAAGTTTGTTGTGTGCAGCGTTCGCTGTGCGAGGCGTTCTTTATGCGAGGCACCACTGTATTATAATAAAAGATAAATTAATCCTAACCCAAATATTGAATTCTTGTATAACAACTATGGTACCACAAACATTAAAACAAACAAACAAACAAAAAACAAACAAACACAAAATAAAAATTTGGCCCCAAATGGACAGAATTCTGATTGTCATCAGAATTTAATCCTGCTCATATTTCACTTTTTGATTTTTTTTTTTGCCACTGTCTGGTCACTTGATCCTATACTCACAATCCACCACAGTGTGTTATTATTATTCCTTTTGTCTAGTTCTGAAACTCAGGAACTCTTTTCCAAAATTGATTTCTATGTTTACTATCATAACAAGACAAACTAAGAAAAAGACTCAAACTAAAAATTACATTATTCAGCAATGGGGGAAAAAAGAAAACCTTGTCTTCATGTATAGAAAAATATATTTGATTTTTAAGTCTATGTAACTTTTTTAATAGAAAATAATCACATATCTGGACACAAGGATGCTGAGGTAATCTACCCCATTTTAAGATAAGTAAAATTTTTTAAAGTTATAAAACAGGGTACCCACATAGAAATTGAATATAAATAATTCTTGAATCAGGAAGGAAATCCAGTACAGTAATAGCAATAAAATGAAAATATAATATCAAAATTAATGTTTCAATAGATTTGCATATATTTATCTCATATTTATGCCAATTAATAATCATGGAAAACTTCAGGGAAATATCTTTGTTTTATAAAAGAGGAAATAGGCCCTAGCCAGATTGGCTCGGTGGATAGCGCATCAGTCCATGGACCAAAGGGTCCTGGGTTTGATTCCCGTCAAGGGCATGTGCCTCAGTGGCAGGCCCGATTCCTCGCTCTGGTTGGGGGCACATGTGGGAGGCAGCCAGTCAATGTATTTCTCTCACATTGATATTTCTCTTTCTTTGTCTCTTCCACACACTCTGAATGAAAAACCAATGGAAAAATATCATCGGGTGAGGGTTAACAGCAAAATAAATATATTAAAAAAGAAGAAGAAGAAGAAGAGAGAATAGGCCTAGAGAGTCTAGGTATTTATTTATAGAGTACTCTTTTTCTCTAAAGTCACAAAGACCATGAGTAATAGAACCAAGATAAAATTTCAGGTCTGTTGATCATAGGATTGAATGTGAAACAGTGCTTGCCAAGGGCTGGGAGCAGGAGAATCAGGGAGGAATTAGTGGAAGGCACAAAGTTTCCTTTATGCAAAATGAATGTCCCAATATCTACTTTATGGTTCAGCATAGATAACAGATCTTATGTTGTGTTCTTATCACACACATAGAAATAAGACGCTGGGAAGAAACTTTTGGAGGTGATGAATAGATCTGTGAAATAGATCATGGTAATAATTTCATAGGAGTATATGTATCTCTAAACTCACCAAGTTATATACATTAAATACAGTTTTGTATGTCAATCATGCCTCAACAAAGCATTTAAAAATATAAATAGTATTTAGAAAAAATAGTATTTCAGCTAAAGCAGTAAATAGAGTTCTTTCTCACTGAATATGCATGTTAACAAAAATACAAAAAAGGGAATTTAGACTAAAACACAGAAAAATAAAAATGAGAAAAAATAAGAGATTAAAAAATACAAATTTTTAGTTACAAAATAGTCATAGGGGTATAAAATACAGGGAACAAAGTCAATAATCCTACCTAATAAAAGAGTAATATGCAAATTAACTATCACCCTGCTACACTCACAAGCCATGCCCATCAGTCACGCCCACCAGCTAATCAGAACGAGTATGTAAATAAACCTAACCAAGATGGCTATGACCACAGAGAGCAGGAGGGAGGCTTGGGTTTCCCAGGCAACGGGAACATCCTCCAGACCCAGGCTGCTCATAGCCTGTAGGCCCATAGGACCTGAGCAGCAGGGCTCCCAGAACACCCCCTGGCCACTTCGAGCCTATGAGTGCAGGCGCCAAGTGGCTGGGGGTGGGACAGAAACATTCCCACCCTGCCTGCAGCCACTTGGGAATGCTCTAGCACCAAGCTGCGTTTTGGGTCCATGCCCCCAACCTGGGGTCTCAGGCCAGCAGCGGTGCCCGAACGCATGGAGATTGGGCAGTACCCCAACCTGGGGTCTCAGGCTGGCAGTGGCACCTACACCCATGCAAAGATCCCCTTCTGGCCCAGCCTGGGTTCTTAGCCACTGAGTCACACCAGCCAGCCAGATATGGAGGAATCTTAAATGTTTCTTTTATATATATATATATATATATATTTATTGATGTTTTACAGAGAGGAAGGGAAAGGGATAGAGAGCTAGAAACATCTATGGGAGAAAAACATCGATCAGCTGCCTTCTGCACACTCCCCACTGGGTATGTGCCCCCAACGAAGGTACCTGGTCTTGAGTGAAATCAAACCTGGGACCCTTGAATCTGCAGGCCATTGCTCCATCCACTGATCCAAACCAGTTAGGGCTGTCCAATATGTTAAAGAAAATACCCTAACTAATAAAGAGGGAATATGCAGGGGAGGGTATTTGGGGGTGACAGGGCTGTCAGGGGAGGGAAGTTGGGGATGATCAGGCTAGCAGGAGAGCAGTTAGGCATCAATCAGGCTGGCATGGGAATGGTTAGGGGGTGATCATGCTGGCATGCCAAAGAGGTTGGGGGCAATCAGGCAGGCAGGTGAGCAGTTGGGAACCAGCAATCCAGGATTGTGAGAGGAATGTCCGACTGCCTATTTAGGCCCGGCAGTTGAACATCCCTCGAGGGGTCCCAGATTGAAGAGGGTACAGGTTGGGCTGAGGGACACATACCACCATGCGTGAATTTCGTGCACCGGGCCTCTAGTGTTGTAATAATTATGCATGGTAGGCACAGAAAATATCAGGGGGCCCACACTGTAAAGTATATGATTGCCTAACCAGTATTCTGTACACCTGAAACCAATACAAAATAATACTGAAAGTAAACTGTAATTGAAATATAAAAATATAAAATAAGAATAGGGAAAATTTACAGAAAGAAATTAAAAAAAAAACTACTAAAGGATTTATAGACAGTAGCAATTTATGGCCAAGCCTGACAAAATTTATACATCACTGGCTCAATTAAAAATATAAATTAATAAAATCACAAAAAGTAATAAAGGTACTAAATAATGCCATAAAAAGAATTGAATGTGAAAGGTCAACCCCTAAAGTATATACCAGATCCATATAGTTTACATGTAAGTTCTATCAAATCATTAAGGAATAATTTCCATATTATAGAACCTGTTTCAACATGCAATGATTAGATAAAAACAATGATAATACTGTTCACTGAGGTATGAAGTAAAACAAAAAAGCAGAAAGTTGGGGAGTGGGAGATGACAAATTCAATTTTTAATAAACTAAATTTGAAAAGCTTGATGGACTTCCTATTTGGTAATGTGTAGTGGGATATTGGCTTTTTATTAGTTTATATATGAACTGTTTTTGAAAGGCTCTTTGTGTCAGGCACTGCATACAAAACAGTCTGCAGCCACAAAATTATTATGTAACAAAGGAGACAAAGAATTGACAGATATAAACTATGCAATGCTAAAAATGCTGTTATGTCATAAATGCTGGCAGTCTGTTGTAGTGAGTAGCAGGGGAGCTTTTCAGATTGGCATCAAGGATATAATTATTCATCTGGCTTTAGAAATGGTCTTGGCACCTATTAATCATTAGTCTAGTGTATAGTGCCTAAAGAAGCTGTGGCACATGAGTCTTATCAAAACACCCAAATTAGCCAACATTTTGAGGAGAGCAGGCTCATTATCTGGTCTGTTCATTCTAATTTTAGCAAAGATCTGCTCTTGGCAAAGGGGCTTAGGATGAGGATCTAACCCTGGAGGGAGATGATTGTCACAGTTAAGAAAATTGAAAAAATTCCTATTGTCTTCGTCTGGATTCTTCCAGAATAGTCCCTGGGACAAATCTGCATGTGCCAGTACTTTATTTAGAAGGTGATCTCAAGCACTATGGTGAGAGATGGAGGAAATGGAATAGGGAAAGAAGGCGAACCAATGAAATTGAAACCAATGGTCAGTTGGGCTCAGATTCTTTTACTCTGAGAGACTGGAGGGAACATGAGTTAGAATTGGTGGTACCACTGAGGGCTGAGGAAGCTGGGTATTTATCCAGCAACTCTCATCCCTAACTAATTGAGGTTGATATTATGTTAACTGTGTAAAACTTTTATGCTGTTCCAGGAGCAGGCCCAGCAGGCTTCAACAGCCAGACAATGCCTATGGGCAGAGACACAGGAAGCAGTGTGCACAGGAACTCATTGTAGGAGATCTCCAGGGTAGGTCCTGGTTATAGATCGGGCACTGACAGGTTCTTCAAGGCCTGTAAAAATATCTCCAGTCCTGTGTAAGGCTCCTGTTCCATTAAGGCAGAGATTTTAGAAATAGGAATCATGCTAGGATCTCTGTTTTATGAATGGTGAAGACATTGCTGGTGGTGAGATTGAGTTTTGAAGAAGGCTGCAATTTGGTGTGTGGGCCACACACATTTGTTTTAGGCACACCTCATATCAGATTCATATCTTTGAAAAGCCTGAGTCTCCTGACTCAGTGGATTATTCTATATAACAAAAGCCTAATATGCTAAGTGTCCAGTTGTCCGGTCAGCCATTCAACCAATCAAAGCATAATATGCTAATGATATACTAAGGCCACACAACCGCTCACTATGATGTGCACTGACCACCAGGGGGCAGACAGTTGACAGGTTGACCAGTTGCTTTGATGTGCATTGACCAGGGGCCATACGCTCAGACTGGTAGGTTAGCTTGCTGCTGAGGTTCAGCCAATCGGGACTGAGCGAGATGGGTGGGATATGACCTGGAGCCCTCCTGTGGTCACTCCCTGGCCCCAATCATGCACCAATGGGGTCCCTCAGCCTGGCCTGTGCCCTCTCACAATCCAGGTTGAGGGACTCTCCACCACCTGGTGCATGAATTTCGTGCACCAGACCTCTAGTAATTTAATAAAGGCCAGGCATGTAATTAATTTGCCTTTTTATTTTCAGGGCCAAGTCTGCCTGACACACATCCAGACATTTAATATGTGTTGAACTGAATTGGCTTCTGTGATCTTGGTTAAGAACCAGATGGGAATATAATCAGCTAAGGAGGGGTTGGGAAAAACCCAGGATGACACGTTCTACTTATGGCTACACACAGGGCTAAGCTGGCAGTCAGATTTGTATATGACAGAAATCTTACTCAGCACTCTGATTTGCCAGTGACTAGCAAAGTATATGTGGGAGAAACCTCAGCAAATACCACATTGATATCTGGGGTGCCCAAATCCATTGTGGGGGGGGGGGCACCTTCCTAATCCCTTTTCCACGTCAGAATATGTTTATAGTGGGAATAATGAAGACTTTGATTGCAAAGTTAGCCCAGGAGCCCTGGCCTGGTGGCTCAGTTGGTCGGAGTATTGTTCCATGAACCAAATGGTTGTGGGTCTGATTTCCAGTTAGGGCACATACCTAGGTTGTGGGTTTAATCTCCAGTGTGGAAGGCAACCAGTTGATGTTTTCTCTCATCTCTCTCTCTCTCTCTCTCTCTCTCTCTCTCTCTCTCTCTCTCTCTCTCTCTCTCTTTCTCTGTCTCCTTACCTCCCTCCCTTTTTTATCTAAAAACAAAAATCAATACAATATATACTTGGGTGAGGATATGTAAAAAAAGAAAAAAGTCCAGGAAATCTACTTACTTTTGAGGTTTCTCATTTATAGATCTTGCTAGCCATATAGCCAAAAGGCCTCGGTAGCTAACTTACACTCTCCAATCAGCCCATATCTTCATAATCTGCAGCTAGTTTACTATAACTTTATGGCTAGCAAGCAGACCAGGTATACCCTAGGAAAAGGACTTCTTAGCTGAACCAAACTCTTCCAGGAATTCTAGCCAGTAAATTGTATCAATATAGTTATAAAGAGGTCTGTTTAAGATAAAATGGATTCAGATATCCCTCAAGAAGAAAGAAAATCAAGTAACAGTTCCATTGTTAATTCTTTTCTTCCTACTATGGACCCAGAATTCTTCAATACAATTCCAGCATGCAGAATATGTTACTACATTAGAATAATTTTCCACATGGACTAAATAATTATCACCCTAGTGAAAATTAAGCTTGGTGAGATCAAGGAGTTCATTTCTTTTGTTCACCAGTACAGTCCACCAGTGCTGACAGCTGATCTCAACAAGTGTTTGTTGAGTGAATTTTTTGTGGTTTATCTTTATAGTTTACTAGGGGCCCAGTACATGAATTCGTGCACCTTGAAAGGAATTGTGGGCTGCAGTGGACACAGGGGTGGGTCTCGGCCCATCTTCCATGACCCTGCCCAGCCCCTCCAGCCATATCTCCTGGTCCCCTTTCTGTTGGCAGCCCTGCTCTCACCACAGCTGCTCCCACTAGCTGACAGCACTGGCCCTACTTGCACCTGCTGACAGCATGAAGCTATTGGGGCCAGCACCATCGATGGGTGCAAGCAGTGGCTCTGGCACTGGCTGCTGGTGTGAGCAGGGCCAGCGCCGGCAGTAGGTGTGAGCGGTGGCTTCAGCACTGGCAGCGGGCGTGAGAGGTGGCTGCCGGCCCCTATTGCCCCTCAGGAGCAGGGGGAGGTGGAGAAGCCCTGAGGGGTGATTGGGGCTGGCAGCTGCCACTTGTACCCACAGACAGTGCTGAGTAGTGGTTGTAAGCAGTGGCTCTGGCACTGGCAGTGGGTGTGAGTGCTGAGCTGGACTGTGGCATGCAGGAGCAAAGACTTTTCAGTAACCATCAGAGGCTCATACCAATGACAGGGACCAGTATCCTGCCTTGGTCTGATACCCCTGTTCACCTACTTCACCATCCCGCTGTGACTGAAGCCTGCCATGTTCTGTGCTCTGCTGCCTGCTGCTAATGCCCACCAAGTTCAGTAGGCGCCCCCTGGTGGTCAGCGCACATCCTAGCGACCAGTTCTTTGTTTGTTCTGCTGTTTGGTCTATTTGCATATTAGGGTTTATATATATAGATGATACACTAATAGATAAAAAGAACACATCATGCCGAAACTGGACTGGTTTGGCTCAATGGATAGAGCGTCGGCTTGGGGACTGAAAGGTCCTGGGTTCGATTCCTGTCAAGGGCATGTACCTTGGTTGTGGGCATATCCCCAGTAGGGGATGTGCACGAGGCAGCTGATCAATGACTCTCTCTCTCATCGATGTTTCTAACTATCTCTCTCCCTTCCTCTCTGTACAAAATCAATACTATATATATATATATATATATATATATATATATATATATATATATATATATATATATACACACACACACACACACACACTATTATCTCAGTGGAATCCAAGAAGTCATATAGGACAATATTAAACTAAAAATATTCACAGATTGTATTTAAAACTAAAGAATAACAGAAAAAAAATGGATTGCTTTAAAAAAGTAGAAGTTGGGATTACCACGTAAAACAACCCTCATTATACATAGTATTAGAAATCCTAGCTATTGCTTCTTATAAAGAAAAAAATTAAGGAAACATCTATAAAAAGGGATAATATATCACTTCTTAAAAGAAGCCAATTGTCTGTTTAGAATGCCCTAGGGTATTAACCAAAGAAATTATGATGGAGTCAACTGGTACAGGAAAGTTGTAGGCTATAAAGTAAACTCACTAATATTTATTTTACACTGATATATAAATGAAAGGCAGCCCAAAGACGCAATGAATAAAGACTCTATCCACAGTAACTTTAAAATGATTTTGGTAGTAATATAATTCAGGAAACATGGAATTTATTACAAAATAAAAACCTGTGGGAGATTGAAAATGACATACAAATAAGGTGATATAACTGCAGTAGAGATGGCGGCAGTTTTTCTAAGCTATTTTATAGACTTAATATAATCTAATACCTTCATAGGTTAATTCAAAGATTTTGAAAGAAATAGTCATTATTTTCACCTGGAAGAATACATGGCTAATAATACTAATACATATTAAAAAAATAAAATGTAATGATGGTGGATGGTTCCCAATAAAGTTAACACAAATATCAGAGGGAAGGGGAAAAAATGGATGGGAAAAGATTAACCAAAGATCTTACCTATGGACATGGAGGGTAGGGTGATGGAGGCCTGGGATAGGGCAGGAACTGGGTGGAGCGGGGCACAGGGTGCGGCGGGACATTTGTAATACTCTCAACAATAAAGATTTAACAAAATAAATAAAAAGAAAAAGATGCTGTTATAACCAGTGTTAGTGGAGTTGAAAAAAACCTGCATTTAAATGATAGTAAGTTGCATATTTTTTAACATTTTAATATATTTAGGATCAGGATGCTTCTTATGATAGATGGCATCATAACATTGAGTCACTGTTGAACTGGAAGCATCTTTTAGTGTATAAGTGGTGTAGAAAACAATGCTATGCCTTGCAACTGATGGTGCCTTAAGCTTGATTAAATCCGGTGGACATTACTACCTGCACTTTTAAAATAATTTATTTTATTTTGTTGATTTTAGAGGGAGGGAGGAAGGGAAAAAGTAAAAACATCAATTTGTTGTTCCACTTATTTATGCATTCATTGGTTTCCTCTTGTATGGGTCTTGACTGGGGATCGAACTCAAAACCTTGGCATATTGGGCTATTCAGGCAGGGCACTGCCTGCACTTTATATCGATTTTACCTTATGGGCAACACACAGCCTGGTAATCTATTACAAAATTCATGACACTTGACCCTGGAACATATAATTTTGAAAACATAATCAGATGTAAAATCTCAAAAAGAACTAAATTATACACTAGTTGGATAAAAAACAGCGACTATTTTGGGAATGAGAAAATCTGTGATACATTGATATAAGGAATGATGCACAAACACTAAAATGAAAAACATATAGATAATATTGATCCATGGAAATGTGTTTATTAATCATTGAAATATAAAAAGAATATAAAAAATTATACAAACATTAGTTAAAACTAGTAAAAGTAATTTATATGTATATCATGAGAAGTAACTTGAAATTTATACAAATAAAATGTAATGTTCATAAGACTTTTTTCTAAGTCAGTTGAGTTCATAAAAATGCATTTTTACAGATAGCTTTGCTTCTCTAAAGCTATATCTTTTAATATATCCATGAAAGCATTTAAATACTTTTTAATATGGAAAAAAGCAGTACTTAAAATTTTTCTATATTTCTCTGGAGGCCAACTATTCAATTCAGAAATTCTAATATAAAAACAAGTATCAACATTTTGAACACCTTGCAAAATTCCATGTTATAATAATAAAACTTAAATCTATATCTTCCTTTGCTTCATATTTGGGGAAAAAATCTGAAAATTACTTTGATTAAATAGTTAAAGTTGAGATTTTTTACTTTCAAATGTAGCTAGGACACACCCTGTTTAAAATGTCTCTAAACTCTATTTTTAGATTTGAGGCAAATGGCAGAATTAACCATTTTCTGATAGTTTTGGAACCATTATAACTACTTTAGAACCCTAAAGATGTCTCATCTGAAGTACCATGTGTCAAAAAAGATTTGGCTGGAACAATTCTGACAAATTCAGATAAACACATTTATTAGTAAGATAGTATAACTTCTTTAGAAGACTCTTAATTGAACTGGTCCTATTGTCTACAATAGTTCATAATAAGATGAATTATTTACCCACATCAGGCGAGTAGTTCTCAGAAGTTGTATTTAAAATAGTGTGATTAGCTGAAACCAGTTTGGCTCAGTGGATAGAGCATCAACCTACTGATTAAAAGGTCCCAGGTTCGATTCCGGTCAAGGGCACGTACATTGGTTGCGGGCATATCCCCAGTAGGGAGTGTGCAGGAGGCAGCTGGTCAATGTTTCTCTCTCATCAACGTTTGTAGCTCTCTATCCCTCTCCCTTCTTCTCTGTGGAAAATTAATAAAATATATTTAAAAAATAAAATAATAGTGTGATTAGAATGAAAGAATCCTAATGGATAAAATTAGTTACAAAATAGTCATACGAATGTGAATAATATGGTAATAATTATGTATAGTGCCAGGTGGATACTGGGAATATTGGGGGAACACTTTGTAAAGTATATGATTGTCTAACCACTATGCTGTATACCTGAAAGTAATACAAAATAGTATTGAATGTGAATTGTAGTTGGAAATAATTTTTAAAATATTAGAAATTCTGTTTTAGTCAGTAATGCTGATTTGCTTCTAAGGCATATCTATATGTCTATGACTATGTCTCAAAGAGAAAACCTGGGGATACTCATACAGGTTAAAGGCATATAAGTTTAGCCATCTTAGTGCCAGGGTTGGAATACTCTGAGGGATAATTATATCTTTGCTTGGTGCCTTCCACTGGTCTAATTAGGGGGGAGGGAATGCCTATGGCAGGCTGCAAATATTTGTCATCCATCCATCCATCCATCCATCCATCCATCCATCCATCTATCCATCCATCCGTTCATCTGTCTGTCCCTTCTGATAGCACTTACAAGCCTCCGCTCTTTCTAGGCGCTGAGCTAAATGCTGAGGATAAATATAAATATGAACAAAAGATGGTCCCTGCTATTGAGGAGCTCATGTGGGAGGGGCAAATAGATGACATCATTGCAGTAAAACAGGGAGTGTTAATGGAGGTGGGAACCAAGCATAGAGGATACAGAGAGGGAGCAAATATGCACTGTCTCTAACAGGGTGCTCTTGTGTAGAGGTCTACTCTTCTGACTCCTCTATTAATTTGGGATTTCATTGTCTTCTTGAAATACTGTCCTCACTTTGCTTTGTCTACTTAGACCCAAGCAAGCTTCCTGTGTGCCTGAAGCTTGTGTTATTTTATTGCCCCTGTCTAGGCAGAAACTCTTCTAGATTTGTGGTGGTGGTATTTCTTATGACAACACTTACCTGACATATATTAATATTTATTACTAGGCTCCCGATGTATGAAGATTCATGCAGAATAGGCCTTCCTTACCCTGGCTGTTGCCACAGCCTTTGTTCTGGATCGGAGCCACATTTCTGCCTTCCCATGTTGCTCAGAGGCCTGGAGTAGCTAATGCGGTGCAAAACGCCTTTGTCATCACCATGGCGACAATACATGCATCCTGCCTCCGGCAGCTGGGCACTTGTGCATGCAAATTAACCCGCCATCTTTGTTGGGTTAATTTGCATATTCACTCCTGATTGACTGGTGGGTGTCACAAAGGTACAGTCAATCTGCATCTTTCTCTTTTATTAGTGTAGATTGTTCAAGTCATGTTGGGCCCAGATATCCATTTCTACCAGAAGAACTTTCTTTCCATTTCGTGTGTACTAAATATTGTATTTGGGTCATGTTTATGGTCACTATATTTTCTCATTAAAAGTCAGAAATATTACTTGACACAGTCTGCCATTGAGTCGAATACCAACAATTTGGTCTACTTTACAAATTTAGTTTAGTTTTTAAAAGTTTATCTTTATTGCTGAAAGTATTACAGATGTCCTCCTTTATCCCATTGAACCCACTCCTCCGGGTTCAGTCCTAAAACTTTTCTAGCTCTCATCTTTTCTCAGTAAATTGATTCAATAGCTGGAGGCAATGGTTTGCATGTCACTTCTGATTAAATATTTTCCAGTTCCTAATTGCTTAATGAGTATTTTGAATATTTTGTGGAATGAGTGAATGAGAGTCTTACAGCATATGAAAGGAAGTAAGGAAAGGATTGTAAAGAGTGTGGGTGTGTATAATTTACTTCCCAGTAAATGTTTTATTTTAGTTGTACACATTCATTTGGGGAAGCTAGTACAGCATTTATCCTCCTCTGGACGCATGGGTCTGGTTTGGAGAAGCGTGAGTGACCCACACTGATTCTCCTTCCCTGGTGCAGAATTCCATTCACTCCTTGGATTACCAGCACAAGAAAAGCTTTATCTTGCTCTGGCAATTGCCTAACAATATGACTGTCAGGCAATTTCATTCTTGAGGAGATTGTGACTCTAACAAAGTCAGTAATGTGAGATGCTCTGCCTTTGATCCCCTGCAAAGAATGATGACAACTATAGTATATTAGTGAAGGTGACGCTGGCTGCTGGAAGACAAACCTCCGACTCTTATTGTATAATAACTGTGTATTTCTTATTCACAGTGTTTTTCATTAGCAGGCAGTTTAACTCTTAGTGCTGAAGGATCACGTGTAGGATGGCTTTTATGGGTCAAGCTTAATAGTGGCCTGTGTCTCTTCTGACATTTTATTGGATAAAAATGATTTGATGGTGGTATCCACCTGGCAGAATAACTGGGAGATGTAGTTTAGTTGGGTGTCTAGGAAGAAGAAAAGTATAGTCAACTAGCAGTTTCTTTTAGACATGGAGACACGCTTCTCCAGTTCAAGCACAGGATAAATGAAACACTAAGCTTTACAAAGAGAATTCATATTTAGATCTGGAATTCTGGCATATGCTCCCTCATACTCAAAAACCACATGATTGCATAGCAAGGGTTAATCACCTGCTGAACAGTAGCACGAGATACAATCAGAACTATTTTGAAAGTCAGTCTTCCAGGAAATAGAATAGAGATTTGTTGAGCAACACAACAGGATTTTCCTTTAAAAAAAAAAATATATTTTATTGATTTCTTACAGAGAGGAAGGGAGATGGATAGAGAGCTAGAAACATCGACCAGCTGCCTCCTGCACAACCCCTACTGGGGATGTGCCCACAACCTATGTATATGTCCTTGACTGGAATTGAACCTGGGAACACAGACAGACTGATGCTCTATCCACTGAGCCAAATTGGCTTCGGCAACACAATAAGATTTTTCTATCTCATAACAGAGTGCCCGAGAAGCAACTCTCCTTAGCTTAGGTCAAAAGGGTAGCCCTTTGTTAATCAATATTCAGTCAGAGCGCCTTTTATACAATGATGGCTTTTAGGTTATCTCATTGTCCTCTGAGGTCCTTTTACATTTTAATACATGGTGGTTTTTTAATTGACTATCAATTTGTTTCTCTTTCTTAAAAAACATGGTTGCTTAGTTCTGTGCATTATGTAACAGGAAAACTCAACATGGAATACCTTAAGGATAAAAAACAAATCCACAAGTAGTTTTCTAAAGGCCCTAAAGTAAATACCAATGCATTTTAAAGTTGGATGATGTCAAACGAGGTGGAAATTGCTTTATAGGCCATTGGCCAGGGCTTTTCAAGTTGATTAATTCCTCACATTATTATTGTTGAGCAATCATTAAAAATAGGCCTGGTATAATGGAATTTCACTTTCTAGAATAATGACCATGTAATTCCCATGTTCATCATAAAGTTTTATGAAATTTGGACCACTGTTCAATGCCTGATGTCAAAGCCTTTTTGTGAATTTTTGATTTTAGCCTTTGGAACTTGTTTTGCCTCCTCACTATACACATCAAAATGTCTTTTCTGTGACATAAAATAAAGTCAAAGCAGAAGCTACAGAGGAGTTGCAGTATTTTTTATAAACACATGAGAAATTAAAATCTTAGATTAAGTGGTTGCAAGGGGAGGAGAGAGAGAGAGAGAGAGAGAGAGAGAGAGAGAGAGAGAGAGAGAGAGAGAGAGACCCCACCTAAGACTAGACTAGCCATGGCTTCATGTCTTCTTCCAAATCCTTGAAAAGAAGTGGGTGTTTCTTCATAAACTGAGGTCAGCAAAGAATGAGGCATGCTGTAACTATTTTTCTTACTGATAATTATTCAGAGTAAGCAAGAAGTTTCTGAAAACCCCGTGCTCAAAAATTTGGAAGTCTTAAGCAGGCTAGCTAATCACACCTTCTCTGCTTCAAGTAAATCTCTGAATTGAGACTTCCTAAATCCTGATCTATTGGAATTTTGATGATTTAAGTTAGGAAGACACATAGCTATACGTAAAGCCCCAATAAGGATGGAGGAGAACACAATAAAGAGTGAGGATAAAAGGAGAAATCCAAAGCACAGAATATCTGACAAGCATCTTACTATTTATGGTGGCCAAGACATGGAAACAAACTGTCCTTTGATAGATGATTGGATAAAGATATGGTACATAGAATACTACTCAACTGTAAGAAAAGGTGAAATACTGCCATTTGCAGGAACATGGATGGACCTTGATACCATGCTAAGCAAAATAAGTCAGTAAGAAATAGGCAAGAATCATATGATTTCACTCATATGTGGGCTATAAAACTGAAACTCAGAGACATAGACAATAGTATGATGTTACCAGAGGGAAGGGGGTTTGGGCAGGTAGTAAAGGGTAAAAGGACCCAAATATATGGTGACAAAAGATGATTTGACTATGGGTTGAGGGCACATCATGCAATATGAAGATCATGTACTATAGAAATATATACTTGAGACCTATATATTATTAACCAACATCACCCAATAAATTTAACAAAGAATTCAAATGAAAAGTATGTTATTATCTTTCCTGATAATTTTCTTTTCCAGTAGGTGGGAAGACATAGGAAACCTACTATGCTGAGCTTGCTTTTAATTAGGGGCTAAGAGATGGTTGATGCTATGTACAGAATGGGGAATTAGAGGAAACAGGATTGAACATGGTGTCTAAAAATTCATCAGCATAGAAAGATGATTTTCAAAAAGCAAAGAAAAACACACCTATAACTCATACAGAAACTTGAAAGGGACATAGGGATGGAAGGGTTTGGGAGACTCTGAAAAAGGAATTTCCAATTTCATCAGTGTAAATAATTTCTTCAGCGAGGAAAGGGGAGAGCAACACTAATGAAGATGCCCTTAACATTTTGTCTGATGAGTGCACTTTAAAAATTAGGCTAATTATTATCTTTTTATTTTTAAACAATCTCAGACTATCAGAAAAGTTTCAAGTTCAATAAAAAGAACCTTCATTCTGAAAGCCTTTGAGAGTTAATTGCCAATATAGAGCTCCATCTTTCCTGAACATCTTAATGTGTATTTCTTAAAAGTAAGGGCATTCTTCTACATCTCTGCTGTACAACAGTCAACATGATGAACTAAATACCATTAGCACTGACATGTGACTGCCATTCAAGCTTCACCAATTGTTGCAATTATATCTTTATAGCACAACGATCTGGTTGGGAATCATGCAATGAATTTAATTGTCATGTGTGTTTTCTTGCTCTGATGAGCTCAGATTTTAAAAGGACATTTTACTAAAGTTATAAGAAAGAATGCACAACCAAGGGCAAACTTTGTCCATCAAAAGGTACATAGTAATATCTCATTGTTGTCTTAATTTGCATTTCCATGATGACATATGATGTGGAGCATCATTTCATATACTTCACATTTGTATAGCATCTTCAGTGAGGTATCTGTTAAGATATTTTAATTGGATGGTTTGTTTTCCTCCTGCTATGTTTTAAGAGTTCTTTGTATGGTATTTTGTACAAAAGTCCTTTATGAAATGTGTCGTTTGCAAATATTTTCTCCTAGTCAGTGGCTTGTCTTTTTCTCTTAACATCGTGTTTCACAGAGCAGAAGTTTTTTTTAAAATTTAATCAAGTTCATGCTTATTATTTTCTTCAGGTTTTCTGCCTTTGCTATTGTATCTAAAAAGCTATGGCCACACAAATGTCAGCAAGGAACTCTTCTGTATTGTCTTCTAGTTACTTTAGAGTACTGCACTTTACATTTAGGTCTATGATCTATTTTGAGTTAATTTTTGTGAATGTATTAGGTCTGTGGGCTAGATTAATTTTTTTGCACGTAGATGCCCAGTACTATTTGTTGAAGCATCTGTCTTTGCTCCACTGTGTTGCCTCTACTCCTTTGTCAGAGACCAGTTGACTGTATTTATTGGGGTGTATTTCCAGACTCTATTCTATTCCACTGATCTATTTGTTGACAAAATATTTTTAGTTACCTTCTATGCAACAAGAACAAGGAAGGCATTTAGGAGAGCGATGTAATGATAACTAATAATGTGAAGCAGAGAGCTGCATAACTTTGAAAATTGGAAAGGGTAACAAAAGCTTCATTGAGGGCAAACTGAAACCTCAGATATGAGATGATAATTTCAGAGTATTTCCTGATTTTAAATGTATTCAACTTTGTCCAGATGGATTATTTCTGGGAAACTGTCAGAATCTACATATGCATGTATATCATCACTGTTTATATATTTTAAAGAATTATGAAAATGGCAGGAAAGCCTTAATTCTTGAAGCATCATCTGCCTGGAGGAAGTTTCTAGTGAAATGTTTTAGGGCTCTGTCCACAATACTGAATGGTTCAAGGTGCTTGTCAAATGTTTGTTGGAGAATATAGTTATTATTTTATTGTTGATTCTGGGATAAAAGACATATTGGCTGAAAAAATGAAGATATAAAACTATTTTGACTATATGGAATGCTGGGTGCAAACTAACAAGATAAAATATTACAGTCAACTGAATTTTTACAACTGACAAACAAGTGGTGAAAGCTAGAATGATCTGTGTGGTATTGAAGTTGTTTGTAGACATCTGTATGAACTCACATTTAGTTTAATATAGATTGATGCATTTGAAATATCTATAAATGTGTATACATACACAAGTTAATATACACACATATTTCCTTTCTCTATCAGCCTAGCAGACTTAGAAGTTATAACTCCCTGATAGCAATGAACACATCTCATGCCCAACTCTTGGTTTCAAATATCATCTACACCAATAAAAGAGAAATATGCAAATTGACTCTACCTCCTCAACACCTACCAGTCAATCAGGAGTGAGTATGCAAACTAACCCAACAAAATGGTGGGTTAATTTGCATACACAGGCACAGAGCGAAGACTGAAGGCTCTGCTGCGGCCAGACCCTTGGAGAACTGGCTGATTCTAGTGCTGGGTCAGGTAATGTACAGTATGAGCCAGGAGTATCTTATAGTGCCAGAACGTATGGAAGTGCTTTTGCTAGAACATATGGAAGTACTTTAAAAAATTACCCAAAAAAGAAAGAAAAAGCAAACAAATGAAAACAATGGCAATAATGATGGGGGAATGGGGACATGCCAAAAGAACAAAGGGGCCAACTGACAGAGCTGCCAATGGCTAAAGTTGAAACAATTTGAACAACAAAATAAATAATATAACATTGGATTATAACCCAAAATATAAAATAAATATCCAGGAGTCCAAACTAATATGTTAAATACATAAATGAAAAGAGACAAATATTGTGTGCTAAAGAATTCCAAATTTTTATGTAGACACTCCCCTGTCAAGGAGGTGGAATTTAAATCCCTGCCCATTAAGTGTGGGGTTGCACATCTGAGTTCTGTCTAAAGATGACTGTAAGGAAAGTAGGGAAAATAATACTTTTATAGTGGAGAAACATGACACTATGACAGTCAGGAAATCAAGGTTAAAATCACCCTGATAAGTCATACTGAAAACATATACTCTTTTTTTACAAAATATATTTTATTGATTTTTTACAGAGAGGAAGAGAGAGGGATATAGAGTTAGAAAAATCAATGAAAGAGAAATATCGATTAGCTGCCTCTTGCACACCCCTACTGGGGATGTGCCCATAATCAAGGTACGTGCCCTTGACCAGAATTGAACCTGGGGCCTTTCAGTCCGCAGACTGACGCTCTATCCACTGAGCCAAACTGGTTTCAGCGCAAACATGTACTCTTGATAGAATAGGATGAGAATAATACTTTATCTCTGGGATTTTCTTCCCCAAAGCCCATTACTCAAGTTTAATCATGACTAAAACATCAGATGAGTGAAACATCAGATTCCCAACTGAGGGAATCCTACAAAAGGCCTGAATAGAACTCTTCAAAGCTATCAAAATGATCAACAACAGAATTCTGAGAAACTGTCACGGCTTAGAGGAGTCCAAGGAGACATGACAACGAAATGTGATGTGCTCTCTTAGTTGGTATCTGGGACATAAAAATGGATATTAGGGAAAAACTAAAGAAATTTGAATAACGTATGGACCTTATTATTTATGTATCAATATTGTTTCATTCATTTGTGACTAATGTATCATACAGATGTAAGCTATTAATAAGGGAAACTAGGAATGGGGTATATAGGATCTCCTGTACTATCTTTGCAACGTTTCTTTAAATCTATCGGGTCTAGTAATAATTAATGTCGTTTTTAAACATTCGTTTAAAATCTTGCTTGGCGTTGACTTGTATTGACATAACCTTCAAACACGTGGTATCTACAGAACGTGTGAAGTGCAATTAACAAGTTTTGCTTGAAAAAGTTTGTGTTTGGTTTGGTTTTGGTTGCAAAACTAGGGCTAAGAAGATGGCGGATGAAGAGCATATTCGGCACTGCATGCTTTACGAGTTCCAATTAGGAAGAAAAGCAAGTGAGGCTGCAAAAAACATCTGTAGTGCTCTTGGTCAAGATGCAGTTAGCGCCAGAAAATGCCAGCGTTGGTTTGAGAAATTTCGTGAGGGAAATTTTTCGTTAGATGACAAGAGTGGTCGAGGCCATGTGTCCAATTTTGATCAAGAAGCTCTTCAAGCTCTTTTGGTGCAAAATCCTCAAATTACCCAACAAGAGCTTGCGACAACTTTATATTGTTCACAAAAAAACAATTTCCAATCAATTGCGTGCACTTGGCAAAGTCCAAAAGTTTGGAAAATGGGTTCCTCATGAGTTGAGCGACAACAACCGTAATCAAAGAGTCACAATTTGCAGTTCGCTCCTCTCTCGTCAAAACCGTTTGCCGTTTTTAGAGCAAATTGTTACCGGAGATGAAGAATGGGTGCTGTATGTTAATTTGAAAAGGCTGCCTCAATGGTTGGACAAAAATGAGGCTCCGCAGCCCACGCCAAAACCTGACTTGCATGCGAAAAAAGTGATGTTGTGTGTTTGGTGGAATTTTAAAGGAATTCTTCATTATGAACTTTTACCATCTAACCAAACCATTACAAGTGCAGTGTATAGTGCCCAATTGGAAAGGTTAGCCCAAGCTTTAAGAGAAAAAGAACCCGTGCTGATTAATCGGAAGGGCGTAATTCTTCACCACGATAATGCACGACCGCATACTGCAAGAATCACTGCTGAAAAACTGTGCCAGTTGGAATGGGAAGTTCTCCCTCAACCTGCATATTCTCCTGATATTGCCCCTTCTGATTACCATTTGTTTCGTTCTTTGCAAAACTTTCTTCTTGGAAAAAAATTTAATAATGAAGAATGCCTCAAAAATGCATTGACCGAATTTTTTGCATCAAAATCACAAGAATTTTACAACAGAGGTATTAAAATGCTTCCTGAGTGTTGGGCACAAGTAGTAGAAAACAACGACAACTATATTGTTGATTAAATTTTGTTGTATTGTTTAAACAAATTCGATTTAAAAAAGTATTAGAAAACGACATTAATTATTACTAGACCTACTTGACCTGTGAAGCAGAAGTGTTCGATATATACCTGCTAAAAAGCTTACGGAGGTGAAGGAACGTAAACAGCAACCCCCAGATGTGGGTGGGTGGGTGGAACAATGGCGGGTTCTTCCTTCAATGCTTAACGGTAACTTGTCTAAGGTCATCGAATAAAGACAAAATCAAGGCCGAAATCTTTGTCTGGAATTTCTTTCTCTCTCACGTTTCTAATAAAACCATTCTGAAATAGTAAAGTGTGATTAAAATGTAACCAAGATTAATATAAAACCCCTGATCATATTACTGATCTACTGATCATTATATTTATTTATTTGTTCATTATCATGTTTCCTCTTTTAATACAGCTTTGTTTTTAAAACAATATCAAACCTTCAAAAAATGCACATATACAACAGCAGTTTTTTGCTGTGTGTTATTTATTTTTATTTTTTAAAAATATATATTTTATTGATTTTTTACAGAGATGAAGAGAGAGGGATAGAGAGAAACATCCATGATGAGAGAGAATCATCGATCAGCTGCCTCTTGCACACCCCCTACTGGGGATGTGCCTGCAACCAAGGTGCATGCCCTTGACTGGAATCAAACCTGTGACCTTTAAGTCTGCAGGCTGACGCTTTATCCACTGAGCCAAACTGGTTTCGGCAGTGTATGTTATTTATTGTCTACAACAGTCTGGGCAGTGAACTGGTGAATGAATAGATTAAAAACCTGGCTGTTTTAATTAAGTGCAAGTTCTATGTAAGCCAATAGTGGTGTTATAAGACATGCTAACACATATTTAGATTCTGTTAATAGAAATATAATTTTTTAAATACAGGTAAGAAAGAAACCCATTTTACCATTGTCTCATCAACCACTTTTTGGAGCTATTTATTCAATCCTGATTGTCACATTTTCGCAGGGTCATGTACAAATTGAATTTGACCAAATAAGTGCAATCAATTGTAATGTGTTTAGAAACCGTTACTTGGAGATTAAGAGAATTGGGCATGATTGTCCTGAAGACCTGGGGAGAAGTTGATGAACTGTAGAAGTCTTTAATATTTTTATTAATTTACATTCTTCAATAACTTTGATAGCCTATTATGTGCCAGGTACTATACTTTGTCCTGGAAGTGAAATAAGAAAACACATAAAGGAGAGAAAGATTGCTTCGATACCTTGTTGTTGCCTCCTAAGAGCATTCCAACTGGTGGAATGTTTTGGTTATGAAGACTTGATTTAATCTAAGGAAATATATTTTTAATAATAATTGCACTGTTAAAGAATACTTAACAGCTTATATTAGGTTCTCTGACACACCAGAAAGTGCTTCAGCAGTGGCTGCCTGGTTATCTTTCCTAAATCTCAGAGGAAAAATTATTCATTAGGAAAAATAAATACTGAACCAGTTGCCTCTATATTTGCAAATCAAAAGTTCTATGTTTCTAGAGGCTTGTGGGTTTTGTGCAGATGATAACATAAGCTATTAAGTACAATAATCCTAAGACCCTACTTAGAAAATGCCACATTTTTCCTCCTGATGGAAAAATAGCATTATTAAACAATATTTTCTTTGTGTGGCATTCTGACAGCCTCAGATGCATGAAGTATTTCAGCAGAGAAGAGATTAGATTAACCACTGTTAAAATACTTTACAAGGAAGTGGAGGAGGTCCAAGACTTGATTTACAATCTGGCCTCCTTGGCATAAAAAATAATGAACGACAGAAAAAAGAAAGACATTGAAAATACTCTCTTCATGCTCCAATTAGAGTTACAATCTTCCCTTCCAATGGGAAAGATAAGGAAGAAGATCATGTCTCCTAGATTCCAGGAGCTTCAGTCCCTTCGACCTCCACTTTCACACATGATGCCCCTGTTGGAATGATAAAAAATACTAAACATTTACATAATTATTTTTAAAAGAATGTGTGTGGTTGGGGAGTGAAAAGGACATATGATTAAACATCTCTATGGTTAGAGAAACTTACGAGTGAAAAGAGTGTGTTTAGTACTCTTTCTCTTTATATTGATAAGGAACACAAAAGTAAACATGATAGACCCCCAGGAGTAACCAATGTGTGTGTGTGTGTGTGTGTGTGTGTGTGTGTGTGTGTGTGTGAATTAAGTGACTATTTACAGAAGGGTAGGCAGAGTTAAGGGAAACAACAACGAATGGTCAAGTACTCAGTGCTGATAACAGCAAGAAGCCATTGTCAACCCTAGGCCTGAAAGGAAAAGGGGAGGGAGTTCTTACTAGACCAACTGAGAAATGTGACTATGCCTGCAATGTATGGGGTGCACCTGCAGGGGTCCTACCCACTCTAATGCAGCTGCCTCAGTTAAGGAGAGAAGAGTTGAAACAAAGGAAGAAGAATCAGAGTAGTCTGATAATGACATGGGCTTTGGCCTTTTTTAATTAAACCTCTTTTGTAACACATTAAAAAAACCAAAGTCTGAAAATAAACAACCATCATCCCACTAAATGATGTTATGAGAATACTATCTAACTAAAAAACATTAGAGAATATTGAAAGCAAAGGAGTGGGAAAACATATACTATCTAAATACCAACCCACTGATATAGTTCTACTGGTTTACAGGTTGTCCAAACTGGTTTTAAGGTAAAAGTATTATTAGATATGAATAAATTCAGTACATATCGATAGTAATAGAAGAGTGAGCTCATCAGAAAAATACAACTTTTTTATTTGTATGTTGCTAAAGCACAGCTCCAATATATAAAGCAATATGTCTATAAATATATTCTTTTAATAGTTTATCAATGAAGAAAAAATTGCTCTATTCCAAACTGAAGAATGTATGTTGCTTTCTTAGAAAATATATGTGATTTGGTCTCATATTAGACTACCAAAATGTATTAACAAATGTCAATGAATTGATATCTCAATTTACAAACACCTCTTGATTACTCATACATGAAAGGAGAAATAATGTTCATAAAACCAAATTATAGTTTTAATGCTAGATATCAATGTTTGTGTCATGCAGCTAAAGCAATAGAGCGACATTTCTAACATTAAGTATGTACGGTAAATGAGAAAAAGTGAACTAAATGAAGGAAAAATAAAATTAAAACAAAATTAAATAGGGAATAAAGATATAGTAGGCAAAAGCCATATATTGTCTTCTGTAAAAGAATAAAATTTACAAACCTCTGGTGATACTGATGAAAAGAGAGAGCGAGAGAGAGGCTACAAATATACAAATAAGCAATAAATCAGGGCCATAACCACAAATGCTAGCAAGTTCGAAAACAGGTGAAATGAACAAATTGCTAGCAAAAATATTACCAAAACTGAGTAAAAAAACACATCAATGGTCCTATAAGCATTTTTTTAAGGTGAACCATACATATACTTTATAAAGTGATCCCCCTAATATTCCTAGTGCCAACCCAGCACCATACATATCTAGTTATTATAATACTAGAGGCCCTGTGCACAAAATTTGTGCATGGGGGTGAGGGGTGATGGTGTCCCTCAGCCCAGCATGCACCCTCTCCAATCCAGGACTGCTGGCTCTTAACTGCTCACCTGCCTGCCTTTCTGATTGCCCCTAACCACTTCTGCCTGCCAGCCTGATCACCCCCTAACCACTTCCATGCCAGCCTGATGTCTAACTGCTCCCCTGCCAGCCTGTTTGCAGCCAACTTCCCTCCTCTGCCAGCCTGGTCACCCCTAGCTGCCCTTCCCTGCAGGGTTAATCACCCCCAACTGCCCTCCCTTGCAGGCCTGGTGCCTCCCAACTGCCCTACCCTGCTGGCCATCTTGTGGTGGCCATCTTGTGTCCACATTTGGGCAGGATCTTTAACCACATGGGGGGAGCCATCTTGTATGTTGGAGTGATGGTCAATCTGCATGTTACTCTTTTATTAGATAGGATTATTGACTATATTCCCTTAAAAAAGTAAATCATTATATTTAGAAACTCTTTCTGCAAAGTATCAAGCCCAGATGATCTATTAAACACTGCAGGAACTGATAAATCTAAACCTTCACAAATTCTCCCCAAATTCCTCAGCTCATTTCAGTGGGAGTTATAACCTGGCTGCCTATACTAATAAGGATTGTGTGAGAAAGAAAAATTATAGGGCAACTCCCTCATGAGTATGGATGTGAAAACTGTAAACAGGTCATTAGTAAATGAAACCAACATTATACAATATTCACAACATGTCATGACTAAGTTGGGTTATTTTAGGAATACAAGGTTGTTTTAACATTGGAAACATTAGTTATGTAACTCACCACATTTAATATGTAAGGGATGAAAAAACATCTCAGTAGATGCAGCAAACAGATTTACCGTATTTTTCGGACCATAAGACGCTCCGGACCATAAGACGCACCAGTTTTTAGAGAAGGGAAATGAAGAAAAAAAGATTCTGAAACAAATAGTGTCCTAAAATATTTTATGTGCATTAAAACCCATCATCACAGTCATAAACACATGTAATCAACCCTGTAAAGTAAACAGCAGCATTTAGAACCATTTTAGAGCCGGGCAAGCACACAGAGACCACACAGAGCCGGGCAAGTAAAAAAACTTTTTTTTTAAAGTATATGTGTAGGCTATATTTGGACCATAAGACGCAGGGACTTTTTCCCCCCACTTCTGGGGGGAAAAAGTGTGTCTTATAGTCCGAAAAATACGGTAATACAATTCAACGATTCCTTATAAAAACCCTTAGCAAAATAGATATGAAAGGGACTTTCCTAACCTGATAAAGGGTATTGCAAAATATCAAAGGCTTGCTTAGTCATCCTGTGTTGTCCAGATAAGACTGCCCACTCTCATTAAACATGATAACAGGGGTCCTAGGCCATGTATTTGAGCTAAAGGAAGCTACCATAAGGGTTGTAATTGAACAAATACATTTATTGTTCTCAGTTAATGTGATTTTGTACATAGAACCTACAGCCACACTTTTGAAATAAACAAGGATGTTTGGCAGGATAGCAGTTACATTTAAATCCACTGCAAGAAACATAAACTAAAAGAATATGAATGGAAAGATAGCAAGTTTTATGTTTTCAAACTTAGTGAAGGGGCACAGGTGGCTAGCTCCCTCCCCCAAGCTCAGCTCTAGAGAAACCACAGAAAAAGAAGCCTGCATGGGTTAGAATGACTAAAGGAAAATCTGTGGGCAATCCCTGGGGACACAGAAGGCTCTTGATTGGCTGTTGTAGGCTGGAACTAGAGTCAGCAGATGCAGTGGTGGAATCATATTTTTGGGGGGAGAGTTTTTAAGTTCTTTCTTGCCTCTTTCCCACATTGTGTGGAGACAAAAATCAACTGATTGGTCAGGCTTGGCCTTTGTCTAGAACTGTTATAGCCCTTCTGGGGGGTGAAACTGATTAAAATAATTACAACTCTGCCAGCATCTCTTGGGGGAACTCCTCCATGCTCCCCTGCCACCTCATAGGACTATAGCACTGCTTCTTCAAAGTATTTACTATAGGAGAATATTTTTTTAAAAATTATGTTTTATTTTTCAATTATAGTTGATATGTTATTTTATACTAGAGGCCCAGTGCATGAAATTTGTGCACAGGTAGTGACCCTATCAGCTGCCGGCCAGTACCTCCCTTCCCCCTGCTGCCTGCTGCTGATGCTGGCCTGGGCCAGCCAGGGGGAGGGGCCACAGGAGGTTGGCTGGTGACCCCCCCCTGATTAAACTCCTGGTCATTCCTGATTGATGGGACAATTTGCATATAAGGCTTTAATTATATAGGATTAATTTTAGGTGTACAGCAAAGTGATAAGACATTTATAAAATTTACAAAGTAACTCCCTCATAAATCTATTGGAGAGGCAACAATTGTGATCGTCAGAAGGAAGGTGGGATGAGTAGATTGCAGTGAATTAATGCTCCTCACCCTTGAAGCTTTTAATGGAATTACGATTGGATGCATGTTGGACCTTCTAATTATACTCTTCATCCTCTAACCTCTAAATTTTCTCTTCATATTTCTGTATTGTTTATATATTCTGTTTCTATTTTCTCTTTAAAATATGTTGTTTACCCCTCCTTTTGTTAATTTCAATAAATATTTTTTTTATTTCTAGATTTTCTAATCAGTTCTTTTTCAAATGTGCCTTTTGGTCATAATTTTGTCTTTTTATACTTTATGAGCTCATTATTTTATATATGTGTACTTCCAATTTTCTTTCTGGTTGCTAGTCTATTATCTCAAGTTATTGTGTTTTAATTTCTCTGTTGGGTGTAATTGAGAATTCTCACTGATGGTAATCATTTCCTATAATGTTTTATTTGTAAACTAACATCTAGTGGGACTTTGTCTTGTCCTCCCCCTTCCCCCCGTGATGCTTGGGAAAAGAAAGCATTCATCCAAAGCAGTTTTGTCTTTGCTTTGGCCAGAAGCTTAGGGTGTTACCATCCTAGGACTAATGTTTACTGTGAATTTTTCAGTTTGAGGGTTTGTGTGGATATGAAAAATTAAACTTTCATGAGATGTAGAGCCCAAGCTGAGGGAGCTTCCCCTTTAACCTTCTGTATTTGGTGGGCAGATCTTTCATTGTAGATCCTTTCACTAAAGGTGCAGTCCTCCCAAATTCTTGTATTCCTCTGTCTCAGTTCCATCTTGCTCTTCACATGGACGTTAAAATTCTGTCCCTTTAATTACTGGTGCCAACAAGCACCACCGCTTCCATTTGTTTACATTTTAGATATACAATAAATATCAGATAATAAGTGTAGTATGGTTGATACAGGGCAGCATAGAGAGCAAATGAAGATATTTAGAGGAAAATATGACTCTTGTGTCTCTCATTCATCTATTAAAAACTAGAGGCCTGATGCATGAAAATTCGTGCAAAAGTAGGCCTTCCTTCTCTTGGCTGCTGACAACGGCTTCCCTCAGGCCACTGGCAGGCACCTGGGACTTGGGCTGCTTCCCTCAGGCCACCTGCAGGCACCCGAGACCTGGCTGGCTTCCCTCCAGCCCAGCTTCGTCAGGAAGGACATCCGGAATGACAACTGGAAGACACCCAGTCTAACTAGCATATTACCCTTTTATTATTATAGATTAGTTCCTCACTCAATACACATAGGGTTATCCCTGCAGTGTATTTCTTTCTAGGAGGGAGGTTTCTTGGGCAAATATCTTTAATTGTATACCCAGAGTTTGAGCACCATCCAGGCATATTAAATATAATACTTGGTATGAGTTCACTAAGCAGAAAAATGATTTATTTTCTTGATAAATTCAGATATTCTAAAGCTGTTATCTAAGAGGTACAATTGTTTGAGTGATGTGAAAATTACATAGTTGAATTATTCCAAGGTAATTCAAATGCAACAAAGAAGTGAAGCATGCGTGAATGTGTGTATTTAAGTAATGCAGCCCAATTTTGCCATACTACTCTATATGAGTATTGTAGGATTTGTAATGCCCAACTGATAAACACACAGTTATAAAATTTCAATAATACAGATGAAATTTTAATTAGGGGTCATTTTATTTTTCAGGTGCAATTTATGCATTTAATAGTACTACTGCTATTAAAAGCCTATCTTGTAGCATTCTACTATATAAAAATATTGTATATGTTATTTTTAGATGGTGTTTCTGTGATCCAATATTGCATATTCTTTTAGAACTAAATTATTTATAACATTATAATGGTCAAAAATATGGAACTGTGCTCCGTCTAAGCTGTTCTTTTCTTTCTAGCTGTGTTTGCTTAACATTTATTTTTAGCAAGTCTATATCTTTATACTAGTATTCTGTTTATAAACACTTTTTAAAGTCACCTAAAGCCAGAACACAAAGCATTAAATCCAAATTATACCAAGGTTAGGACTACAGAGAGAAAAAATGTTTATATCTAATTGAAGTGGCATTTATTTGTAAAATTTCTGTGCTTTATTAAATCATTTATAAAAATGTTAAAGTTTGGCTTAGTTGCAAATTCCACTGAGATAAAACACACAGGAATATCACAGTCTTCATTATTTCTATGGTATTTATGACTCTAGAAAAGCAACCATGCTAAAATAATGTAGTTTGAGCCTGTGGTGAGTCATAGATTAAATGATGCCTCGGTTGTTCCCGATATTTAGATTTTTATCAGATTTATAACCTTTCTGTTTCTCTATCAGATGAGTATGTATGAGGACAGTAAGCAGGCTTTGTGTGACTATAGTTGTGATTCTGTATCATATCAATAAAGCTATCCTGAATCGGTAGTGCTGTAGTAAGACTATTACTATGTAATTACCATGAACATTAATATCTGTTTCATTAGTGTGTACGGAAGTGACAAGGCTCTAGAAACCAGAACAAATATGTATAACGACCTCTGATTTAAAAAAATATATATTTTATTGAATTTTTGCAGAGAGGAAGAGAGAGGGATAGAAAGCTGGAAACATCGATGAGAGAGAAACATCGATCAGCTGCCTTCTGCACACTCCCTACTGGGGATGTGTCCGCAACCAAGGTACATGCCCTTTACCAGAATCAAACCTGGGACCTTTCATTCCGCAGGCCGACTCTGTATTCACTGAGCCAAACAGGTTTTGGCAGACCTCTGATTTTTTTTGGGGGGTGGTTGTTGAAGAAGGGTATCCTCATTGGCTAAGAATCACTTTAGTGGGTTAGTGTGTGACTTGAAGACTATGTGTTTGCAACGTGTGAATCAATGGCTTATTGCGGTAGTTATTTTAACACTCGCTATTTCCTAATGGGCCTCACAGGCTTTGCTTATAGACCTCTGAGATAAGTAAGATGAGATTGCTAAATTATGCCACCTGTCCTAATGGCAGCTGTTTGTAGTGATTTTAAATGGCAAATTATTTTGGAGGGAGTAGTTCCACTGAGAATTTTTAGTAAAGAAACATAGACTTTACTCTGCTTTCCTCATTAGACCAACACATCTTGTTCTACAATGAAGAAAAAAAAAAAAAATGACTGCCTAATAATGGCTAGGGTTTGCGCTTCTGTGAACCAAGGGTTTTGTGTTGGATGTTGGTTGGTTGGTGGATAAAAGAACAGTACAGAATTTTCTACCCTTTCCTGGGGGCAAGGGGGAGAGATCAACCAAAGGATTTGTATGCCGGTATATAAGCCTAACCAATGGGCACAGACACCAGGGGGGGTAAGGGCATGAGTAGGGGAATGGGGCAGCAATGGGGGGAGTAAGGACACATGTAATACCTTAATAAAGAAAAAAATACTTGAACCTTCTTGAAAACAAAACAAAACAAAACAAAACATCAAACAAAAACAAAGTAGTACAAGTACACTATCACTCCCACATTATGCGTATTTATGCCCTGCTGAAAAATGGGTTACACACCATGAACTAGCAACCAGTGAGTAATTCCTTAGTAGGATCCTGGGTCCATTTCTTCTTTTACTAAATCAAACCATTGATGCTTATGAGTAAAGATGAAAGCTTCTGAAGTACTTAAGTCTTGCATTTCAGGAAAGGAATCTAGAGTTATTCAGCTTTCTCAAGCACGGATGCCTATAAACAGGATTTATGTAATGCACTTTAGCTCACTAACATATGATAGCTTGAAAATTTTACATAAATAAATTAGAAAATACATAAAGGAGCCCTAACTGGCTTGGCTCAGTGGATAGAGCATCGGCCTGCAGACTCAAGGGTCCCAGGTTTGATTCTGGTCAAGGGCATGTACCTTGGTTGCGGGCACATCCCCAGTAGGGAGTGTGCAAAAGGCAGCTGAATCGATGTTTCTTTCTCATCAATGTTTCTATTTTATTTTATTTTATTTTATTTTATTTTATTTTATTTTATTTTATTTTATTGATTTTGTACAGAGAGGAAGGGAGAGAGATAGAGAGTTAGAAACATCGATGAGAGAGAGTCATCGATCAGCTGCCTCTTGCACACCCCCTACTGGGGATATGCCCGCAACCAAGGCACATGCCCTTGACCGGAATCGAACCCGGGCCCCTTCAGTCCCCAAGCCGACGCTCTATCCATTGAGCCAAACCGGTTTTGGCTCATCGATGTTTCTAACTTTCCATCCCTCTTAGCCTCCTCTGTGTAAAAAAAAAAAAAATCAATAAAACATACATTTAACAAAAAGAAAATACATGAAGGTAAAAAAACAAAAACAAAAACAAAAACTTAGAAGGATTTTAGGAACTCGTGTGGAGTAAGAACTAAAGGTCACCATGATTGTTGTTTGCAATAGGCTGACTTTATTAGGATAATGTAGTTTTTGTCAAAATTTACACAAAGTAGATGTTTTTTCTTATTAAAACTCAATCTATTAGAAAAGACTTCAAACAAATTAGGTATATATTTTTTAAATCTAGATGCTGACTCATTTTCTTTTAAATCTTTCAACCTTTTCATTTAGAAAACATTCTGTTTAAAGGAACAGCTTCAGGTAGGTAGGAGACAGAAATTTGAACTGCAACAAACACATGGCATTTAGCAGGCAATTGACTTTTCAACCTGAACCTTAGCAGTCTCTTCCATATGTGGCATTCTATTTTATTAACATAATTTAAAATAGGGCTGTTCTGGATTGTCATTTATGCAGATGAAAGTTCCCATCTAATGCAAATAACTGCTCATTTATTTACCTATGTTATAGCTCTTAGTGACAGTATGATCAGCCAGAAAATAGGGCTACAGGTCTTATAAAAATAGACAATTATGTACCCTTTCAGAAATCTTTGGGCTGGTGTCAGGATGTCCCCTCACTCAGCAGTGGAAACTCTTAAGCTTTCTTGATTGGTTGATATTATTTCAGGAACCAGCAGCAGCTCCCCACTCCCCGCCCCAGTTAGCTGCTTCAGATTCCAAGGACTTGACAATTTGTTTGCAGAGAGGAAAGGATTTTAACTGAGCATTTTTCAATCAAAACTGTTTCTGAGTGAAATAAGTCAGTCAGAGAAAGACAAGGACCATATGATGTCACTTATATAAGGAGTCTAAAGAGCAACATAAATGAGCAAACAACATAGAAACAGACTGATAGATACAGAGAACAGACTGAAAATTGCCAGAGGGGAGGGGGTTGTGGGATAGATAAAAGAGGTAAAGGGATTAAGAAGTACAAATTGGTATTTATAAAATAGTCACCGTGATTCTTGTTTGCAATAGGCTGACTTTATTGATGATTGTTATTCTGAGAGGTGAAAGCTGATATCTCATTGTGGTTTTAATTTGTATTTCTCTGATGATTAGTGACATTGAGCCTCTTTTCATATGTCAATAAGTCATCTGTAAAAATATTATTTTGATATGCTATTTATCCTTTTAGTTTTACATATTTTTATTGATTTCAGAGAGAAAGAGAGAGGGAAGGAGATAGAAACATCAATGTTGAGAGAGAGTCATTGATCAGCTGCCTCCTACATGGTCCCCACTGGGGATCAAATCCGCAACCCAGGCATGCGCCCAGGAATTGAACCATGACCTCTTTGTTCATAGGTTGACACTCAACCACTGAGTTATGCTGGCCAGGCTATCCTCTTATTTTTTAACATTTTAAAATTTGGTGTAAGAAGTGAGATGAGAGGTTATCTTTTATTTCTTTAAATCATAGACAGTTTTTCTAACATCATTTATTATCTAATTCATTCTTCCCTCAGAATATGAAAGACCATTTTTATCACACATAAAATACTATAGATTTTGGAGCTTCTGAGCTTTCTATTCTAATTCCTTGATCTAAGTATATATAAACCTGCAATGGCTGGATTTTTAATTAGTGTGGTTTTGTGTTATAATTGATAGGGCAAGTCTATCCTTATTCTTGTCAAGCGAGTCTTGACTTTTAGTGTGCATTTATTCTTTGAACTGATCTGTAAAGTCATCTAGTCAATATAAGAATATTCTGTTTGAATTTTTATTGTAATTGTATCAACCTTTCAGGTTCATTTGGGGAAAATTATTTGAAACTTTGAATACTCTTAGAGGAACACAGTATAATTTTATATTTATTCAGTATTCATTTGTACTGCTAAGTAAAATACTGTAATTCCTTTCATATACATTTTACTTGCTTTTGTTATAAAGATACTTTGTTACACTCTCTTCCTAAGTTTTTAATATACTTTATTGCTAGGTAGAATTTAATATTCACAATATTTTATAACTGGTATTTCTGGCATATGGGACATATTTTTTAATAAATTGTCACTTACCACCCTACTGAGTCTCTTATTAGTTTTAATTGTTTTCAGATGATTCTCTTGGAATATTTCAAAGATAATCATTTGCAACTAATTTCTGTTTTGTCTGTTTGCAAAATTATATCTGTTGGTGCTTTTATTTATCATATGGCATTTTCTAGATCTTCCAAGACAATGTTGAATAAAAATGATAATTGTTAGCCCTATATTCTCCATAAATTCCCTCTTTCCCTTATTCAAAAGATTTATTAAGTGCTTCTGAATTCTGGACTTAAGGTTAATGCAATTCCAGTAAAAATTTAAACAATATTTTTCATATTGACTAAATGACTTTAAAGGTCATTTCAAAGAATAACTGCACAAGGCCATAAGGGAACTTCACTGATTAAAACACACAATGTTTGCATTCATGCATGCATTACCTTCAAAGGCACTTACATTCTGGTGGCGTGAGACAGTCAACAAATAAACAATAAATACAGTTTTACCCATTAATAAGTGATAAGGTTATGAAGAAAATACAATTAAGTAATGCAATAGAGAGCACTATGGACTGCGTGTGCTATTTTATAATTGGAAAAGACCTTGCAGAGGAGGTGACATTTGAGATGAGATTTATGAAAGGAAAAGGCAACTACTGTATATGAAAAGCTAGTGGAAGAGCATTGCCAGGATGTGAGCTGCAAATGCAAGAGCTCTGAGATAGAACCGGCATGTCACATTGAAGGGACAAGAAGGTTAGTGTGGCTGGAATGTGGATGGTGGCTGTGAAACAGGTAGACTTTGGGGTCAGAAAAGTACAGTGCAGGTGCTCTGTGCTCCTCTAATTCCAAAGGGAAGCCACTGGAAAATTTGAAGCAATGGACATAAAATTTGGCTTTCAGAATGTTCTGTCTGCTGGGTGGAATGGACAATAGAGGATTGAGAATGGAAAAGGAGACTCATTTGAAGTCTTTGTCATTGTTCACATGAGAGGAGTTGAGAGATTACAATGACAATGTGAAAAATGGTCAGGCTCAGCATACATTTTGGCATTCATGACAATGGGATTTGCTGAGAGATGGCAAGTTACAGGTAATGAATGGCACATTAGGGTGCAAATATGGAAGGTGCGTACATCTCTGGTCTAAGTCACTGGTTGGCCAGTGGCCAGAGGCCAGAGAAAGTGGAGGTATGAGGAGAAGTGGATGGATATTAAGGGCAAAGGCCAATAGTTCTGGTTTACAGATGTTAAAGGGTAAAAAAATCAAATCATCATGAGAAGGTTATGAATCATCAGCATACAGATCTTTAACTCTATGGGACTGAGTGAGGTCACCCAGGGGGCATATATCAAGAGCAGAAAGAAGTAGGTAACATTTATAGGTTGGGAAGATAAGTGGAGATTAGTGAGACTGAAGAAAAACTATGAGCATCAGGCACTGTATTAGGCACTATGGATTTAGTCAATAGAGTGGTGGGCAAAACCCAACATGGCTTCTACTCTCATAGTGCTTATGGTCTAGCTTAGTCTAATTTTGTTTCTAATGCTGGTGGTAAAGCTTCTAATATTTCATGATTAAACATAATGATGTGGGTAGGTGTTGGTTTTGATAGATATACTTTTAATATCAAGCAAGTATGCTCCAATTTCTAATTTAAAAGGAGATTTTACTATTTGAAAATCATGAATGCTTGTTGAATTTTATCATATGCCCTGTCAACTTCTATCAAACTGATCATACATTAATAGACATCCAAAAGTTAAACCAATTTTGCATTTCTGAAGTAAACCGATTCAGTCATGGTGAATTAATTTTAAATCCTCTGATAGATTGACTTTGCTATTAGTTTATTTAAGGTATTTTGCTTCCATGCTTATTCGTATTTTGGCCTCAGTTTATACTACTACCCTTTAAAGGATTTGGTATGATGGTTTTGCTAACTTCATGAAATTGATACAAAGACTCACTTTTATTATTTTTTGATTTGCTTAAATTACACAGAAATTACATATTCCTTTAATATTAATCTTCTTTTTCTCCCAGAGAACATCTGGATTCCAATATTTTTTTCACCTATGAATATTGTTTAATTAAAAATGTTTAACTTTTCTTGGTCAGTTTTGCCAATTTATAATTTTATATTTATATTCTTTATTTTAATCTTTATTGTTGAAAGTATTACATAGGTTCCCCTTCCTCCCCCCATTGACCCCTTCTAGCCCTCCCCTGCCCCCTGTACCAGGTCTTCACCATGCTATTGTGTGTCCATGGCCTATAAATATATGCATGCACATTTTTTGGATGATCTCTTCCCACTAACCCACCCATCCCCGCCTTCCCTCTGAGATTCCACAGTAGTTATTTTCGCCTACACTTTATTAATTTTATATATGGGCTTCTTAGGGTCATTAATCTGTATATAGTTTATACATGAAGTTTGGGTTCTGGTTTAATTGCAATTACTCTAAATAGAATGTTTAATTTCCCAAATGACTATAATTTCTTATTTTTTGGTATTAATGTTCAGTACATAAGTAGTAAGTTCTACAGTGATCTAAGGTCCTATATGATCTGTTTGTTTTTTTGGTAAATATTCCATACATTCTAAAAATAGAATTATTTCATGCTTATGTGATTTGCCAATTATTTACACTGGTATTTGAATTATCCCATCATGACTTTTACTTTTAATTTTTTCTTTTAATTTTAATATTTCACTTCAAATAACTTAAAATATTCAATCCTACTTTTCCAAATGGAACATTGTATTTAGTTCTGGATGTCATTTTTAAGAAAAAAAAGTCTCAAAATAGATCATCCTATATAATAAAAGGCTAATATGCAAATTGTCCCCTTGACCAGGAGTTTGACCTGGAGTTCAACCAGAAGTTCAACCAGGAAGTGTGGCTAGCTGGCCAACTGCCCATGGCTCCTTCCCCCAGCTGGCCCACCCCATCCAGCTGATCAGGGTGGGCTGGCTGGACCCCACCCATGCATGAATTCATGTACCAGGCCTCTAGTAACTATATAAAAGAGTGATCAGAATGGTCAAGGAACCCAGGCATGTCTCTTGGTAACAAGTAAAAGGAAATCGAGGCATTTGAATGTCAAATGGGCATAACTGCTTTCCATATGGTAAGGTTGATCGGTATAACTTCAAATAGAGAACAGGGAAATATATGGAGAAATAAGGAAGCTGATTTTGTCTCAGGATAAGGACAATATTCTGGTTTCAAAATGGAATTGAAAGATCCTGGAGGTGATGAAATTCCTATCACTGAGCGAGGCCAGGCTATGGTGGGAGAATTTAAGTGTTGGATCAAAGGTAGGATTAGAAGATTCTCTCTGTGTGTTTCTGAGGAGACTTGTTTTTTTACCATTGTATATTTCTCAGTCACACTTTTTCATGTGTAGATTATTACGTATTTTAAAAGGCTGAATTTAGTATTGCTGGTCAAGGCTCTGCTGTCTCCTGTGTAACCGTTTGGGACAACAAACAAGGGCAGAGCATATACAGATTTCCTCGCTCTACCTGGTGTGTGTGACTGGCAGAATCTGAAATAGCAATCACTCTGATTGTGGAATTAAGAATTACAGCAGTAAATGGGATTTTAAAGACCATTTTAAATGGACTTCCCAGCCAGGCATATCACAGGCCTTGAAGCTATATTTCTCATTATAATAGTCAAATGCAGTTTCTTTTTAAATCTGCCAGTTTTTTCATAGAATATGGTTTTCTTCTTATGGTATCTAATATGTTTTTTAATCTTCTAAGATACTTTTTATTAATTTAAACATTTTGTGGTGTATTCATGCCTTTTCATGTCACATCATGTTTTCTGCTTTTTTTTTTTGTCATATGAAGTTTTTCATGATGGATCATGTCCTCATTAAAAAAACCACAACACCTATTTTAACATCTTCAGCAGGAACTGAATAGCCTGGGCTATTGAAACATGAGCAGAGTGAATTCCTGGTTGTTTCTTTTGTCACCTCTTGGGTATTACTGGCTTAGGACTAATCTTGATGTTACTATCTCAGCCTAGACAATCCAGCATCACTAGAGAGGACACATTTGGACTCTAAATCCATGTGTGATACCATTTTGAAATCTCACTTTCTCATGAAATATCCTTGCCCATTTAGACGCAGGGGTCTTCAAACTTCTCTCATTATGAGAATCACCTGGTGGAGGTGTTAAAACACAGATTCCTGATAGCACTTCTTATAGTTGGGATCCGGGAATCTGTGTTTTAACAACTCCACCAGGTGATTCTCATAATGAGAGAAGTTTGAAGACCCCTGATTAGAGTCAAAAGGCTGAGGCAATTTTTCTTGCCATTTTCCTAGAATGGCGGAGGGGAGGGGGTTCTTTTTGAATTGTTAGTATATAGAAATGTTGTATTTTTCATGAGCATTGCTAGGTGTTATTGCAAGAGCAATTTTATATTAGCCATACTGATAGTTCTAAAAATTGCAGGGACCTGCGTTTTTGGTCTGTTTCAGTTGCTAAATGGTGAATTTATTATGGGGAATAATTTCTAGTCCTGAAAAATACACTAGCTGATGGATAGTTGATGTTTGAGGAATACAAAAAGGATACTAATATTTATTTATTTATTTTTGCTTCTTGTTTGTTGGGCACTGTTCTAGATACTTTCACATCTTATTGCTAATTCAATTCTCATACCAACATTTCAACTGCGCAATATTATTCTTCACATTTACTGTGAGGGAACTAACATTAATGGTCTGATTGGCTTTGGTTCATGCTGGCAACCAGTGCCATCTTGAATACAAACCAGGCCTTCTGACTGCAAGTCCAGTGGATTTTGTTTGAGATTGCATTGTATCACATCCTTAACATTTACCTGTCATTAATAAAATTAGAATATGAATGCATCTTTATTATTGCAAAATATTCTTAAAGGCATTGTCCATACTGTTGTTTGATTCTCCTCATATATAGCCCTGGTAATAAACTCATTCAAATTGAATATCAGTAATGTATTTGTCTCTTATAAAATCTATTATAAAATGATGGTTGCCTACTTTGCCCTCATATTGGACAAGGATTTTCATGACTCTTGCCTAGAAGAAAGTTTCCCTAGCTCTAGTTAGGTGCAGTGGATGACAGGACAGATTTATAATCTTGGTGTTTAAGAGTAAAGGAATCTATCTGTTTTCTGTGTCCAAGGAAAAGGATATCTGAAAATATATTTCAGAGAAAGTCTTGAACATAATACTTTTAAGTATTTAACAGAGGAATACAATGCTTAACATAGCTTATGGGCTAAAACTTGGGAACCCATGAGGCATCATATTTGGGGGGAGGGGCCTTTTATGGAACACCTGCTGTTAAATCCAGGGCAGAAAAGGAAATTTCACAAGCACCAAACTTTTAAAGATAAAAATTGTGTAACCCTCGTGTACTTCATGCCTTGATTGACAGGAAGCTCAGCAGTAAATTTAATGCTCAAATTACAATAAGTATATTAGGCCAGTATATTTGCAAGGAGGTTAAGTTGGTACCAGATTATGGACAAACTTATGGTGATACAATAAGTAGTTAGGATTTTGTCCTGAAGTTGATGGGCAACCACTGAGGTGGTTGGTATGGTAATTCATACTTTCAGAATCACTCTGTGCCATTTTGGAGGGTAGATTGGAGCAATAAGACCCAGAAATCAATAAGACCAATGAATAGAGTATTACAATAATCTTTTGGAAAGGATGTGGACTTGACCTATGGCATTGGCAGAGAGTCATAAAAATAGTGGATGGCGGGGGATGGGGTCATAGCATGGACTCTAGATTGTTGGCGTAGGCCATTTAGTAGATCTAGTGGCTATTTAAAAAGAATTAAGGAATGCAGGCAATGAATATGGATGACCACCCAAATATAAGCTAGGAGTGCATTAAAAAAATCTTTCATTCTGATGATCCAAGGTCAAACAAAGAGAGAAAAGCCTTTCTCAAAATCTAATGTGCATATTTAATAACAGGGGATCTTGATACTTGGGATTCTTAGTTGGTATGCATCTCTAACATTTCCTCAAGAGATGCTAATGCTACTGGTCCTCAGAACCAACTTTGAGTAGCAAGGCTGTAGCCATCTACTGTACTCCAAATACCACCTAATCTTTGTTTTCACCTGTGATTCTCTTGTATTTGCTTGGTACCAAACCTCGGCTCTTAGTTCTCTTCTCTCAGTCCCTTTGATCAACAGCTGATTTTAAATGAGAACTTATGGCTTTATAATGGAACTCAGTTTGGTCAATTTTGTCCATCTACTTAAGTTATAGATTTGGGAATCATTGCACATATATCGAAGCACATTCTGTAGGTGTCCTGTCCATATATCCCTGTGCCTTAACATTGGTGGTGCAGACGTCCAATTGTATCTTTATGACTACAGATTTTTCCTAGTGTCCAGAGCCTCCTCTACTTATGTATCCATGTTTCTAGCAAGCTAGAAGAGCCAGACCAGTAGCCCTTGACCCATGCCTGATGTGAACTGGTGCATGTCTACCTGAAGTTCCTCATTTGTCAAATTGGATATCTCTAAGGCAAATCTTCTACATGGTTTCCTGGAATTCCCCAGTGGGTTTTATATCCAGTTAGCCCTAATGATAACTTGCTTGAAAATTCACCCTTTCTTAGCTACTTTCTTTTCCCTATCTCAGTTTTAAACTCCTCTAATTGATGTTTCCCAGGATCACCTCACAAATGCATTGCTTCTGTGTGGGCTCCAATGACATGGTTGTTCAAATGGAGTGCATACATTAAATCAGCCAGGAGAGCCCTAGCTTGTTTGGCTCAGTGGATAGAGCATTGGCCTGCAGACTGAATGGTCTTGGATTCGATTCTGGTCAAGGGCATGTACCTTGGTTGTGGTCCCATCCCCAGTAGGGAGTGTGCAGGAGGCAGCTGATTTATGTTTTTCTCTCATCAATTTTTTAAAACTTTCTATCCCTCTCCCTTCCTCTCTGTAAAAAAATCAATAAAATATACTTTTTTTTCAATCAATCAATCAATCAATCAATCACCAGGAGAGAATCTGTAGAATAAAAGAGAATATATCTGAGGAGGTAGGCCTGGGAAATATGATGTATAGCTCTGTGTCAAATAAAATAAATATGGAAAAGCAGAAGCCAAAGAGGTAGAATGGAAACAAGAGCAATCTTACTTTGCAATTAGTATTTTTCTGCTGAGTTCCAGGCTTACATATCCCACCAATTTCTGGTCAACTCAGCTGAACATTGAAGTTTCTATGAAGAAACCCAAGGGTTATCCTAAATTGTCCCCCATTACTATTCATATCTGACACACCACTAAACCCCAAGAAAAACTATTGCTTCTCCATTCCAAATAGCTGTTCAATGCAGTCATCCACTTCTCTTTACTGCCTCCACCCTCATTGAAGCCACCATCAAAGTGTTCCAAACTTTTTTCTCTGCCTCCTATTTTGACCTATTTCTCCATAAGAAAACCACTCTGGTCATGTTCCTATGCTGAAAGCAGTTCAAGGCTCTCCATTATTTTCCAAATGAATCCCAAACTAGCTAGTATGACAAACGTGCTCAGACATTTAGCCTTTTCTCTTACTGCTTTGCTCCTGACACTCCTAAACCCTAGCCGTCCTGAGCTACTAAAAGTTATCCAAAATTTTTTTTTTTTTGCTTCTGGGTTGATGTGTATACTATTCCCTTTTATGCAATTACCTTTTCTTAAATCTCTCCTTAGATAGCTTGAATAATTCTGCCAGACTCAGTTTGAATGGTACCTTCTATAGGAATCTTTCCTAACCTCCAATGTTGGACTGGAGTCCCCCATTATTACAATATTATTTTTCTATTTTGTTACATTACCATTCTGCATTATAATTATCTGGTAAATACTTTATTATTGCTATTAGATTCTAAACTCCCTTGAGCATAGAGACTTTAAAAATTAATTATTGTATTTCCTCTGCACAATAATTTTTTGACTGAATGAAAGAAACCATCAGTAGTTTCAAATGCTACAGAGAGTATTCAATCAAGATAACACTGAAATTAACTGAAGATAGCTTCTACAATGACAAGTTTATCAGGGTCTTCAGCAAGAGCGGCTATATTTAAATACGTAGTATAGTATTTGTGAGACTTTGGAGGTCAGTTTTGAATGGTGTATTATGATGACACAAGCCATAAATTTATTATTTTTATTGTTTAATGTATTACATATGTATACTTATCCTCCCCTTGCTCCCCACCCTCATCCCCCTCATGCCCTCACCCCCACCCCCTGGTGTCTGTGTTCATTGGTTAGGCTTATATGCATGCATACAAGTCCTTTGGTTGATCTCTCCCCCATATCCCCACCCTCCCCTACCTTCCTTCTGAGGTTTGATGGTCTGATCAATGCTTCTCTGTCTCTGGATCTGTTTTTGTTCATCAGTTTATATTGTTCATTATATTCCACAAATTAGTAAGAACATGTTATATTTATCTTTCTCTCATTGGCTTATTTCATTTAGCATAATGCTCTTCAGGTCTATCCATGCTGTTGCAAATGGTAGGAGTTCCATCCTTTTTACCACACATAGTATTCCATTGTGTAGATGCACCACAGTTTTTTCATCTACTCATCTGCTGATGGGCACTTAGGCTGTTTCCAGTCTTAGCTATTGTAAATTGTGCTGCTATGAGAATAGGGGTGCATATATCTTTTCTGATTGATGTTTCTAGTTTCTTGGGATATATTCCTAGAAGTGGGATCACTGGGTCAAATGGGAGTTCCATTTTTAGTTTTTTGAGGAAAATCCATACTTTTCTCCACTGTGGCTGCCCCAGTCTGCATTCCCACCATTAGTGTACCAGGGTTCCTTTTTCTCCACACCCTCTCCAGCACTTGTGGATGGTGATTTGTTGATGATAGCCATTCTGACAGGTGTGAGATGGTTCCTCATTGTCATTTTGATTTGCATATCTCAGATGATTAGTGACTTTGAACATGTTTTCCTATGTATCTTGGCCTTCAGTATGTCCTCTTTTGAAAAGTATCTATTGAAGTCTGTTGCCCATTTTTTGATTGGGTTGTTTATCTTCCTTTTGTTAAGTTGTATAGTTCTCTGTAAATGTGGGAGATTAATCAGAGATTAATTATCAGAGATAACATTGGCAAATATGTTCTCTCATGCAGTGGGCTTTCTTGTTGTTTTTGTTGATGGTTTCTTTTGCTGTGCAGAAACTTTTTATTTTGATGTAGTCCCATTTGTTTATTTTCTCTTGAGTTTCCATTGCCCTAGGAAACAAAACCAGACATGAAAGTGGCAAAATAATAACAGAACCCACAGAAATACAAAGGATTGTTAAAAAAAAATACTATGAACAACTCTATTCCAACAAAGTAGGCAACCTAGAGGAAATGGACATATTCCTAGAAAAATACAACATTCTAAAACTTAGGAAGATTCTAAAAATCTCAGTAGGCTGATGACTATGGAGGAAATTGAAGCAGTAATCAAAAAGCTTCCATCAAACAAAGGCCTGAAGTCAAATGGCTTCACAGGATTAGTTTTACCGAACATTCAAGTAAGAATTAAAAACCTATTCTCCTCAGACCATTCAAAAAAATTAAAGAGGAAGGAATACTTCCAAGCTCATTCTATGAACCCTGCATTACCCTAATACTAAAAACAGATGAAGATAACCCAAAGGGAGAGAATTACAGGCCAATATCACTCATGAACATAGATGCCAAAATCCTCAACAAAATTCTAGCAAATCTGATCCAGCAGTACAACAGAAAGATCATACACCATGACCAAGTAAGATTTATTCTGGGAATGTAAGGATGGTACAATATCCACAAATCTATAAACGTGATATATCACATAAACAAATTGAGAGATAAAATCACATAAGCATATCAATTGATGCAGAAAAGGCGTTTGACAAAGTCCAACACCCTTTCTTGATAGGGATCATAACTCAACATAATAAAAGCCTTATATGACAAAGCTATAGCCAACATCATACTCAGTGGGCAAAAACTAAAACTGTTTCACCTAAGAACAGTAACAAGATAGGGATGCCCACTCTCACCACTCCTGGTGGACATAGTAGTGGAAGTGCCATAGTGATTAGACAACAAGAAGGGGGGAAAAAAGGCATCCAAATTGGAAAGGAAGACATAAAACTGTCATTATTCACAGATGACATGATACATGATACTATACATAGAAAACCCTACAGACACCATCAAAACATTATTATGCTTAATAAATGAATTCAGCAATGTAGCAGGATAAAAAAATTAATGCCAATAAATTTATTGCATTTTTATACACCAATAGTGAATTTACAGAAAGTGAGATTTAAAAAAAATCCCATTCACCACTGTACAAAACAATTAAGATACTTAGGAATAAACTTAACTAAGGAAGTAAAAAATCTGTACTCAGAAAACTACAGGACACTGAAAAAAGAGATAGAGGAAGACATAAACAGATGGAGGAACATACCGTGTTCATGGATTTGTAGAATCAACATCAGTAAAATGCCATACTACCCAAAGCAATCTATAGATTCAATGCACTCCCCATGATAATACAAACAGCATATTTTTCATAGTGAATTATCCAAAAATTCATTTGGAATAAATAAAAGACCCTGGATATCTGCAGCAATCCTGAGAAAGAAGAATGAAGTAGGAGGTATCTCAATACCTGATATCAAGATGTATTACAAAGCCATGGTTCTCAAAACAGCCTGGTACTGGCACAAGAACATACATATAGTTCAATGGAATAGAATAGAGAACCCAGAAATCGACCCAAAACACTATGCTCAATTAATATTTGACAAAGGAGTCAAGAGAATACAATAGAGTAAAGACAATCTCTTCAATAAATGGTGTTGGGAAAATTGGACAGATATTGATACATGCAAAAAAAAAAAAAAAAGAAACTAGACCACCAACTTAAACCATACACAAAAATAAACTCAAAATGGGTAAAGAACTTAAATGTAAGACGGGAAACGATAAAATTCTTAGAGGAATCCACAGGCAGAAAAATCTCAGACATATGCCGAAGCAATATCCAAAACATGAAATTTTAATAAAATTGTTATGCATGGGAGAGATGTTTAGGAAATATTTCATGTATTCATTTTGGCCCAATTAGTTTTCAATTTGAGGTGGATGATAATGTCATGCTTTTTTTTCACATTAAGAAACACATTTTCTGCAATGATAATTTATTTTGCAAATATGTATTGTTATCCTTTAGCAGATGGTCAAAAACTAAGAATCACTTAGGCCAGGCAATTCTCCTTTTTTGGCCACTGCTAGTAACGTGACTGAGGGATATGCATTCATATATTCAGAGTGTGCGAATTCTTAAGCACTGTCTCAGCATCACTAAAGGATACCAAGATTTTGCTTGAGGGGTCATTAATTGATGCAGAATTTTGAAATAATCATATTTGGGGAGGTAACCCTAGCTCACTTCTCTTGGAAACATGGCACACAGGCTTGGGAAATTTATCCATCCTGTCTGTGGAGGTTTTCTAGCTTCCTGATACATAATATTAAAAAGAGGCCCCTAGAGTATGAATTATTATTGGTGTGAAGTGTCAAAAATGAGCACCATTTCAAGTATGCCTGAGGTATACTTCTTACAAATTTTACAGACACAGCTACATTTTATTCATGAAATTCCTCTTACAAAATGCTTGGAGCAATGCACACAAGTAATAAAAATGTTGGAAATATAATGAAAAGATTTTAAATTATATAAAGGAAGGAAACAATATATTTTAAACAGTTCTCAATCTACTTGGCTATCCTTATTTTTAAAAGATAGAACTAAAATGAATTAGAAACGATTGTTTGATTATTATTTTTCTATCATTTAGATAATCTTATCAATGAGGTTTTAAATATATATATTTTTATTTATTTCAGAGAGGAAGGGAGAAGGAGAGCGGGATAGAAACATCAATGATGAGAAAGAATCATTGATTGGTTGCCTCCTGTGGGGACTGAGTGGGCAACTGTGACCTTCTGGTTCATAAGTCAATGCTCAACCACTGAGTCACTCCAGCTGGGCAGTTGTTAGTGAATTTTGTAAAGAAAAACTTTGGCTCTAGTCTCAGAGATTGAGTAGAGATTTATCTCTTAGGGATATAATGACATCAGAGTGAGATAAAATTACTAATAGACTCAAAGTAATAATTTTTAAAGCCAATTATAATGATTTTGAATGGACATCAAATTATAGATAACCAGGAATTTAACTATATGAAATATAAGTCTAAGTGTTTATAGAGTTTCTGTCTCCTTGGTTTCTATGATATCTCTTTACAAGTGAGGTACAATTCATCAATTTATCCATTTTCATTCATTCAACAAATATTAATTGAGGCCTACAATGTGGTAGGCACTGTTCTAGCTATAAGACTTATGGAAAACAAGCCAGTCACTGTCCTTAATGAATTTATAGTTTAGGAAAAAATATAAACAAATGAATATCTATCTAATAAAAGAGTAATATATAAATTGACCATCACTCCAACACACAAGATGGCTGCCCCCATATGGACACAAGATGGCTGCCCCCATGTGGACATAAAATGGCCACCACAGATAGCCAGCAGGGGAGGGCAGTTGGGAGGGACCAGGCCTGCAAGGGAGGGCAGTTGGGGGTGATCAAGCCTGCAAGGGAGGGCAATTAGGGGTGACCAGGCCAAGAGAGGAGGGAAGTTGGGGGCCACCAGGCCTGCAGTGAAGGGCAGTTAGGGGGGACCCGGCTTGCAGGGGAGGGCAGTTAGGGGTGACCAGGACTGCAGGGGAAGGCAGTTAGGGGCAAACATGCGAGCAGGGGAGCAGTTAGGCATCAATCAGGCTGACAGGGGAGTGGTTATGGAGTGATCAGGCTGGCAGGCAGAAGCAGTTAGGGACAATCAGAAAGGCAGGCAGGTGAGTAGTTGGCAGCTAGCAGCCCTGGATTGTGAGAGGGATATCTGCCTGCCCATTTAGGATTGGGCCTAAACAGGCAGTCAGACATTCCTCGAGGGGTCCCAGATTGGAGAGGGTGCAGGCTAGGCTAAGGGACCCCCTCCACCCTGCACGAATTACATGCACCAGGCCTCTAGTGGTAAATACAATAATAATAGATAGTGATAAGTACTATGAGTGAAAATTAAATCAGGTTAAGAAGATAACATAGTAAATGTGTGACTATTATGTGGATAAAATGGCCAGGGAGTCATTTTATTCCCAAATAAATCAAAACATCCACAATTCCAAGGTATGAGTCAATAAAAGAAGTCTATTTAGAAAAAGTCATAAATTACTATTTTGGTAGATTTAATATTTGGTAACATGTTTAAATTTAGTGTTGTTTTTTTTCCCATTTTTTTGTCTCCCCCCAGCTTTATTGATATATAATTGACAAATAAAAATTTTATATATTTAAGTGGTACAATGTGATGTTCTGAAATTTCTATACATTGTGAAATGATTACCACAATCAAATTTATTAAATATATATCAATTCACATGGTTATCACTTTTAAGTTTGTGGGGTGAGAATACGAGATCTACTCACAACAAATTTCAAGTATATAGTATGCTATTATTATTATTATTTTTTAAAAATATATTTTATTGATTTTTTACAGAGAGGAAGAGAGAGGGATAGAGAGTTATAAACATTGATGAGAAAGAATCATCGATCAGCTGCCTCTTGCACACCCCCTACTGGGGTTGTGCCCACAACCAAGGTACATGCCCTTGACCAGAATCGAACCTGGGACCTTTCAGTCCACAGGCCGACGGTCTATCCACTGAGCCAAACCGGTTTTGGCATAGTATGCTATTATTAACTAGAGTCATCATATGGTACATTAGATCCCAAGAATTTATAAATCTTATAATTGAAAGTTTATACCCTTTGATAAATATTTTGCCCCCAGCCACCATGATATATTCTGTTACTATGGATTACAAATTTTACAATTGTTTTTATTATTTCTTTGAAAAATGCCATTGGAATTTGGTAGGTTTTACATTGAATCTGTAGATGACTTGGGCAGCATGGACATTTAAACAATGTTTATTTTTCCAGTTCATGAAAACAGAATGTCTTTCTATTTTTTAATGTCTTCTTCATTTTCTTTTATTATTATTCCCCTTGGTTAAGGTTATTCTTAAGTATTTTATTGTTTTTGATGCTATTGTAAATGGGATTCTTAATGTCCTTTGTTAGTGTATTGGAGCACAACTGATTTTTCTCCATTAATATTGTGTCCTACAACTTTACTAAATTTTTCTACTAGTTATAACATTTTTTTTTGTGTGTGGAATCTTAAGATTTTTTCTATACTTATATAAAATTGTCATCTACAAACAAAGCTAAAGCTAATTTTACTTCTGCCTTTCCGATTTGGGTGCCTTTATTTCTTGCCTAATTGCTCTGGCCAAGACTTCCAGTACTATCTTGAATATAATTGATTAGAGGCCCAGTGTACAAAATTTGTGCACAGGGGCAGGGGTGTGTCCCTCAGCCCAGGCTGTACACTCTCCAATCTGGCACCCCTTGAGGGATGTCCAACTGCCTGTTTAGGTCCGATCCCAGTGGGGGATATAATGATCCCAGTGGGATTGGGCCTAAAAGGGCAGTCAGACATCCCTTTCACAATCCAGGACTGCTGGCTCCCAACTGCTTACCTGCCTGCCTTCCTGATTGCCCCTAACTGCTTCTGCCTGCCAGCCTGATAACCCCCCTACCACTCCCATGCCAGCCTGATTGATGTCTAACTGCTCCTCTGCCAGCCTGTTTGCCCCCAACTTCCCTCCTCTGCCGGCCTGGTCACCCCTAACTGTCCTCCCCTGCAGGGTTGATCACCTCCAACTGCCCTCCTTTGCAGGCCTGGTCCCTCCCAACAGCCCTCCCCTGCTGGCCATCTTGTGTCCACATGGGGGCAGCCATATTGTGTTTTGGAGTGATGGTCAATCTGCATATTACTCTTTTATTAGGATAAGACAGGGCATTCTTATCTTTTTTTTAAAATATATTTTATTGATTTTTTACAGAGAGGAAGGGAGAGAGATAGAGAGCTAGAAACATTGATGAGAGAGAAACACCAAACATCTGCCTCTTGCACACCCCCTACCGGGGATGTGCCCGCAACCAATGTACATGCCCTTGACTAGAATCGAACCTGGGACCTTTCAGTCTGCAGACCAATGCTCCACTGCTGAGCCAAACCGGCTTCCACATCTTATCTTATTCCTGATCTTAGAGGAAATGCTTTCAACTGTTCACTGCCCTATCTAATAAAAAGATAATATGCAAATTAACTGTCACTCTGTCACAAAGATGGCAGCACCCATAGCCACAAGATGGTGGCGTCCAGTCCTCTCAGCCTCACCAGAGTCCCCCAGTCCTGGGGGGGGGGGGTAGCTGCTGAGGGCAGACAGTGTATGCAGCCTGGTGGAATGTTTGCTTTGTCCTTGTGTGGACATGGCAAGCATTCTACCCAGCTGCAGAGGGCCTCTGGGCAGTGGGCACAGAGCAGGGTGGAGGGAAGAGGGGGAGAGCTAAGAGAATGCTATTGTTGTTGCCCTGGTGATGAGGCAAACATTCCGCTGCCAGCCACGGATGGGTCTCTGGCCAGGCTGTGTGCAGGTGGGCCTCTGGGCTGTGGAGAGCCTCTGGGCAGCAAGTACCGAGTGGCCAGACCCCGCAGAGAGCTACTGGTGCATGGATTCAAGCACAGGGCTACTAGTTGAGTATAATGTTAGCTGTTGGTTTATCAGTTATGGCCTTCATTAGATTGAAGTATATTCTTTATCTAATTTGTTGAGCATTTTTATCATGAAAGGATGTTAAATCTTCTTAAATGCTTTTTTTCTGTATCTATTAAGATGATCATAAGATTTTTATTCTTTATTTTATTAATATGGTATATTACATTGTTATATTTATATATATTGAACCATCTTTGCATCCCAGGAATAACTATCACTTGCTGATGATGTGTGATTTTTTAAAATGTGCTGTTTAATTTGTTTGCCCGTATTTTGAGGATTTTTGCATTTATGTTCATCAGGGATATTGGCCTGTAATTTTTTTTTCTTTTAGTGTCTTTGCCTGGCTTGTCAGGGAAATCCTGGCCTCATTAAAATAAGTTTGAAAGGGTTACCTTCTCTTCATTTGTTTGGAGGAGTTTGAGAAAGATTGGTATTATTTCTTCTTTAAATATTTGATATAATTTATTTTTAGAAAACCAGATTTGGACTGGATCCCAAACATTGGAAATAATGCATTAGAACTGAAAATAAATGAGGGAGAAGATAAACTAATGTTATATATCCAACACACAAATATAATCTATTTGAATATCATCATTAGCTAAAGTTAAATATGAAACATTTTAGAAGAGTAACTAAAAGGGTGGATTGTGCTTGAAGATATTTTGGTACACATGCTATATTTATCATTTCCTAGTGGAGAAAATTTCTTCAGTTTTTCCAAGTCTCAGTTTTATTATATATAAGATAGGTATTATAGCAATAGTGCTTATTCTGTAGGCTTGTTTTCAAGAATAAATGTGCATCAAAGAGCCTTATATTACTATGTTACTATTTTTTATTGAAGAAAGTACTGATTTCTAATGATGTTTTACCACTTTGGTTCTATTCATTTTGCATTATGTAAGTAGTCATAGGACATAGATTCTTTTATTTATTTATTTATTATTTGTTTATTTATTTATTTTAAAATATATTTTATTGATTTTTCTTACAGAGAGGAAGGGAGAGGGGATAAAGAGCCAGAAAGTCGGTGAGAGAGAAACACCGACCAGCTGCCTCTTGCACACCCCCTACTGAGGATGTATCCACAACCAATGTACATGCCCTTGACTGGAATGGAACCCGGGACCTTTCATTCCGCAGACTGATGCTCAACCAGTTTCGGCAACTCTTTTAAAATCATGATAAAAATGAATGATAGGCAAATCTTTTTTTTTAAATATATTTTATTGATTTTGTACAAGAGGAAGGGAGAGAGATAGAGAGCTAGAAACATCGATGAGAGAGTGTCATCGATGAGCTGCCTCTTGCACACCCCCTACTGGGGATGTGCCTGCAGCCAAGGTACATGCCCTTGACCGGAATCGAACCTGGGTCCCTTCAGTTCCCAAGCCGACGCTCTGTCCACTGAGCCAAACAGGTCTCGGCATGATAGGCAAATCTTTGCATTTTCTTAGCATATTTGTAATTTTATGTCCACTCACTAACCACAATGTATAGCCATCATTTGCTTTTTTTCCTAGAAAGGTAAATTTTGGAAATGGGAAAGATATATATATTCCCTCTCATTGATTTTAAAAGACATTGTTGATACGCTGTCATGTTCACATATTGAAGCAACAGAATTTAATTAAGGCTTCTAAAGTACAATCTTCAAATTGTCCCAGGAAAATGTCATTATTAGAACCTGATCATCAGAGTTGTTTTTCCCTCCATTGACCTCCCCCTGGCCTCCCCTATCCTCAGGGTACTTGCTCTCATCCCCCCCTCCCAGTGTCTTGCATCTATTGGTTGTGCTTATATGCATGCATACGAGTCCTTCAGTTGATCTGTGTCTCTCTGAAATTTCATTATTAGAACCTGGTCAGCAGAGTCGTGACAAACAATGCTGTTTTAGGAAATAAAATTTATAGTTTTTGTCTATTATATAGCAAGAAGTTTCAGTTACTTCAAAGTTCCAATATTTCAATAGGGGTGATACCTATTTTCAAAAGGGGTTTCATTCATGATAATAGAAGCCTGGTATAGGAATTAATCAATGTGATAGAAATTATGGAAATTCTCAAAGAAGTGTCTAGGTTCTTTATTTGTGTTTGTTAAAATAACGGGAGGAATCACTTCCTGTAAAACAAACAGGCTTTATTTAGTCATGCTTTATGTAACAATAACAAACATTTATCTTGCAGGTAAACATATTAAAAATAATGAAATAAGAATTGCATGCTATAGTTTGAGATATTATACCAAAAAATGACAGAAACACATTCTCTATAGTCTTTCACCTTAGCATTTTAAAAATTGTTATATTTTTAATTTATTTAAATTTCTTATTAAAGTTTTAAATACAGAAAAATATGTTCCACATATCCCGTATAAATTATTACAGAAAAATGCATTGGCCATTTAGCTATCTCTTTGGTAAATTATCTCCATTTCTCAAAATAACATGTTTTTATTTTTCTTTCTTGTTTTCCCAGATTTGAATATAACTGATTGACATTCCAGAGAGGAAAATGGAATTTATTTTTCTTTTCTCTCTATCCATACACATTCAGACTTCCTGTCATTCTCTCCCCTAATGTAGTTATAGTGTACATTAGTGCAATCTTCAGAGTTACATTAAAATATATAAACACTATTCATGACTGAGCTACATAATACTATATATTGTGATTCTTCTGTTTCTTGCAAAAATATTTTTCCTTGAAGCTAATAATTGCCTTGTATTATAATTAGTTTTTCATGCATATTTCACTAATTCTGCTCCATTACCAACTTATCTGAATTTCCCCTTAGTGTATTCAAACACATTTTGTTACATTCTAAATTGGACTTCTTACTTTCTACAATACCTTTGCTAATGAGATCCATGTTTCCTGAATTGGATTTCCTCCTCTATCTTCCATCTTGGCATAACATATTTTGGCAGCTACATGAGAAAGGGATGATGGGAAATATAATTTTGAGATCTTGCATACCTGAAAAGGGTTTTATTTAATTGATGATTTGGCTGAACACAGAGTTATAGTTTGGATATTATCTTTCCCCCAAAGTTTAGAGGCATTGCTCCATTGTCTTCTAGCGTCTGTGTTGCTGTTAAGAGTAGAAATAGTCTGATTTCTGATCCTTTGTGAGTAACCAGTTTATTTCTTCCATCTCTGAAAGCTTATATATTCTCTTTGTCCCAGTGTTGGTAAACATCATAGTCATGTTCATTTGGTCAGGGCCTGCTTTAATCTGCTATGCTAGGAAGTTGGTGGAAATCTGGATATCTGTCTGGAAAGTTCTCTGGAATTTTACTTGTGGATAATTTCCTCTTATTTCTCTTTCTGGGACTCTATTACTGTTAATCATGCTGAATGTTAAAACTCCTGACTATCCTCAACTTTTATTTTTCTCTCATTTTTTATTTCTATCTTTTGCTTTACATTTGGAAAAATTTTGTCAATTTTGTCTTCCATATATATATATATATATATATATATATATATATATATATATATATATAAATTATTGACTTTTTTTTACAGAGAGGATGCGGGGGATAGAGTGAGAAACATTGATGAGAGAGAATCATCAATTAGCTGCCTCCTGTACACCCCCACTGGGGATGTGTCGGCAACCAAGGTACATGCTCTTGATTGGAATCAAACCTAGGACCCTTCAGTCCAAAGGCCAACGCTCTATTCATTGAGCCGCTCCTGGTTTATAGGTGGATGCCCAACCACTGAACCACACCAGCTGGGCAAGAAGAATTTTTAAAGGAAAAAGTGTAGCTTAAACATAATTTATGTTGTCTGCCTAACCCAGTGGTCGGCAAACTCATTAGTCAACAGAGCAGCAAACTGCAGCTCGTGAGCTGCATGTGGCTCGTGAGCCGCAGTTTGCCAACCACTGGCCTAATTTATAGATTAGGTTAGGGCTGATCTCACACTTCACTTCATTTTCATTTTTCAGGATGAACCATCCAATCTCCTGCCTTGAGCATCAAAGCCTGGCTGCTGGAGATGCTGGTCCACAGAAGACTGGTAATCTCAACAATCAGTAAGTGAATTTTTCTTTAATTCACAGATGACCTATTTGCTACCTGTACCTTCAACTGTGGAGTTCTTTTTTTTTTTTGGCCTCACAAGTTCCATCACTATCCTTTGCTACCCTCTGCTTTAGGAGTCTGGCCCCTATAGATATCATCAATTAGGATTGGGTTTGGCCAGTGGGAGGGACCTGACTTTGTTACTGTATTAAATGGAAACAAGGTGGCTCTTCTGTACCACTGCTGGTCCTGCTGGCTTCTGGGTAATGGATTGCTCCCCTTGCCCTTTCAGTCCTGTTGTGGGTATCCATGCTAGCTCCAGGCACTTCCCTACCCCATGAATATTAGTTTTCCATAGTTGAAGTAAACAAAACAGAGATACTTAGTGCCACACATAAAGTAAAAATACAGATGCATTCTGCATTTAAATAATAAGATATATGAGTGTAGAGCTTGTAAATCTGTTAGCAGGTGTTTGGGAATGATTATTCATAAGGAAGGATTTATTTCTTTATATAGAATTCATCACAGAAAACACTAACTTATTGTAAGTAGATTTGAAATAAGCTTTCTGTCATTGAAATTTAGTTTATGCCCAACTTTATATAGGATATCAACTGATTCAGGCAGGGAGGAAACAGAACAAAGAGGATTAGTGACAATGGGCAAACTAAAGGGCAAATCTTCAAATTGAGTGTGAGGGGTGGCAGATTTTGAATACTTCCATGTAAGAATTTATGCTGTCTCATGACTGTAGTTCTATTCTTTTTTGTTTCAAAATCAGATTCTTTTGAATCCTTAGCTCAAATAAGTGATTTTAGTTTCATGGAGAATAGATTGATGAGAATGCAGTTTTAAACTCTAGTGCATGTCTAAAAATCTAATATGGCAAACACTGGAAAAACACAGCTTATCTTAACTTTCAGGCTCTTCAATTTATCATTACTGATTAAGAGCTGTCTGGATTGGCTCTCCTGGTCAGTCAAATTATCCCAAAAGCTATCTCATTACTGGGAAATGTTCACATCAGATGAGAATCTGTTTTACTCCTATGCATCATGGGCATTTCAGCTTTGCTCTTGGGCGGGGCTATTGGATGCTATAGTGCATCACTAACAGACTATGCCTTCAGTAACAAAGCTCAGAAGCCACATGTGAATTGAGTCATAGAAGAAGGAATTTTTATTTTATTTTTTAAAAATATTTTTATTGATTTCAGATGGGGAGGGAGAGGGAGAAAGAGATAGAAACAGCAATGATGAAACAGAATCATCGGTTGGCTGCCTCCTGCATGCCCCACACTGGGTGGAGATCAAGCCCAACCTGGGCATGTGTCATGACCAGGGGAATCAAACTGTGAGCTCCTGGTTCATAGGTCAATGCTCAACCACTGAGCCACGCCAGTTGGGCAAGAATAATTTTTAAAAGGAAAAAGTGGAGCTAAAACAAAATTTGTTGTCTGCCGAGGATATTATCATTTATTAATCATTGTACGAGCCACATTTTACATAGTGATTAAATCTGGACTCACAAAAAAGTCCAATCTGTTTCAAGGATGTTTACTAAAGCAATTATTCTCTTAAGTAAAAGGTGTTACTAGGGAAAATCTCCTTAACTGCTGGCATAGGAGAAATAATGAAGTGGCAGTTTACCTTAGAAATGTAATTGATGGTGAATTTTCTTGTTCATGATGTCTATTAGAACATTGTTATCCATGATGTCATCTATTAATACAAACCACTGGCTTGGACATCACCTGAGAAATTGTTAAAAATGCACTCTCAGGACCCATCCCAGACTTGCTGAATCAGAATCTGCATTTGAACAAGACCCTCAGGGGATTCATGTATATGTTAAAATTTCAGAAGCATGAGACTAAAGCTTCGTCTTTTTGGTCAGTAAAACCTAACTGATACACTCTCAACTGGTTCAGGAGGATCGTATTTTCCAGTGGTAGCAGTGCTTTCATAAATGGGCAGGTAGCTCAGTTGATTAGAGCATCATCCCAATATGTCAAGGTTGTGGATTTGATCACTGGTCAGGGCATATTGAGGAATCAACTAAAGAATAAATGAATAAATAAATGGAACAACAAATCTCTCTCCCTTTCTCTCTCTCTTCCTCCTTCCCCCTCTCTCTCATCAATAAACACCAATTTTTAAAAATGGCATCCCACAGTACAGAATTTTTGTTTTTCTTACAAGGCTACATGGCAAAAATTTTAAAATATAAAGAACATGCTCTAAGAAGGGATTATATGATATGAAATGTGGTGTTACCATTTTGAAAATGTATAATTAAAATTCTTAGAGAAACAACTTTCTAAATGAGAAAAATCCCTTTCTTTCTGATCTTTCCTCACATCAACACATCTATGTCCTATTTGTAATGCTGAATTTCTTCTCTAAATAAATTTCAAGCTCCCGCTTTCTTTAGCAGGCACAGGCCATCTGCATTTCAGGCCTGAGAGATTCAAATAATCTGTTTCTTTTTTCACATATGTATAATGTCATATGTTTGGAAAAATTAATCTAATAAATTGCAAGTGCAAATAAATGATAATACCTTTTTAAACAGGCTATAGAAAGATTAATGGATATTTTTAGAAAGGATAGATTTCCATTACTTTGTTTCTCCTTTATGTGAAATCTCTGGATACATAAAATATGCTAGAGTATATATCCCTGAATACATAAAATATGCTTAGCCCTATAAGGGGCAAAGTCCACTATAGCCTGGGCCTCTTATACTTCCTCCTTTGCTTCAATAAACATTTATTGGTTATCTAATGTGTACCACGAATGAGAATACAAAGAGTAAATTTCCACCCTAGAATTGCTCACTGTCTCACAAGGAAGAATTTCAAGGACATCATTATAATGCTATATTATGAAGGGTATAACAGTGTTGGCAATACATGATGGAAAATAGAGAAAGAAGGGGCTAATCCAGGCCTGGGAATTGGAGACTGATTCATAAAAGAAGTGATTGCTTTTGGCATCTTGTTAGTGTGTGATTTATGATACAAATATGCACAAATGTTGGCTTGTGCTTTCAGAGATAGCAGTTGAATGAATCTTTTAGGTAGAGCCAAGCCTAATATTGGCAGGTTCGATTAGACTGAACCCTGTCCAAAATGTGACTTGATGGACCAGATTAGAATGAAATGCCTTTGCTAATATAGTAAAAAGCAGAAGTAAATGGTATCTTGAATCTGAATGATTAACAATAAAATATTCACTCTGTGCCCTGAGCAGTTGTAATATTTGCTGCAGTGAACATAGTGGAGCTTTATTGGGATAATCATAATGGTAACAGCTGACATCTGTAGTTTACGATGTGCCTTCATATTCATTGTCTCATTTAAATTTTATTAATTAAATCGACTGGGGTGACATTGGTCAACATGAATATTTAGGGTTCATGTGTGGATTTCTATGTTACAAGATCAGTATATTACACCGTGCAAAGCCAAATATTCTGATTTAATTTTAACAATTAATAATGTAGGTGTTATTTGCATTTCCTAGTTGGGAAAAATGTTCAAAGTAAGGGGCTGAGCCTGGATAAATTACCTCAAACCTTTCAACTCGAGTGTTGGTGAATGGTGGTGGAGCCTTTCACAGAGATGAAGAATACACATACTGTGAAGTTTGGCCATGGTTGGGCATAGCATCAAGTGTCTTGAGTCAGTGACTCCTGGAATTGAGAGTCTTGGGTTATGGTTGGGTGTTGTCCATCTCAGTTGGAGGAGGATCTAACCATTGCCTGGAACATAAGCACAGTTGGAAAGGATTGGCAAGGGTCAGGGATGACATCAGCTTTTTAGTTAATACTGATCAGTGCAGGGCGATTGCAAGGCAAATTAGAAAACCAAGACAGAGGCCCAGTCAAATGGCCTGGTCTAACATGCCAAGGTCAGAAACAAAGCTTCAGGTCAATGACATGTAGGAATTCTATTTTTTAGGCAAGACCCAGTGTAAAGCATGTGTTCAAAATGGAAAGTTCCTCTCAGATATGTCAGGCTTATAATAAAAAGACGTGCTTTTAATGTTTTCACCATTAGGTAAGAGTTTTTGAAGCACTATGGCATTATTTAGGACTGGCTCAAGAATCATTAGGTCTAAGTCTTCATACAGGTTTGGCCATGGCCAGGAAAAGTATAATTCTGTTGTATATCCTGAATGGATTATCATACATGTTAAAGTGAATATAGTTTGCATTACATAGTGGTCACTAGAAAAATATAACCCAACAGTAAAAATAAAATTAATCAGAATTAATGTAAAATTATGTGATGGTGTTTGTGGTAGGCATTCAGAATAATGGTCCCCTCAAAGGTGTCCATGTTTTAATCTCCAGAACCTTCTATGGCAAAAGAGACTTGGAAGATATGATTAAGGTTAAGATGTTGACCTTAAGGGATAAAGATATTATTTTGGATTATCCAAGTGTGCCTTGTGTAATCACATGCGTCCTTAAAATCAAAGAATCTTTCCCGGCTATAGTCAGAGAAAAAGATGGCTGCAGGAGAATGACTCAGTGACCCTTTGCTAGTTTTGATATGTAAGGATCTGTGTTTAAGGAACTAAATTCTTCCAAGAACCGTAATGAGCTAGGAAACAGATTCTCAAAAAAGGAGCACAGCCCTGCCAATATCTTAATTTTAATCTGATGAGACTTGGGTTGGACTTCTAACCTACAGAACAGTAAGATAAGTGATTTGCTTTAAGCCACTGTGTTTGTAGTACTTTGTTATGGCACAATAGAAAGCTAATATAGTATTGCTATATGATTTGTGGATTTATAGATTTTAATTCCATTATAGGCCAAGATTTCTGTTTTGTTCACTGATATATGTCAAGTCTTTATAACAGTGCCTGAGAAATAGTAGCACTCAATAAATATTAGCTGAATTAATTTACTTATTGGTTATCCAAATCAACAAATATTTATTGAGTGCCTATGAATATATGGTTCTGTGCTAGGTGTTGCATTGTTATGTAATGATATAGGACTTTTTAAAATACAATCTGAGTCAAGAAATTTGGATCAGTCTTGGTTAATAACCAGGGTCAGGAAACTATAGCCTGAAGGCCAAATTGGGACCACTGTCTATTTTTGTAAATAAAGTTTTATTGGAACACAACCATGCTCATTAGTTTACATATTGTCTATGGCTGTTTTTTGTGCAACAACCACAGAGTTGAGTAGTTGCAACAAAGACCATATGACACACAAAGCCCAAAATGTTTACTATCTGGAATTTTATAGTAAACAACAACAACAACAATTGTCAACTCCTGAGTTAGAAACCTGTCTTTCCAACTTCTTTGGTAAAAGTATAAACCCTCTTTAATATTTTTTCTTTTCTGTAATATTGAGTAGGTGGTGCTTTTCTCACAGGATGATATTAAGAATTAAATGTTGAATGAGAATTAAGTGAGAGCTTCTCGTGTACAGCATATAGCAATAATTCAATAAATAGTGGTTATGATTTTTTATCGATTCTACTACTGCTACTTCTCTGCTATCACCATTACTACATAATCAAGTTGAAGAAAATACATGTTCTGGTAAAGTATATATTACCACAGTTATTAATTAAAATTCAGATCGACTTTTCTACTTTGAATTTTATGGTCCATTTAGCTGGTCCAAATACCTACCATTTAGCTGATAATTTGTTGCTGGTTTTATCCATGCCTGTTATACCATTCTGATAAACAGCAGGGTAGATTCCTCATCGTTAAAACAATTTATAAACGTTGTTATACCATTTTACACAAGTTTTTCATGACATTTATTGCTGAGCCTTACAGTCTCTGTGTGTGCATTGGTGCCTAGAGTTGTGTGTGTAAACGTGATTGATTATGTTTTCAAAGATAAACTCAACTGTATCTCTCATCTCATATTCTCTTTGCAATGTGATCTTGCCTCACTCCCATCAACACGTAGAGTATGTTTTCTCTCCTCTTGAGTCTGGCCTATCCTTGTGCATGCTTAGAATGGGATACAACTCAGGAGAAAGTGTATAACACTCAAGGACAAATCTTAAGAAATCTCATTCATTTTTGGAATGGTCTTTCTTAGAACTCATATGCTACATTGTCTAGGAGCCCAGGTAGCTATGTGGAGAATCCCATCTGGAGGATAACTAAATCCTCCACCTGAAAACCCTGGCTCAGTATCCATCCGACAGCCAGCCATGTGAGTGTAACCATTTTGAATTTTCCAGATATCCCTGTCTCAGCCAACATCATCAGAAGCAGAACAAATGACTTTTAAGTTCAAAAAATCATGGAAGATAATAAGTTATTTTTGTAATTCACTAAATGTTGGGATGTTTGATACACACCAAGAGATAACTGAAATACTAAGTTCATGTGACAAATAACTTTCTTCTTCAGGATCTCCAATTGTCCATAGAAATCTATGACTATAGAGTTTTGTAATTTCAGATGAGGACTGGCAATACAGGTATTAAATCAACCATTTGGAATTATTTTTGAAAGTTTCAAGGTTCAAAGTCTCTTTTAAGGTTGAGGAGGGGTGAAAAGCAATAAGCAAGTTTCCAACACTAGAGGAGACATCATTTAGAAAATAGCCTGAATAAAAGTAAAATTTAGCCCTAGCTGGTTTGGCTCAGTGGATAGAGCGTCGGCCTGTGGACTGAAGGGTCCCAGGTTCGATTCCCATCAAGGCCATGTACCTTGGTTGTGGGCACATCCCCAGTAGGGAGTATGCAGGAGGCAGCTGATTGATGTTTCTAACTATCTCTCTCCCTTCCTCTCTGTAAAAAAAATCAATAAAATACATTAAAAAATAAAAGTAAAATTTATTTATCCTGGTATTAAAGGTTTATAATTTAGTTTTATAATTACTGTTTTGGTTTGGTATCCTTAGAACTCATATATATATATTTTTTACTACCATCCCTTTACTCATGTGAATTTCTTTGTTTTTAAAAGGCCTCTTTCTCTTGAAATACTTGATGACTACCAGTTATTGTGTGAAGGGCAGCTGAAGTGTCACTTCCCTGAGAAAAATGTCACTAATTAAGCTCCAAATTATGTATATGCCTGGATATGAGATAATATCCAAATAAATTAGTGGACAGAATAAAAACATATTGGCTAACTTCTATATATATACTGTAGGGATGTAGATTGAGTCAAATGTCTACGTTAGTATTGCATGTATTAAGGGATTTGCACATGCATATTTAAAATCACATATAAAATACCAATTATTTCAGAAATACTACTACTTTGTTATAGTCTCACATTTTAAGATAATTTTATTCAATTTTATTTTAAGACAATTTTATGCACCTACATCCTCAGTGTCATTGAATTTCGTGATCACTAAAGTCACTCCTTTTGGTTTCCCATATGCTTTTCCAGAAGATACCATCTTCTTTTCCACCTCTATTGTATAATATATCCCATTTCCTGTGATGTAGCTACTAGAGACTTTAACCCAAAAATCTATTCCTGTGTGATTAGAGCAGTGTTTTATTTCTTTACTTCCATTCTTCCTTAGGCATATATTAGTGATGTCCACAAATTAACAGTGTATCATCATTTGCAAATATAAGATCACATGCCCCAGGAATAATTACTGAATCCAGGTCAAATGTATTTGCCTCTTAAAAAAAATATTTTAGCTAAAATTGATTGGCATTTATCCAAAAGGGGTTTTCAACCCCGGCCGTACTCTAGAATCACTAGAAAAGTATTAAAAGCTACAAGTGGGTTATCCTGGTGGGCCTCCTCCCCCCAATATTATAATTTAATTTATCTGAGATGGTGCCCTAAATTTTAGTTTTTGAAATGTCTCCCCAATGTGCAGCCAGAGTTGAAAAACCCCTGACCCCAAACTAGCATTGTTAAGAGTAGTGGTCCTAAAAAATGAGGTTCTAAGAACCATGGCAGCAGCATTACCTGGATATTAGTTAGAAATTCAAATTCTTAGCCCAGCTGTGGTGGCTCAGTGGATTGAGCTTCATCCATGGACCAAGAGGTGCCAGATTCAGTTCCCAGTCAGAGCACATGCCAAGTTTGCAGGCTCCATGCCCAGAAGGTGTACAGGAGGCATCCAATCAATGATTCTCTCTCATCACTGATCCTTCTCTCTCTCCCTCTCCCTTCCTCTCTGAAATCAATAACAACAACAAAAAAGGAATTTCAAATTCCTAGGCTCTACCCTAGACCCACTAAATCAGAAAATCTAGGGATGGTGCAGCAATGTGGGATTTAACAAGCCTTCCAGAAAATTTTGATGTACCCTAAAGTTGGAAGCCCATTGATTCAGGCCATGTCTTTCTCAAACAGTGTTGTGCAAATTAAATTAATTGCTAGGATAATATGTAGTATGGCAAACTTAAAAGGAATCTAATATAAGGGAGAGGTAATATGGGGAAGAACTATTTGTCTATTATCCAAGTACAATATATAAATAGTAAACTATTCTATTTTTTTAAACTCCTATAGAACTTTATATGTCTTTTAAGCAATGGGAATGGTTCGCCAAATCATTCTTCTAAAAGGGATGGTCAGCTCTATGCATCTTTAAAGGGCAAGCAAGTGATTTTTACCCAGAGATGCTCATAACATGAGTCCATTTGAATAGATCATATACAATACAGGTATTTAGGCCATAGAATTTCATACTTTCATTTTTAAAAATAGGTTTTAGGATGGTACCATTCACCAAGATATCTCAGGGTATAAGAAGAGGTGAGACCACTAAAATACAAACCTCCATTTGGATGGTAATTTTAGGATTTAGACACAAATGGCTTCTTCATTGGTACAGATTAAAATTTTACTTCAAGGCCTTAATTTCAGAATGGTAAACCTTTGGTTTTCCTGCTGGGGAAGGACTCAGTAATAACTTTAAAACACCCTTGAGTTTCCCTCTGCTCACATGTCATCCAGGTCTGAACTTCATGTTTTGTTCAGTGGCATCCTCTTTCTTCTTGTGTTTGACTTCTGAGATTAAGAAATTCTTGAAAGCATAGAAAAAATGAAAATCTCTCTTCTTGAAAATAGGAGCAAATGTTTTTTTAAGAGAGAGAAATGAAAAAATGCAGTTATTGTTTTTAAAGCCACTGGCAGGAGAGTCTGTGTGATGCTTTATGGAATTGAAAGTTTTGTCTTTGCTTTCCTTGCACACATAGGGAGCCTATTCAGCTGTCTGTTCAGTACTACCAGAATTTTTATAAACATGAAAAACACAAAAAAAACCTTCAAATCTTAATTGCTGTTGACACAAGCTGTAGGAAAAACACAAGACCAATAATGTATACACTGAGCATTCATTGCCGTGTAACGTTATTAGAAGAGAACAAACACCTTGAGGTGGTACCAATTTGGATCAAGCTTTTTTTTGGAGACTGCATGCAGGAGCAACTATGTAAGTTTGCATAAGATGTGAATTGAATTTCTTAAAAAGTTTAATGGGATTCTAGAAAGCAGTTGTCTGCTTTGTATCACACAAGAGACTTGCTTGCTCAGTGCTACCCCAATCTGCTTCTACTTGCCTTACAGTGCCCCCAAAGATGGGACTGTAAAAGACTACATTACCCAGATTCCCTTGAAGCCAGTGTTTCTCATGTGATCTAACTTCTGACAAAGTGATATATGCACACTGGAGAGCAGAAAGGCAAAAGCAAGCACCATGTGGCATGACCAAGCAGTTCTTTTGACAGGCATGGTGGTGAAATAATTTGGTTCTGCTGAGGCATGCAAGGTGAGGTTTTAGTGTTCAGTCTTAGGTTCATTGGAATGAAGTAGAGGGAAATGGCAAAAACATCTGGGGTTTTTCCTGGGATACTCCTGAGATATGATAGATATTTTTCTTGACTGAATGGCTGCTGGCTATAGATCATCCAAACTTACTTGCTCAAGTCTTTCCCAAACTACTTAAAACTGGCTTCTAAAGGTTACAAGGACTGCATTTAGGGCCCAGTAAAACTTTGAGATTCTAAGAAGGGAAGGGATATTGTGAACATGAATATAAATATTTTTAAGACAATGAAATACATTTGTCATATGCTTCCACACCACCCTAAACTCCCATGCACCCTTGCTCTCCTGCAGTGTTCTACTTAAACATGGCCAATGCTTGTGTCTTGTGTCCACATGGTATGTGGGGCCTCAGAAGCTGAGGTGGTAGCTAGGCTACTCCTCTTACTGGCTATGTGACCTGTTCCTCTCTGAGCCCACATTGTAAAACCATACCACCTATTCACATCTATGTACCTCCGTGTTGTTTCTATTAAGTGGATCAGTTAAAATAGATAAGAATCTTATTTTTTGAGTTACTCTACTTTGCATTAAAAGAAAACTAACTCAACCATCTCACTTACACATACACACATCTCACGGAAACACACACACACACACACACACACACACACACACACACACACAGGTGTGCCTGACTATGTCAGGTTCCTTGGTTCTCTGCTGAAGCTGGCAAAATTTTTGTTTGGAACCTGCGGCTCCCAAGCACATGCAAATAGGGCTTACCACAGTCCTCCCATGATCTCCATCATTGGTTTCAGGAGAGGCTAGAGTTAGAGTTACTGAGAACATTTCTCTTTATCATGGAGGCTATTGGGAAAAGGGGCCTAGCCCTGGCTGGTGTTAGAGCATTGGCCATGCACTGAAGAGTCATGGATTCAATTCCCAGTCAAGGGCACTTATCTGGGTTATAGGTTCAGTCCCCAGCCCAGGTCAGGGCATGTGTGGAAAGCAACCAATTAATGTGTCACTCTCAAATCAATGTCTCTCTCTCTCTCTCTCTCTCTCTCTCTCTCTCTCTCTCTCTCTCTCTCTCTCTCTCTCCTCTCCTCTCCTCTCCTCTCCTCTCCTCTCCTCTCCTCTCCTCTCCTCTTTTCTCTTCTTTCTCTCTTCTCTTTTTTCTCTCCTTCTCTCCCTTCAACTCTTTAAAAAGCAATGGAAAAATATCCTTGCATGAGGATTAACAACAAAAAAAGGGGGCTATAGAGGAAGAGTGAGAAAATCAGTGAAGGACCAAAGAATTTGATATATCCAGGATATGAGTGTGTGTGTGTGTGTGTGTGTGTGTGTGTGTGTGTGTGTGTGTGTGAGAGAGAGAGAGAGAGAGAGAGAGAGAGAGAGAGAGAGAGAGAGAGAGAGAGAGAGAGAGAGTTGAGTCTTTTTTGATTTGATAGCATATCAGGGCAACACAAATAAATTGACTCCCATTTGTTGTAAATGACTCATTATATATGAATAAGAATGGGAAATCATGTTGTTTTACAAAGTTAAAATAGAAGAATAGGAGAGGAAACAGTTTTTTTTAGTTACAAAGATCATTATTTATTTCAAAAACATTGTCAAAAAGGAGAAGGTTATATCATTGCCAATAATTTTATTTTATTGTTTTTTCATTGCCAGTGATCACAGTTGAATCACAGTTGAAATATTACTGAGAAGGGACAGGGAATCAACAATGTATTGCTGGAGAGGAGCCATCAACATAAACTATTGTGATGACGAAAGGAGATCACTCATCTGTCTAGATTTTTAAAAAGCATTCCCCAAAGGAAGCGAGATACAAAAGAAACAATAACTACAACTATTCAATTCTTATTTTAGGTATTTTACTTTGAGGAGAATGGTACTGAAAGTATAGCAAATAGAATAAAACCAATTAAGAGGGAAATAAAAAGATATGTAAGAAATAATGCATGCTTAGCTTTATTCGTAACTAGATGAATTACTTATAAGAATAGAGGAAAATGTTTGCATATGATTAAAATAGAAAGGTATTTAGAATTTTGGAAAACATAAGTTTAATATTCTCCAGTTACAAAATACATATTCCACCAATGACTCTAACACTAATTCTTGCCTGTTCAAAGTACAAACTAGATTAAAAATTGTGATTGGGGGAATCAGGAAGCAAAAAACAGTGATTTGATTACTAGGATATAGCATAGGTTTACTAAGAATAAATCATGCCAAACTAACCTTATTTCACTGTTTAGTATGAATTGTAAATGGAAAGTAAGAGAAATGTATTTTGATTTAATTAATATTTGACAAAAATATTTTATGGAATATACATAGAGAAAAAATATAGAAATGCAGGCTGGATAATATCCAGTTAAATAGATTTACGGTTTGCCAGACAATTTCAACTCCTTCCTCGGCCCCATGGATAGTCCTTTTTTCAAAACAAATAAAATGTATAATGTCTCTGCCCTTGGTCTTGTCCTACTCAACATTTTAATGATATGGATAATGACATAGAAAGCATACTTATCAAATTTGCAGATGACATAAAGCTTGGAGCAATAGCTAATACACTGAGTAACTGAATCTTAACTCAAAATATTTTTGACAGGCTGGAACTCTGGCCAAAGCTAACAAGATGAAATTTAATAGTTACAAATGTTAAGTCCTATATTTAAGTTCAAAAAAATCAACTGTACAAATGCTGGATGAGAGGAAATTTGGCTTTTTTTATATAAATTTAAAGAAAAGTCAGGGTTTTTTTTTTCTGCCTATAAACTCAATGTGAGCCTCCAATATTCATTGGTAGAAGCCCTTTCATTGAAAAAAAAATGTTTGTTACATCCTCACTTATGCCAACTACAGTCTATAACTTATTTAACAGAGAATCTCTTCAAGACAGTTATATTTTCCATACTTTACAGATAAGAAAACGAATGCATTTGTTCACTGTACACTGCTATTAAATTAAGAACTGGAATTCCAATTTAGCTCTTTTATTCCTAGGTTCCGTATTCCAGTATAGCTCTGCTACTCAATGTATGGCTCATAGATTATAAGAAATGTAGAAACTCAGGGGTCACCCCATTCCAGTGGTCTGCAAACCGCGGCTCCTGAGCCACATGCAGCTCTTTGGCCTCTTGAGTGTGGCTCTTCCACAAAATACCATGGGCTGGGCGAGTCTATTTTGAAGAAGTGGCTTTAGAAGAAATTTAAGTTTAAAAAATGTGGCTCTCAAAAGAAATTTCAATCATTGTACTGTTGATATCTGGCTCTGTTGACTAATGAGTTTGCTGACTACTGCCTCAGACCTTCTGAATCAAAATTTGCGTTTTAACTAGATTCTCAGGGGACATGTGGGCACAGTAATTTTGAGGAGCACTGTGTATTACACCTCCCTCAGGTTACCATTACAGAGACTTTGGGAGGCTGGCTGGTTCACCAGTGACTTGAACAGATCTCATGGGATGGCGTTATTTTTTTTTTTTTATCATGTCTGTCAGTAACCATGTTTGTGTTAATTAGATAACGCCTGAAAATTCTTACTCATTTCTGTATGCCAGACGGACTACTAGTAAACTATGTCCAAGGGACATAATTAAATGATGAGATGTTTTGAAAACAGGTCTTAAGGAGAAGAATTGAAGAAACCATGAATGTATAGCTTTGAGAGGAGTCTCAAATAAGGCAGGATAATTTTCTTCATGTAGTTTTGGGGGGATGTCACTAGGAAACAGCACTGTTAAAATTTCACTGATTCACCTTTCCTATTTTTTTTCTCATCAAATCTTTATTGATCACCTCCTGTGTACATGTCATTGAAATATACATATAATTAAAATATTAAATAGGATAAGACCAAAGGCAGATATATTCTACCCTTTATTTGTGTGGGTTTTTTTTTTTTTTTTAAAGACTATGTGTGGCATTGGGTAAGAAGCCAGGCATTAAGATTACTGTTGTGTTGCCGAAACTGGTTTGGCTCAGTGGATAGAGCATCGGCCTGCAGACTGAAAGGTCCCATGTTCGATTCCGGTCAAGGGCATGTACCTTGGTTGCAGGCACATCCCCAGTGAGGGGTGTGCAAGAGGCAGCTGATTGGTGATTTTTTTCTCATCGATGTTTCTAACTCTCTATCCCTCTCTCTTCCTCTCTATAAAAAATAAATAAAATATATATATTTTAAAAAAGATTACTGTTGTGAATAAAAAAGATAAGGTGGCTGTTCTAAAGAGGTAACAAGCCAGTGGTTACATGGCACACAGTTTATTATGTATACAGGTAATATGCACATAAGTAAACACATGTCACTATTATTATATTTCAGAAATGGGTAAGTGCTTTCCAGGTAATAGAAATGTGGAGAAAGCTAGTTTAGTTTGAGGTCAGTTGGTCCAGGAAGGCCTCTCTGATGAGATGAGATTTGAGACAAATCCTGAGTGACAGGATGGTGCCTCCATATGATGAGCTTGTAGAAGAACATTCCAGATATAAGGAAGAGAAAATGCAGAGGCTTTGAGAAAGGAGCGAGCCTGTCATGGTCTAGGGCAGTTCCAAATGGGGCAACATGAGGATGATGAAAGACCCAGATGCCCAGAGGTAGATTTTGATTCATGGGTTTTGGAGGACCTTAGTACCAATGACAACATCCAACAATGCAATGGATAGTGAGCTCCCTGTCACATATTATGTTCCAGTGGAAGCTAAAGGACTAATTAGGAAAGGTCCAGAGAAGAATTCAAAAGGAAGAGATTGGAGGGGATAGTCTCCAAGTCCTGTCCATCCTAAAAATGAAGGTCATGGTTGTCTATAATTTTATAGATTTCTAAAAAAATATCTTTGTTCCTTATCTTTATAGTTCTTCCTATGAAGGAAAATACATTGCTGTTTTAAAATATCTATATTATTAGTGTCTCTTCTTCCGCCCATTCTTTCTCTCTTATTCTCTACACTTTCATGATTGCCTGCACAAGTCAATCCCAAGGGAAATTGTGGCTATTATTAAAATACTATATTAGCTTGATTATAAATAGCCCTTCTGTAGTTATCTCAAGATTGAATGTATGTGATGGTGGCTAGAATACCTTATTTCTCCTCTGTGCCACTCTCAGCTCTGGCAGCCAACTAAAACAGTATCTGATTGGTTACCATGGTTTCCAATGGAGGCAATGTAGCATGTAATTATTGCATACAGCTATCATTACTAAATTCTTTTTAAAAAATATATTTTATTGATTTTACACAGAGAGGAATTGAGAGAGACAGAGAGTTAGAAACGTCGATGAGAGAGAAACATCGACCAGCTGCCTCTTGCAACCCCCCCCCCCCCCCCCCCACTGGGGATGTTCCCGCAACCAAGGTACATGCCCTTGACCGGAATCAAACCCGGGACCTTTCAGTCCGCAGGCTGATGCTCTATCCACTGAGCCAAACCAGTCCCGGCTCATTACTAAATTCTTTATGGCATTTTGATGTAATTCAATAAATAATTTGAGTCACAATTCTAGAAGGAGGGTGCAACTACTTATAGGGTAATATTTTTAGAAATAATACATAAGATAGTCTCCCCCCCTCCCCCATATAGCTTGCCTGCCAGGAGCACTGATGAATGAAATTTGGTAGTTGGTTCTAATTGCCTTTCTCTTATCACAAGTAAAATTGGTAAGTAAAGTTGTGTTGATTCAGGTACTAAATGAAGCAAAACCCTTCATTTGGTTTTTAGCATGGTATTTAGGGAATCATATTTCTTTGGGTTTGTACATCTTTAACAATGAACTAAATATGCACACTTTGCGAAACATATAATAGAGAACAGAGAGAGATTTTTAAATCACTCTGCCATCTCCTATCTCCCTGTAAATTCCAGAGCAAGTTTTCCCAATTTGTCACCAAGTACTAACTAATTAAGGAGTTGTCACTTTTCTGGCCTTCTTTCAGTGTTATACACACTACAGGATAAAAATGTGAGTGTGAGGGTAATCCTTCATTATATATGCAAGGGAACTGCCAAGTGTTTCCATTTAATTGTTATCATTTGAAGATAAATCATTTCAATTTATTTTAATAAAAGACAAGCAGACATGTATCTGTTAAGTTTCCTGGTGCCATTGATAACCCCACTCTTAATCGACTTTCCCAATCTCTTGCTTTCTGTATTACTGTGTGAGAAAGCAAAGTCTGAACTAAGTCACATATTAGCCCTAGCACATGGAAATGGAGACTGATATAAAATTGTTTTTAATCTTTCTATGAACTGTGTGTTCTTTTGTTACGTTTTTAATTCATCAGGAATAATCTGGAATACTTATTAGAAACCTACTCATTGACTTCCCTATTTCATGTTTTTCTCCTTGTTTTTCTCTCACATGTGCATAGTGTTATTTGCTCTTTGTTCTTCAAGATGTTGTGGGGTGGGTACAGAGCAGTACAATAAAGAAGTATGATACACAATTCCTTCTCTCAAGAAATGCATGGTCTTTATGAGGGAAATCAGAATCACACAATATGGCAGCATAGTAGTAAGAACACAAACATTATAGTATATCTACACTGGGTTTAACATCCACTCCCATTTTACCAGAAGTGCTAAGTCACCCCTCTAGGCTTCTGTTCTCTTATACACTGAGTGGCCAGATTATTATGATCTCTGAACACATAATAATCTGGCCACTCAGTGTATAACCTATATAATAAAAGGCTAATATGAAAATTGTCCCCTCAACCAGGAGTTCGACCAGCAGGTAGGCCTGCTAACCGCCCATGTCCCCTCCCCATGACCAGGCTGGCCTGACCTCACCCATGCATGAAATCATGCACTGGGCCTCTAATATATATACACACAGAGTGTCCAGATTATTATGTGTTCAAAGATCATAATAATATGGCCACTCGGTATATGTCAAATGGGGATACTCAAAGCAGTCTAAGATGGTGCATGTAAAGGGCTCAATTCTGTACGTGGCACATAATGGACAATCAACAGAATGACAACCAAATATAGTGGTCAAGGTCAGAGATATTTGACAGAGCTAATGAGCATTATGCACTTGGGTAGGAAAAGAGATTAGAGTGATTAGAGAAGACTGTATGAATGGAGGATATAAACTTAAACTTGAAGGATTAGGCATGCTTTCAAGGTGCGGAAGCAAGGAGAGTATTTTGGGTGAAGGGGATAGTGGCTGTAAATGTGTGGATATCTTCACAAATGATTTTTTTCCCTATCAATTTGACCTTCAAAAGTCAGCTATTTTAGCATTGAACAGTTTTTATATTTCTTAAACCATAATTATGTTTGCTTTTCCATAAGGTCATATTAAAATTTTATGTTGTTTTCTTGATATTTGAAGAATTAGTGAACACATTCTCTAGTTACCATCAAGTATTGGATAAAAATATCCTATGGTGTTATATAATGGGACAAATGTAAGCAAAATTTGAAAAGTGGAAGTCTTCTGCAACTGTTATTTATTTTTTTGGCCCACTCTGCTCCTATGTTTCCCCTCCCCCTATTCTGTATGGTTATTACTTTCATCCAATAGCTTCATATGGTGCCTTGAGTGAGTGTGCACTATGATCCTGATAAAGCAATTTGATAAATGAATATTACTAGGTCTATATAGTAACTGGCCGTAAATGTAGTGCCACTCAGGGAATACTGGCATTTTCAGAGTGATGCCAGAAAGAAAAAGCAAATCCTTCATGGTAGATCCTGTTTTAGGTTATAGATTAATACTCCTAAAGTACAGTACATTGGGTCCTAATCTGTTTGGCTCAGTGGATAGAGTGTCGGCCTGCAGACTAAAGGGTCCCAGGTTCGATTCCGGTCAAAGGCATATACCTTGGTTGCGGGCACATCCCCAGTAGGGGGTGTGCAGGAGGCAGCTGATGGATTTTTCTCTCTCATCAATGTTTCAAACTCTCTATCCCTCTCCCTTCTTCTCTGTAAAAAAATCAATAAAATATATATTAAAGAAAAGTATAGTGCATAGGTGAGAATCAGCCTTAGCTCTGAATATGGCGGGTGAGCTAGACATCTATATTTCAAGTTAGGGCAGTGATTAGGCCAAATGAGAATGGAGTGTCTAATGCAATATGTTTTGAAGGAGATGAGAGCACAGGTGAAGGACTCTTTCCTTGGGAACAGCCTTTTTTTATTATTTAATGTTGGTGTGAGAAGTAGCTATGCCTCCAGAGTCATGAAAGTGTCTCTTTCCCTGTCCCTCTCCCCATTATATCTACTGAGAGATGCTCTGAATAGAAATGTGTTGCAAGTGAATGGTGCTGAGGCTGATCAATGCTTAAGAATTCTAGTTTGGAGATCTGAAACAGGCATTGCGATGTTCTTCCCAGATCTCCCTTCACTGAAATATTTGTTATCTCGGTTACTAGGAGAACTGCCAGCAAATAGGCTTGAATTTTCAGCCCTTGCAGGCATTGCCTCAGTGTGGAGGGCAGTCTTGTCTAAGTCACACCCCTTCCTGAGGTAGCTTATATTCATTGACTGATGGCTATGGAATAGAAAGGCATGGCCGTCTTGGCCCATGTCAGGACCACTTTGTGGGGGCATTCTAGTCTCAGAGCTAGAATGTGGGTTAAACTGAGGCTTTCATTGGCCTGAACTGTAACTTCTCTCTTTGCCCAGTCCTCTTTCCTTCCCTCCCTTCCACAAGTGTTGGTACCAAGGATATTCGTGTGTGTGTTTTTTAAAAATATTTTATTGATTTTTTACAGATAGGAAGGGAGAGGAAGAGAGAGTTAGAAACGTCAATGACAGAGAGAGAGAAAGATCGACCTACCGCCTCTTACACACCCCCCACCGGGGATGTGCCCGCAGCCAATGTACATGCCCTTGACCGGAATCGAACCTGGGACCTTTCAGTCCGCAAACCGACGTTCTACCACTGAGCCAAACTGGCTTCGGCTTAAGGATATTCCTTAATAAATGCCCTGCATTCTAAACTTCACCTCAGAGGGTGATTAATAGGGGACCCAACTTCAACAAGATCGTTTTCTCTAGGTTAAGATAGTTTCCCAACCAGTGTAACATGGGGTGCTGGTTTTCCATAAATAAATTAAATTGTACTGAGATATTAATTTAGAATTTAGCATGACTGGACCTAATCTAGAGCAAATGGAAGCTAGTCATCCAGGGTTGCTTGGTGCTATGAAATTTTATTTTCTATGTGAGTCATGCCATTTATAGGTTAGGTGAACAAAAACTCACAGATACAGACAACAGTATGGTGATTATCGGAGGGAAGTAAAGGGTAAAGAGGGTCAAATATATGGGGATGGGAGATTTAACTTTGGGTGATGAGCACACAATGCAATATACAGATGTATTATAGAACTGTACACTTGAAACCTATATGATCTTATTAACCACTCCAATAAATTTAATTTAAAAAAAAGAAAGTGGAAAAATGTAATGATAGGACTTCCTATACATTTCTTTGCAATATACCATGCATGTCTAATTGTTTCAAAATAAAAAATTTGAAATCTAAAAAAAATGGGTAAAAATGGGTAAAAGCCTGTTGTTTCAGGAATCCTCCAAAGATAAGTTTTATTCCTCAGAGGTATACTTAGTTTTTACTATTAGACATTATCACATCAAGGTTGACACATTTGTCAAACATCTGTAAACTGAAAAGAAGAGCCTAGAATTCTGAGGGACTAAAGCATATGATAGTTTTGTTTGGTGAATAAAAGAAGTTGGGAGAACATATTGAACTTGAAGAAGTGTCCAGTTAAAGGGACTTTATAGATTCTTTCCAACTAAATCACAATAGCTGAAAGTCTCTTTGAGACTGTATTCTACTATTGCTTTATTTTTTTTCCATCATCCATTCAGATGTATTGATTTCCAACAGCTGCACATAGCATTTTCCCACAATATATTATATTAATTTCAAAACTACACATTATTATTTTTTTAACCTTATGGTGTCAATTAATTATTTTAAAAAATTTTATTGAATTTATTGGGATGACATTGGTTAGTAAAATTATATAGGTTTCAGGTATACAACTCTATAATACATCATCTGTATATTGTATTGAGTGTTCACCAACCAAAGTCAAGTCTCCTTCCATTACCATTTATTCTCCTTTACCCTTTTTTACTTCTCTCCACCCACTTCCCTTTGGTAATCACAATACTGTTGTCTGTGTCTATGAGTAATTTTTGTTGCTTAATCTCTTCACCATTTTCATTCAGTCCCCCAAACCCTTCCCCTCTGACAGCTGTCTATTCTCTTATCTATTAGTCTGTTTATGTTTTCTTGGTAGTTCAGTTTATTCATTAATTTTCACATATGAGTGAAATCATATGGTACTTGTCTTTCTCTGACTGGCTCATTTCACTTAGCATAATGCTCTCCAGGTCCATCCATGCTGTCACAGAGGGTAAAATTTTCTTCCTTTATAAAGCAGAGTAGTATTCCATTGTGTAAATATACCACAGCTTTTTTATTCACTCATCTATTGATAGGCACTTGGGCTGCTTCCAAATCTTGGTTATTGCAGATAACACTGCAACAAAATAGGGGTACATTTTTTTTTTCTAATTAGTGTTTGGGGTTTCTCGGATATATTCCCAGAAGTGGAATTGCTGGATCACAAGGCAGTTCTGTTTTTAATTTTTTGAGGAAACGCCATACTACTTTCCATAGTGGCTGTACCAGTCTGCAGTCCTAGCAATAGTACACGAGGGTTCCCTTTTCTCCACATCCTTACTAACACTTGTTTGCTGATTTATTGATGACAGCCATTCTGACAGGTATGAGGTGATACCTCACTGTGGCTTTAATTTGCATCTCTCTGATGATTAGTGACCTTGAGAATTTTTCATATGTCTGTTGGCCATTTGTATGTTCCCTTGGGGGAAGTGTCTATTCAGGTCCTTTGCCAACATTGATACAAGTTCAAACTATGTGTCAGTGCTGGGTCTGAGGTCACTCCGCAGAAGTCCCAGGTATACCAAGTCTAACTGTACTCTGCCAAGTACCTGCAGACCTTTGTGGTGGGGTAGGGTCTCAGGGAGTCTTGTGGTTGGGACCAATAGAGTTGATCAGTCCCAAACAGACCAAGATTTGGCCCGGTGAAGGGAGGGCTCTGCACTGGTTGGGTCTTGAGGGGAAAATGGTCTCCATCTTAGAACCACACAACCTAGTCAGTATCAGATTCTGCAGGAAGCCTTAACACAGCAGGGCAGGCCTCTGGGAGTCGGAAAGATGGGATGAGAATAGTGGATCTCCTGCGTGTGGGAGGTGCCAATCAGATTCACAAGGGAGTTCGGGGGAATTGCCCCCACCTCAAAGCCTCACAACTCAGTCACTGACAACCCAAGACCTCTACACTGACTCCTCAGCAGGGTTCGAGCTTGACAGGGTGGGGTGACAAGGAGTCTAGAGGGTGGAACTATTGCATTCTCTGGGCTGATGCCCTAAGGAGGGGAGTGCCCCACCCAAGAAAGATGGTGTCTGTGGTGTTGGAGAGGGACTCAGCACATGGATCCTGGCAGCTGTCCCTTCAACTCTCTTCCCAGAGCCATAAAACTCAGTCTCTCTTCACAGGACTCTAGTCCACTCCACTCTGCCCTCCCTCTGCTTGAGCCCAAAGTGAGGGGCTATGGAGATTAGGTGGGCTCCTGGGTTTCTAGCAGACATATATTTCTCCCTGCAGACAAAAATACCCTGCAGCCTTAACCAGCAAGATGCTATGTGGGCACTTCTTCCCAGCTATGTTGCTTTGGGCTGGGGAGCTCCACGTGGGACTGAGACTATAGCTCATCAAGGGGAACCTATGCAGCTGAGATACCTCCCTCCCCCCGAGAATCTCAGCCATTGTCCATGCAAGCAAAGCCAACTCTTTTCATGTTTCTCACCTTCCTCCCAGTTTCAATATGGCTTCTTCTGTAAATCCTTGGTTATAAGATTTCTGTTCAGCTGGTGTTTCACTGGTTATTCAGGTTGCTTGCTCTATACTTTAGTTTTAATTCCAGTTTGGTCCAGGTAGGAGGTGAGTGTATCTCCAACCTACTCTGCCACCACATTGGAGCCTTAAAACTTCACTTTAAATAGTGACACCACTGCAGTTTTTCACTGAACAGTGTATGAAACAAGCTCAGAGAAGTAACTGTTACTTATTCTTCCAGTGATTTGGGTTTAATTGCATGTGGGCTTTGCCTTAACTTATTATAGACATTTTTATAATCCTCATTAGTGACTGTAATTCCAGAAGTTCAAAGTTACATTATGTCATCACTGGTCATACTAAGGACTTTGTAAAAAATAAATTATAAAGGGCAAAACTGCTATTATTTGGGTTTTAAGTATCTGTAGGCTTTGGATAGAAGGAATTATTCCAGAGTCACCAGAGAACAGAGAAGGGTTTCTCTGTGTTTACTTTGCCTTCCAGTAACATTGCCTTCTTTAGAATAAAAAAGAACTGCATGGCAGTACTGGCAGGGGAAGACTAATCTTCCATGTTTTGAACTATTGTTGAAGTTATCACAGTATTATGTTTTAAGCTATTTATCAGTGGTGTGCTGGATCTGGTTCCCTCTACCTTGAGACAAGCTGATTGTGGTCCATCTATTCTCACTGCTGTATCCGGGACATCACGTTGGTAGCTTGAAATGAGCTATGGTGGGAGTGTTTATACCACTGCAGAATTATGAAGTCAGGGCTATCTCCCACTCCATCCCAAGGGAGCTAATCCTATATAATAAAAGTGTAGTATGCAAATTGTACCCTCAACCAGGAATTCGTTGGGAGTTCAACCAGGGGGCTGACCCTGCCCCCTGGTTGAACTCCCAATGAATTCCTGGTTGAGGGCAACTAGGGACACTACCAGTGCACGAATTTCATGCACTGGTCTTCTGGTTGTTAAATATTTACCAGTGTACTACTGCCATCTACTCATATCCTTCACAGTAATAATTATACTCTTTTAAAATATTTTTTATTTCAGAAAGGAAGGGAGAGGAAGAGAGAGATAGAAACATCAATGATGACAGAGAATCATTGATTGGTTGCCTCCTGCATGCCCCCTACTGGGAACCAAGTCCGCAACCTGGGCATCTGCCCTTGACCAGAATTGAACCTGGGACCCTTCAGTCTGCAGGCTGACTGTCTATACACTGAGCCCAACTGGCCAGGGATACTTATAGTCTTATATAGCAATATTAAAAAAAAAAGTGTAGCAAACTGAGACTGAGCAGTTATAAACTTTGTACAGTTCAAATGCACCCAGAATCTGAAATCTTGATGGAGGCTGAATGCACTCACAAATTTTGGGAATTGTTGGAAAGGTATAACTCCCCTGCATCTTATACTATGCCTCATACCCAACATTTCCCCCCCCCCCCAAAATGAATGCCTTTTGTAGGTGTTGTGTATGGCCAAGTTTATACTCAGTCTAAGAAAGAAAATAAAGTAATTTTTAGGGGGCTGAGGTGACTTTCCTTTGTGTGCTTTTTAAATATACTTTTATTGATTTCAGATTGGAAGGGAGAGGGAGTGAGAAATAGAAACATCAACGATGATGTTCCTATGGGTCCCCCACTGGGGATCTAGCCCACAACCAGGACATGTGCCCTGTCCAGGAATCAAACCATAACCTCCTGGTTCATAGGCTGATGCTCAACCACTGAGCCATGCTGGCTAGGCTCCTTTATTTTTGAGTTTGAAGGCATTATACTTGAAGTTAACACAATGACTAATACATGAGTAAACTCACTTGAATTTGGGCACAAATCATTTTACCTTTAAGGATGTTGGTTCAGCGTGGAGACAGAGGGTGATGAAGGGATATCCAGCAGTTGAGCAATGGGAAGTGGCCATGATATGTCCATTCAGAAAGATAGCCAGAAATCCCGAAATCCAACCTCCAGTCTTTGAAATTACTCTCTCTTCTCAGAGTATGTGAAATCTGGCATTGTAATAAGGCACATCTAAACGCATTGAACTTGGCAGGTGACATAGCTACAGTTTTAATATAATATATGAAACTTTGTATGTATTTTTACTTTGACTATTATACTTGGGAGGGTCATAGTGTATGCCCTCTATATTGCTCCTCACTGAGCCCTCAGTATTTATTTACTTTAATAGATGTAATTACCTCTATATAGACAGCCCCTAAGTATTAAAAAAAAAGATTATACATTTGGTAGTGGATTTGATTGTAATGATTAAGTATTATACTATACAAAACAAATGAAAGCTTAGTGATAGAAACTAAATCTATATATATAAAGCCAAGCGACTGGAATAACCGGTCACTCTGACACTCACTGAGGCTGGCCAATGGCCCAATGAGGGGAGGACCTTCTCCCCCAGGCTGGCCCCACCCCCAATTAACCTTCTGCTTCCCCTCCCTTCCAACAGACCAGCCTGATCAGCCCAATTGGACCCCATGGTAGGGGGGAGGGCTGGACAAGCTCCACCCATACACGAATTTGTGCACTGGGCCTCTAGTTAAAGAATGATACACATAGAAAACTATAAGACAATAGCTAAAGGGAGCAAGGTCATAGAAAATTCCTCTCCTGAAGCCTAATGAGCTAAGGACAAAATGTAGTTTATTTGTCCAAAAAAGAATAAAAATTAAAAAAGTAGAAACCAGACAAGGGAGCTGAGACAAGCTTATTCCATCGACTTGAAACTTAGCAGAAAAAAAATCTCCAAAATTCTGTCTTAGTGCAGCAGGAATTAACACTTAGCAAAGGTGGATTGAATAAAATCCGGAAGGTTCCACTTAATACTGCTCGATTTGGGGGAAATCATAGTAAGGGGATAAATAAGCAACGTGAAAAAATCAAGAAAATATATTTGTGACTATATGCTCTTATATTCTGGGCCAAGAGATTACAAATCTTGTTTTCCAAGTAAGAGTACAAAGTTCAGAAAACTGAGTGATTGATTCACAAGGTGAGAAAATCAGGGCAGTCTCAGAATCCTTCATAGTCACATTTAATGCTATAATACAATGGCAAAATTCCTATAAATTTCAATGAAAAACAAAGTGTGACTCCAGAATATTTCACACATCCAGGTGCTATTTAATAAAAATAACACAGCAGACACTTCCAGATTGGAAAAAACTTGAGAAGTTCATAAAAATAAAAACAAAAACTCTCAGCAATAATATTCAATCACTAGATTACACATCTGAGGAGTTATGGTTGCAAGTGCAATGCCATGGGCAGTAGGAAGAAAAAAACTTTAAGTATCATATTCACTTCACCTTCCATAGTATCTAGTAACATATAAAATCAAAGCAAGTGATACTTGTCTTTCTCTGACTGGCTTATTTCACTTGGCATAATACTTTCCAAATCCATCCATGTTGCCTCAAAGGGTAAAATATCTTTCTTTTTTATAGCTGCATAGTATTCCATTGTGTAAATGTACCACAGTTTTTAAATCCATTTGTCTACTGATGGGTACCTGGGGAGTATTATACTAAGTGTAATAAGGCAGTCAGAGAAAGACAAGTATCACCTGATCTCACTTATATGTGAAATCTAATGAACAAAATAAACTGATGAATAAAAATGACCTATAGACAGTGAAGCATGCAACAGATTGATATATCTCAAAGGGAAGGGGGATGGCTGGAAGATTTTAAACAATGAACTTCTTTGCATACATGCTTAGCCCATGGACAGACAATAGTGTGGGGAAGACCTGGGGAGGGTGGGAGCAGAGTGGAGGTGATCGATGGAGGGAAAAAGGAACATCTGTAATAGTTTCAACAATAAAGATCCATTTTAAAAAAGAAAATTGAAACAAGTACATTAAAGACAACTTTAATCCTATCTAATAAAAGAGTAATATGTAAGTTGACCATCACTCCAACACAGAAGATGGCTGCCATCATGTGGTCAAAGATACTGCCCCCATGTGGACACAAGATGGTCACCACAAGGTGGCCAGGAGGGGAGGGGCAGTTGGCAGGTACCAGGCCTGCAAGGGAGGGCAGTTAGAGGTGACCAGGATGGCAGAGGAGGGAAGTTAGGGGTGGCCACGCCTGCAGGGGAGGGCAATTAGGAGCAAACAGGCTGGCAGGGGAGCAGTTGGGAGCCAGTAGTCCTGGATTGTTAGAGGGCAGTTGGACATCTCTGGGAGCAGGCCTAAACAGGCAGTCAGAAATCCCTCGAGGGGTCCCAGATTGGAGAGGGTTGAGGTGACTGCGCTGAGGGACACACACATCCCTGTGCATGAATTTTGTGCACTGGGCCTCTAGTCTTTAAATGTTTTATATTTTCTTTCTTTAATCACCTCAACTTTGGCACTATTAAAATTTTGAGCTGGATGAATTTTTATTGTTGTGGGGCTGTCTTGTGCATTGTAGAATGTTTAAGTGATGTCCTTAGCTTCTACCCACTAGATGCCAGTAGCACACAGGTGTGGTGGCTAAAAATGTCATGAGACACTGCCATATATAAGACAAAATTTCCCCTATTTGAGAACCACTGCCTTAGATGGGTCTTTTAGTAACATGTAATTTTGCACCAAAGGAAGAGTTACAGTCAGTATTTCCTTGAATTTCACCTTTGTTCTATTATATTTTAGTGGAATTAAATTTAATATTTCAAAAAAAGTAATATATATATATATATATATATAATTAAAGTAATTTTGGTTATTTATGTATATCAATGAATCTATCACCTACTTATTATTTATCTCTCTTTTTATCAGTGTATATGCACAGGGAGATGCTCATAAAATAACACTAGATATATAGTCGATGACATTTTAGTTTAATTGCTTTTTAAAGTATTGCTTGATTTTTTTAAATGATAGCAAAATATAAGTGTTTGGTAAAAAAAAAATAAAGCCATTACTCTAAAATACAATAATATATATAGACTTCATTTTATAGAATTCATTTATTTATAACAAAACATTATCTGTTTGTTGTGATGGTGGTTAATCCTCACCAGAGGATATTATTTCCATTGATTTTTAATGAGAGTGGGAGGGAGGGAGAAACATCTATGTGAGAAAGACACATTGATTGGTTGCTTCTTGCACAGGCCCTACCTGGGCTGCGGATGGAAACAGCAACCCTTCAGTGAGCAAGGTGATGCTCTAACCACTGACTCACTAGCCAGGACACAAAACATTGTCTTAAAGTGTTAAAAATATACACATTATTTAACGCGTCTTATTTCTTTCAATTTAAGTGATTGAAATAATTGAAAAAATATTTTAAAAGATTGCAATACTGAAAACTTTGAAACAGCTCAAATGCCAGTAGAAATTCAGCTTAATAAATTATGATAAAGCTATTACCTGGAATTATAGTCATCTGTTGATAATAAATATGTAGATAAATATTACATGGAAGGGTATGAATGTCATATCAAATGAAATCATTAGGTTTTTAAAGGTTTCTATTATAGTATTCCTAGTTTACTATATATAAAGTGTTATATAGGTATAGAAAACCCCTTGAGCTATACACATCATGGTTTTTAATCTCCAGGTGATAAGTAAAAGGTGACTTGTATTTTATTCTTCTTAATGTTTATATTTTCCACATAAGAAACTTTATTATAGTACTATTATAAATGTAATGTTTGTAGTAAGCATTATGAAAGACACTTTTAATTCCAAAATGAAAATACCATCATAGTTAGCTAGGCTCTTCAGTTACCCTTGGGTCACAGTATTTAAATGTCACTCTAAATTTCCTCCAAACCTCCTTTCTTCAAGATTGCATGATGATAATGGACATTAGACAAGAGAAGAATTTACAGGAATGAGTGTTGCTAAGTTTTGGGCTACAAAATTGAATGGCAATGAAATAGAACAGATCAGACTCTGAGAATAGCTCCTCAGAAAGAAAAGCACCATCAGATTCCCAAGGAGGAAAACCATGGGTAATAATAATTCAATACCTACATTATAATTGTGAAAGAGGAACAAGGTCAGGGCTAACCAGGGGAGGGAGGATGGGCTTGGGGCTGAGGCACCTATGTTTTGGTCAGTCATATTAGCCATTTTTCTGCTTTTCCACCATGAACATGTGTTGCAACACATGTATAGAGATATTGGTGTGCGGAATCCTACAAAGAATGCACTAAAGTAGTCAGTTCCAACAGCCATGGAACCCTGTGCATATCGGAGATGTCTCACAGGATTTCCGGAACACCTTGTTACAGCTGAAAACTGACTGAAGAAGCTTAAGTTGTCATGCAAAAAGTCTGACATGCACAGATACCATGATAGGGATCCTCAGTTTAGCTGCCAACTAATTAGAAAGTCTATTTAATGCAAGAGACTGGAAGATTGTTCCCAAAGTCCACATCTGTGTTTGTGATGATGTAAATATGTTCTTGAATACAAGGAAAGAAAAGCATGTGTCATCTTTTAGTCTTGACTGGAGAAGAACAGGAGTCTAAGTGCATGTCTTTGTTAGCAGGATTCCATTTCCTGTGGGCTGCTGGACTAAAGGCCTCAGCTCTTTTGTGTAGGTCGACTGGCGGCTATTCTCTGTAATTTACCATGTGGGCATCTCAAAGCTAGGAGAGAGAAGAGAGAGAAGAGAAGGGAAGGGAAGGGAAGGGAAGGGAAAGGAAGGGAAGGGAAGGGAAGGGAAGGGAAGGGAGGGGAAGGGGAAGGGGAAGGGAAGGGAAGGGAAGGGAAGGGAAGGGAGGGGAAGGGGAAGGGGAAGGGGAAGGGAAGGGAAGGGAAGGGAAGGGAAGGGAAGGGGAAGGGGAAGGGGAAGGGAAGGGGGAGGGAGGGGAGGGGGAGGGGAGGGGGAGGGGAGGGGAGGGGAGAGGAGAGGAGAGGAGAGGAGAGGGGAGGAGAGAAGAGGGGAGAAGAGAAGAGGGGAGAAGAGAAGAAGGGAGAAGAGAAGAGGGGAGAAGAGAAGAGAAGAAAGGGGAGAAGAGGGGAGAGGAGAGGAGGGATGGAAGAGTTAAGGAGGATAAAGAAATCAGGGAAGGGTGAAAGAAACTGTTGAAAGGCAAGGTGGACAGGAAAGACTCCACTGGGAGGGTGGTTTTAGAATAATGGCCTAAGGGAGGGGAGAGGAAATGACCCAGGCATCTCCTTGCAGGAATACATTTTCAGGCACAGTGGGCAGCAAGTGCAGAGGTCTAAAATAGAAATATGTGTGGCGGTTTAAGGCAGAGTAAGGAGGCTAGTATGATAGGAGCAGAGTAAGCAACAGGGAGAAAGCTAGAGATTAGTAAAGAGGGGTAACAGGTGGCAGAGACAGATATGCTGTCAATAAATCTATAGAAAGACTCGTCATCTTTCTTCTATAATATATGTTGGTGTTTTCAATCTTTATATTGGAGAGAAGATTTTTCTCGTATTTAACTCAATCCATTTGTCTACAATTTTACACTGTTGTAGCTTGGTCCCTGTTAGGTCTGGTCAAATAATGGAAATGATACCCCCTCCCCTGGAAACTGACCTCTAGCCCACTTCAGAACCAATATTCCCTTTCACTTATACCACACCACTTGCCGATACTATTATCTCTACCCTCAGACTTTCCCAGGATCTGGACCCACCCAGACAGTTCCCTACTGAAAAAGATCACCTAGAATATTTTAAAACCTCTGGCTCCCCATCCCTGGTGCTGGTGCCATTTTGGGGCTCAGCCCATTTGGTACCCAGATGGCCTAATCTATATATATAAAAGCCTAAGCCACCTAATGACTAAATGACAGAATGACTGGTTGACCGGTTGATATAATGCGCACTGACCACCAGGGGAAGATGTTCAAACCTTTTCTTCCCCTAACCCCCTCACCCCACCCAGCCTCCCAGCACCCTGATCGCTGGCCAGGCTGAGGGATCACACCTGTGCACAAATTTGTGCACCGGGCCTTTTATAATCCCTTATCACTTTGGTTTTGTGGGTTCCTCTTTCAGTGACCCTAACAGTCCCCATTTCAAATGGCACACTATTCCTCAGCTACTCATCATTTTTAGCAATTGAAGTTGGTTACTAAATTGTCTCTTAGTTTTTCTGATTTGTTTCTCTGTAAAGATTTTGTTTTGCAATGCTATTCTCATACTTGCCACTCCTTTTCCAAACTCTGGTGATTTCTCCCTCTTCTGTTGTGCAGCCCAGCACTGGACTTGAACTTTTATTAGGAATCTGATCTGAGGTTGAACATAATGATGAATGATTCTAGTTCAAGTTTAGATAGCACAAAATTAAAGCCCATTTATTTTCAGTTATAAACAAAAGCCTGAACTTTTCGGAGAAAAGGGATTTTTAGCAGTTTTGGGGACAGGTCACTTTTTAATTAGTACTCAGCTCTCAAAATCTCCACTTGAGGTGAAAACAGTGCACTGGCTCTCTCATTTGAAATTTTCAGTGACTTAATATGAGTTTTTTTTTTTCCTCTGCTCTCCTTACAGACTAAATACTGAATATTTATGATTTTTTAAGTACATGGAACTCCCTAAACATAGCTGGAGAAAATCCAAAATAATGAGATGATTCAAATTGCAAATCTTTTTCAGATGTTTCCAAAAAACCTGCTTTTAGTATATGAATTATGATGTGTAATATAGAACCCATTTATTTCACTAAGTGTTAAAACAATATGTGTCAAGAAGATAAAGTTCTATTTTCCTATCTTCCATAGCTAGAGAAAAGCCTTGAATGAACTGATGGGCATGTCTTTTATTGCCGAGGAAGAAGGGGGGTGCTTATTCTTAGCAGTAGTAGGTACTAAACGAATACATTATCACCACACTGCAGAGGAGGGGAGATCCTCCATGCATCCATCTCTCTTTCTTCAGAATGTCCCATGCTGAATATATGCCAGACAGATAAGAGCCTATCTTATTTTTAAAGGCCTGTTTTTTTTTGTGTGTGTGTGTTTGTGTGTGTGTGTGTGTGTGTGTGTGTGTGTGTGTGTGTGTGTGTTTAATGTTTCTATTGATTTCAGAGAGGAAGGGAGATGGAAAGAGATAGAAACAACAATGATGAGAGAGAATCATTGATCGGCTGCCTCCTGCATGCCCCATGCTGGGAACATGGGCATGTACTCTAACTGGGAATCGAACCTTGAACTCTTGGTTCATAGATCCATGCTCAACCATTGAGCCATGCTGCCAGGCAAGATCTATTTCTTTTCCTAAGAAGAATTTCTCTGTGGAAGAGGCATTGCCCCTGCATTAGTAAATAAACACCACGTGGCTCCTTGAGAGGGAAAGTTTTCTCTGTTGGAATTCTGTCAGATAAAGTTTTCAGATTAGTTTCCAATAAATGCCAAAAGAAAAGCGAAGGTTGTACATATAATTTCTTTTTAATATCACATATGTATACACATTTAATATATACACTGAGTGGCCTGATTATTACGATCTCTGAACACATAATAATCTGGCCACTCAGTATATATATATATATATATATATATATATATATATATATATATATATATATATATATACACACACACACACACACACACATATATATTAGAGGCCCAGAGCACGAATTCATGCATGGATGGGGTCTGGCCAGCCTAGCCAGGGCAGGGGGTGGGGGAAGACATGTGCAGTTGGCCAGCCTACCTGCTGGTTGAACTCCTGGTCAAGGGGATAATTTGCATATTAGCCTTTTATTATATAGGATATATACTGATTGGCCATATTATTATGCATTCAGAGATCATAATAATCTGGCCACTCAGTGTATATTAACCAGCATTGATCTTATACAGAGAGAGAGAGAGAGAGAGAGAGAGAGAGAGAGAGAGAGAGAGAGAGAGACTTTAAGAAATTGGCTCACATAATTGTGAAGATTTGGTGAATCTAAAATCTGCTGGATTGGGCCCTGACTGGCTTGGCTCAGTGGATAGAGTGTCAGCCTGCAGACTGAATGGCTCCAGGTTTGATTCCAGTCAAGGGCATGTATCTTGGTTGCAGGTACATCCCCAGTGGGGGGTGTGCAGGAGGCAGCTGATCAATGTTTCTCTCTCATCGATGTTTCTAATTCTCTATCCCTTTCCCTTCCTCTCTGTAAAAAAATCAACAAAATATATTTAAAAAATAAAAAAATAAAATCTGATGGGTTGGGCCAGGAGGCTGAATACCCAGAAAAGAGTTGCAATTGAGTCCAAAGGTATTGTCTGGCAGAATTTCTTCTTGCCTGAGGGACATTCAGATTTGATCTATTAAAGCCTTCAACTTATTGGATGAGGCCCACTCACATCATGGAGGGTGATCTGTTTTTATTCAAAGAGCATTGTTTTAAATGTCAATTTTATCCAAAAATCACCTTTACAGACTTTGAGCATGTTTTCAAATGTCTTCTGGCCTTCTGTATGTCCACTTTAGGAAAGTGTCTATTTAGGTACTTTGCCCATTTTTTTTATTGGATTGTTTATCTTCCTTTTGTTAAGGAGTATGAGTTCCCCATAAATTTTGGAGATTAAACCCTTATCAGATGTAACATTGGCAAATATGTTCTCCTATGGAGTGGGCTCTCTTATTTTGTTGATGGTTTCTTTTACTGTGCAGAAGCTTTTTAAAAGAAGAACATGCTCAAAGTCACTAATCATCTGAGAGATGCAAAGCAAAATGACAATGAGGTACCATCTTACATCTGTCAGAATGGCTATCATCAACAAATCAACAAACGACAAGTGCTGGAGAGGGTGTGGAGGAAAAGGAACTCTCAGACACTGCTGATGGGAATGCAGACTAGTGCAGCCACTGTGGAGAACAGTATGGAGTTTCCTCAAAAAACTAAAAATGGAACCCCCATTTGACCCAGTAATTCCACTTATAGGAATATATCCCAAGAAATCAGAAAGAATATATGACCCCTATGCTCATAGCAGCAGAATTTATAATAGCTAAGATTTGGAAACAGCCTAAGTGCCCATTAGCAGATGAGTGGCTTAAAAAAAACATGATATAGCTACACAGTGGAATACTACGCTGCTGTAAAAAGAAAGAACTCTTACCATTTGCAACAGCATGAATGGGCCTGGAGAGCATTATGCTAAGTGAAGTAAGTCAGTCAGAGAAAGATAACTATCACATGATTGCACTCATTAGTGGAATATAATGAACAACATAAACTGATGAACAAAAACAGATCCAGAGATAGAGAAGCATCTAACGGACCTTCAAACCTCAGAGGGAAGGCAGGGGAGGGTAGGAGTGTGTGTGTGAGAGGTCAACAAAAGGACTTGTATCCATGCATATGAGCATAACCAATGGACACAGACACTGGGGGGGGGGGGCGTAGGGTTATGTGCTGGGGGTTGGGAGCACATGGGGAGAGGTCAATGGGGGAAAAAGGACACATATGTAAAGCTTTCAACAATAAAAATTTTTAAAAAGTAATAAGAAATAAATAAAAATCACTTTCACAGAAACATCTAGAATAATGTTTGACCAAATACTTGGGCACTGTGGCATAGGCAAGTTGATACATACAATTAACTATCACAAGTTTATTAATAATATTGTTTTACTTGTTCATTAATAACAGGTCCTTATAAAAGTGGTTAATTAACTTCTTATGTTAGGCTATTTAATTTGTCATTTCTAAGGAGATTAAAATATAGTTTTGAAATGAGTAGTTATATATTATTGATATTTAAAATATTAAAACCTAATGTAACAGGTGAACAAAATTGAGGACATGAAATATAACCCCTGCCGAAACCGGTTTGGCTCAGTGGTAGAGCGTCTGCCTGCGGACTGAAAGGTCCCGGGTTCGATTCCGGTCAAGGGCATGTACCTTGGTTGCGGGCACATCCCCAGTGGATGGTGTGCAGGAGGTGGCTGATCGATGATTCTCTCTCATCGATGTTTCTAACTCTCTATCCCTCTCTCTTCCTATCTGTAAAAAAATTAATAAAATATATTTTAAAAAAATAAATATAACCCCTCAAAAAAGTTAAGATTAAAATGCAGTGCAGATATATTTTTGATTTATGAAGTACATTTTATGTTGAAATGTTACAGATTCTAATCCTAAATGATGACATGAACCTATTTTTAGCTACTTCCAGGGCTATTGCCAGGACTAAATGTGATGATGGAAACTCAGGGGAACTATCTCCCTTAGAAATTTATTAGAATTTACCAATTGCTTCCGAGGAGTATTTTTTTTTTTTTGTAGGGCCCAGGACTGAAGTATACCCTTGTGTAGCCCTCTGCGACATATTTCCATAAGAGATTTAAGAAAACCATTGTGGAGTTGTTCCATAGTTAGATTCTCATCTTCTAGTGACATTTCATCATAAAAATGTCCCAGAATCAGGCCTAGGCATGGTTAGTGGCCCTCAAGAGGGTAGAGTTCGCCAGTAATAGCTGCATATAAATAGTCAATTATTTGGGAGGGATGATTCAAATGGATTCTTCCCAGGAGGAATAAACTTTGAGATGAGGAAAGAACAATGCCTAGATATTCTTTGTATAAGAAATTGAGAAGTGGCCCTCAAAGCAATATCAAACTGGCCTCCAGAGAGCTTACTGCTTGCTATAAATTGCCTAAAATTTAAAATGCTAATGTCTGTGTCACATTTTGGGTTACCTTCTTCGTGCACTGAATAGCTAATAGTTGCATTAGTAAAGAAGGCAGGTCTATTGTAAATTGTGGGGAAAATTATACTCATTTCGTCCCTTATGCCAAGTTTATATTTATTTATTATATGTGCAAAGCACTATTAAGATGAAGCTCATGGGAGTTACTTTTTTTAACCTGTCATATACTCTTAATAAAATAATAGGAATGCTACTTATCTAGAAATGGAGATAAAGGAACTAGTCTGGTAGAGCAGTAATTCTCAAAATTCTGAATCATTTGGAGGGTTTGTTCAAATACAGATAAGTTTGCCCTATGAATAGCATTTCTGATTTGCTAGGTTCAGGGTAGGACCTGAAGTTTGGAATTTCAAAAAATTTCTGATGCTGCTGGTCCTGAAAGTATACTTTGAGAACCAGGGCTGAGGGTTTGACACATTCAACATTGTGAGCTATTGACCTTGAAAAAAGTCCAACATAGACAAATAATAAATTCTTCCTTGCTAAAAAGATCTTACTTGATAGGGGAAATTGCTATTTAGGTCATTAATGTAAGATGGGAAATTAGTATGTATGCTGTGTGTAGGTATGTTTTCAAATTTTCAACTTGAAAGTTTAGATTTGAACCCTCCCTGCCACCAAATAATGATGCTCTAAAAAATAAAATCACGGTGCTACTTTCTACCCGAGTCATTTGACATTACTTTATCCACAAGTAGTATATCTATATATCTATATATCTATATATCTATATATCTATATATCTATATATCTATATATCTATATATCTATATCTATATCTATATCTATATCTATATCTATATCTATATCTATATCTATATCTATATCTATATCTATATCTATATATCTCTATCTCTATCTCTATCTCTATCTCTATCTATATATCCTATATAATAAAAGGCTAATATGCAAATCAACCAAATGGCTGAACAACTGGTCTCTATGATGTGCATTGACCACTAGGGGGCAAACACTCAACACAGGAGCTGCCCCCTGGTGGTCAGTGAGCTCCCACAGGGGGAGTGCTGCTCAGCCAGAAACCAGGCTCATGGCTGGCAAGCACAGTGGCAGTGGCAGGAGCCTCTCCCACCTCTGCAGCAAAGCTAAGGATGTCTGACTGCGAGAGGGCTCAGGCCAGGCTGAGGGACACCCCCCTGCCAAGTGCATGAATTTCATGCACCAGGCCTCTAGTATTTTAATAATGTTTAAAACTGTGGTTGCTTTAAACCTAGGACCATGCTACTGAAGTATGGTACTCAGATAACCAGCATAAGCATCACCTGGGAAGTACACAATCCTGGGCCTTGGCCCAGATGTACTAAATTCAAATCTGCATTTTAATAAGATCTCTAGGTTATTCATTTTCATAGGAAACTTTGAGAAGATATGCTCTAGAAAGAATTTCGTAAGAAATGAAAGGGGAGGTGGGGGTAGGTGGAGGTGGGCAAAGTGGGGTGGGGGAAGAGGACACCTACAATAATGTCGACATTAAACATTTTAGTAAAAAAAAAAAAAACGAAAGTGGTGGTTTTAATGCAGAAGCAAAAACTTTGTGAAGAACACAGTGGGAAGCAACGGTGCACGGGCAGCCAGGCTGGGGGTCAGACCTAATAAGGTGTCACAGCTGGGAGGCAGGGAAGAGCTGAGCAGTTGACCACTCTGACTTTGGTCATGCTGAGTTTTGTTATTTGTGTAAAAGAAACCCATTAATTAAATAGCTTTAGATTCTAAACAACAGGGAGAAAAATCAATTAGTACACCTTGGCGAGTGAGGCAGTATTGGGAAAATTCGTTATCAGGCAGCATATCTTGAGAGGGAAAGGGAGATATGACCTCTCTGTATCAGCAAGTAATAATGCTCAAAAAATAATCATAGGAAAAGTACTGCTTTTACCCAGGGCAACGGACACTTTTAAATCCACAGAGGGTAACTGTCCTAAAAATACCTCGGTTTCTTTGAGCTGAAGAAAGACTCATAAACTGGCCGATGCAAATGAGAAGTAAACAGGTTCAGCACTATTGTATTTTGTTTTTGCCATTACTTCCTTTTTGCCCCATTTTAAAATTATGTTTTTCAATCACAGTTGCCATGTAATATTGTATTAGTTTCCGGTATACATCACAGTGATTAGATATATGAGATGATTCCCCCAATACATCTGTTACCCATCTAGCACCGTACATAATTATTGCAATATTACTGACTGTATTCCAGGTGCTGCATTTCACATCCCCATGGCTATCATAACTGGCAATTTGCACTTCTTAATCTCATCTTTTGCTGGGTTCTGCCTTAAACATGGCTTGTTTAATAATAGTAAATAGAAAATAATGCTGTTTGCTGCATTTGAGATTTCAGTTCAGAGTAGCTTATTTTTATGAGTCCTGGGAAACTATCAGAATGGCTATATAAAGCTTCAATGCAACAAGCACAGCCTCCTACCGTCTCCCCATTTCTCCTCCTGTACTCTTACAGCCTTTTCTTCATTCTGTAGTTGGATGGATTCTTTCAAACATAACTTATGTCATTTCTCTGGTCAAAACCCTCCTGGGACATTCCATCGCACTTAGAAAGTAATTCAGAATTTTAATCGTGTCCTCCAAGGTCATTATCAGGTTCCTGGTTGCCTCTTCTATCATTCTCTTGTTTGCTATTTCCTCACTCTGTCCTTGTTCTCCTTGATTGACAAGTATTCTAGGGCCTCAAGGTCTTTGCACAGACTTCCTTCACATGGCTCCTTTGCTTAATTCTTCTGCATTTCTGCTCCAATTGCCTCAATGCTAGGACTTTTCTGGACACCCAATCTGAACTTGTATCCCCTATTTTACTAATCTTCTAAACTTGATTAGTTTTATTCATCCCGAAATTATAGTAAAGAGTGCTTCTTTTGTGTATTATCTTTCTCCCTTTAGACAAACCTTGGTCTGTTTTGCATCCCATTCTAATCCTATGCTAGCTTATAGAAAGGGTTCAATAAATATTTATTTGGTGAGTTATAAAATCCAGTCAACTCATCATTCTGTTTAAGTATCTATGGGATTTCTTCTTTGACCCATTGTAGCTCCGTGAAGATAATTGCACACCAGTGGGCTTTTGTTTCTTCTGTTTGAGAGTAGGGCCACAGGAAGAAAACAACTATTTATTAAATATTGCCTGGTACATTTATTACCTCATTATCTTTATTCTTAACAATCTTGTGAAGAAGGCATTATTGCCCTTCTTTTATGAATTAGTAAATGGAGATGTTAAGCTTTTAATTGGTTTATCAAAATACAGAGAGCAAAAATGCACAACACAACAAAACAGAAATTATGATATTCTGTAGAGTGAAACAGCCCTAACAGGTTTGGCTCAGTGGATAGAGCATCGACCTGCAGACTGAAGGGTCCCAGGTTCAATTCCAGTCAAGGGTGTGTACCTCGGTTGTGGTCACATCCCCAGTAATGGGGTGTGCAAGAGGCAGCTGATTGATGTTTCTCTCTCATCAATGTTTCTAATTCTCTATCCTTGTTTAAAAAAATCAATAAAATGCATATTTAAAAAAAGAAAGTGAAACTTAAGGCTCAGCTGGCATGAAGACACTAGTAGCCCTTTTAATTGACAAAGGATTAATATGCAGAATCAATGCAAGACACTTGCAAATCAAGTGGAAAAGGATAGGGGGCCCTATAGAAAATGGAGTAAAAGCTATGAACAGGCAGTTTACAAAAGAAGAGTTATGAGTGGCTGATAAACAGACAGTTTCACCTGACTAGTAATGAGGAAACTGCACATTAGAAAAAGATACCATTTCACACTCATCAGACCAGTAGAAAAAAAGTCTAACAATATCAATTATGGGAAAACAGGAATGCACATATGAAACTACTAGTGTAGAGTGTAAATTGATTTAACCACTTTGAAGAGCTGTTTGGTAATATCTATTAAAGGTGAAGTATGTATCCAGGGGTGATATTTGAAATATTTAATAACTGCTATCAGAGGTATCAACCAACCAGAATAAACATATGCTGCAAATAATTAGCCTGGTCATATTGAATTATTGCCTTTGAATATCAGTCCTGTATATGCATTAGAAGAATTCCTGTACACATGCACAAAGAGAGGTGTAGAAGAATAGTCATACACCATTGTTTATAATAGAAAAAAAAAAAACTACAAATAACCCATGTACCTATCCCTAGAGTAAAGAATAAATTGCCCCAGATTCATAGAATGGCATGCTATTCAGCTATTTCAATGAATTAATCAGGTATACATAAATCAGCTTTGTTAAATTTCACTAAATAATGAGAAAAAATAAAAAAAATTCATATGGCATGGCACTATTTATGTTAATTTTAAGCAAGAAAAGATTATATATTGTTTATGGACACACATAAAAGTATACATGGGTCTCTGGCAATTAGGGAAGTGCAAATTAAAACTACAATGAGGTACCACCTTACCCCAGTTAGAGTGGCCATTAACAACAAGACAAGCAATAATAAGTGATGGAGAGGTTAAGGAAAAAAGGAAACCCTCATTTACTGCTGGTGGGAATTGTACTGCTGGTACAATCACTATAGAAAGCAGTCTGGTGATTCCTCAAAATGTTAAAAATAGAACTATCATAAGGCCCAACAACCCCACTCCTGGGTATGTACCCGAAAAACTCAAAATCGTTTATATGCAAATATATGTGCACCCCTATGTTTGTTATAGCATTATTCACGATGGCTAAGACATGGAAACAGCCGAAGTGCCCTGTGATAGAGGCCTAGATAAAGAAGAGGTGGTACGTATGCACACTGGAATACTACGCAGCCATAAGAAAGGATGAAATACTGCCATTTGCGGCAACATGGATGGACCTTGAGAACATTATGCAAAGTGAAGTAAGTCAGACAGAAAAAGCTAAGCACTGTATTATTTCATTCATATGAAGAATAGAAAACTGAAACTCATAAACACAAACAGCAGTGTGGTGGTTGCCAGGGGGAGGGGGTGGGAGGAGAAAGGGATCCTAATGTGAGGTGACAGGAGAGCACTGACTTTGGGTGGTGGGCACATGGTGCCATATACACATTCTGTAACTTAGTAATCCACACATGAACCCTATCCTATATAACAAAGAAGTAATATGCAAATTGACTATCACACCCTTGCACCAGATGGCTGCCTCCATATGGTCATAAGATGGCTGCCATAAGACGGCCTGCAGGGGAGGGCAGTTATGGGTGATCAGGCCAGCAGGGAAGGGCAGTTAAGGGCGACCAGGCCAGCAGTGGAGGGCAGTTAGGGGCGGCCGGGCCTGCAGGGGGAGGTTAGGGCAGTCATAAGATGGCCGCCACCAGATGGCCTACAGGGGAGGAGAGTTGGGGGTTATCAGGCTGACAGACAGGGAAGTTGGGGGCGATTGGGCCAGCTGTGGAGCAGTTAGGCATCAATCAGGCTGGCATGGTAGTGGTTAGGGGGTGATCAGGCTGGCAGGCAGAAGCAGTTAGGGCAATCAGGCAGGTAGGCAGACTAGTGTTTGGGAGCCAGCAGTCCCGGATTGTGAGAGGGATATCTGAGGGGTCCCAGATCAGAGAAGGTGCAGGCTGGGCTGAGGGACACCCCCCTCCCAGTGCACATTTTTCATGCACTGGGCCTCTAGTATGCTCATGTTGACTAATGTCACCCCAATACAATTTAATTAAAAAAATAAACACAGTGAACTACAAATAAATAAAGTGTACATGGGAAAGATACACACTGGTTTCAAGGAAGTAGTTATCCCCAGACTGCAAGGAAGGGAAATAGAATAAGGTAGGGGAATTGTCACTCTCTACTCTTTAATTTCTTAACAAAATAAATATGACATATTAACATTTGCCAAATTTAGATGTAGATGTCTGTTATTTTAAAATATTTTGTATGTTAGAGCTTTTCAAAGCCTAAGTTCCTGAAGAGGTACCCTAGCCCTACATCATAGATGTTGCTTTCTCTTACCAATACTGCAGGAAATATAATGGGATATCAGTGTCAACATGGTTCTTTAGTCATAATATCTTCAGAGGCCCCTGATCTAGATTATACCACATATCTGATATCCAAGGAGTACAGGTGGTTAAATGGTGGGATTAATGACAGAATAATGAATGCTTTCTTTGGACATTCCAGAGTCAGAGGAATCAAGGCCCAGCTATTACCAGATTGGGATGTTTATACTTGCCAGAGAATTTTAGAAGTATTGCCATCACTCTAAACATGAGGCTTCCTGCATGCACATTTCCTTACTTTGCTACTGCTAAGTAAGGCAATAAGAAGGCCACGTTATGAAGTCCAGCTAGTTGCTGTGTCCTTGCTTCTGCTAGATTTTGCACAAGAGCACAAGCATTTCAATTGGGTCCTTGTATGTCCACCAGTCATGTCTGAGGCTTCAGGAAGCACTGTGGTTTGCCATGGAAACCTGCAGTTGGGTTTCTAAATAAACAATGGGCCTTGACTGCAGCGATACAGATCAGTGGCCTTGGCAATCCAAGCATGTAAATCCAGTGGTCTGGCCATTTCTTTCTTTTCTTTTTTTTTTTTTTTTTCTTACACAAAATGATGGTTGAGTTAGGAGCCCCTAGGGTTTAGGTTTGGGATTGAGAAATGGAGAGAGAAATGGGGAGATGCTGGTCAAAAGATACAAAGTTTCAGTTATAAGTTCTAAGGATCTAATATAGAGCATGGGGACTATAGTTAATAATAATGTATTAAATACTTGAAAGTTACAAAGAGAGTAGATCTTAAGTGTCCTCATCAGAAAAAAAATAATTTTGTGACATGATGGAAGTATTAGCTATCTATGGGGGTAATCATTTTGCATTACATAACTATCAAATCAACATGTACAGCCTTAACTTGCACATTGTTCTCTGTCAGTTATATCTCACTAAAGCTGGGGGGATAAGCCCTTCAATGTCTAGTCCTACCATAATACCTGATATGGTTCTCTTTGTTATCATATTAATAGCTCCATATATATGTTATAGCTATTAATATGATAGCAAAGAAAATATTTGGCAAGAAAAATTTCTCCTCTAACCCAGCCAATTTTGCCATTGAAACATTTCCTCAGTGGTTTGGTACACTTTTAACCACATAGTTTATTTTCCTTCTTTTCAAGGTTCTTTGACCTCAAGTGATATTTTGTAAAAAAAGATTTATATGTTGGCACATCCAATATTGTGCTCTAAGTTATTTTCTGAAGCAGCCAATGTGATTAATATTTATGTAGTGTTCTACATGGGCTACTTAAATCTTAGTGGAGCATACTTATATATTGAGATGAGACATAAAAAATAAATGAACAAGATATGATAATGAATTAGATCTGTGATAAATAAGAAAAAAATCTATGTTGTATTGAGAGCATGACCCTAAATCAACTTCTTTGTGGTTTAAGATGAAATGAAAAGTAGATCCAAGAATAGACTTGTCTTATCCAAATCACAAGAAAGATCAATATATATTTTTAGTGCTAATATATAAATTTCTAAATATGATAATTCCATATTTCATATATGTTGCATAAAAGTGTTTGGGGGCCAGATGAATTTAAGTGATAGGAGTTGTCTTAATTTATTTTAATTTTTAATTTTTATCTTTTTAATTTTTCATTTGCAGCTTACATTCTATATTATTTTGCATTAGTTTCAAGTGCGCAGTATGGTGGTTAGACAACCATATATGTTAGAAAGTGTTCCCCCCTAGCTGAAACCAGTTTGGCTCAGTGGTAGAGCGTCGGTCTGCAGACTGAAAGGTCCCAGGTTTGATTCCAGTCAAGGGCATGTACCTTGGTTGTGGCCAAGTTATAAAGTCCAGCTAGTTTCTGTGTTCTTGCTTCTGCTACATTTTTCACAAGAGCACAAGTGTGCAAGAGGCAGCTGGTCGATGTTTCTCTCTCATCGACGTTTCTAGCTCTCTCTCTCCCTTCCTCTCTGTTAAAAATCAATAAAAAAAAAAAAGTGGTCCTCCCAATATTTCCAGGACCCATCTGGCACTATAAGTAAATACTAGAAGCCCGATGCATGAAGATTCATACGAGAATCGGCCTTCCTTTCCCTGGCTGCCAGCACCGCTTTTCTGCTCTGGCCTCGGAGCTGCCCCTTTCTGCTCCAGCCCTGCCTTCCCATGCTGCCCAGAGGCCCTGAGCAGCTGGGGCAGAGGGGAACGTCCATGGCCAATCTGCTCCTGTGTATGCAAATTAACCCACCATCTTTGTTGGGTCAATTTGCATACTCATTCCTGATTGGCTGGTGGGTGTCATAAAGATATGGTCAATTTGCATCTTTCTTTTATTAGTGTAGATTATTGACTATATTCTCTGTGCTGTACTTTACATCCTCATGACTATTTTGTGACTACCAATTTGTATTTCTTAATCACTTCCCATTTTTCACCAAGTCCCCCAATTCCCCTTTCCTCTGGCAACCATCAGTCTGTTCTCTGTATCTATGAATCTGTTTCTGCTTTGCTTAATTTGTTCCTCTGGCAACCACCAGTCTGTTCTCTCTATCTATGAATCTGTTTCTGCTTTGCTTAATTTGTTCTGTAGATTCCACATATAAGTGAAATCATATGGTATTTGCCTTTCTCTGCCTGACTTATTTCCCTTAGCATAATACCATCTAGGTCCATCCATGCTGCTGCAAATGATAACATTGCATTTTTTATAGTCAAGTAATATTCCATTGTTTATATCTACTACCACTTTTTTTATCCACCGATCTGATGGCCATTTAGGTTACTTCCATTTCTTGACTGTTGTAAATAATGCAGAAATGAACACAGGAGTGCACATATTCATTAAAACTAGTATTTTGGGTTTCTTCAGATATACCCAGAAGTAGAATCACTGGGTTATAAGAAAATTCCATTTTTAACATTATGAGGAACCTCCATACTGTTTTTCACAGTGGCTGCACTAGTCTGCATTCCCACCAACAGTGCATGAGGGTTCCCTTTTCTCCCTCACATGTGTCAAACACAAGGCCCGCGGGCCAAATCCGTCCCACCAGGCCTTGCAATGTGGCCCGCACCGCACTGTCATCACTGCACTCCGCTGCGTTTCCATCACAATGACAGTTTATGACTGTTCAGTAAACCATTCAGCCCGCGATTTAGGCTGGATTTTAGATTTTGGCCCCTTCTCTGATTGAGTTCGACACCCCTACATCCTCACCAGAACTTGTTTGTTGATTTGTTGATGACAGCCATTCTGACAGGTGTGAGGTGATAACTCATTGTCATTTTAATTTGCATCTCTGATGGTTATTGATGTTGAGCATTTTTTTTCATATGTCTATCCTCTTTGTATATCCTCTTTGGAGAAGTGTCTATTCAGGTCCTTTGTTCCCCTTATTTAATTGAGGAGGATTTTATTTTGATCATTGACTTTTATTTTATTATTTTAAATTTATTTTTATTGTTGAAAGTATTACAGATGTCTCCTTTTTTCCCCATTTAGTCCCTTCACCCAGCACTCACCACACTATTGTTTATGTCCATGGGCTATGCATATATGCATATATGTTCTTTGGTTAGTTTCTACCCACCCACCACTTACCCTTGCTTTCCTTCTAAGATTTGACACTCTGTTCTATACATCTATGTATATGGTTCTATTTTGTTCATCAGTTTATTTTGTTCATGAGATTTCACATATGTGTGAGGTCATGTAATATTGGTCTTTCTCTGACTGGCTTATTTTGCTTAGCACAATACTTTCCAGGTCCTTCCATGCTGTCTTAAAGGGTAAGAGACCCTTCTTTTTTATTGCTGCACTAATGCCCCAGTGTATGGATTTGTACACATTGAAAGGAAATTAATTAGAAAGTGGACGGAGGTTCAGGACTGGGTGAAACAGGCTGGACACACCTTGGAGCCAACCTCCCACGGTCCCTCCCTGGTGTCTGCGGAATGAGCAGAGTCCCTCCGCTAGGTGGGATCCCTTGGTCTGGCCTGTGAGGATTGGGCTGAAACCAGCTCTCCAACATCCCTTGAGAGGTCCGGAATTGAGAAAGGGCAGTTCTCAGGTGATGCATCCTGAAATCAGGTTACCTCCTCTCTGGATACAGGGCACATCACCCGAGAACCGCCACTGCCAAGTCACCATAGCTTAGCAGCTTCTGTGTTGAGTGTCTGCTCCCTCATGGTCAGTGCATGTCATAGCTACTACCAGTCTGAGTGTCCCCTGGAGGTCATTGCATGTCATAGCTACCAGCCAATACATAATATTCCATGGTGTAAATGTACCACAGCTTTTTTACCCACTTATCTACTGATGAGTACTTGGGCTGTTTCCAGATATTAGCTATGGTAAATTGTGCTGCTATGAACATAGGGGTGCATATATTCTTTCTGATTGGTGTTTCTGGTTTCTTAGGATATATTCCTAAAAATGAGATCACTGGATCAAGTGCCTCTGCCTAATTTTTAATTGGATTGTTTTTTGTTGTTGTTGAGTTGTATATATTCTTTATAAATTTTCATATTAACTCCTTATTGGATGTATCAATGGCAAATATTTTCTCCTATTGAGTAAGTGTCTTCATTTTGTTGATGTTTTATTTTGCTGTGCACACACTTTTTAGTTTGATGCAATCCGATTTGTTTATTTTATCTTTGATTTTCCTTGCCCAAGAAAATATATGCATGAGAAGAAATATTGCTAACAGAAGTGTCTAAGATTTTACTGCCTATGCTTTCTTCCAAGAGTTTTATGGTTTTGAGTCTTATAGTTAAGTCTTTAATCCATTTTGAAGTTTTCTTGTATATGGGGCCTGTGGAACTTTGTGGCGAGGCCGGGTCTCAGTCATCAGGGTGAGGCCAGTAAAGTTCATTAGGTAAAATAGGTTAATATTTGGCTGTGAGGACAGAGGGCTCTGCACATGAACTGTGGTGATAGTTGGGACATGTGAGGGACAAATGGCCCTCACCCAAGAGCTACAAAACTCATTCTCCCTGTGCATCTCTGACACCTGTCCGAGTCTGCCTGGACCTTCTTCAGAGTCTTTTAAGAAAGACTGCAGTGGGCTGAGGCTCCCTAAAGCAAGCTGATTCCTTGGTAGGGCTCAAGCATGGCAAAGTTGGGCCACAAGAAATTGGGAGGATGGGGCCAGTAGATATCCCCAGGCAGACACAGTATGGAGGGTGTTCAACTCAGGAAAGATAGCGTCTTTGACAATGTAAGAGAAGGACTCAGCCCAGGAACAATGGTGGCTGTTCCCCTAGCCCTCTCCCTTAAACTTTGCAACCCAATCTCTCTCTGTTTGACTCCAGTCTACTCTGAGCCACCATCACTCCACAGAGGCCAGGGTGGGTGCCCACAAATGAGATTGTGTGTGCTGGCCATTTAAGAGGGTGCCTGGGTTGCTAGTAGACTCCTCTATCACCTCAGTGGATGGAATCTCTGTTGGTTTCCACAGTCAGATGTTATGTGGGCTCCTCTTTCTGCCATTAGAAATCCAGCTGGGGAGCCTGACATGGGTCTAAGACTCTTAGCTTCTCAGAAGAGATCTTTGCAATTGAGACATCCCTGCAAATTCTCAACCACCACCAGAGCAGCCCTTTTTTATCCCTACCCTTCCTACCAGTCTCCACATGTCTTCTTCTGTATGTCCTTAGTTATAAGACTTCTGTTCAGCTAGTCCTTATTCAGGTTGATTCCTTATTCAGGTTGATTGTTCTATAATTTGGTTGTAATTCTGATTTAGTCCTGGGAGGAGGTAAGTGTAACTTCCGCCTACCCCACAAACATCTTGGATCCTTGAGTTGTCTTATTTTAGTCATGACATTTTATTAATTGAACAATTTCAGATTTTTTAAAGAATAGGCTTGGAAAATGATGTTATAAATATTATTGTGAATATTGACCTTTGAAAATGGTTATTAAAATTAATTAGATGTTGGTGTTGTTCATCAGATGATGTTATGAATTCTTCCAGGAATGGGATAGTTAAAATATGTGATAAAATAAATAATAATTGATATACTAGTAACTTGATTCTCTAGATAGTATAAAAATGCTCATATTTTAGATAAATGCCCAAAAAGAAAAGAATTTTGATAGTTTCTGTATGATAACTAGAGCTACTAACTGATAGGTATGTAACATTTTAAATATATATATATATATATATATATATATATATATATATATATATATACATACACACACACACACACACACACACATATATATATATATATATATATATATATATATATATATATATATTTCATTATAAGAAAAACAGTTTAATACTGTAGCCTCTTAGGTCCTTTTTCTCTGAAGTTTACCTTCACTCAAATATAAGGATAAGGTCCTAGCAGCTATGTTTTTGTTATAGAACCCTATACCAGCAGCACTCCCACTCAGGATACTTGATTGGGCCATGAGTGGAGAGCTGATCCACATTGTCTCTTATAGAGATATAAACTTGGAGCTGAGACAGTCTAGCTGACTCTAGACTGATACCATGAATGGATGTAATACAAACTAGAAAGCTGTAGAATCAGCCATTTTCTACCTTGTTCATGAAAAAACAGCAAAAATGTAGTTTGGGGAGGAGGAAGAATGAGGCAGACACACAGATAGAAACAGTTTTCAAGAATATTCACTTTCACAGATGGAGACTCTCAACAAGTGCCTTCTCCATGGAAACACCTCTCCAAACAAAACTGTGATGTTTTTGGTAAGCTTTTGTAACACATTAACATTTACTATTTGTGAGGGTAACAATTAGGATGAATTAGCCACATCTCCCCATACCATCTTCTCCTGTTTTTAAAAACCTATTGAGTATACTATGAATATTATTTTATCCTGGATGCTTTATATGTATATAATTTAGTCTTCATAAGGAAGACATTAAAATCACCATTAATCTTTTACAGCTAATGAAACCAAGATTATGTCCTTTGTAGGACTTACCCAAATTCACATTAAGTGACTGCGAGTGGCCAAAATGAGACTTGTGTGCAGGTTTTTCCGCCTCTTAATCATTATGTTGCACTTGAATCTGAAGACAACAAGTATCTTCCAAAAAGAAGGAAAGATCTTTATCTCTCAGTGACAGGAACATTAAATTCAGCTAACTCTACATATTGGCCATGGTGTTTGGAGCTCCGAATGATGGAGTGAACTCTGGAAGAAATAGTGTGTGGGCAGGCTGGATGTTCTCAACAAAACGACCCATGTGTGAGTGTGAGAGTGTGTGTGTGTGTGTGTGTGTGTGTGTGTGTGTGTACATGGTAGAAGGCAAAAGGAGGAGATTCTTTCCTAGAAGCATAAAATGATTATTCCCTTTAGTTAAACATCATTTCGCATTCTCTTACCCATGAGGGAGTCAAGTTAAAATGGAACGTCATATGGCGCTTCCTGGGAAGGCACTGTGAAAGATGGCACATGTGCTCTCTAAAAAGCCCACAGACAGCACCAAAACATAAATGCCTGGAAGAGATGTAAGAAGGCCACATTTATTGGTTCCAAAGAAAATTAAAACATTTTTGTAAAATAACATATGGGTCCTCACAGGACACAAGCCTAAAACCAATTAGTTCCGGCTTCAAAGGGATTTCGTTGAATATGAGAAATGGGCTCTAATTGAAATTTTAATTAGGACCCCAGAACACATCAGTGTACTTATTACTGAAAGTTCACCACAAATTGCAAGCTTTAAATGATTGGATGGATTTTATTTAAGCTGAGAAAACACCACTGCAGAGGTTGTACCCTGTTGGAGGACCTAGAATAAAACAGAAGTTTGCAGCAGCAGCAGGAGTCAGCATAAGGAGAGAGATCAGTCCTAACATTTCCCCAAAATAATGATAGATTTTTATTCAATGAATACACCAAGAAATTCTTGCCATTTTTCATTAAGGGAAGAGCACTCAGGTTATAGGAAAAGAAGTTTGGGAGAGGAATATTTTGCTGACTTTATTAGTTTTCTTTTAGAAAATACCCTCTGCTTTTTTAAATTTTTATTTATTTTTAAAAAATGTTTTTATTGAGCCCTAACCAGTTTGGCTCAATGGATAGAGTGTTGTCCTGTGGACTCAAGGGTCCCAGGTTCAGTTCCAGTCAAGGGCAAGTACCTTGGTTGTGGTCACATCCCCAATAGGGGGTGTGCAGGAGGCAGCTGATTGATGTTTCTCTCTCATCGATGTTTCTAACTCTCTTTTCCTCTCTCTTCCTTTCTGTAAAAAAATCAATGAAATATATTTTAAAAAATAAAAATATTTTTATTGATTTTTTTAGGAGAGGAAGGGAGAGGGATAGAGAGCTAGAAACATTGATTAGCTGCCTCTTGCACACTCCCCACTAGGGATGTGCCTTCAATGAAGGTACATGCCCTTCATTGGAATTGAACCTGGGACCCTTGAGTCCGCAGGCCGATGCTCTAGTGAGCCAAATCTGTTAGGGCCTCTCTGCTTTTTTTTAAATTGGAGTTTCAAGCTCAGGTGGAAAAACAAAGATGGTCCATTGGTTTCTCTTTCCTTATTCCCCTTCTGTGTGGAAAGTCTTTTTTTTTTTTTTTTTTTTTTTTTTTTTTAATTCCTTGTGTTCAAGAGAAGATTCCCAATGCTTTTGACTATGTATCTCCATTAGGTAAAATCATTCACCCTGAGCCCTCTCTGTTGTTGATTGTAAAAAATTCCCTGGCCGGCTACATTTCAAACCTGTCAGAGCCAGTGATGTACTCCAGGTGCAGCAGAGTGTGAATGCTGTTAAAGTTATTGTTTCAGATGACCTTAATATTAGGTGTCTTCAAGTTTTCTACTCTGCTGGTTTCTCCTTCTGCTTCTTCCTCTAATTGCTGCTGAGTTTTCAAAAACGGGGCTTGTTTCATATGCTTCCAATTTGTTATAAAATTACAGCAATTCCCTATAGAATTCTGCTTTTTTAGTGTCCTCATTAAATAAACATCTAGGAGAAGAACTTAATTTGCTTGTTATAGTCAACCCTCATCCTACAGTACACCTCATTGGAGCCTCTTCTCAATAATGAAAAATGTACTGCCTCAAAGCAAGGTACTGCATGCCTGTTTTTCCAAGTTACCAGTTAAGATGCTTTGGGCTGCTGGTAATACAATATTCAGCGAATAATGACTTAGATCAGTCATTTTTCAACCAGTGTGCTGCAAGAATTTTTTAAACATGCAATACTTATTTAGTCAGGGGCACTGACCTCTTTTTCCTTAGAGTATAAAATTAAAAAGTGACAACAGCCATCTGGTGTGAATGAACCAAAAATGATGCCTATTTTTTGTCGGATCATAAAAAAAAAATAGACTGTCAAATTATAGCAGGAAGGCTGGGGAGTGTTGGGGAGAGGGGGGAAGAGATTAGCTGAAGGACTTGTATGCATGCATATAAGAACACCAATGGACACAAGACACGGGGGGGGGGGGAACGAATGCATGCAACAAGGGGTAAGGGAAGCTGGGGGAAAGTTAATGGGGGAAAAAAGGAAATATATGGCTGAAATAGGTTTGGCTAAGTGGATAGAGCATTGACCTACGGATGAGGCGTCCCGGGTTCAATTCCGGTCAAGGACACATATATTGGTTGCGGGTACATCCCCAGTGGGGGATATGCAGGAGGCAGCTGGTCGATGTTTCTCTCTAATCAATGTTTCTGGCTTTCTATCCCTCTTCCTTTCTCTCTGTAAAAAAATCAATAAAGTATATATATATATATATATATATATATATATATACATATATATATATATATATATATTTTAAACCATTAAAAAAGAGATATATGTACTACTACGTGTAATACTTTAAACAAAAAAATTAAAAATAAATAGAAGAAAAAGGCTTATTTGAAAAAAAATATATATATATATTTGGCATACCACAGAATTTTAGTAATTCATTTATGTGTACTATGAGATGAAAAAGGCTTGAAAATCAACTGACTGAAACAATAAAGACACTTATTATTTCATATAATACACATTCCAGAGGTAGGGAATTTCTGGATATATTCCTTGGGTCCAACATTTATTGGATGTCAGCACCTATGAAAGATAGAGGAAAAGGATGGGGAGTAGTCAGAGAATTTGGACCATGGCTCGTGTTTGTGAAAGGGGTGGGGAAAGGAAGAAAATGGAGGAGGAGGGGGAGCCTAGGACTGCTGAGATGCTCTGAGAAACCCACAGCCAGCTTAATAGGGAGCTCCACCAAAAACATGGCCCACAGAGGAGCCCCATGTTAGGCAGAAATGAACAGGCCCTAGTGCTCCACTGTTTTTAGTTACTGGCTGGCACTTCCTAGGGGAGCTTTGCCTCCACTCAGATACTACTATGGACTGCTTGAAGCTGGGGACTGTCAGCTCATTTTACTCCTTGCAACTGACCAGCAAGCTCTTTATTTTTTAAGAAATATATTTTATTGATTTTTTGTTTGTTTGTTTTACAGAGAGGGAGAGGAATAGAGAGTTAGAAACATCGATGAAAGAGAATCATCGATCAGGTGCCTCCTGCACACTTCCTACTGGGGATTACTGGGGATGTGCCCGCAACCAATGTATATGCCCTTAACTGGAATTGAACCTGGGACCCTTGAGTCCAAAGGCCAAGACTCTATCCACTGAGCCAAATCGGTTAAGGCAGCAAGCTATTTCTTGAATGGAGGTCTGAGTGTCAGACCTCCATAGTTGCCACATAGGATTCAATTCAACAGCACAATGATGCCATTGGTATCCAGGTGCTTCACAAATGGACATTTGGTCATGCTTAGCATGTTGGTATTCTTCTTCAGACGTATTTTCCCAGGTTTTATCAATGACTGTCACAACCTCATGTCTTCACACAACTATATGCAAAAGCAGGAAGAAGAAGGTATCCTCACAGGCCTCTGTTTTTAAGGAAGGAAGGTCTTTCTTCAAAGTTTCCAAGCAGAATTTTGTCAGTCCTATAGGCCATGTTTCAGTCACATACCTGGTAGCTGCAAGGGAAGCTGTGAAAGTGAATTTCTGGCCTTTTCAACTATAATAATATAAAATGAGTTATGCCAGCAAATAGAAGGGGCATGGGAGGAAGGTGGTGGGGTGGCTGATTTGTTGGTAAACCACCAGTGCCTGCCATCCCAAATATTGCTAAGTTGGTACTTCATAAGTTTATTCCCAGGAATTTGGACATTAGAGGTTATAAATGGATTACTGAATTTATGACTTGTTACACTGGCTGGTTCTTTTGCTTTTCTTGCATTCCCAAAATATTCCCATCTTTCCTCCCTACTAATAATATAAGGCTTTACTGCAGTCTTTCTTCATATCATTTTTTACTTTTCTTTTGCTGTTGTTGTGGTTCATCGTTTACTAAAAGCCCAACTGAAGAGATATTTGACCATATTTTTTAGGCTAATCTTTTAAAAGGGCTCTAAAATGCCTGACTGTATTAATCAATAATTGTAGTTCTGTCATTTTATTTATTTTATTTTACTTTAGAGAGAGAGGGAAGGAGAGAGATACATACATGTGAGAAACATTGATCAGTGCCTCTTTTACACACCCAGTTAGGGGTTCAAACCTGCAACCTGGGCATTTGCCCTGATTGGGAATCAAACCAGTAACCTTTCAGTGTACTGGATAATATTTCAACTAACTGAGCAACTCTAGCCATTGCAATTCTGTTATTTTAAATTTTCAGTTTATGATGCCAGCTGCTGCAGTGCTAGAGAACTACGGACACTTAAGGCCGGGGGTAAGAGTTGGAAAAACATTGCCTACTATGAATATACCTGTGCAGGGTACATTTTTGGCACAAAATGAGGTATACATATGCTTTCCCTAATCATGTCTTCCTCATTTCTCCTATGTTTTGGTATACTCTCCCCTGCTTCTTTACTGCATTTATAATTTTCAGCAATGAACTCATCAGCTCCACTATTTACCTACTATTTGAACTTGGGATACCTATGAAACCTCTCTGAGCATTTGTTTCCTGATCTGAAAAATGAGATTAAAATGCTCCTTCAGGGATGGGGGGTAATTGGGGGATAACGACATATATGTAATAACTTAATCAATAAAGAAATTAAAATATAATGCTCCTTCAGCTGGGTTCCATAGCACAAACAACAAATCATCATTTCCTCCTCTCTCCCATCCACCCGTGCTCATTTATTTATGGCATCAGAAGCTATTTATTAATATGTTCAGAATTCATAATATAATCTGTACAAGTGATTGTCTTTCTCTTTTTACTTTTTCATGCAATTATTTGATTCATCCTAAAATAAGAAAACAATTTAAATTTTGTAACTAAAACAAAAAAAAATAATCCACAAATTTCATTTCTGCACAAAAGTAGATTTCTGTGAGGTTCTGCTATTTTTTTTTTGACAAAGATAAAATATTCATATCTAAACTTAGTGTTGATAACATACCATATCTGGTATTCATGCATCAAATATCATTTACAAAGTAAGAGAGCAACATAATTGATTGTTTTATCCAATCTCACTCCCCAGAGACAGTCATTATTAATGTTATTGTGTGTCATATCAAATTTGTCCCAATACACTGATAAACATGAATGAGTATATGTAGTTATGTGAGTGCTTTTAAGCAAAACTAGAATCATAATCTTCAACAGTATTCCAACATCATTTGTTTTGTTTAACAATATCAACTGATGTTTCCTTTGCCTTTTATGATGTTTTTGATATTTCATTTTTACATTATTAAGCCTATTAATATTTACCTTTAATTTTTCTGTGGTTGCTTCTATGTTTAAATTTGTTTCCACTTTTATATCAGAAATTATTTTCCTATATGAGCTTTAAGTTCTTTTATTTTTAAATATCAGTTTTATGAACAATTGTCCTGATGTGTGTGTATATATGTATTATGTATTTTTAAATTCTTATACTTGATTTGGAATAGACTTTCCTTTATTCATTGATTTAAAATTTCTATTTTTATTGTATATTGGTTCTTAAGCAGATTTAGCACAGGAACATTCTCTTATGATTGGTCAGCCATGCAGAATAAAACTGTTTTAGCTGTCAGATATTTTATAATGTATTGAAATATTTGATAGTGCAATTTCTCAATTAATTTGAATTTTTCAAAATGGTCTCTGTAGGAATGCAAGCTAGTATACTGCAGATGCCAATATTATTGGTAGATAATGAGAGCTATAGAAGTTTTGAAATGGAGGAGAGCAGATGGGTTCTTAGGGAAGATGTGGTACTTTGACTGGACCCAGAACGATAAATCTGGTTGGCCAGGCAGAGAGGAAGGATAAAGGGCATTCCAAGTAGGGGAAACTATGTCACAACCTCCAGATATGTGACCAAGCATTATGCACTGGGAGAGGCAGGATAGAAGGGAACTAATTTTTGCTGAGTACCTACTGAATGTGAATCACCATACTAAGCATTTTATAGGAATAATTCTAAGGTCAGCTGAATCCTCATATTTTATCATCTGTGAAAAACCGTATTCAGTGCCATCTTGTCACATTGTTCCAACTTGGATGCAGAACTCAGTATTTGTTTGAGTCTCTAAAAAGCAATTCACGCACCCTAGCTGGTTTGGTTCAGTGGATAGACTATCAGCTTGGGGACTGAAGGTCCTGGGTTTGATTCTGGTCAAGGGCACATGCCTGGATTGCGGGCTCAATTCCTAACAGGGGGCATGCAGGAGGCAGCAGATCAATGATTCTCTTTCATCATTGATGTTTCTCTTTCTTCCTCTCTGAAATCAATCCTATATAATAAAAGGGTAATATGCAAATCGATTGAACAGCGAAACAACCGGTCACTATGATGCACACTGGCCACCAAGGGGCAGACACAGGAGCTGCCCCCTAGTGGTCAGTGTGCTCCCACATGGGGAGCAGTGCTCAGCTGGTGAGTGTAGCAGCGGTGACAGGAGCCTCTTCCACCTCCTTGGAAGCACTAAGGATGGCCCACAGAATGAGCCTAAGCCTTCAGTCAAACATACCCTGAGGGCTCCTGGACAGCGAGAGGGCACAGGCCTGGCTGAGGGACTGCCCCAAGTACATGAATTTCGTGCACTGGGCTTCTAGTAAAAACATATTTAAAAAATAAAATAAAAAGCAATTCACTTACGAAAACTTTGTAAACCAGTTTCTTGACCTCAATGACATAGATGTTTTAGGCTGAAAAATCCATTCTTGTAGGGTGCTGTCCTGTGTATTATCTTTATCCCTGACTTCAACCCACTGCTGGATGCCAGTAGCAATCCTGCTGTCTTAGTAGAACAACCAAAAATGGCTACAGATATTGCCAAATATCCCTTACAAGGCAAAATTAATTCAGAAACTTGTAATAGATAGGAAAGTTGGTGGAGGGTTTGATATAGTAGAGGATATGAAAAATAAATATCCTTTTTGTTTTTGTTCCTGAACTTCCTTCTTGGTTTGTCTGCAATAGAATTTGGGGACAGAGTGTGTTGTGCTTCATCTATTGCAAGGTGTGGCTCTGATAACATTTGGGCCACATCATTCTTAGTTTTCAGGGGTTACCCTGTACATTCTGGGGTGTTTAGCAGCACCATGGGACCCTTCCAAGGATATGCCAACACCCCTTCCCCAAGTTGTGACAACCCAATCTGCCTCCAGACACTGGTAAAATTGGCCCTGGTGGTGAACCACTGATATAGACTAAATCAAGGATAGGAAGGGTATAGGACTTCATTCTACATAACCCACAAGACATAATTTTAAAATTCTCTACTTTTTTTTCTCTTTGAAGTCCTTTCTTGGTTATGATGCACTTAGTTTTGTTTGATTCTGCTCTCTCATGCATTCTCTATCTCAGCCATATTGATATTTGGGACCAAATCATTCTTTGTTGTATGTTGTCTGTTTAGCAATACCCTTGATCTCTACCTAGTAGGTGCCAGTAGTATCTTGCCATATCACTTCCACCCTCTGTAGTTGAAAAAATGAATACTGCCTCCATATATTGTTAGACATCTGGAGGGATGGGGCAAAAAGTTCCCCAGGTTAAGAGCCACTGTTCTACTTTAGCCCCATACAGTGGTTCTTTTCTGCCCCTTTTAAAGAAGAAGTGTATGTTTCTCTCTTGTTTTTACTCATAGACATGGAGTGGCAATTTTGTTGTTTCTTGAACATGACTGAGGAACCTCACTTCCTATCTCAAGTGGTTTAATTGTTACATTTTTTTCTAACAAATATAGGATTGCCCCTCCCCTCGGAGGGATTCTAGCAAGTAACATATACTCCGATTTGCTAAACATTCATCATTTCTGCTCTGAGTGAACAGTAACAGGCCATTTGAGCTTTTGACATGGGTTTGGCTATGGATTGCTTTGCTGTGGAGTAAATTTGCACATACCTCTCTGTTTCACTAAATCCGAACATGTGGGCAACCTCAAGACAGGCGTATTGTCTTGCACCATAAGCGAGTTAGTTCCTGTGACCTTGTTTCATCCTCTGAAAACTGTGGATAAGATTATTTTACAAGTAGTTTTGTTTTTTAAAAAAATGTATTTCATTGATTTTTTTACAGAGAGGAAGGTAGAGGGACAGAGAGTTAGAAACATCGATGAGAGAGAGACATCGATCAGCTGCCCCCTGCACACCCCCCACCCCCCACTGGGGAATGTGTCCATAACCAAGGTACATACCCCTGACCGGAATCGAACCCTAGACCTTTTAGTCCGAAGGCCAACGCTCTATCCACTGAGCCAAACCAGTCTTAGCACAAGTGGGGTTTTTGATTAAGATTCTAGGTTATAAGATAAAGCACCTGGTATATAGCAGACACTCAAAAATGTTAACCATTATTATTATTTTTTTAAGAGAATATAGGCTTGATGCATGAAGATTCCTGCAAGAATGGGCCTGCCTTCCCCTGGCTGCTGGCACCACCTTCACTCTTGGCAGGAGCCGCCTTTCTGCCTTCCCATGCTGCTGAGAGGCCCGCCTGTGTCTTGCCCCCTGGGCACCTGCATATGCAAATTAACCCATCATACTCACTGCTGATTGGCTGGTAGGTGAAGGTACAATAAATTAGCATGTTAATCTTTTATTATGTGGATGTTGTGGCTATATAAAGAACATTTAAAGCCAGAATTTAAACCTCCAACACCTATACTTAGAGTGTTTCACTCTTTATTTAATTAATTTCTGACTTAGTTGTTGTGGTCACAGCTGAGGCATGCTAGAGAAAAAAAGATTGTTGCATTAATTTTTTTGTTGTTGTTTTGCCAGAAATGTTAAGACTTTACTAATTCGAATGTTCTCAAAAACATAAATTTAAAACTTAGCATCGTTGTATTTTTTCTTGCAATGTGAGAAGATGCAAATTGCATCTAAAGACATAAGAGATAGAATTTTAAATTAGGAGTTTTACTGAAATTGGTTTCTATGGCAAAAGCATCATTTGGTTATCTTTTACTGTTTTCCCAGTAGATTAGATATATTTTTCTTTCACGTTTTTCTCCCCTGAAGTATGTATGTGGTTTTGACCTTTTCAAGACAAATTGAAAAATAAAATCTGATGAAAAGAAAACGGACAACTTGTGAGTCACATCACAAAAAAGTCAATAAAAAAGCAGAATGTGCTTCTTTTAAAAGAAAACACCAAATGGCAGATGACACCAGTGATGTGAAGGGCTGGAGTCACGGGGGGAAGCGGGGGTGCTGTAATAGGAGTCTACAAGGGCTTCAGTGGAGGATTTGGCAGCTGCATCAGGGCCAGATCTCTGGCTGCTGAGGTTTGGGTTGGGGCTGAGTCGGTGGAGCTCAAGCAGGCAAGGCCCAGGATGAGTGAATTCCCAAGGTGAGCCCCTGGTCAAGGACATGAAGATTAAGTCCCTAGTGGAAATCTATATATTCTCTTTGCCCATCAAGGAATCTGAGATCATTGACTTTTTCTTGAGGGCATCCCTCAAGGATGAGGTTTTGAAGTGTATGCCCATGCAAAAGCAGACAGATGCTGGCCAGATGACCTGGTTCAAGATATGTGTTGCCATTGGGGACTACAATGGACATGTTGGTCTGGGTGTTAAGTGCTCAAAGGAAGTAGCCACTGCCATCCATGGAGCCATCATCTTGGCCAAGCTCCCTATTGTCCCTGTGCAGCGAGGCTACTGGGGAAACAGAAAAAGCAAGCCCCCACACTCTTCCTCACAAGGTGACTGGCTGTTATAGCTCTACTCATGCATTCCATCCCTGCCCCCTGGCATTGTTTCTGCCCCTGTGCCCAAGAATCTGCTGCTGATGGCCACTATTGACTATAGCTATACCTTGGCCAGGGGCTGCACTGCCACTGTGGGCAACTTCGCCAAGGCCACCTTTGATGCCACCTGTAAGACCTACAATATCTCACCCCAGATCTCTGGAAAGAGACTGTTCACCAAGTCTCCTTATCAGGTACTCACTGGCCATCTCGTAAAGACCCACACCAGAGTTTCTGTGCAGAGGACCTAGGCTCCAGCTGTGGCCACCACATAATTTCATACAAGAAAAATAAAGTGAATAAAGCATGCTAAAAAACAAAACAAAACAAAAAAAACAAAAGCAGATTCCTAACCCAGTGGTCGGCAAACTGTGGCTCGCGAGCCACATGCGGCTTTTAGGCCCCTTGAGTGAGGCTCTTCCACAAAATACCACGTGCAGACGTATATGTATAGTGCGATTGAAATATTGTGGCCCATGTGTAGAAGTCCATTTTCAGCCTGGGCAAGCCTATTTTGATGACGTGGTGTTAGAACACTCAAGGGGCCAAAGAAAAAAATGTGGCTCACGAATCACGGTTTACCTACTACTGCCCTAATCAGTTTGGCTCAGTAGATAGAGCATCAACCCGATGACTGAAGGGTCCCAGGTTCAATTACGGTCAAGGGCATGTACCTTGGTTGCAGGCACATCCTCAGTGGGGGGCGTGCAGGAGGCAGCTGATTGATGTTTCTCACTCTCTATTCTTCCCCCTTCTTCTCTATAAAAAATCAATAAAATATATTTTTTAAAAAGTAGAATGCACTATTCTGGTTATAAAAAGGGGGTTCATTTTTCAATTTGTTACACAGGATGTACTCTTCCATAGATTAGAAAAGTAAGTGTTAATATAAGGCTGGGGTATGTAATTTGGTTATAATATCATAGAATTTAGAGGTGAAAGGGACCCCGACATTATTTAATACAACCACCCGAATTTACTAGTGTAGAAAGTGAGACCTCCAAAGGCAAGATCCCAACATTTTTTACCAATGGTTGGTAACAGAATTTGTATAAGAATGTGATTTGCATTGAGTCAGGCACTCTGTTCTGTCAGTCACATCTATTGGGGGGGAAATAGAATTTGGGAATCTTCTAGAAGATTTAGCAGTTATCCTATATAATAAAAGACTAATATGCTAGTTGTCCCCTTGACTGGGAGTTTGACCAGGAGTTTGACCAAGGGGCGGGGCCAGCCAGACAACCACCCATGGCCCCTCCCCCAGCCAGCCCTGCCCTCGATTGGCCCCCCACCCCAATCAGGGGCAAAACCAACCAGCCAACCACCTCTAACCCCTCCCCCCAGCTGGCCCCACCTCTGACTCCCCCCCCCTCCCAAATAGGAGCAGGCCAGCCAGTCAACTTCCCATGTCCCTCCCTCCCACGCCCTGGCCACACAACCTGATGGTCCTGATTGGGGCAGGCCAGCCAGACCCCACCCATGCACAAATTCATGCACTGGGCCTCTAGTTTTCTTAGGAATTAAAATAATTAGCTAAGTACAGTGGAGATATTTTTAGGGATTATTGTAGCTCTGATCACTGGGTGAAAATAGAATATATTGACTGTGATAAGCTTGATCAAAACTGTGCTTTGATTCAGTACAACTATTTTAAAGCAAGAAAAGCACCATTGTTATCTACTACCAAGTCTTTTAGAGAAGACACAGATGGACATGGCAGGCTATAGTAGAATCTAAACTTTAACCAATGCATAATATCTATTTTCCCCCCACAGAATCTCTCACTCTGTCATTTTCAAATCACTTGACTTTATTAAGGAGCTTACACAATACTGAAAGCTCAGTGGTATTATTAAACAGTCCGTTGTCTTCAAACTACCAGTATGTTTCCAATACTTTCCAATATGTATGTTGAACACTGCATATCTTTAACATATCTTGAATCTTCTGGTAGTATGGCACAATTTCTTTTCACTGCAGATCTTAACGAAACTCCCTGGGTTTTTGTTGAAATCGTTTTGATTTTTTTTCTGTGTCTCCTTTTTGTTCATCTAACTTGTATCTTTGGGCCATTCTTGCAAGAGCTTCTGGAATACTTTGATTTGATCTTTCCAGAATTTTAATCAATTCAGGAGCAATCTTCCAATCTCTTCTAGTCATAAGGGTAATGGACATGCCAGTCTTCCCTGCTCTTCCAGTACGCCCTATTCTGTGAACATATTCTTCAATATTTATTGGGAAATCGTAATTATATACATGTGTGACATCATCAACATCAAGGCCCCGGGCTGCTAAATCAGTAGAAATTAGTATTCTCACATCTCCACTTTTAAAGTCATCTAATGCTTGCTCACGTTCACTTTGTTCTCTGTTTCCATGCAGGGATTGTACACATAGGCCTTGAAGGCTTAAATCGCTGGATAAGTCATCAGCGACAAGTTTTCTACTGACAAACACGATGACTTTGTCTTTGGGGGACAGACTCTGTAGGAATTCTTGGATAAGAGATCGTTTTTCAGCTTCTGTGGTAACAATTATATTTTGCTTCACTGTATTGACAGCAACTAGATCCAGAGTACCAACATAAACCATCATAGGCTCTTTCAAGTAAGTCTGTGCAAGTCGACGAATGGGATCTGGCCAAGTTGCACTTGTCATAACAGTTTGCCGATCTGGGCGCACATCCATTAAGATCTTCATGATCTGATATTGAAATCCCATATCTAGCATTTTATCAGCTTCATCTAAGACTAAGTAGGTTATGCTTCTAAGGTTGATATAATTATTCATTTGCAGATCATGCAGGCGCCCGGGAGTTGCAATAACGACGTCTATGTCTTTGGCAATGTCTTTGATTTGTTGTTGTCTATTTCCACCACCATATATGCAAAGACTTTTCATATTTTTATATAAATACTTAGAACATTCATTTCCTACCTGGAGAGCTAATTCTCTTGTTGGTGTAAGGATTAGCATGCCAGGACCTTTCCTTTGGTCTCTGGGTGTTAGTTGAGAATTGATGTGAATAAGGCCGGGCAATAAATAAGACAAAGTTTTACCTGTTCCAGTTTGGGAGACTCCTACAAGATCTATACCTTGTAGAACAATTGGCCACATCTGTGATTGGATTGGCATTGGCTTTTGAAGGCCTGCTCTTTGAATGTTTTCCATTAATTCAGGATAATTCTGGAAAGCATCTTCAAATTTCAAGGTTGGGTTAGGGATAGAACGTTGTTCGCCATCTTTCAAATCATCACAAATTATATTGAAATTTTCTTTCCTCCAAATATCTGCCTGCATTTGAGACAGAGAACTTGTTGCTTTGGATTCTATGTAAAAGTCTTTTCTGATTGGTGCTAAATCTTCCCATCTTCTTTTTTCCCAGTCTTTCTCTCTTGCCTTAATTCGATCCCAGTCTATCGATGGTTGTACTTCTCTAACAGTGTTATCTGTGGTTAAGTCTCTTGCAACAGATGGTTGTGATGCAGCATTATTAATAATGCGTTCAGAATACTGGTAGTTTCTTCCTTGTTTTTCAACAATAGTTTCTATAACTTCTTTGGCCTTTTCTTGCATCTCCTTGCTGCCAAAAATGTTTACCTCAGCTTCGGAATTACCCTGTACTGGTTTGATCTGTATTTTCGTGTTTGTCATACTCTGAATGTCTCTTATTTTTGATCCTCCATGACCGATAACTGCGCCAATCAGACTGTTTTTTATCATAAAAACAAGAGGAGGGCTTCGGGGGCCAGGAGCCCTAGGCTCCAGGCGGCTGGAGGAGCTGCCCCAGCCCTGGCCTCTGCCGTTTCTGCCACCTCTTCCTCCCCTGACATCTCTGTAGGCCCTGCCAGCCCTGGGATCCCTTAGACTCGGCTCTGCCCACTTCTGCTTTGGGGCCCAGGCCATTTCTACATCGTAGAATTAGAACAGACTTATTGCCTACCTCCAGTTGGGAAATGTGGCCCGAGGTCTCTTTCGCTCCAGGCTCTGGAGCAACAGACCATACTGACTGGTAGATATTTAGTTATATAGCCGTTGCCTAGGGGAGCATTTAATGTGATGTCACAGAGGGCTTTGATGACCTGACCAATCAGAGGCCTTGGACTAGGGCAAGGAAAGCAGGTATTTCTGAAACAAAATTTAAAGTGACACTCACTCTCAAAGGTTGAGCTTATAGGCCTTTATAGGACCTTGAGAATGGGTGTTCCTGCTACATTGGTGTCATAGGTGCCTCCATTGTTCATTTCTTGCTAATTCTGGCTCAGTTTGGGAGCAGATTTGCAGCAAGCCATGAACTTATCCACATAATTGTGCTTTTTTTGAAATCAATTATTTCCATAGGAGGAAAAATAGTGGATTTGTTTGTTTTCTTAAGTCCTCCTCCTTTTGATAGTTACATGTTCATGGCATTTTTCTCTCTTCAGCAAAAGTTGAAGTTACACAGAATAGGTTTGATTCTCCTTGTATCCTTGTATATGTAAGGACCATTGTCAAATCCCCTTAAGGTTTTTGTTCATCAGGGTTAAATTCCTAGTTTTCTAAAATATTTCTTGATATGTCATGGTTTCCAAGATGCACATCCTCCTGTTTCTTCTTCTTTGGAAATGATTCATTGAGGAGCTTTTGTGATATGGCCCATAGAACTAAACAAAACTGTAGAAAAGGCCTTAACTTTATACGTATTAATTACTAAGCATGACAGTTGTACTCATTCTACCTATGAAATCAAGACACAAAGCCCCTCACCAGAAGATGATGGGCATTTGAGTCCATTCTTCCTCATCCTGTACTTATATGATTGATTTTTTATTTCTCCATTTAACTAAAAGTAGGCTATATATTTATCACTTATAGTCATCCTATGGTCAATTACAGCAGCCCATTAATACAACATTAATGCTGATTCTCTTATTCATCATTGTATCTTCTAGTTTTAGTCTTTTTCCAGTTACACATTCATGACATTTTTCTCTCTTCATCAAAAGTTGCTTATTAAAATTTGAACCCGATCAGATATCGTGTAAAAGTCTTTCAAACACTGGGAAAAACCTTTCTCCATGTCAGCATTTTTCTGGAAAGCCACTTTCTAAAGAAAGAATAGGTAGCTGACCAAAAATGTTGGTAAATATAGCATCCTATATCTCTTATATTATAGTTACAACACATATTAGGTATCTCAGAAAACTCTGATAATTACAGGAATTGAGAAACTCAATTGGGTGTTATTTATGCCAAAGTTTCCAAAGAAATTTGCCAGTATAACCTCTTTTCAATATTTTAATTAAACATTTTGTGTGGAATAATTTTAGACTTATCAAAAAGTTACATAGATTATGCAATAGGTTCCCATATTCTCTTGAACCAGTTTTTGTCCTCCAATCTTATCTCACACTACTACGGTACATTTGTCAAATACAAGAAACACACACCGGTGTGTTAATATTAGCTAACCTCCAGATCTTATACCACCAGTTTTATGTTAATATATTTTTTATGTTTCAGGATCCAGTCTTGGACATCGCATTGCATTTACTTGTCATGCATGATTTGTGACAGTTTTTCAGCCTTTCCTTATTTTTCATAGCCTTGTCAGTTTTGAGTAGTAATGGTCAGGTATTTTGTATAATATCCTTTAAATTAGGTATGCCTGATGTAATTTCTCATGATTACACTTGGGTTACACACAGACACAAACTCACAGTTACACTACTTGGTTTATAGTAGGAACTCTTTAAGTCCCAATTACCCATGTTATACAATAGAAACTCTCTCTAGTTACTATATAGAGACAATTATGGATGTTCCCAAATGCCTGTCTAAGAATTTCTCTGAGAGTTTCCTCTAGTCTACACCAAAATGAAAAGAACAGGGATAAAGATAATAAAACGTTTTTAAAAACTAAATATAAATGTATTCAACTTAAATTATTTTATTCTAACATGGTGCTCTTCTATTTTTGAAAAATGTCCTTTTTAACATGAAATGAGGCTTTTAAATGGTTTTAAAAGATGTTTACTAGAACAGAAAAAGTAAAACAAATACCAGTAGCCAGATGAGGTTTTGAAATATTACTGGTAAGCAAAATCAAAGGCTTTATAAGTACTCATCTAGCACATTTGCAATTACATAAAATTCAGCATGTTATTAGATATTAATGATGATGGCAGACAAGAAGGGCTCAAGTGAAGTCTGGGAGGCTGGAGAGTAGAGGCAAAGACCTATGTCTGAAATTAGAGATAAGATGATGTTAAAGTTTCAGGGGAAGAAACCAATGTCACCTTGGGAAACAGATGAAGGCAGCCTGGAGTAATGCTGGTGGTCTTGTTCTGACTTCTAGAAGGGTTCATCAATCTGGAGAAGGGGCTGTGCATAAATTAGAGCCCAGCAATGAAACATAATTTTGAAAGGCTTATTAGGGAGTCAGAGAAAGACTTAGCTAAAGGAACTAAGTTCTCCTTGTCTCAGGACCCCTTGCTTTTTATTAACTTGATTTGTCCTAAGGCAAGATGGAGATATACACATCAAAGGGTAGAGTTAGATACAGAACCCCTTGTCAGATTGGGAGAATTTGCCCATGGCTGTTCAGGTATTTGGCCAGTAGGAGGCAACAACATGTAAATTAAGATGTCCTGAGCTGTCTGGCTGCAAGCAATCATCCTTTTCAGGTTTGGGGAAATGCCTTTCAGCCATCCCAGATGATTCAGCCCTGCTGACACACTAGAATTGGCTTCCAGCACTGGAGGACTAGGATAAATGATCCAGATTATGGAGAAAAGCAGAAATGGAGAAAGATAGTCTAAATCAGGGGAAAGGAAAAGGGAACTGCCAGGAACCATAAAGACAATCAAATAAATTGCATTTAAATTTGCCAAAGAAAGAGAGTGAGCTTAGAGTGAAGAAGTCAAATGACACTGTTGGTATTAATTAAGGAAGCAAGTCCATAGGAAGAAAGCAGGATGCAGGAAAGTATAGGATGGGGTCTGTGTTTGTGGTATTTTAAGTACATTAGACTGAGAGATTTGTACACTGTGGAAGTGGTAATTCAGAGAAAGTAACAGCTAGGAAGATGAGGGAGCCAAGTAGCAATGAACGTGTTCTTAGTCCTACTATATACATAAGAATAAATTCAAAGTGAATAAAAGACTTAAATGTAAGTTGCAAAACCATAAATATCCTAGAAGAAACCATAGGCAGTATAATCTCAGACATATCTTAGAAGAATATTTTTGCTGATATATCTTATAGGGCAGTGGTTCTCAACCTTTCTAATGCTGTGACCCTTTAATATAGTTCCTCATGTTGTGGTGACCTCCAACCATAAAATTATTTTCCTTGCTACTTCATAACTATAATTTTGTTACTGTTATTGAATAGTAAGGTGAATGTGTTTTCCGATAGTGTTTTCCAGGCTGAGGGACCTCCCAGCCCCAGTGCTAGTGGTAAATAAGTTAGCTAAATTTAAATACAAGTCTAATCAGCTCCAAGGCCTTTCGCACTCCTCTCCACTCCTGTTTGTAGGGGAAAACATGCTGGATTTGGTGCCTAATTATAGAGATGGAATAAAAGAAATGTTAAGTCAGAGATAACTTAAATTTATAAATTAAAAAAGTTATTGAAGCAAAGAATCTTAGAGCCATTTTACAAAACAATTGGACTAGAAGTCATTGAGAAGGCAAGAAGTGTTTAGTTTCAGACATTTCCAGTTTGTGGTGTGGTGCAAATGGAAATGTTAAGTAGGACTGGAGATTTGGGACTGTAGTTCAGATGAGGAGATAAGGGGAGAGATATGAACATAATCAGCATAGAAGCTGTAGTTGGAACTGAGAATGAATATTCTTCCCAAGAAGTAGAATAGCAAAAGACAAGTTGAAGAATAGCTTACAGAATTAACGGATTCATATAATTAGATAATGAGAAGGACCAAGAACCAAGTGCAGAAACAACAAATCCTTAATAGAATCAGAAGAAAGTGTTATAACATGAAATAAGGGTAAAGAGCATGTTGAGAAGGCCTGGTAAGTAGAATACTGAATTTGGAAGAAGGAAATCACTAGTGAGTTCCAGGAGGGACTTTTTTGTTGAATAACAGAGGAACACATATTACAAGGAAAGCAATTGGGATGAGACAACTGAATCACTGGGGAACTTGGTATAATGGGGAAAGAACTTTACATCTTGTACCAAAAGCTGAAAGGCACTGTCTTACTTTTTAAACAAGGCTTCTAGTAAATCAGAATTGCATGGCCAAGTTACTAGGATTGTTCTGTGAAGGAGCTAATAGATTTCAAGATTAATTATCATGAATATTGGAAGAAAATGAACTTTCATAGTCCTTCAAAACATGTGGAGGGAAAAAAAATATGTGGAAGGACAGGATGAGGGAGAGAATCACAAGGAAACAAGGACCATTCATTAATAGTTTCAGAAAAGGGGAGTCTTTCTAGAAGGAGGGAGAGGGAGTACTGGGAGTTCTTTCAAGGAGATTACAGTGCTATTTTTAGCTACCCATTAAACCTTTCTCTATAAATTTAGTTTATTCTTCACAGAGTGGGGGGGGTGCATTATTTAGGTATATAAAAAAGTAAAGCTATTGAAGTAATTAATTCTCCTTTCAGCACAAATAGTAAAAATAATAATAATAAAAAATACTGTGAGCTGATTAGCACCTGCACTAAGCTCCTTTGGAGAAAGTCTTGCTTACCAGCTACTTCCTATGGAAATTTTTTTTAAAATATATTTTATTGATTTTGTACAGAGAGGAAGGGAGAGAGAGATAGAGAGTTAGAAACATCGATGAGAGAGAGTCATCGATCAGCTGCCTCCTGCACACCCCCTACTGGAGATATGCCCGCAACCAAGGTACATGCCCTTGACCGGAATCGAACCCGGGACCCTTCAGTCCCCAAGCCGACGCCCTATCCATTGAGCCAAACCGGTCTTGGCATTCCTACGGAAATTTTAACATGTTAGCATTCACTTAAAAATAATAACCTTCAATTATCCCTTGGCTCTATTTTGAGGTATTTGAAGGGCTTTTAAGGACTATTTCATTTCTGATAGCTATGATGTAGGTAAGTGGAAAGAACAACAGTATCATCTATATCATTTGCGTTATATATGGAAGCCAAGCAATAATCCCTAGAATCATGAGATTATAGAGATGGAAAGGACAGACAGGAAAGTGTCTATTCTTAACACTCTTATTTGCAAGTGAGAAATCTAAGGTCTACAGAATCTCTGTCCAATAGAAGCATAATGCAATTTTAAATTCTCAGTGGACACATTTTTTTAAAAAGTGAAAAGAGAAAACTCATGGATACAGACATGTGGTGGTTTTAGGCGCGAGTAGAGGTGGAAGAGAGTATAGGGGAGATAAAAGGTGATGGAAAAATAACAAAGAAAATAATAATTATTATTTAAAAGAAGTGAAAAGGGTAGATTTCTAATTCTGGACAAGAGGTGTAGGCAAATTTCCCCTTATTCCTCCTGCTTATTTATTCCATATATAAAACAAACAAGGAAACTGTGAAGGACTTTGGAACTTGAGGAATGACATAATGATGCCAGTAGTGCTGCAGTCTTTTCGCAGCAAGGGTTCAGGAATCTGGAGAAGAGCTGCACATAAATGAATAGAGACTAGATAAGAAATATAAATTTAGAAGGCATTTGGGGGAATTAGGCAGAGGCTCCACTCTCTAGTGACAGTGATGTGGGCTCCCTGAATGTCTGGACCCTTGGCTTTTTATATACACACTATCCCTTTAGCAAAGCAGATATACATATCAAAGGTAAGGTCTGGTAAACAACAAAGGATTAGCAGGTTAGGGGAATTGCCCTCAGCTGTTTGGCAGCAGGTAATAATATGCAGAGTTTTCAGCCCTGCTGAAGCCCCAAGGCCCATCAGCCTTCTGATGAACTTGCATAATTATGACCTGCTGGAGTTTGCCTCCAGCACAGTAAACTATGATAAGTTATGGATGTGTAATATAATCCCTGGAGCAACCACCAAAAAGCCATATAAATAATGTACCCAAAAGCACTAAAGGTAAATTAAAATGAGTTCTAAAAAAAATCAACTAATCCACAGGAGAAAAGCATGTTCAAAATTATTAGTTTTAAGCATAATGAAAATACTCCACAATGAGATACTATTTCACATCAACTAGGATGGCTGTAATAAAAAAGAAAGACAAAAACAAGTGTTGTTGAGGGTATGACAGAGAAATTTAAACCATTGTACATTGTTGGTGGGACTGTATTGTTAGTGCAGTCCCTTTGAAAAACATTTTGGCAGATTTTCAAAAGGTTAAACATAAAGTTACCATAGAAATAAGTAAATAAAGTTACCATATGACTTAGCAATTCCATTCTTAGGAATATACCCAAGAGAAATAAAAATGTATTCGCACAAAGACTTGTACTTAGATGTAAACAACAGCAGCATCAATAGTAGTCAAAAAGTGAAAATGACCTCAATTTTCATCAATTGATGAATGGATAAAGAAAATGTGCTATATCCATGAAATGGACTGTGATTCAGCAATAGAAAGGAATGAAGTATTGATAAATGCTTTAACATAGATCATCCTTGAACACATTATGTGGAGTGAGAGAAGCCAATCACAAAAGACCACTATTTTATTATTCCATGTGGATGAAATATCCAAAACAGGCAAATATACACAAAGAAAGTAGATTAGTGATTTCCTAGGGCTGAGGATGGGAGTGGGAAGTGAAGCAGACTTAGGAATAAAGTAGGAGGAATAATGGATAGTGACAGCTATAGGGTTTCTTTTTGGGTAAATGTTCTCAAATTAAATGGTGCTGATTGTTTCAAAACTGTACATATTCTACAAACCAATGACTTGTTCCCTTTAAATGCGTGAATTGCATGGTCTGTGAATTATATCTCAAGAAATTGTAAAACTAAATAATACATGGAACTCTCTGAACCTTAAGTTTCCAAGTAATTTGCCTCACTCCTTATATGGTATTTAATTTTATCACCCAATTTTCCCCTCTAAAAGCAACACGGTTTACAAATGAGAAAACCAAGGCACAAATATTTTGTTATTTTTTTTCCAAGGTCACGCAGCTAACTCTTGAGCTCCATGAAGCAAACTCAAACAGATTTCCTGACTACACTCAAGGGCGATTAACAATAGGCTTGGGAAACATGAGGAAGGTAAGAAACGGAAACCATTCCCAATAAACATATTCAGTGGTGATAATCTGGGATAAAAAAAGGCAATCCGGTGCTACAGAAGTTTGTAATGCCTTCCTTGGGGGCTTTGACACTGCTTGTATTGTAGTTAATAAAACTATTCAAATGGAGGATCTGGGGCAAGGGCTTATGTTCAATTTTTTGCAGTGCACATTACTACTGAGGGAGGTAGCAGGTGACTTAAGTCTTTAGTAAGAATCGTTGTTAACAGTGTTAACAACTCCCAAAGCTTCTCTTGGGAAGTTTATTGATATTCCTAAATGATAGGAGTAGAAAATTGATGGAAGGAAGGCAACAGTCTTTAAGGGTGGATTAATTTGGCAACTTGTTTTTTGGTCAGTCTCATTACAGCGCTTGACAGGAAAATAGATGAATTTGATGGCATTCACTTTTTTCGACATAGCCATTACCTCAGAAATATTATTGCTTTTGATTTTTTATTTTTTGCTGAAATGGTGTTTGATTTAGTTTTGTTCTCATTATGGAGTCTGTCTCAATTTGCTGAAAAAGATTGCAACCCCAGTGAAGTATGGCAGAAAATGAATTAATGTGTATGTGGCTATTTAAAGATCGCTCAAGGAGATCATCAAGTGGTATTCTCTACACTGTCTGACTTTGATATGAATATTCTCTTCTTGTAACAGCACAGGTTTCATGGATGGCAGCCATGAGTTAAAACCTAGAACAAATTTGGAGGCTTGCATGTCTTAGCTCAGTCAGATTGAGGTCCTCAAGGATGGGCCACTGGGAAGGGGGAGCAGGTGAGAGAAAGGGAGATGAAGGTGAGGAAAACTGGCTTGAGTATGGAGGATGACTCCAAAAGTCAGCCAGCCTTTCTACTGTGCAGAGTCTAAGTAGGGGTGTCGAACTCAATCAGAGAAGGGGCCAAAATCTAAAATCCAGCCTAAATCGCGGGCCGAATGGTTTACTGAACAGTCATAAACTGTCATTGTGATGGAAACGCAGCGGAGTGTAGTGATGACAGTGTGGTGTGGGCCACATTGCAAGGCCTGGCGGGACGGATTTGGCCCGCGGGCCTTGTGTTTGACACATGTGGAAATGTTTATCTTAGACAAGGCCTAGTTTCATGGTAGATAAAGATATTCTAATCCTGTAGCTGTAATTCCCACAGCTGTGAGTACAAGATGTTTGGTATGAGAGGCTATTGTGGTTCCAGACAGCGTGGCAGTCAGAGTCATGGAGTCTTTGGGATTCTTCAACTCTCAGGAACAAGTAATTGGTGAGATGTCAGGAACCCACCCAAGAAAAGTATGATTCAGGGTAGGGTTTTGTTGCCAAGGTAACATTGGAGAGTTGGCCAGAAGTGAACAATATGAAAGCTTGTTGTTTAGACTGTTTCAACATGAGGTGGAGCTTATGTGAGGTAGAGCCAATATGCTATACTTGATATTATGTCAATGAAATCCATGCTGATACCAGCCCATCGGTTAGTGGGCCAATGTTACTAATGAATGTCATGCCATGATCAGGCCTTGTGGAGGGGCCAGGTGGAAGTGTCTGGCAGAGACAGAGGCGGACACTCACTCACAGATGGGGCCAGCAATCATCACTGTTATGTAACAGAACACATACAGTGGGATGTGCTAGAGTCTAATGATTATGAACAAAGACTGTATAATATAGGTTGAAATTGTAATTTCAACATTTCTACTTATTATTTGTATAACATTGGGTAAGTTGCCTAACTGCTCTGTGCCTCAGTTTCTTCTGTTGTACAATGCAGTTAAAATTATATTTATCTCCTCGGGTGGTTGTGAGGATAAAAGGAGACAATTCATATCAAGCACACATAATAACATGCTAGTAAATTCAGTTATTTTTACTGCTCCTATTATTAAATTGTCCCTTCTAACTCTGGTCACTGATTTTTTTAATCCTTATCTGAGGGTATGTTTTTTATTTTATTTTATTGATTTTAGAGTGAGAAGAAAAGAGAGAAAGAGAGAGGGAGAGAGAGGAGAGAGAAAGAGAGAGAGAGAAAGAATGAAGGAGAGAAACATTGATTGGTTACACACTGACCTGACTTTCAATCAAACCCACAACCTAGGTATCTGTCCTGACTGGGAATGAACCCACAACCTTGTGGTGAGTGGGACGATGCTCCAACTAACTGAGCCAGCCGGCCAGGGCAGGTTACTGATTTTTTTTTCCACTTAGGCTTTGATCTAGATAGAAAGATGGAATGTTTTCCTGTTAAATCTATTCAACATGGTGCAGTATGATATACTGCCTTGCTATTCAGTATGGCCTGAAAACCAACAGAATCACCTGGGAATTTGTTAAAAACACAGAATCTTGGACTCATGCTGAGTCAGAATCTGAATTTTAATAAGGTCCACCAGATCATTTATATGCATATTAGGATTTCAGAAAACTTCTATAATAGATTACTTTATGATTTGTATCCTGCTTTTACTTATGATCGGCTCTTTAAACTTGTTCAAGTTACTTCTCTGAGTATATTTCCCCATCTGTAAAAATAAAACAATGAATATGTGTTCTGATTGTGAAGAGTATAAGAAACAACACGTTCAAGTTCTTAACAGTACTCTAACAGTGTATATGTAGTGAAATTTCTGATTGCTAGGAAATAATAATTACAATTAATTTTCACGACTTCAGGTGTGATCAGCTATTAAGACTTTGGCTTTATAAGTCCTTCACCATGAATCTGAAACAGATAACAATAGATCTTTAGTGACATTAGTTAAGTAATTCCTGTTCCCCCTGCACCCCAGCTTTATTGAGGTAAAACATTATATATATTTAAGGTATGCAATCTGATGATTTGATGTACATATCGATTGTGAAAGGATTACCACAATCAAGTTAGTTAACACACCCATCACCTCACATAGTTAATATATATCCCAAAGTGATTATAAATAGGAGACAGCAAACTTTCTTCTATAAAAGCCAGATAGTGATTATTTTTTGGCTTTGAAGGTCTCACAGTCTCTGTTTGTGACTACTTAACTCTGCCCTATTAGTGAGAAAGCAGATACAAATAATATGCAAATACATGGGCATGGCTGTGATCCAAAAAAAAGTTCAGAACAGGTGGCATGACACATTAGATTATAAGGGGGAAAAAATAAATTTGAGGCAGATGTTAGTGTGCATTCCAAGCCCTGTCCTCAAGGTCTTTGGAGACATTGGAAGGAAGGTGGGGTGATAATAGTATTGGCTCTCTCTTGGAGCTTAGAGATATGGGTTGAGGAACACTAGATACATCTTTTGTGTGATCTGAGTATTGTTTCTCAGTTATCAATAAGGTTCTGCTTGGGAATGGGTCTATTCCTGGGGCAATGTCTCCTCATTCAATGGTTGCCTCATGCCTATAGTCTTCTGGGCCGGTCCACGCTGTTAAAAATTTGCCAGAGAGTCACATCATATTCCCTGGAAATAATCTTGAAACAACATGGACCATACATGCATGATTTTTCCATGGCCACACATTGCAGATTCCAGTGCCTCCTTTTTTTTTTTAATATGTATTTTATTGATTCTTTACAGAGAGGAAGAGAGAGGGATAGAAAGCTAGAAACATCATGAGAGAGAATCATCAATCAGCTGCCTCCTGCACCCCCTTCCCCCCGGGGATGTGCCCGCAACCAAGGTACATGCTCTTGACCGGAATCGAACCTGGGACCCTTCAGTCCGCAGGCTGATGCTCTATGCACTGAGCCAAACCGGTTTCGGCTCCAGTGCCTCTTAATAGAGTCTTTGGTTTAAAGGGGGAACTGAGCAAGAGAATGTACTGTCATAAACTGTGTGTCTCTAGTTGGCAGACTTGTTGGGACTCTAGCTTTGGGCAGGGAAAGTCAGGGACATAAGCAGAGACCCGAGGGCCCGAGAAGGATTGACACAGCTGTAGAATCAGTGTCTTCAGTGTCTCAGGTTTTAGCACGTTTAAGTTAAGGGTTGGACTACCATTGCATCTAGCGGACTCAGGCAGCAGGTGAAGTTTTGGCATTAGGAATCCCTGGGTTGCAACTTTCTTTTCAGGGGCATTGATTGAGATTGAACCAGAGCCTAAACAAATGGGAAGACCAGGCTCCAGCTCTCCAACAAAGGAAGTAGGCAAGGGGATTGGGGTCCTAAGCCAAGGTGGAACCAACACAGTGCTGGAGATGAAGCTCAGGAATAGGGAATGGGCATGTCAGTAGGAGGTGGGGGACAGTCTCAGCTCCAGAAGGCTCTGAGTACCAGCATTCAGCATGTCCTTGTTGAACACAGGGTGTCTATCTACAGTGGGGCATGGGAGTCTCAGGTAGGGACTGGCTGGCACAAAGTTCCAGAATTATATACACAATTTTGCATTTTTTGTACATCACCGAATGCTACAAGTCTCATGACTTGGTGGAGAGTGTTGGCTTTGGTGAGAAAAAGGGAAATTCACCTGTTTGAATGCTCAGTGGAATTTTGTAGCAGTTGGATGGGTCAGCTGTTTTCCTAAAACCTGATGTATGGAACAGGCTGAGTGCTCTCGGGATTACGTATAAATCAGGGTCCAGTGAGGTGGCAAGAACCTTACCAATAATCTAAGTTCTCACTTAACATTATCAATACGTTCTGCAACTTTAAGTGAAATGGCATATGGCATATAAGAAAAACCAGTTTTACCATTGGCTAATTGATAGAAACAAAAATTCCTACTGCATCTTATCAACATTATAATGAAACTAGAGGACTGGTGCACAAAAATTTGTGCACTCAGGAGGTCCATCAGCTTGGCCTGTGACCTCCCACAGACCAGGAGCTCTTGGGGGGTGACCAACTGACAGACCTCTCTCTGTGGGAGGCGACCTGTGGGCCAATTGGGAAATGGCACTGGCCAGTGAACAGCTGGCCCCACCCCCTCATTGCCCTTCTGCCACTGCCGGTCATGATACGCCCAATCAACATCCCCTCCCTCTGCCTGCTGGCTCCCACCTTGGCTGGCCTGGTGCCTTATACTCGCTGCCCCTGCCCCCCCTGCCCCCTGCTGAACGGTTGTGCCACTGTTCAGTTAATTTGCATATTAGGCTTTTATTACATAGGATGATATTGAATAAAATGATGTTACTTGTACTTTCACTGTGTACAAAGAATTGTTAACAAGATTTCACATTGTTAACCCAGACATTAAACAGTGAAAATGAAAACACTGAGCAATCAGGGAAGTGGAAACTACAGGAAACAGCATCCACCTCTGAGGCTAGGGAAAGAAAAAGAAGAGATTGGAATTCCTAAAACTTAACATCTCAGAGGAGGGTGTCCCTGGAGTTAAACAAAGATCTATGAGGATGCCTGGTTCCGGTGTTTCTGAGGGGAGAGGAATGAAGGGGTTGTACAGGATTGAAAATATTCAGGCTGCATTGAGCTGCTGTCACAGGATGGCACTGCCACTGCAGTGAAGTGTTGGTGGACAGATCCTCACAGAAAGAGACAGGAAGGAGCAAGTCCCTCCTCCTTCCTCCAGTCCTGCAGTCTCTTCTAGAGACTAATAGGGCTCCAGCCAGCAAAGCAGAAATGTGGACTGCAGAGTCCCAGCCCCCACATAACAAAGCAGCCCAGGGAAGAGGGAGGCCAGCTAGGAGCTGGGAGAGAATGAATAGCCCACAGTGTGTGTCTGCCTTTCCAGGACAAGCTTTGTGGGTTTGCTGGGCCTGTCATTCCAGTGAGATGAGAAATGACTCAGGAGAACCTTCTCCATTTCTCTGCCACACGTCCTCCCAGGACCCATAGGATGTCTACAGAGAATCCCATGGTACATTGTGCATTGAGCAACTGACAAGATGACGTTAGAGCTCTAGAGTTCTCTGATCCTGGGGACAGAAATGAATGCCACATTTTCTATCATTGTCTTTTTATAGAAAAATAAAATTCATGCTATACAGGATTAAGCAGGAAATGACTAAATGGCAGACTTAGTGTAGCCAGAACAAATGATTGATTTTGTGACAAGAAAATCAGGGGCAATGATTTCTTCTGGGGAGTTCTTTAGAAAGAGGCACATGCTAGAACATATTCTCTCTCTCTCTCTCTCTCTCTCTCTCTCTCTCTCTCTCTCTCTCTCTCTCTCTCTCTCTCTCTCTCTCAGAAATTCAGGGCAGACAGCATGAGAACTCCATTTCATACACTACTGCTCTGAGGGAGGAGCCATTCTGAAACAACCATGAGGTTATTATCAGCCTGTATTTTCAGGTAGAAAGTCTTCTTATAGTATGGAATGAAGTTGGATCTAGCGAGGAATGGTAAGAGCTAGAGAATATTAGACTATTGATGGCAGACTGAAAGTTTTGTAGAGTTCTTTAATTAAATGGTCACAAAGATGAGATGATTCCAAACTGCTTTGTACAATAACTAAGCAAAGGACATTAAAGTAGAGAAATAAATGGTAAATCCAAATACTAAGAGAAGACTAAGGTAGTGCTGGCTAAGATTTTCACCTTTTTATTTTTAAGGAACAATTAGAGTTGATGCCAAATTTGCCATGTGTATCATTATTAGGGTGTATGCAGTTATGTCAACGAGCAGTTTTATAAATCAGAAATTAATTGTTTGCTCCATTGTTTTTTACTTTATCCTTGCCTTTAACACATATAGGTTAGCCTTTGAAAGCTGAGCCTACAAGTTCAGAAAAATTAATTTCAATCCCAGACTCTCTGTGTGGAATACATTCAGATCTGTGTTTCACCTCCAATGCTGTAATTAGAGCTCGTCTTAATATACACTGATTTCCTGGATTCTGGTTGACTCTGCATCATGATTTTTCTGACCACTCATTATTGATTATCACTTCTGGCTTTATTAACCTGACTGACTCTTCAGACAGCAGTGCTTTTTGCTTGTACCCTCTGACCTGTGACAAGACGGAAGAAGTCCATGCTTCAACTGAGGTTAGAGGAGCAGCATCAGGCATTTCTTAAATCATCTCTCTGTAGTCTCGATTTAGGGTCAAGGAAGGGGAGCTGCATGCCTTGTTCTGCCACCAATGACAATAATTGCAGTTAACTTTCAATGCCATTAGTGATTAAGCCAAGCAATAGTTGCTCCCTCCAGAAAAGTGTATTCAGTATTGATCTGCCACATATCACATGACATTGCATCAGTGATGTGTATGGTTGCAGACAAAGTTGAGAGAGAAACAACAGCCTCTAATTCCTTAGGTAGTAGGGAATTCCTATTTAACTCGTGTTTCTGTGTTCCACACCACCTTGGGGGCATTTTTCAGGGCTACATAAAAAGACTGGCTGGAATTGTTAACAGCAAAGAAATTGTCAAAAATTAAAAAAAAGCAATTTCCAAGGGAAACAGCAATGTACAGGCCAATGTAATAATTGCAAGTTTGGTCTGCAATGGGGTGTTAGTCTTGAAATAAAAAACAAACAGACAAACAAAAACTATACACCATCCGTTGGTTGGCTGGACTATTAGGATTGCCTGAAAAGATTAGGGATTACTTTTTAGATCATGTCCATGGGAAACTAGAAAGGTAGATAGGTTATAGGCTATAAACAAATACACACACACACACACACACACACACACACACACACACACACATATATATATATATATATATATATATATATATATATATATATTGGTTTGAAGACATGATGTTGCAAAGAAAATTTTTTGAATATAAATAGAAGGAATAAGGTGTCCAGAAGAGTACACTTTTCTCTGTGTATTTGCCAGCTTCTTGGTAATTTTAGCTGATAGGTAGCAATGGGAACTAAGAGTGGACTTCTGAAGTATGATGGGTAAAAAGAGAGCTCCTTTATAAGGCCTTGTGACAGGTGCTTGAAATCTCAAGATTAAGACTGCTCAGGATTACACTGAGTGGCCAGATTATAATCTGGCCACATTAGAGCCCTGGTGCATGAATTCGTGCATGGGTGGGTTCCAGCCAGCCTAGCCAACGAAAGGGGACATGAGTGGTTGGCTGGCCTGCCTGCTGGTCAAACTCCTGGTCAAGGGGACAATTTGCATATTAGCCTTTTATTGTATAGGACAGTGTTTTTCAACCTTTTTTGGGCAAAGGCACACTTGTTTCATGAAAAAAATCACGAGGCACACCACCATTAGAAAATGTTAAAAAATTTAACTCTGTGCCTATATTGACTATATATAAAGTAATTCTCTTGAATAGGAATCAAATAAACACAAAGAAAGTATTTTATAATTACTTTATTATGAAATATTAAGTAAACAAAATAGTGAAAAATTATAAAATTCTTGTCTTGTCTGCACCTACGTGCCGCGGAACAGTGGTTGAAAAATGCTGGTATAGGACATGCACTGGGTGGCCAGATTATTATGTGTTCAGAGATCATAATAATCTGGCCACTCAGTGTATAAAATGGTGAAAATCCTTGTTGTAAATAGAATCATTCAAGGATCAGGGGAGCAAATGAGGTTTTCTTTTCTTTATAGAGAGACACAAAATTATGAAGATTGTTGTCATTTTTAGCTACCATGCACACCCCAAGTAGGATGAGATTAGTTGTCACTCATTTGTTTTATGGAGAGGCAGCGTATCTTGCCCCTCAAATTTCAGAGTGAATTGTTATGTCAGTATCTCATTCACTAAAAAACATTATGCTAACTATATGCTTAGGTTCGTGCTAGAGAAAGCTATGCTCTTTGTTCAAGGAAAACTTCCCCCCTTTAAACTATGGGGCTATGGTTGTAGTTGATGAGAAACCCAAGAAACAGAGTACATTGCTCAAGACCTTTGCAATTCTTAGTTCACATTTTCCTCACTGGATAACATAGTTGAGGGTCACATGCACCCATTGCTTTGAATTTATGGACTGAGCACGGTTGGCTTAAAGGTGAGTGTAAATTGCCTGGTGGGAAATGTATCTAGATATCAGGTACCTAAAACAGCCAGGGATCTGCTGATTTCATGTTGGTGTCCACATTGGTCAACTGGTACAGCTACGCCCAGGGTCTAATTGATAAAGATTAATTATTAGAGTTCTTACTGATTTATGGTGTCTGTCACATGTTGGTGATGGGAGCAGCACACTGACACTACCTATTTGTCATCTCTGTCCTAAAGCAGTGGTCGGCAAACTCATTAGTCAACAGAGCCAAATATCAACAGTAAAACGATTGAAATTTCTTTTGAGAGCCAAATTTTTTGAACTTAAATTTCTTCTAACACCACTTCTTCAAAATAGACTCGCCCAGACCATGGTATTTTGATGAAGAGCCACACTCAAGGGGCCAAAGAGCCGCATGTGGCTCACGAACTGCAGTTTGCCGACCACAGTTCTAAAGGATAGCAGCTAACTACACAGTTTGATAAAAACTCAACTGCAGCAGGGTTTTACATTATGTTTGTAGGGGGCAACCATTACTCGGTTCCTTCATGATCCATAATATGCAGAGAGCAACACAGTAGGGTAGTTGGAAAATAAGTGTACTGTGTTATTCTCTGAATATTATGGGGCACACAGAAACCATCAATATTTTGAAAATGAAAATGTATGTACTATTCACTGAACAATCCTCCTTAGTGCTATAATGGCTCAATAGTTTTTAACCTTGTTCCAAAGGAGATAATCAAAAGTTAATACCAAAATATTTTAAAGGAGCCAAGAAATGAGCTGCTCTAGGAATAAGTTTGAGCTTGACAGTGAGAACTCAAACTGCAAAAGACCACATGGGGCTTTGATATTTTCAAAATTTTGTTTTCATTGAGATCTGTAGTTCACTAAAAAAAAGTGAAGCAATAGCATGAATAGTGTTTAATATGTAATGAAAATGCAAAGGAACATCTAGCAAAAGGGATAGCAGAGGTTCTTCCTCTGAGGCTTACTTCTTCCATGATCTCTCTTCATGGAGTTTAATTAATTGGAATGCATATCCTGATGAAATTAGGCCACTGTCCAGCCTTGTGTCTCCTGGAAAAGGGAGAATTGTTTTCTTGTTGAAAGAAAGATATTGATCGTGTTTTTGTTTGTATGTCTAATGTGCCTATTATGTGTCAGAAAATTATCCAGCATAGAAAATAAGAGGACATTACAATTCCTTTATTAAAATCCTAGTAGGACAGAATTTGGAACAGTAGACACTATTGTTCTTCCCTGCATTTCTTCATCCAGAAGTAACTCTGATCTTGGAGTATTGGTGAATGTGTATAAAACTACAACTCCTCTGGAAATCCTATATAATAAAAGGGTACTGTGTGACCAAAAGGCAGAATGACTAGTCGCTACGATGCACACTGATCACCAGGGGGCAGATGCTCAACGCAGGAGCTGCCCCTTGGTGGTCAGTGTGCTCCCACTTAGCCAAAAGCCAGCTTAAGGCTGGCAAGCACCTCCGCAGCAGCTCTAAGGATGTCTGACTCCCAGGCAGGCCTAAGCTGGTGGACATCCCCTAAGGGCTCCCAGACTGCAAGAGGGCACAGGCCAGGCTGAACAACCCCACCCCCCCACCCCCCAGTGCACAAATCTCATGCACTGGGCCTCTAGTGACTCTAATGAGACAATAAAGATACCCAGAAGGAAGCAGGCCCCAAAGGCAGTATTTTCTTGAATTGAAGGACATTTTCCTGGTGAAGGGGATTAAATGGTAAGTTATGGGAAATATGTACTAATTCTGACTCAGTGGAAGGCATTATAGTAGTATGCGTAATTCTGAAATAGAAATTATTTTGAAGAAAAGGGCATTTAAAAAGTACACCTGAAATTAATATGTCAGCTGTAATTAAAAAATACAAAATTATTTTAAAAGATCCCATTTTGTTATTTTCAGGTAGTCTAACTGTCCATAGTAGAGGTGTTTCGGGGTCTGCTTAATGCATAGCCACCTTGAATTTTCTTAACAACATTAGAGCACATGCAACCAACATGTGCATGGAATAAATCAGTGCTTTTTTTCATGCCCTTAGGGACCTTTTTGTCAAGGGTAGGGGTGAAAGCATAATGATATGTTTATCACATTAAGGGTTGTTGGTGGACAAATAGACCTTGCAGGAGGAATAGAGAGGGAGATGGGTGACAAGATGATCTGTTCATCAAGGGTAGAAGGATGTACTTAAATGTCTGGAAAAGAATTAGAGTTCTAGTCAAGTGGGCCAAGGTTTAGAGAAGTGCTCAATACTTATATGGTATTATACTAAGATAAAAACCCACTGCCGCAAGATCAATAAACATAGTAGAGTGAGGGCAAGATACTGGGTACCCAGGGACTCACCTCATGCATCCATGTTATGGAGTCTACAACAGGACTAATCTCAGGTCCAAATGATGGGACTGATATTCTTGCTTGGGGTGAGGGAATGGTTTCCAGAAGAAAAACAGTAATTAAGACTGCAAAAGACAGGGGCCTAAATTTTGGCCAATTTTTAGGCTCATTTCTATTCTCTCAATAATGTTACTATTATGTAACTTTATTTACCCAAGCTCTTTTCTTGGACATTGACACATGATGCTTAAATTGGATTTCTGGTACCCAAACCCTTGGTTTGATTTGGCAAAACTGGGAACTCTTTAATTACTTATTTTCCATGTTGCATCTGGATTTTATCACTATTACACTGTAAGCTCTTTGAGAACAGGAAAATATCTTTCTATTCTTTGAATTTTGAACCTATACTCTGTTCCAGACATCATAGAGTTTCAGCAAATATCTTTGGGGTGAAGGAATAACTAAATCTTTTCCAGGAGGGTCATCAAATCTTGACCCTTTTGTTCCTATGTCTTGATATGGCTATCTGTATAGCTATAGATGGCTAACTGGAGAGACCCCATGGTTAAAACAATGTTACAAACAAATATGAATCCAAAGTTAAAGCACAAATAACAAAGCCTTACAAATTAGATCATGGCAAGATTCTGAAGTTTCAGTCGCCTTTGTGATTTATTCAGTAGTGACTAATTTTAGCTAATTAGGGAGTTGAAATAAATTTAACTTTTTTTTTACAGTCTTCCTGACTGTCCCTAAATCCTTCATGTACTAAATGTTGTTTTTTTCTTCCCATTAAGTAACTGCTTGAGGGGGCAAAAGGCAACATTAGTCAGTCCCGATGCCTTCTGTGCTCTGGAGACCTTAATTCTTCCTCTTGTTTTTTCCTGAATATGTCAAGCCTTATTAAAAAAGAGGTCACAAGGTGTCTTGAATGCCTTTTGGAAATACCAGGTGATACAGAAAATCTTTTTTTATTTTAAATTCTACAAATTCTTTTGAGTTGGTGCATGTGTCAGACCCTGGAAGTGTTTCACCTTTTATTCTTATCTGTGGTTGCTGTTTCTGTAAGTCTGTCAAACTTACATACTTTCATCTTTTGTTTTATTATTACTATTATTAATCTTTATTGTTAAAAGTATTACATATGTCCCCTTTTCCCCCCATTGACCTCTCTAACCCACCCCTATCCCCCACCCTAGGCCTTCACCTCCCTATTGTCTGTGTCCATGGGTTATGCATATATGCATACAAATTCATTGGTTGATCTCTTCCCACTCACCCACCCTCCCCTTCCTTCCATCTGAGGTTCGAAAGAGCATAATGCTAAGCAAAATAAGCCAGTCAGAGAAAGATAAGTATCACCTGATCTCACTCATATGTGGAATCTAATGAACAAAATGTACTGATGGACAAAATAGATCCAGAGACATAGAACACACTGTCATCTTTTAAAAAACTATTTTAAGAAGTAATATGCTTCAATTATTTAAAATTATATAAATATGGATAAGTGAGAACAAGTAAATAAATAACCAATAATTTCCATGATTTTTAGTTAATTGTTTTTTATTTTTCCTCCTTTGATATTTGCATATCCTTTTGTGGGTTTGAGAGTAGAATATAAAATCTATCTATTGTCTATTTAGCTTATACATACCCTGTTTTATTTCACTTAACTTTCTGTTGTGAGCATTTTCCTAAATCATTATTTTTCAAAGTCCTAATTTTTTAATCAACAAAATATTTTACTCAGCCAATTTCTATGTGTCTGGCACTCTGCTAGATGCTGAGATTACAGATATAAATAGGACCGAGTCCATTCCAGCTTTCTTCATGAGTATGGCATTACAGTGCAATCTCATAAATATTATTGAAACAAGAGGTTGTTCCCAATATTGTCTCATGCTTAAAGTGAGCATTGTTTGTGATTTATATTTTTTAACATAAACACTAGTGAGTACAAAGAGGTATATCTAAGATGTTCTCAGTTTTGTTTTTTTTTCCTGGCCTGTCCTAAAAATCCTGTGTAAACTGGAGTAATCTGAAGAGAGGCCATGATAACTTCCTGGTGACAACAACAGGCAGAAGAGATCCAGTATAGAGGAATAACTGAGGTCCCTTCTAAAGTGATCTTAAAAGTGTGATGGGAATACTACTCCCCCTTCTAGGGCTATTTTTAAAAAAAATAAATCTTTATTGTTCATATTATTACAATTGTTTCTCCTCCTCCCCTCTCCCCATAGCTCCCCTCCTCAGAAAGTCTTTTTGATCCAAGCCTTCCTGTGTTCCTAAGGTGGCCTATGGGTTTGGATGGGGAGTTCTTACATGAGCCCTTCACATCAGTATGTCATGAAAAAATAAGGCTGGCCCTAACTGGTTTGGTTCAGTTGATAGAGCGCCAGCCTGTGGACTGAAGGGTCCCAGGTTAGATTCCAGTCAAGAGCATGTACCTTGGTTGTGGGCACATCCACAGTAGGGGAGTGCAGAAGGCAGCTGATCAATGTTTCTAATTTTCTATCCCTCTCCCTTCCTCTCTAAAAAAAAATCAATAAAATATATTTAAAAACATAAAAAGAAGGTATCTAAATTTGTAGATAAATTTATTAAAATTATTGGATTGGTTACATTTTTTTTTCTAAATTTGCAAAGGACTTCTCACACAAGTCCCAAAACACCAGAAGCCCCATCGTGACTACTTCCCATTAATAATTCCCTTACCCAGATAATTAATACCTTGACTTGTAACAGTATAGGTATGTTTTATCTTTTTAAAGCTTTACAGATTTTCTTTTCTTTTATAGCTGGATTGTTTTTTCCCCAACATTATGTCTGTGGAATTCAGCCATCTACTTTAGTGCAGTTCTGTGTTTGTTTGTGTTTTCTAAGTCTCATTATTGCGTACATTTCATTGTCATACATAGATCACATTTTCTCCCATCCTACTATTGAGAAACATTTAGATGTTTTTTCTTTCTTTCTAGTTTTGTGTTTCCTTTTTAGGGGGCTATGTTGCAATACAACTTTTATTTATTAAAACACACATGCACACACAAACAAAAACAACACACACAAAAACCTAGGCAATGACCCGATTGACCTGTCAGCCATTGTCTGCCACCTGTGCCTCTCCTCTCCCCCGCTTCCCAATCTATATGCTCTCTGGAGCAGTTCTAGGACACATCCATGAATAACACCACCATTAAAAGGGGAAACCTACCTAAGAGACTGAACAAGAATAACCAAAAATGTGGGATAAAAACTTAATTCCTAATGCTGAGTAAAATAGTCTCTTAAAAATACAAATTCAAGTTTGTTTATTGTTAAATGTAGCCCAGATTTCTCCAGGTGATAGCACCTTGAAATCTTTTTTCTTTATTTTTTTAATTTTTAAAATTAAACCTATTGGGGGTGATAATGGTTAATAAAATTATATAGATTTCCAGTGTATAATTCTATAATACATCATCTGTATGTTATATTGTGTGTGTATCATCCAAAGGCAAATCTCCATCACCATAACTTTGACCTCCTTTACTCTCTACTACCCTTCCACCTCCCTTCCCTCTGGTAACCACCATTCTGTTGTCTGTTTTATTAGCTTTTGAGTTTCTTAAGTATAATGTTGCAACAAAAGGGCTTGTAGATGTTTTTTGATATACAATATGCATGCATTTCTGTTGAGGATATAATAGGACAGACTTATTGAGACATGAGGAACCTTACATATTAAGCTTTGATAGATACTAGCTAACTGTTTTTCTAAGTGATTATGCCAACTTACATACCCACCAGAATGTATGGGAATTCTACCTGCTTCATGTTCTTGCTAATGCTTGATACTGAGTATATAGCTTTAAATTTTTTTTTTAATCAGAGTGTTTACAGGAAATAATCAAGCTTCAAAATTTAGGGCAGTATGTTCTGAGAGCTTTTAATCACCTTTTTGTTAATAATGTTTAATTGGAGGACATAAAACTAGATACTTAATTAAAATTCCACTCCTATTAAAGATACAAAGAAGTTATTTCAAAAATTAATAGTGTTTATATGAGTTTGTCTTCTTTCATTTCCAAGGAACAGAATTCAGGCACAAATATTAGTTTTCCCCAATGTTCACTTCACAAATAGCTTATGGTAGCAAATAAACATCTGCAATCCCTTTTGACTCTTTGGTAAATGGTTCATCTTAGCTCTGCTAAGAAAGTATGATAATAGAAAGTCAACTGAGAAGTGAAATTTACATGTCTGTCATTTATCTTTGCCGCAGCGATAAACTTGTGACAGAAAATCACCAATTGCATTAAGCTATTGATAGGTTCTGAAGGCACTTTTTTTTTCTGCTGCAGTATCTTTTTCCTCTTTGATTCAAGTTCTTGGAGAGATTGAAAGGACCCAGTCTCCAGACCTAGCTAGAAATCCCTACCTGGGAGTTGGTTAGAAATGCAGAATCTGTATTATAGCCAAAGCTGCATCTGAATCTGCATTTTTAACAAGGTCCCTAGGGTATTTGTGTGCACAGCAAAGTCTGAGAAGCAGGGTTAGCACTCCATATACTACTTTGGGGGGGGAAAGGGCGGGGGGACAGGACGGGAGGGGGCAAATACTCAGTTCTCAAAGGTCTTTCATTAAAACAGATGCTGAGCAGTGAAATGATCTCACTCATTGATGGAATATAATGAACAACATAAACTGATAAACAAAAACAGATCCAGAGACAGAGAAGCATCCATCATATCATCAAACTCATAGGGAAGGTAGGGGAAGGTGGAGGTGAGATCAGCCAAAGGATTTGTATGCATGCATATAAGCCTAACCAATGTACATAGACAACAAGGGCTGAAGGCATGAGTGGGGAGGCAGTAGGGGAGGTAATGGCAGAATAAGGACACATATGTAACACCTTAATCAATAAAGAAATCTATAATAATAAAAAGCATAATATGCTAATTAGACTGGACAGCCGAACGACCTTCCTGATGTCCTTGTGGATGAAGCCACTATGGCGGGGCCTGAGGCAGAGGCAGTTAGGGGTGATGAGGCATTCAGGTGAGTGATTAGGGGTGATCAGGCAGGCAGGCAGGTGAGCGGTTAGAAGCCAGTGGTCCCAGATTGCAAGAGGGTGAAGACTGGGCTCAGGGTCCCTCTCTCCCCTCTGTGCATGAATTTTGTGCACTGGGCCTCTAGTTTAAAAAAAAAAAAAAAGAAAAAAAAAATAGATGCCAGGGTCATCTAACTTTTTCTGTAAAGGGTCAGATCCCATATATTTGATACTTTGCAGGTCACATGGTCTGTTCCCAAGCTACTCAACTCTATAGCATGAAAGTAGCCATGGACAATATGTAAACAAATGGGTATGGCTGTGTTCCAATAAAAATGTATTGTTGGACAAAATATGAATTTTTTCAAGTTTCACAAAATACTCTTTTATTTTTTTTCTCAGTGATTTAACCAGGTAAAAATCAGTCTTGATTCATGGGATGTGCAAAAACAGACAGTGTGCTGGATTTGGTTTGCCTGACATGGCCTGCTGATTCTTATTCTAGGGTTTCCATTGTTGGTAGACTCTATGAGCGTAGAAACTTTCCTTGGTTTTGCTGTTGCTTCTCTAATCCTGGCACAGAGCCTATGCTAAAAAATATTTGTAGGATGAAATTGCATTTGTTAAATGGTGCAACTTGGCAGAAATCCCAAGTTGAAGTTTAGAGGGCTTTATTTCTTTATTATTTTATTTATAGGTATCATATGCCTACTATGTGCTCTGCATTGTGCAAAAATAGATAATGTGTACTAGACCTGATGCCAGCTACTCAGGAGAAAAACCTCATTAACTTGTTATCTTACACTGCAATGTCCTACATTCAGTACACTGGGTATTAGTATAGCAAATGCATGCATCCATGAATAGCTACAATTATTATCTGTCAGGCATTCTGATGAGAAAATCAGGAGCATAATTTAACAATGAAGTGGGTGATATATATGTTCCCTTTCCTATGGGAAACAATAGAAAATCTAACCTTTCTTTAGGTAATGCACAATAAATTATGCATAAGTGCAGAATTATAAGCAAGTCACATCTCAGTCTGCAACATGAGCTGATATATGCTGGTAACACTGAAGGGTTCTTTTATCATTATCATTATTAAAGTAGTCAACAAATAAAAATTTTAGACATTCACAAAAGACTGAAGAAGAAAATAGCCAATAAGATTATCACCAAGATTATCAGACTTAACATTATGTTATTGCATCTTCCCTCTCTTCAGCATCTCTCTCTATAGTCAGGAAATAACAAAACTGCAAACTTTGGAACCCAAACTAATGGTATTATATCCTTTTGTGTTATTAAATAACCATATGACTTTAAGAAATCACTTAATATCTCCATGCCACAGTATTCTCATCAACAAAATAATATTCCATAGTGTATACACACACACACACACACACACACACACACACACACACCTACACACATACACACACACACACACATTTCCATTATTCATCCATCAAGAGACATTTAGATTATTTGCATATCTTGGTTATGATAAATAATGGTACAATGAACATGGGTGTGTAAATATTCCTTTGAGGTTGTGATTTTACTTCCTTTGGATATACACTGAGTGGCCAGATTATTATGATCTCTGAACACATAATAATCTGGCCACTCAGTATATATATTTAAGGCCCGGTGCATGAATTCGTGCATGAGTTTGGTATGGCCAGCCTGGCCAGGGGGAGAGGACATGGGCAACTGGCTGGCCTGCCTGCTGGTCAAAGTCCTGGTCGAACTCCTGGTCAAGGGCACAATTTGTATATTAGACTTTTATTATATAGGATATATACTGAGTGGCCAGATTATTATGTGTTCAGAGATTATAATAATCTGGCCACTCAGTCTATACCTAGAAGTACAATTGATATATTATATGGTAGTTAAATTGGGGGGGGGGAACTACAATACTGTTTTTCATACTGGCTGTACCAATTTACATTCCCATTAATAGTGCCACCACATCCTTACCTGCACTTACCAATAAAATATATTTTAAAAATATTTATGGAATGCATATTATGAGCTAGACACATTATTTTAATTGTTGCAGTTTTATGATATGTTTAACATATGGCAAATTCTCTCTTTTTGAGACCATTTTTTTTTTTTTTACCAAAAAATTAGTTACTTCAGAGGATATTCTTACATTTGGGTTTCATTGTGTTAATAATAAAATCTATATAATTACTTAAATTTATTAATTTGAAGCAATTTACTTATTTTCATGATTCCCCCTTTATAGGCAGATCATAGTATATATCTCCATTTATGCAAATAATATTTTCTGGCCTTCCAGAGTACATATAGCCAAGATTACCTGAGATATTTATGTATTTTGTTATTATTATTGTGTAGCTATAACTTTCTGATAAACAGAATATTTCATATTTTCTATAACTGTTCTACATTTTGTGATTTTATTAAATTTTGGCTAATTTGAAGAGTTTTTAGTGGATTATCTTTCATTTTATCTGAAAATTTGTCTCTTTCTAAATGATATAATTGTTATTATATCCTGTTTTATTACATTGTCAAGCACTTACAGATTACTGACAAAAATAATAATGTAATTAAAAGACACTTTTATTTAGGAATTAATGGGATAGTTTATGTGTTCATTAGTAATTAATTTTTTCTTTTAATTAAAATGAGATCACATTCTCATTTTTATTTAGCAAGAAATATTTCAGAAATACTGAATTTTATTAAAACAAAAGGTCTCTTTGACATATATAGTTTTTCTTCTTTGCCTTTTCTATGTGATATATAATTAATATTGGACTTATGTCATAGTACATTCCAGTGAAAACTCTACTTGTCATATTGTCTAAAATTGGAAGTTGCTGAAATATTTACTGGTACTTAATGTAGAATTTTGTGATAATCTTCATGTATGATTGGGCTCTAATTTTCTTTTGTGTGTGTGTGTGTGTGTGTGTGTGTGTGTGTATCCTGGAGTTATTTTTAAATATTTTAAAGAATAGATAAAATTATAAAGTGGTGCATCTTGTAATCTAGGTAATGTTAGAATTGAGGAAATAATATATTGTTTGTTCTTATTTAGAGATAAGAAACCTGATGCAGAGAGGTTTGAAATACCTTGCAGCTAGTAGTAGATAGAATAAAGATTTGAAATTGCATGGCTCCAGAGTTTTGGCCCCCACCAAGTGCCCCACACTGCTATAAGCTTTCCACAAGCTCCTTTACCACATCTCTTACTCTTAGCATCTCATGCTGACTGGATTCTGGCACATTTGGCTGCCCTAAGCTTTATTACTTACTGATAATAGCATGCCTTCTTAGACTTTCTGAACCTCATATCACTAATACCTGCATACTGTGCTCATTTCCTGTGCTGTTCGAGGCTCTTGAAGTCCAGAGTTAATCCTCAGGCCTATCCTACTTTTATTCCCTGCAACTAACTCCATCTACTTACCCCTCAGCCTTAGCTTGGCCTCCTGTGTCTGACTTCTGCTTTCCCTGTGTAATCCACTTGTTGTCTCATTGTTTTAGATACCAAAAGTGATACCAAGGAGGAGATATAATAATGAGCGTTTCCATAAAGGTGCCCCAACGGGATTCTGATTAACACACCTGTTAATCTGTTAGTGGCATACTAATACAGAATTGAGATCGATTCAAGTATTCCCACATTTGTCCACTTGCATGCAAACACAATAGTGGTTTGATTTTGTAACTAGTCATTGATGTATATTCTCTCTGCAAATTCGTAAATATCATAAAAAAAACTAAACTAATGATTTCCCTGGGTGTGGGGGCGGGGTCCAGACACCCTGTCTTGTATTCTTTAGCTTCCCTTGCACTTAACGTAGATTCATCCATGTAGTGGGTGCTCACTACATCATTCAAGAAATTATAAGCATATCCCCCTTACATTTATTTCTCAGCTTCTCTGAAGTGGCATTTTCTGTCTAGGTGGGAAACTTGACCATAAACAGGACACTTGCTTTCTGATTGGGCGTGTGCTATATAATAAGAAGGAGACAGTTTTCTCAATGTGGCCTCAAGGGCAGCTCTCTGGAGAAAGATGATGAGTCATTCTCCCAGGGTCTTCCTGCTGAAATGCTGCAAGTACATACAGTCTGCAGAGGATGCAGAATCCTGTGGTGTGGATAAGAGAAAGCCCTGCCCTGTTGGACAATGAAGCTCTTCAGTTACAAAACTCAGCTGCAGCTGAGAAATCCCTTCAAAAGGGAGAATCAGAGGATTAAGTAGTACCCCGGGGTGTTTTGCCTCTTTAAAACAGTGCAAGCTTATTTGCTGAAAATCCTAAGTATTTGCTTAATTGCAGAGCCTGGAAGGTAACATTGAAATGCAGACATAATAACAAAACATCCGTGCTAGAAAGCTGAGGATCTTGGGGAAACCTATCAACGGCGCTGAACCGAAATTGGCATTTGGCTATATTTATGCAAATAGCTTAGTTTCTGATATTGCTTGTAACTATACAACAATTATTGGGAAATATAAGAAAATAGGTTTGTCTCTCAGCCTAGATGGCAAACTACTTACTAAACATTTTCTTCAGGGGTGAGAAATAAGGGATTATAGGTCAAAAGAGCTAGCTATATCCTTTACTGACTTGCCAGTATTTGTCATGTCAGGGGTGCAGGTGGGATGGAGAAAAGCCTGAAGGTAGCCACAATCAATGGGAGAAGAGGTTTGTAAGCATAGGGTGACATGTGTATATATGCAAATTAGGCCAGAATGCCATAAAGGTCATGACTAGCTCAGGAGGAGCTGCATGCACAGATGGGTGGGAGGGGACTACTTGCTGTCCCCCAGCCCCAGCGGACACACACCAGGGGTTGTGGGCATGCTCCAAGTGGCTTCAGCGTGGCTCGGAGCACATCCCCAGTGGGTGGCAGTGGTGGCTGGAGCGAAGCAGCCCACGTCCCGGTGCCTGGCAGCGGCAGGAGCAAAGCATCCAGAGTCCTGGGTGCCGAAGGGAAGCCGGTGCCGGCAGCCAGAGGAAGGAAGGCCCATTCTTGCAGGAATCTTCATGCATCGGCCCTCTAGTAAGAATATATGAGAGACTGTTCCTTAGCGGAGGGGACTGCAGTGATTAGAGAAAAGGTGGATAGTGAGCTGTGTTTGGAAGGATAGGCTAGAATTTACTGGGTGAAGAAAGGTGGGATTAGAAGGGATTATTCCAGATAAAGTGAACAACATCTGCAAGGAACCAAGTGTGGGACACTTGTTATCCTTGGAGAGCTATTTGTCCAATTGTTCTGTAGAGAAGCAGCTGAAAAGTGAGGAATTGTCAGGCTGAAGTGGAGAAAAGGCAGATCATGGAAGATTGTGGATTGGGTTGGGTTCCCCCAGAAATAGACCCCGAGATAAAGGTCAGTGGTTCATTTGGGACATGATCCCAGGAAGCACTGGCAGAGTTCATGATTTATCCAGAGACTTGGGGGTTGTCTTAAGGAAGTGGCTAATTGGTCATAACCACACAGCTGGAGCACCATGGAGAGTGAAGAGAGGTGGAGGGGAGAGGGAGAGAAACCAGGTCATTTCACCTCCCACATTTTTTAGTCCTTGGCTCCTGTGTTAGTCCCCCTGTGGTTCACTGGTGCTTGTTTTCTGAATGTTAGACCTATGAATGCCTTTGGCATTCACAATTTTCCAATTGTCCAGACTTGGCTGGCTGCTTGAAAGCCAGTCCATGTGATTGTTCTGGCCTTCATTATTTTTTTTTCTAGACTCCAAGTGCCTAATTGTCTTAATCCTTAGATAGGCCATGGTATTTCTATACAGGCATTTTTATTTTATTTTTAATATACATTTTGTTTTAGAATAGTTTTAGTCTTACAGAAAAATTATGACATATTATAGAGTTCCCATATACTTGACACCCACTTTCCCCTATTATTAACATCTTAAATTTGTATTGAATATTTGTCACAATTAAACCGATATTGGTACATTATTAATAACTGAAGTCCATACATTTTCAGATTTCCTCAGCTTTTCATTAATGCCATTTTCTGTTTCATGATCCTTCTAGGATACCACATTCCATTCCATCATCAGTCGTTAGGTCCCTCTGAGTTCTGACAGTGTCTCAAACTTGGCTTGCTTTTGATAACCTTGACAGTTTTGAGGAGTACTGTCAAGAAATATTGTCAAATTTCCCTCAGTTGGTGTTTTCTGATGTTTTTCTTATTATTAAATTGTGGTTATGGAAGATCACAGAGGTCAAGTGCCTTTCTCATCATATCACATCAAGAATGCATGCTGTCAACATGACTTATGCCTGATGATGTTGACTTTAGTTACCTGTCTGGGGGAGTGCTTTCCATGTTTCCTCCACTATAAAGCTAGTCCCTTCCCCATTTTTTATTTTATATTTTACTGGGTTTTTTTTTACAGAGAGGAAGGGAGAGGGATAGAGAGTTAGAAACATCGATCAGCTGCCTCTTGCACACCCCCTACTGGGGATGTGCCCGCAACCAAGGTACATGCCCTTGACCAGAATCGAACCTGGGACCTTTCAGTCCACAGGCCTACACTCTATCCACTGAGCCAAACCAGTTTCGGTGTCCCTCCCATTTTTTAATACTGTGCTCTTTGGAAGGAAGTCACTGTTGGTAATTTCTTTTCTTTTCTTTTCTTTTCTTTCTTTTCATTTCTTTTCTTTTCTTTCTTTCCTTTCCTTTCCTTTCCTTTCCTTTCCTTTCCTTCCTTTCCTTTCCTTCCTTCTTTCCTTCCTTTCCTTTCCTTTCCTTTCCTTTCCTTTCTTTCCTTTCCTTTCCTTTCCTTTCCTTTCCTTTCTTCCTTTCCTTTCCTTTCCTTCCTTTTCTTTTCTTTTCTTCTTTCTTATTTTCTTCGTCTTTTACTTTAGTAGTTGGAAGTTTTTAAACATAAACAATATCTAGAATAACATAGTGAATCCCTATGTACTCAGCACAAAATTTCAACACTTAGCATATC